>NC_138984.1:95049837-95649837 GCF_964341445.2 Mesoplodon mirus
CTCCCATTTTGTGGCTAGTCTTGCCATTTTCTTTTTTTCTTAAATACATGTTACATTTTATTTTATTTTATTTTATTTATTTTTTTGGCTGCGTTGGGTCTTAGTTGCGGCATGCGGGATCTTCATTGCAGCACGCAGGCTTCTCTCTAGCTGTGGCGTGCAGGCTCAGTAGTCGCAGTGCGCTGGCCCCAGAGCATGTGGGCTCTGTAGTTGTGGTGTGTGGGCTCCAGAGCGCGTGGGCTCTGTAGTTTGCAGCATGCAGCCTCTCTAGTTGAGGCGTGTGGGCTCAGTAGTTGTGGCTCACGGGCTTAGTTGCCCCATGGCTTGTGAGATCTTCACTCCCCAACCAGGGATCGAACCTGCGTCCCCTGCATTGGAAGGCAGATTCTTAACCACTGGACCACCAGGGAAGTCCTCCCATTTTCTTTAAGTGTCCTATTTTAATATGGCTAAGTGTATCGATATTTTTCTTTATGAATTAAGCCATTTTACACACAAACATGCACCCATGTATTAAAACCTGGTATTTAACATATGCATATGATTGTGTATATATATATATATATATACATTTCTAAATATCATTATTGTTATGATTCCAAATCTCATGATTTGAAAAACAAATTATTTGTGGGATGGGGGATACCAAAGCATTTATACAACATTGATTGCAAGTGATTTTCTGAATAGAGATCTGTTTAAAGAAACAGTGCATCTTAGTATTGAATAAATAGTGCATTCTACATTTATTTATTACATGCAGAACTCCAATTTTAAAGATTCTACTGATACTTTTCTATTTATCTCAGGCCAAAATAATTATACCTTATACACAATGAGAATGTGTATTCTTTCTAGACATAATATCTTCTGGTAATTATTTGGCATATTTTTTTAACATCTTTATTAGAGTGTAATTGCTTTACAATGGTGTGTTAGTTTCTGCTTTATAACAAAGTGAATCAGCTATACATATACATATTTGACATATATTTATAGGCAGATAACTAATGATGAATCCAAAATGTAAGAAATCACTACATAATACCTTTTGAGTCATAACATAAATGCCAGGACATAAAATCATAGCTAACTCTTAGTGAGTACTTGCTAAGTACCAGGCACTATTCTAAGCATCTCACAGGCATTAATCTGTATAGTTCTCACAGCCACCTATGAAATAAGCACCACTATTCCCACTTACACATGATAAAACTGTGACAGAGGTCAAGCCACTTGCCCTAGTTGTCCTGGAAAATAGTGGAGCTAGAATCTGAACTCAGGCTGTCAGAACACTTTTGAAAACAAAAGGGACTGCTGTTCAGAACACCTTGGGACAGTAGGTGTAACCAGACAGGGAGTCCGGCCAACCAAGATGCAACATCTTCCAAGGATTTTTATCCCTTTGGAAACAAAGAACATAATCTGTTTCTTGTGGGTCTTTGCATTTTTTAATATGTGAAAATTGATAGCTAGTCCTTTTCCTTTTAGCTTTGAGTAGTCATTCACACATTGAGGCATCAACATAGAGCCAGACTCAGCATCTGGAGTCTCGCCAAAGTGGGCCTTAAAAATTTCTTGCTCTGTCTTCTCCATGTCTTCTCAGCCAGAGATGCCTCTGTGCTAAACCTTAAAGATTGGTCCTCGCACTATGATCTCTTTTATTATAGACAGAAATAAAGATGACATATCTAAGCCTTCATGCAGTATAAGAGGAAGGAAAGAAAAATTGGGTTTTTGAAATATAGCTCAAAAGTGAGAGAGCAGTGAAGCTGAGACCATAGGACTTTCAAGTCCTTATTTGGCTTTTCTGCTGATTTATCATCATAAATATCGCTGCTTTTAAAAAAAATCTGTGATGGGGAACAAATCAACATTGGTCTTCTTAAAGCGCCCTGAAAAACATAGTGTGTAAGTGACCATCATTTACTACTATTTTTGTGTAAAAATAAATTAATGTAAAGTTTCTCTTTCTTTGTCTAACGTAACTGGGTCCATTTTAAGCCCAGGTGTTGTATATACTTTAAAATTTTCTATATATTGTGATGTTTTGACACCTTAAAAAGAAAACTTTCTGGCTGGGAGAACTGGCCCTTTCTGGGGTTAGCTAATTCCTAGAGATAGCAAAGATCCCAGTGCAGGCATGCCTTTGATATGCAAACTCACCAGTCAAAGCAGCACCTCCTCTATCTGGTCCATACACCCCAGGAGCAATATTCCTCTGCTTTAATTATCCCAAGGCCAGGAACCAGGCAACTAGAGGACCATCCCTATAGTCCAAGGCCCTTTGGAATTATTGATAGTAGCCAATCCTAACCATTTACCTGCCCTGTCTTGCTTTTCCCACAGAAACGCCAATAAAGGTGGAGGCCTAAGCTTTCCTTGAACTCCAGTCTTCTGCCTGTGACCACCCAGGTGCTTTTCCATGTGGCCCTGCATGCACCTCCTCTCTAGGACATGTGAGTGTAATTAACTTTGTCTTTCTGAGTCTCTCTGTCTCTTCTTGTGGCCACCCCTGACCGACCACCTCATAAAATAACACAAAACAGGCTAGAAATTTGAAAACAGAACTTAAAAATCAAGGGAAAGAGGGAAATCAACAAAGTGCTCTGGGAATCACTCTTCAAAAAGCAGCAGCAGAATGTTCTTCTGAGATGTTTGTTCATCAGGCTGTCAGCAGCTCCACCTGCACCTAACTTCCAACTCCTTGACTGCATGAATGCCTCATGCTGTTGTCTGTGGATGAGGAGGGACAGCTGTGTACAGTAAAGACAAAGAATGGTACTGCATCAAAGCAACGCTTCTTTGTCAGGGCTGGCCCTGATTCAGGTGCTATTCATTTATACAGAAGCACTACAACTGAAAACTTGAAAACATTTTCTTTATTTAATAGGTTTCTTGGTTGTGTTTTTTGATGAAGTGATTTTATTGGCTCAACAATATTAACCTTGTTGAATAAAGCATCTACACAGATGAGAAAAATTTGATCATTATCTTGTAATGAACTGTGAATGATTCTTTGGCATTCCCTTATTGCCTTCATACAGAAGCCAGTACATTTGGCTTGACATTTGACTTAATTTCTCTTAGCCATGTCCAGAAACAGAAGCTCTTAAACTGAGCCACAGCTATTAATCATATAACAGGTGATTACTAAATGTGGAAGGAACAATGGAGGGAGTCACCTATTATTTTTAGACTCTGATGTGATCCTTATTTTATCATGTTTTTCTGAATATTGGCATGCTTGAAATTCAAAGGGGAAAAGAAACTGGCTTCTCTGTTGTAGAATGAAAATTATAGCTCAAATTTATCTAAAAGCTACTTTTTACTTAATGGTTGAGTTTTATTAATAAGTAATATATTTTTAATATGTTATCAATAATGGTAAAGAAATAATTTGGGGAGAAGAACACCTACCCCTATATCTTCATTTCACATGGAGCCTTGGCTATTCAGGATGGTATTCAAAAACCTTCATGTCGGTTGTAAGTTATAAATTTATTTGATTATTCACTTGAGGTATTCCAGAGATTATTTAGAGATTCTCTTTCTGAACTTTTTGGTAAGTTTTTGCATGTAATTCAAATGAAATTCTATTTGTTTAATGAAGGTATATTTTGGAATTTCAGGAACTACAAGTCAGATAAAAAGCCACATTTATTAGCCCCAGGAGATCACTATAAAACTCAGACATAAAATTAATTTCTCACAACACACGAAAGATAGAACTCCCTAGTTTATGGCAGCTGTCAGGAAACAGTGATATATTGTTCTTCTCCACTAAGTTGCTTCACCACCAGCAGGTTTTAGTTAACATTATTATGATAGTGAATGACCCTAAAGAGGGCTCCTTCGTTCACTTAAGGCTCCTTCCTAATAACCTACAGCTGTGTGAACACCATCAGCTATGGGAGTTTCTGATGGGCATATTAAAAGTGTTGGAATGTCACTCCATATGGTTCTTGTGGGCTTCCTTTGACAACTCATAATATTCCGTCAGTCCAGCTGTCAATGGCCAATTCCTCAGCTGGGCTGATGACTTGAAAAGCTACTCACCAGTCTTTGTTTCTCATTGTTGCTATTAAAAAGCCAGGAGCTCTTTGTTTGCAGTGGGTAAAAAATGAAGAGGTGCTCATGTTGAATCAACGCAGCCAAGGTTCTGAATAGGACTGTCTCCTCAAACCTCTGTAAACTTCTGTTTTTTTACACACTAAAGTACACTTGGTTGTGGGGATGCAAAGTGACTTGGAGGAGAAATTGTTATTGTTTCAACTGCATGGAAATATAATCACACATTTGCAAAAGAGGCCCCGAATGCAGCCCTGGGCACAAGTTTAAGAGTGATCTTATTTTGTTGGCTTGTAATGGACGTATTTAACTTTAGAACTTGTTTGCTGAAGAAAAACAATGAATGTAAAGAGGTAATGTTTTACTGTAAAACTTTAATTTAGAAAGAATTAGTGGGATCATTACATCCTTTATTTGGGAAAACAAAGAGGGGCATTATTGGAAAAGAGCAGAAAATCTACAAACTATATGTAAAATTAAATAGAATTTAAGGGGAAAAAGAGGTAAATATATAAAGCCTAATTCTGTAAAGAGGTTAAAGTTTTACTTTTTTACTCTTTTATTTTGGGACTAAATCTTAATTTAGAACCAGTCTTACAGAGCTTTGGCAATTGATTGCTTACATTGTCAGAGGAAAATAATGTGTTGATGTTTGTATGTTACCCTTGTTGATTTTTAGACATTTGCCTTTTTTTTATTGGAAAATTATTTTGTTTTAAGAAGATTGGTAGAAAGGAGACAGTTTCTAGGGAAAAGATTTTAGAATGATTGCCTTCATATATTTAGGCTTGTCTTTAAAAATTCATTTAATTTCTCTATGTTTCTGTTTACCTGTTTTCATAGAAGGCAAGAAAACACCAAATTAACTCCAGGATATGAGGAATGTCTTTATAAATATTTATAAATACTTTTCCAATAGTTCTAAGGCCTGTACAAGTGATGTTGAAACAAAAATGAATAATAAATTATTATTCCTATTTCATTAGGTGTTAGAGTCTGTGAAACATTCCTAAATCTCCAGAATCAGTTAAAGCATGTTTTTATAGCAGCTCAAAGCTAAAGACTCTAAGGAACATTAGCAGAACTTCATTTACCCAAAATTAATGGGCCCTGATGCAGTTGGAATTCTACGAAAAAGGGTATCATTGTATGATCCACACCTCTCTAATTACACAACTACTTTTTTTTTTTTTTTCTTTTTGCGGTATGCGGGCCTCTCACTGTTGTGGCCTCTCCCGTTGCGGAGCACAGGCTCCGGACGCGCAGGCCCAGCGGCCGTGGCTCACGGGCCCAGCCGCTCCGCGGCATATGGGATCCTCCCAGACCGGGACACGAACCCGTATCCCCTGCATCGGCAGGCGGACTCTCAACCACTGCGCCACCAGGGAGGCCCACAACTACTTTGTTTTAATGCTCTCCTCACATTTCTGATGGTTCGCGTACATTGTGGCAGCCATTTACTAATATCTCTTACTACTTTGTCTTTCCTCATACGTTTCATGTCTTCATCATGAAGACATGTTTTTGTAAGAAACTTTTCTATTATACCTTGCAAACAAATCTCAGTAGTTAGCCCCTTAAGTCTTTTCTTACATACCGTAAGAAATGTAATAATTATTTAAAATGCTCCCTTGAAGTTGGAAAGCAGATGGAAAGAAAGTGCTTTATTCACTTATTAAACTGTTTTCTACAATGTGTTGACTTATTTAAGATACATCTTAGAAAACAGAATGCTAAATATTGCCAGAATGAGGATAGAAGAGAGGGAACATTTGAAATTTGGAGGGTTTATTAAATATTGGCAATCAAGTACTTAAGTGTAACATATAGAGACCATATATATAACACAGTAAATAATTTTGTTTCTTAATACTTCAACCAGGATTTCATTATCTCAAGCCTATCTGTGGTTTTATTTCACAAAACATTGAGAAAGAAGAGAAAGATAAGAAAGAAAAAGCACAAGATAAAAATTAGAAAAATGTCCAGCACAATGATTGATTACTTTTTTATATGATAATACTGGGTCTGTTTTATCTGCATTTGGAATAAAATTATGGCAAAGTCAATGAGCACCCACCCGCCTCCCACCCAGATGTTTTCTAACATGTTCTAATGGAGGACATACAGGAAGGAAGCATCTTGCTTATTTAGATGTACCCTAATCAGTGAGTTAGGTTATAAAAATTAGGCCCTGTGGAAAAACTGAGAAGATGAAGGATAGGAACATAATTTCACAATAAAAAATAAACTGGAATTTTGGGAGCTCAGGAGGCTGAAAATTCAGTTATTGAAAAAATGACTGAGGGTGCTAGAACAGTTGGACATCCACGAGCAAAAAAGTGAATCTAGACCCAGGCCTTCCTTACACACTTCACCAAAACTAACTCAGAATGGATCTTTGACCTAAATGTAAAATGTAAAACCATAAAACTCTAGGAAACAACATAGGGAAAAAAAAATCTAAATGACCTTGGGTATGGCAGTGACTTTAGATATAACACCAAGGAACCATCCATGAAAAAAAAAATTGATAAACTAGTCTTCATTAAAACTAAAAATCTGCTCTGTGAAGGACAATGTCAGGAGAAAGAGAGACAAGCCACAAACTGGGAGAAAATATTTGCAAAAGACCTATCTGATAAAGGATATTATCCAAAATATACAAAGAACTCTTAAAACTCAACAATAGGAAAATAGCCTGATTGAAAAATGGGCAAGAGAGCTCATCCACCATATGAAGTTACAGCAAGAAGATGGACATATATGAACCAGGAAGCAGGCCCTCACCAGGCACTGAATCTGCCAGTGCCTTCATCTTGGACCTACTTGTCTCCAGAACCATGAGAAATAAATTTCTGTTGTTTATAAGCCCCCTCCCACAAAATGGGCATGAGACCTGAATAGACATTTAACCAAAGAAGATATACGTATGGTAAAAAGCACATGAAAAGATGTTCCATATCATATGTCATTAGGAAATTGAAAATTAAACAACAATGAGATACCACTACACACCTGTTAGAATGGCCAAAATGCCAAACACTGACACCACCAAATCCTGGGGAGGGTATAGAGCATTAGGAACTCTCATTCATTGCTAGTGGGGTACAAAATAGTACAGCCACTTTGGAAGATGGTTTGACAGTTTTTCACAAAACTAAACACTCTTACCATATGAGCCAGCAATTGTGCTCCTTGGAATTTGCCTTAATGAATGGAAAACTTATGTCTACATAGAAGCTTGTACAAGGATGTTTATAGCGTCTTTATTCATAATGCCTCCAACCTGGAAACAACTAAGATGTCCTTCAGTAGGTGAATGGATAAACTGTGGTATCTCCAGACAATGAAATATCACTCAGTAACTAAAAATAAATGAGCTATCAAGTCATGAAAGACACGGAGGGACCTTAAATTAATATTTCTAAGTGAAAGAAACTGAAAAGGCTACATACTGTACAATTCCAACTATATGACGTTCTGGAAAAGGCAAAACTATGGAGATAGAGATCAGTGGTTGCCAGGGGTTAGGGGGAGGGAAGGATGATCAGGCAGAGTACAGAGGATTTTTAGGGCAGTGAAGTTATTCTGTGTGATACTACAGTGGTGGATACGTGTCATTAAATATTTGTCAAAATTTATAAAATATACAACACCAAGAGTGAACACTAATGAAAACTATGGATGTTGGGTAGATAATGACGTGTCCATGTAGGTTCATCGATTTTAACAAATACAGTATCCCCCTGTGGTGTCAGATGTTGATAGTGGGAGAGATTGTGCATATGTGGGAGCAGGGGGCATACGGGAACTCTTTGTACTTTCTGCTCAATTTTGCTGTGAAATTAAAACTGCACTAAAAAATTAAGTGCACTTAAATGGCTGAGGACATTTAAAGACTAGAACTGATATTTTATCTCCAGGTACCTCAAGCAGCTGTGAGCTGCTGCACATCTCCCTTTATGGCCACAGACCTATGAAGGCAGTTCTGGGTGTCCTTGAGCTAGTCGTAATTTGGGGGAGTAAAGAACTTGGAATGGTGGCATCAGTGAAGTGTGGAAAAAGCTCACAAGGAAATCAGGGCATGGAGAGAGTACCTGTCAGAGAAGCAGCTGCTAGGTGGACCGTTCAGGAGTGAACCAGTTCATCTTTTCCCTAGAAAGATACTAAGGAAGGTAACTGTTGGGTGGAGGTTGCACTTGGGGGGCTGAGACGATAGTTGCTAGAAAAGCCGACATCTGCTTTCATACCTGCACAAAGGAGGGATTTTATTTTGCATTCTGTAATGCTTCTTTTGGGGTAGGTAGGGCATAAAATAGTGAAGAAATAAGTGTTTGACGCATGATAGATACAATTTAAAGTTGTAAGTGAATGGCAAGAAAATGTAAGAGGCAAACTTAACACATGATGGGTAAGAATAAACGTGTTAAATATAAACATTACATGAAAATATATCATTAATTTTCCATTTTTTAAAACACCATAGCAATTGTATAAAGGGGACATAAAAATGAGTATATTTTAAGCTAATGTTTATGGGTACCTGAAGAAATAAAGAATATCGAGGGAAATAGAAACTTTTAAAATTCTAAACTGTGACATAAGGAAATCTCATAGTTCAGTCAACTAGAAGGGAGATAAAATAGTGTCCAGGCATTTCTTAATTGGAAATTTCTTTTTCTTAGCCCAAAAAGAAACTTTCCATCTGTTCTAGCATCTGCTTACTGTGGTTCAAGAATTTCTCCAATTTAACAAGTAGGTGTGACAGTTGTGACATTGGGAATTTTTATAAGGAAGCACAAAAGAGTTGGGGTGGCTGATAACTGGTTTCATAAGCTTTTCGCAGATTCCTTATATACACACAGAATTAAAATAGCTCATCACATGGCATATTTATACCTTTTATAAAAAAACTCTTTCAATTGATGTGATATTGGAATTGTACTTTTTTAAAAACCTATTTATCATGAGAAGAGCAGAAAGTGGTTTTGCCCAATTACAGGCCCTGGTAGGATTTTAGGAGATGTGACTTCTAGGTCTGTTTGTGAGGCTAATCCCCTGTGGCTTTCAGAAAGTTGCCTCATTTCTCTTTGACTCAATTTGTCCACTGGTTAAAATGCAAATTTAAATATCTGCCTATTCTGAATATACTGGAACGTTGAGGAAGAAAATATACTAGGCATATAGTTGCTATAGACTGAATATTTGTGTCCCTCTCTATATTTCTATGTTGAAATCCTAATGCCCAATGCGATGGTATTAATAGGTAGGGCCTTTGAGAGGTACTTAAGCCATGAGGGAGGAGCCCTCATGAATGGGATCAGTGACTTATAAAAGTGGCCCCAGAGAGATCCCTAACTCTTCCACTATGTGAGGATACAGGCTATGAACCAGGAAGCAGGCCTTCACCATAAACACAACCATTTTGGCACCTTGATCTTGGACTTCCTAGCCTCCAGAACTGTAAGAAATAAATTTTTGCGGTTTTTAAGTTACTCAGTCCATCACATTTTGTTATAGCAGCCTGAACGGATTAAGAGAATGGTATATATGGGGCTTCCCTGGTGCACAGGGTTAAGAATCCGCCTGCCAATGCAGGGGACATGGGTTCGAGCCCTGGTCCGGGAAGATCCCACATGCCGTGGAGCAACTAAGCCCGCAAGCCACAACTACTGAGCCTGTGCTCTAGAGCCCATGAGCCACAACTGCTGAGCCCATGTGCCACAACTACTGAGCCCGCGTGCCTAGAGCCTGTGCTCTGCAACAAGAGAAGCCACCACAGTGAGAAGCCCGCGCACTGCAAGGAAGAGTAGCCCCCGCTTGCTGCAACTAGAGAAAGCCCGCGCACAGCAATGGAGACCCAATGCAATCAAAAATAAAAAAAAATAAATAAAATTTAAAAATAATTTAAAAAAAGAACAGTGTATGAATGCAAATGAAGATCATTACAGTTGAGTCTTCCTCCACCTCTTATGTTTGCTTAGAAACTCTGGATTCTGAAGTTTTATAATGTCTTGCTTTCATTTGAGGGAAAAAAACATGATCTTAAAAAGTTTAGAACTTCTGAATATGTCTTGAATATGTAAAATTTTCTTTCCCCCTTTTAAAAACTTAAAAATTTATCTTAATTTATTAAATTATTTTTGCTTTGTCTTTATAGCTATATAACGTCTCCAGTATTTCATTGTGCTTTTCAGTGAGTGTCAGGCACCTAGTGAAGCAAACATTTTTGTGTGATCATTATCTGTCTGTCTTTCACATTTGGGAATAGAAGAAGTGAGAGTACCACTTTAGTTGGTATTCTGCCATGTGCCCAAACCAAATATCTCTTGCCCCTTTGAATCTAATGTATATTCCAGTTTGATTTTTGTTTGAAATGATTTTCTGTGGTCTCACAGTACAGGTCATCCAGGTGTGGTCATCAGGGGTGGCTCCAGGTGACCTTAGGATTCTGTGCTCCTGGTCAGTTTAGTAGTCTCCAGACCATGACCAGACCCATGAGGTTTACAGTTGGAAAAGGTCTTGGTCTCGGGTCACTCAGAGCCATTCTTTGTAAAAAGAACCTTTCCTGTCCACATTCTATTCTTTTGATTTGACTAGAATTCTACGGGAGTGAGATGACATATGGGAAAGGCTGAGAAATTGAGGAATTCTGATGCAAACTTGCCTAATGTTATGAAAGGTGAACAATAGTTGGGAGTTAATATTTCCTTTAATTACTAGGCCAAAATACACATTTTCTCTCACACATCCCCAAGAAGCAAAGAATACGAGAGACTTTGAGCTTTTAAGTGATCCTTCATATTTTGTTGACTTGCTAGAATCTTGTATTTGCTATTCTATTATCTATGTCTATATCTGTACCTATAATGTTAAGAATATTAACAGAGTCAAAAATAGAGAAAGAAAGAATGTATATATTACCTCAAAATATGTGAAGAGATGCTCAACCTAAAATTAATTAGGAACACAAGACCACAATGAGATACCATTTTACACACAACAGACGGGAAAAAATTGAGCAGTCTAGTAATACCAAGTGTTGGTGCAGATGTAGGTCAACTGGATTTTGTATTCGTAGCTGGTAGGGATATAAATGGGTTCCACTACTTTGGAGAATAATTTGGTTTTGTGAATTAGAGCATTTGTATACCATTTGACTCAGTTCCACTCCCTTATGTATATACAGTCATGTGTATGAGGAAACATGAACATGTATCTATAATAGCCACACACTGGAGAAAGCCCACTGTGGTCCCTGAATAAATCAATGATAGTTCATGAACCAAGGGTAATGATTCTGCACAACTGGTGTTCATCCAAGATAAAAGACTAAGGAAAACAAGAAGCATCAAGATGAGCACCTAATACAGCATCTGACACATAGAATGCATGTAATCATTTCTTGAATAGATGAATGATAAAAATCATTCATTTCAGGACATTATGTGACTCTTCAGGTATTGGCAAATGTTAAAACAGCCTCTCCTGACTAACCTATTTCCTTCTGATGAGACCACAGATATTTACTAAGAGCCCCTTTACCAAATATTTTCACATCATTAATGATTGTGTATTATATTCATGTGTATTTTACTGTGTAAATGGTACTAAAAATTTTTCACCCTGCTCGTTTTGTAACTAGAAGCAGCTTATAAACTCCTGGAGGGCAAGGGCCATGTCTGAGTTTCCTTTTCTTTTCTTACAAAACTACATGGAATGGATAATCAGTAACTGCTTAGAACCTAATGGTGAAATAAAAATCTACTCAAATTATCCTCTTTTTTTAAAAAAGTCTATTTTGAAAAGAACAAATCATGGTCAAAAGCAGAATATTTCAACTGGATTAGGTGCTCCATGATGTCAAGTGGATACTCTTAAAGAAAAATTCAGTGTATAGATAGTGAAGTTGTAGCTATAATCTTTATGTGTAGGAATATGTTTGTGACAAACACAAGGAAATTTTTATGTGGTAATACTAGGATGTAATGAAATTCTTAGCACACAAGGCATCAATGATAGAAAAACACTGTATATCTGATATTCATCCAATTAAAAGCATCTAAACAATGTACTATGCTCATTATCTTGCTAAGAAAAAATGGAATCCAGAAAGCTGTTGATATTTCAGTTCTAAGAAGTTATTTTTTGTTGTTGTTGTTTAATCAAGTACTAATCAGGAGAGGTACACTTCATAACAGAAGAGCAAATTTAACTGACATCAAAACTACCCAGGCAAAAAAACAAAAAAACAAAAAAACCCCAAAAAATCTACCCAGGCAGTTAGCCTTAGATGATTATTCTCAGAACTGTGTTAGCCTATTTCCAATTAAATTATACTTCCTGTTGTTATAGTGGCTACAAGAGGCACAAATTTAAAGAGAAAAAGAAAGTGGACTTCCCACTCTTTTCCCTTCTACCTACCTAGTACATCTCCTGTTTTAACCTTCTAATATGCTAATTGGTTCATGTGTATCAGATGAGATTCTTTTCATAGAAAGCAACAGAAATCCCAAACGGAAATAACCGAAAAGGAAGCTTATTGTTTCATTAATTGAGCACTCTATATCTGTTATGACTAGGAGTTATTATTGGTTCTGCTTACTCTGGCTTGGCTCCATTTTAGGGCAGGCTTTTTAGTGGTGGTTACTTATGTAATAGGAAAGAAAACTTCTGTCCTTCAAGAGTAGAGCACAAACTTGGCTCTCCTAAGTTGATATTGCGCTATGGACCCATCCCTGAAGCAATCCGTGTGTCCAGGGAAACAGAATTAGTTTAGACCTGCAGTACAAGTCTACCTCTATGGACGTGGGACTGGGGACTATGTGTTACAAACACAAAGGCTGCATCTAGGAAAGATAAATACTTGGACAAAATTTAGGGTACTGTTACCAAGGGTAACTCTGTGCTAAATGGTCCATTTATCTACTATAGTATACCTTTCAAGTCAGTTCCACGTTTTCTTATAACATCTTTAATGATTATGGGCTATATTTTTATTTTATTTTTTTTTTGTATAGAAATATGAGGGTTACCTGGCAGGATAGAACAGTTTTTTGTTTCTTGGTTGGTGAAAGAAAGTGCAAGCCACTTTTCTGCTAGGTGACTACAAGGGATCAATTTGGAACAGATTTTCTTAATTCTGAGAATTTCTTTAAGGTCACTTATTATTCAAATGGAAGAAGTAAGAACCCATTGATTCAGGAAAAGTATGTATAAGAATATTTTGTGACTCCTTAAACGTTTTCTCCATGTATCTTTTGCTATGTAAGCTTGGGGAAAAGTGGAGTAAATTTGCATTGTCAAGGACTTCTAGGAGGAAATAGAATGTCCCCATTTTGTTTGAGACCACCTTATCCCAAGTAACATTGGATAGGTTGAGATGTTTTCAAATAAGTTCACCTGTGTCCCCAAAGGAACATTTGTCCCAAGGGAGGCAGATATTTGACAAGTGAATTGTAGGAAATCATGAAGATTCATTCCATAACACTGTGTGCCTGGAAAACCTCTCTGTCACAAGGGGATATTGTGGGAACAGTGGCTTAGACTGAAAAGATAAGAGGAGATCTGTAACTTTGGTACACCTCCGCAGCTTCTGTTGCATCATTAGGAGGGTAAAAAGGCTCAAATGAATGCACTGGATCAGATCAGCTAAGTGCAGTGAATTTGCATGGCAGTGACGACAGGAATGAGAGTTGAATATTGGGGCTAGTCTGAAACTGGTCAAGACAGCTTGAGTGCCTTCTCTTCCTCCTCCTCTAGTTTTTCTCTTTCTTTCCCTCCGTCTCTCCCTCCCTGCCTCCTTCTGTTCTTCTGCTAAAGATGAGTAACCGAGGAACAGAGATGACCCCTTTGGATTGTGTAAGTGTCCGTGGTTCTTGACAGCTTGGTTAAGGGGAGAGGTTTCAAGAGGGAGCCACTGGACTTCCTTTTAAATTGGTCCTGTGGGGGATTGAATGATTGATTTGAATATGAAAAAGACTTATTATCTTAATTATACCTCAAGCTGATGATGCAGGTCATGTTGATTTTACTGGATTAATTTTAAAAAAGAATCATTCTTAAGAGTTTTGCTTTTCCTCCTCCTGCTTTCTGTCTTCCAAACCTGATCGGTCAAACCTGATCTTTAAAATAAACTGTTCCACACCGTCAAATGGGGACTTGGATGGGAATAGCATATCTAAAGAAATAATGAAACACTTGGAAGAGGAGAGGGGTCAACAGAGAAAACAAGGGCCAGCGAGTTGAGCATTGGCACTTTACTTCCCCGCAGAGGGAACGCTGGCTCAGGGACCTGTCAGACGTCTTGGCAGGAATATCTCAGTTCTCAGTCAAGTTTCCTTAGCCAGATGCCATTGAACAATCAAATCAAATAATTAACTCCATTTTCAAATTCCATGTTCATGAAGCAAACTTCTTATATTTTGGCCTCCCCATAGGGAAAGAATTGACTGAATAAAGTATATATTAAACTGGAATCTTTGGTGATGGAGGATGGCAACATGAAACAGCTTTGAAAACACCCATTTCAAAATTAATAGAAAAAATACTTTGGAAAATGTAAAAATAAATGACAGCACCATTCTCAAGTCAAACTAAAACGGATGATTGAGGATGTCAGCTCTCTCATAAAGACAGTAAGGACAGCAAAAAGTTTGTGTTTGACTTTTAGTCTTCCTTTTTGAGAGACCTACTATGTGAGATTCTGAGGATATAGCAATGAACAAGATAGTTATGTTTTCTGCCCCCATGGAGAAAAATTCTCATGGAAGAAAATTGATTATATAAGAGTAGTTAATTATAACTTTTAGTAGCAGAGGTGAGAATGAGAAATAAAAAGTGCTTTTCAAACATGGAGTGAGGTGCCTGTCCTAGTCTGAGGGGCTAGGGAAGGCTTTCTTAAGGAAATAACATATGACCTTGGATATGAAGTCTGAGGAAAGAGGAAGATGAATAGCAGCAGAGGACAAAGGGGACATTTTCTAGATTGTATCAGTCAAGGTTCTTGGTTACAAATAATAGAAGCTAACTGACTAGCTAGCAGATTAAAAAAATTATTGAAAAAACATTGAGCATATCACAGAATTAATTGGGAGACTGGGAAATAGGTTTAGAGAGTGAGACAGAACCAAAAAAAATCTAACACAATGGAAAACACAGCTCAGAACACACCGGGATAGTTGTATGCTTGGGATGCTGTAACTGACGCTATCTCCACTTGGTGTTTGTGCTGAGCTGTAAGTAATCTTCAACCGTCATTGTGTCCTTGTTTCACGTTCACTTTTCAAAGTCTTGGCAGGAGTATCTGACTGACCAAGTATGGTGGCCATTCTCTAAGGTGACTCATTCATGATTCTGCTTGGTATTCATGCCCTGTGTAGTCCCCTCTCATATTGTATTAGGGTTGATCTTTGTGACCAATAGAGTATAGCAGAAGTGATGGAATGTAACTTCTGAGGCCAGATCACAGAAGACATTGTCACTTCTGCCTTGCTCTTCCTTGGACCACTTGCTTTTGAGGAAGCCAGCTGCCGTGTTGTGAGGGCACTTCATCAGCCTTTTGGAGAAGTCTACATGGTGAGGAATGGAAGCCTCCTGCCAACAGCTGGCACCAACTTGTCAGTCATGTGAGTGAACCATCTTGGGAGTGGATCCTTCAGATAATGTCTCCATTACAACCTCATGAGAGGCTGAGCCAGAATGACCCAGCTGAGATGCTCCTGAATCCCTGTTCCACAGAAACTGTATGAGATAGCAAATGTTTGTTTTCATTTTAAGTTGCTAAACATTAGGGTAATTTGTTACACAGAAATAAGTAACTAATACACACGCCCGATTCCTATCTGCCAAAAAGAGAGAGGTCCTACCATTTTACAGATGAGGAAATTAACTCAGATTTCAAGTCTTTAATTTTTTTCCCATATCACTTAATAAACATTTGCATGGCTCTCCTTTGTACCAGCCACTGTTGTAAATACTTTACAAATTTTAACTCACTTAATCCTCCTAGAAGCCCTATGAGGTAGGCACTGTTAGTTCCAGTTTTGGACTGAATTTTGTTCCTCCAAAATCAGTATGTTGAAGCCCTAACCCCCAATGTGACTGTATTTGGAAATGGGGCCTTTCACGAGGTAATTAGGGTTAAATGAAGTCATGACCCTAATCCAGTGTGATTGATGTCCTTATGAGAAGAGGAAGAGATGGCAGGCATGTAAATGCACAGAGAGAAAGTCATCTGCCAGCAAAGGAGAGAGGCCTCAGGAGAAACCATACCTGCCAGCACCTTGACTGTGGACTTCCAAGCTACAGGATGTGGGAAAATAGCTTTCTGTTGTGTAGGCCACCCAGTCTGCGGGGTTTTGTTACGGCAGTCCTAGCTGACTAATACTAGACAACACCATAGGTCTGCGTGAGTCAGACTATTCTGATTGCTGCTCTCACTCTGCTGTCCATTATGGTAATCACCCCCACCTTGCCTTTGGTGGTTGAGGCTATAGATAAAGAAACTGAGGCACAGAGACGTTAAGTAACTTGTTCAGGGTCACGCAGCTGGTAAGTGGTAAATTGGGATTTGAATTCTAAATGAATCCACTATGCTACATCTTAATAAATACAGTTATACTTCCTCAAGAACTTTATATTCTGTACATGTTTTTAAATTGAGATTGTTGACATAGCTTCTAAATGGGTTTAATAAGAAGTTTTAAAACGATTTTGGCCTCCAGTGGAACAAATTAACTAAAGCATCCATTCTGAATTTCCTGAACTATTTGAATAATAAATGTTTGCCTGAGATGCACTTAACTGTAAGTAATCTCTGTCACTGTGTCTGTCCTCTTTCACGCTCTCAGAAGCAGAAGCATCTGATTGGCTGAGCCCATCTCCTATCTACCAGTTAAATTCAGTTAACTTCGTTAGCTGTATGGCAGGAAACTCTCACATAATAACTTAGATAGAGAAAACATCCCCGATGCAAGGATTTACCCTTCTGTGTTGTAACCCAGATGTGGTCCAAGCTATCCTCAGCCCTTGCCTTGTACTGAGACTCTCAGCACTTGATTGGTTCCTCAAAACACATCTAATTTTATAACACATTCATGAGAAATTAATATTTTACTAAAACTCTTCTGTACAGAGGGTAGGATTTCCATTACACACAGCCTAGCAGACCCTTAATATGAATCTCTAGTAGATCGTTTGGTTTTCATTCTCAAAATTTCTCTTCTTGCTGTTAGCCTCAACTGTCATTTTTTCCCCTTCCCTTACACAGTCCCTAAAAATCCCCTCTGCTGTCTTGATTATTTTAGTTCTGTGCAAACTCCTCTTGGCAAAACAAATGCCCTCTCTCCAGTGGTGCAACGACTATCTATTATAGACTCTACTGCCTATATAGGTAACACTGAGGTAGGCTGGGGCTTTGTGTAAGGAAAGGGGGAGTACAGCAAACTGTTGAACTCTGAGGCTGCATGCCTTGCTTTAAAGACACTCAAATTCAATGAAAAACAAACATCCAAACAAACAAAACGCAAAGAACACCTGTGGTAGCTAGACAAAATATTTCTGCGGGCTGGGTTTAGTTGATTTGCTGTCCTTTCCTTTCTTCATTGTTCCTCAAGCTACCCTAAATGACTTTTCAAAATATTCAAGTAATGCAAAGCTATTCCACAGCAGGAATTCTAGGCTCGGAAAATAGCAGTATATAGTGACTTGTAGGCATGGTGAGAAAGAGAGTTGGACAAATAGTTCACCAGTAATCTCAGGGCTTGTAGGTAGGAAAATGGATGAATCCATACTGAAATCAAAGGAGATAAATCTCAGCCCAAATCTCAAAACCAACTGTCTATTTTATAATTACAATAGCAGCCTACTTCCTTATTCTGCACTTATTTTGCTGTGTGATACTGGGGAGACAGTTTGGTTTTCTATTCTAGACAGAATAGGTTTTCTGCTCTGGGTTCTGACCCAGTCCCACCTGCTGGAGAGGCTTAAATTAAAAGCAGAGATATGGATGCAGATTGGTAGGGACATGGCATTTTGGCAATTTTCTTTTTTTCTTTTTTTTTTTTTTTGGCTAATTGTAACATTGCCCTTATTTGAATCACTTCAGGGCCAAGATATATCTATTTCACATGTATGTGAAACAAAGCAATCAAATCTTGGTAGGGAAGGGTACAAATTAGCTTGTTCTATTTTTTCTCAAGTATTAGATTTTCAGTCAGGGATTTTTGTAGCATCTCAGAGAATGCTATAACTGAGTAGAGTATTAATGCACCTAAAAGCTAAACATTGATAATGTGTAATGAGCAATCTGCTAAATGTTAATACGATTTATCCTTTTTAAATTTGATAAACGTGACATATTGCATGCACTTAGTGCTAATCTATTTTAGACATTCATTTGGTTTGACCTATAACCATACTATATTATGTTCCTTGAGATATTTATCTTGTCATTTGGAAACAAGATTACAATTAATGTGACATACATGACTTTAAATTACTACCTCAACTAGAGATGTGTCAGTAATGAATTAGCCACGGCTTTGAACCCTCTGCTTATAATTTAAATTACCACCCTTTAGCTGATGCATCATTGTAATCCATTAAATAAATCGCAGAATCAAAGAAGCACATATTGTTTTTGATTCTAGAGCTATCAGTGACATTTTTCCATTTAATTTACCTAACTCTAGGCTAATGTATCCAAATTCAAGTAATAACAATCACGAGAGAGAGCATATGTCTGTGTTAATACTAAAATAAAATCATAGGCAGACTTCATATAAACTAGATGTACAGAAACATTATCCTATTTTGCTGCATTCCACTTTTAAGGAGAAAAAAATATGACACTGGAAAAAGTGAGCTCATACTAAGGACTTGGTAAGGCATTTTTCAGGAGAGAGCCCTGTAAGAAAAAGTTCAATTTGTTATGTTTTCCACACCGTCTCAGCATTGACTTTGCCAGACTGTAAGTTCTGGAAAGGCGCAGAATAGAAACACACTAAATATTTGTTGAATGATATCTGTGGCAATAATTGATAACCATTTATTATGAATAGCGGCAGATTAAATTTTGCTCACTATCCTCCATTTGCTCTTATTGTATGGACACATTATTAAGCTCTTACTGTATACTAGGCACTGTACTAAAGCATATTTCATGTATAAACTCATGTTTTGTGTATTAACACATATATATCATATTATAATACATGTAATATAAATACATGTAACATTTAATATACATTATATATATAATGTATATAGATAAAATCTCTCTCTAAAAAGATAGTAACGGGCCTCCCTGGTGGCGCAGTGGTTGAGAGTCCGCCTGCCGATGCAGGGGATACGGGTTCGTGCCCCGGTCTGGGAGGATCCCATATGCCGCGGAGCGGCTGGGCCCGTGAGCCATGGCCGCTGGGCCTGCGCATCCGGAGCCTGTGCTCCGCAACGGGAGAGGCCACAGCAGTGAGAGGCCCGCATACCGCAAAAAGAAAAAAAAATAAAAAATAAAAAATAAAAAAAAAATAAAAAGATAGTAAGGTTCTAAAGAGCAGAGATTGTCTTAAACCTCTTTAGTGTTTTCCTCTGTGTACCTGGAAAAATGCTGTTACATAATTGTCATGCAGTAAAGACCTGTTGAGTTAAAATTAAAATTTGTGACTTCACATTTTAGAGTGCCCTAGAAGAAGAATAGTCCCCCAGGGCTAATAGAACTATGAGTAACCCAAACCAGAGGTAAAATAGCAAAGGTCAGAGAAGCCTAGTTTTTTCTCTAATGTATTAAAATGCCGTAGATTTGCTAGATTCAATCCATCAACAAGTTAAATGCCTGGTATTAGGCTGGAGGGGGAGATTAATAAACTTCTACTCATTTACAGTCTAAATACAGAGCCCAGAGTAGTACATATGAACACGAGAACTATTAAATGGTGAATCACATGATAACACCTAGAACATGAGTTCAGAGAAAAAAGTATTAGGGGACAAAAAACCAGAGAAGTTCCCTAACTACTCTGAGTAGTAGGCCTTTGAGTCAGACAGATGGGGTATGAATCTGGACTCCGCTACTTTTTTTTTCTGTGTATCTTGAGGCAAGTTACTTAACTGCTCTGAGCTTTATGCCTCTCTAAAATGGAGTACTACCTCCCTGTGGAGTTGTGACAAGTAAGGTCATAAACGTTAAACACTTAGAACATTGCTTTACACAAGGTAAACCATCATTTGGATTAGTCAAAAAAGGTTTCGAGGTGAAGTGATAATTTAGCTAGACCTTAAAGGGTTAGGCTTTGGGTGAGAGAGGGAGGGATCAAGGGCAAGAGAAGGCAAGAATGAGAACAGGACATATGAGCAAGAGTCAGGGAGGGAGTCCTTTAAGCAAAATGGGAGAAGTCAGCAGCAGGGGAAAATTTGTTCAGTAAAATGGGTTCATATGGTTGGGAGCCTGGATAGCATGGCAGAGGTGTCTAGACTAGAAATTTTTTCCAAACTGAGGCTCTGGAGCACTCCAAACCTAAGTTTTAGATGGCATGTTATTGTGACTAAATATGCCTTTATATTTGCTTTTTCTTCCAGCGCTTGGTGTGTTGTCTTGTATATTATGGGCAATAAATATATTGTTTTTATGTAAATTAATGGTCTGCATGCTGATAGTCCTTCACTCTGCTTTTTCTTGCACAGGTCTGATGTGTGTATGTGTGTGGCTGTCCTTCCATAAAAAAGGAAGAGTATATACACATTAAAGATGATCAATAAGTGCTTAGGAGTCTTAGAATTAAAGTTCTATGGAAGTATAATATGAAATGGATTCTACATAAAGCATATATTTATGAATGTTCTGTGTCATGGTGCTAAATTATTTGGAATCAAGTACAGTGTATTCTCTTAAGGAAGTACTCCAAAATGTCAGGTTTTAATAATAGAATTAATTATAATGCATATTAATTTAGAATATATAAAAACTTTTCCCCAAGTTTTAAAATAAGGAAATCTACATCTTTTGGCAATTTAAATTTCAGTTTAGGGCTTCCCTGGTGGCGCACTGGTTGAGAGTCCGCCTGCTGATGCAGGGGACACGGGTTCGTGCCCTGGTCCGGGAAGATCCCACATGCCGTGGAGCGGCTGGGCCCGTGAGCCATGGCCGCTGAGCCTGCGCATCCGGAGCCTGTGCTCCACAACGGGAGAGGCCACAAGAGTGAGAGGCCCGCGTACCGCAAAAAAAAAAAAAAAAAAAAAGTTCAGTTTATTGAACTTATTGTGCCGTTTAATAAATTAAGGCCATCAGTAAGTAACTTGACCTATAGAATGACTCAGTAGAATATGTCAATAGAATGACACATGAAAAAAGAAAATAAGACATTTTCCAAAATATCAGACTTAATTTTACGTGAAATTAATCTATTAGCTACCTGCTAGATAGCTTGGTTTTCCCAGGCCCAAAGGGCTGGGAATAATTTGTTTTTACTGAACTTGACTATTGTACTCTAAGGAAAATGTGTTTGAAAAAAATAAAGTTTTATTTTCTGAGCTTTAGACATAGCTATCTGAGGAGTTTATAGGACTTTCCTGGGCGTCTGATTGAGGCTGTCTGATTGTTATTTAGATTTTCTCCAACATACAACACTTAGTTTGCAGAGTGGTGGCTCACAGGAAAATGGCTGCCTAGCAGAGGCAGAAGTATAATTATGATATCATTAGAAATACTTAAATATAAATAACATTCTATATTTGCCCTTGTCACTTGTCTGGGTTTTGACAGGAGCCAGTTTTGATGGGATTCCTGTGGCCCCATAGATTTTTATCCTGTTATCCAATTTTCCGCTGCACTGCTTTCCTTCTGTCAAACTGACTGCCAGCCAGCCTTGCATTTTCCCGGGAGGAAGAGCAAAGCTTTGTATTATAGTGGACAGGAGAAGGAGAACAAAAAACTGATTTTCCCCCTCCGAGTGCTGCACTCTCTCTTTCTAATGGAAAATTCCATTGTCTGGGGGTTGAGAGGATAGGGGGATAGGGAAGACGAAAGACCTCAGGTTTTCATTCAATGGTGCAAGGAAATGTTGCAGAGCAGACTGAGAGACCAAGCTGAGCAGCGTACAGAGCAGCAGACAGTTTTCCAGGATGCTCAGGGTCACAAGAGTGGCTGAAATGCTGCCAACACTGGTTTGTGCTGAGTATTCCCTAGCATTTCAAATATTGGCTTGCTGTTGTATAAAATAAATGGATAGTTATTCATCATGTGTAAGGGAAAAGAGAAGGAGCATTTTCCCTCCAGGTGAAGATATTGCAGTGGATGCTATTGTATTTGGGGGTTTCCCATCGACATTGGCTTATGGTTCAGGGCTTAGAACAGAGGTCAGACAGGTAACAAAAATGAGTGGATTTGACAGTGTTAAAAAGTGAGGAAGAGTGAGAAGTGGGGTGAGGCGGCAAAGCCAGGCTCCATCTAAAAGCCTTCAAAGTGCCAAATTGCAAAACCCAAACCAAACCAAATCACACTCTCTAGGCCACACGTGTTATGAAGCTGAAGGTGGCCCATGTCCTTTTGGGTGCAATTTCTGGGTAGAGAAAGAGTGGTTCTGTGGCCTGCCAAGGAGCCAGTGATGCATGAGGTAACTGAGAGGGCAGTTGTTTTTGTTGTTTAATAACTGTGATCCCTTACTGTTAAGATTAAGACTTTATTTATTGTGGCTCAGGAACAGTATTTTGCTTATATCACTTAAGCCTTATCATCATCTTTGAAAAATCAGTTCATTACATGTGTAAAAAAGGCATGAAGTTCAACAAATATTTTTCTTCTTATTTACATTATAAGCAAACCATGGGAGTATCTCTTAGAAGCTTGGGAATATACTTAGCATCATGTATTACAGGTCAGTTTCTACACCTGTCAGTACAAATGCATTATATGCCACTGAAAATGTTTATCTAAGAAATGCTGTCAGCTGTTATTTCAGTTCCATTCTGAGTGTAGGGAAATGTCTTAGTGAGTGGGATATGATTTTCTCATAAGTGTGTGAGTATTTAAGATATTGGGAATAAATGTGAAAGAAATTCATCTCTCCTACTTTCTGGGTAGTCTGTGCTTTAAAATGGAGGTGTAGGACTTCCTTAGTGGCGCAGTGGTTAGGAGTCCGCCTGCCGATGCAGCGGACGTGGGTTCGTGCCCCGGTCCGGGAGGATCCCACATGCCACGGAGCAGCTGGGCCCGTGAGCCATGGCCGCTGAGCCTGCGTGTCTGGAGCCTGTGCCCTGCAATGGGAGAGGCCACAGTGGTGAGAGGCCCGCGTACCGCCAAAAAAATAATAATAATAAATAAATAAATAATGGAGGTGTACAACCTTATGGATTAGGGATTTTTGTTTTTATCTTTGATCACATAGCAACTGAAAAAGATTAATCTACCTTTTGACATCAAAAGGGGATGGTGATGCCTATCAAAGTTCTGGGCTTGGAGACTTGCTTAATCAATGCTTGGGTGAATGTATTTGCCAATGTAATATGAGTCAGGTACTCATATATGGTACAAATACAGTATTCTTGACTATATTTTGAAACATTTTTGACCTTTCAATCAAATTACATTCTTAATTTATAATAATTTAGTCTGTTATTGGAACAACAGACTATTGCTTTTTGACTCACATTAATGTATCTAGTTAATCATATACCATTTTTCCCCTCCATCTTAAGAGACACGGGTATGAGACAAATGAAGAAAAAGGTAATAGTGGTTAATAACAGTATTTTAGTGTTCACACTAGCTTTTAACAAACCTAAAATCAGGTAATTTAGTACAGCTCTAGTGTAAGAAGCTAAACATCCAACTATGGAAAAAAATTGTAAAAAAGTTTTGTTGCTGTCAAATCTATATGTTAACTTTAGCTCCCGAAATTCTATTTTATTTTGAGATTAAATAAATACACATATAGTCTACTCTCTTTCCTTATAAACTATTCTGCTCATTGACCATCTATATAGTTCATTAGAATTATAACACATTAACCAGATGAGTAAGAGGAATTAAATAGTACAGTCTTGAGTAGGTAGCAGATGGAATTACCTGATTACCTACTCAAGATTGTACTAAAAGTATGTGGACAAATAGAGAACAACAACAGCAAGAAGCTATAAGTTTTAACTTACATTTTTCTGTCTCTTTTAAGGGGAAGAACCAGATACCAATATTCTTTGAGTTTATTCACAGGGGCAAACTTATCCTAGGTTTTACCATTTTTTGGTGAATCAAGGTTGTAATGCATGAGCCCAACTATATATTGTCAGAATCTCTTGAGGTGGGTTTTCCTGCTCTTTATTAGAATAAATTTAAAACTAGAAATACAAAATCATGAGAGACTGTTTCCATGTGTACGTGTGTCCTTTTTCAATAGAGTCGAGACCATGGAAGCTCTCCCTTAAGATTTCCTGGCTTCCCCTTTGTGTCCTGCTTGTATCATTACACTCTTAGTCTGTACCATTTTTCAATTCATGGGTTCCAGTAGCATTTTAATGGTGTCTTTTTTGCTGGCTCATATGGAGCACATTGATTCTGTTGTTCCACTAACAGGTGAAATATAGTTTGTGGCTGCTTTTTGGGCTGAAAGAAACTCATTACAGCTTCCTGTTCCTCCATGTGTTGCCAAAAACGTTACTGTTGGTCAGGTCTGGAGATATCTTCTGAATCTATGACTATTTTTTAGATTTTCACAACAGCACATTTCGTAAATACTGCAAAATTTGTCGCAAGAGTTGGACTTAAAATAATCAGGGCTCTCTATCTCTAAAAAACAGAGAAACAAACAAAATCAACCTTTTGGGGTGAGCAATTCTTATAGATTTCTAAGGGAAATTCCAAGTGTGCAATCCTTTTTATGTACTAAGGAACGTAAAGGGAACAGTTAGCTATTATAAAGGTTAAAATTCTAAATGAATCAGTCAAAAACTGGGAAGAAAAAAGGGAAATATTTAATGAAAAATTCTAGTTCTCTAAAACCTTGCTATTCAAAATGTGACCTGCTGACCATCAGGTTTAACGTCACCTGATGTCTGAAGTGGTGAACCCTTGGCCTTATTCCAGACCTTCAAAATCAGAATCAGCATATTAATAAGATCCCAGGGGATTTGTGTGCACATTCAAGTCACAGAAGCACATAGTTTGTTTCTATGCAATCAACACAGTGATTTCAAACTTATCACTAGATGATGTTTTTATAAAGCATTGAGGTTTACAGAGTCAAACTGCTTTGTAAACATAGTCTGAATTATTTCTGTTTCAATCTGCAGCACAAGTAAATTAATCTCTCCAATATGGCCAATTTAATTTTTAATTGCTATTGGAAGCTTAAAGATAGATAAGCTTAGAACAGAGAACATAAAATGAAATCAAACCCCAAAGTTCACATTTGAAAAACCAAAATACCTACAAACATGCTATAAAATATCCATGTGTGTTTAAATATATGCCTCTTCAAAATCATGCATTTTTTTATTACTTGAGTTTTTGACAGGATAGTTACTTTTGACTTACTTGAGGGTAAAAATGCCACTGGGAAAGGAAACATATGTTTTCCTCTTCTCAAAATTCAAAACTGGCTGAATGAATTAAACTCAAACTTAGGAAAATAGTTTACCTTAAGGCCGTGCCTTTCTCATCACAGTGACAACCAGAGTTTGAGTGACATGAGTGGCATTTATGGACACCTGTAATCATATGTTTTCATAAGGACATTTTCTTCTTTAGCATTCACAGTTGGTCATTCTGTCTGAGAATTGGTGGCAAGAGTAATGACTGATATTTGCTGTATTATTTGGATGCCTATTGATCTGATGGTACAGAATTGTTTGTTTTCTTGGATATTCTCGCTTTTTTTCTCCTTTCATCTGCACATTCTCCCCCCGCCTCCCCCTCCTCCCCCTCCTCCCCTCCTCCCCTCCTCCCCTCCTCCCCCTCCTTCTCCACCCCTCCTCCCCCTCCTCCCCTCCTCCTGCTGCTCCTCCTCCTTCTTTCTCTCTCTCCCCTCTCCCTTCCCCCAAGTAAGTATTTGAGTGCCTATTATGTACATGGCTTTGTTTCAGACTATGAAAGATTCAAAAGGAGCAGAAGATGACTCTCATCCTCCAGAATCTTCCAAGTTCCTAATATTTTCCTGAGATAAAACACCATCTTGACATATCCTATCTTAGTGTTTTTCTTTTCATTATATATTCAGGGCCAGTTACTTCTATTTTTCACTTTAGTTTCTTTGTTCTCCTTCCATATTACCCGTTTCTTTATGAGTAGACCCGTTACTATGGAAACATTACTGTTTTGGGTGTGGTGACCACTGCAATTTATGTATGATTCTTCACATTTGAGTACATGAAACCAAGATCACACATCACCCTTGTAATAATCTTGATGCTTTTTTCTAGACATACTATACTTTAACTGAGATGTTATCATCCTATAAAACAATTTTTGTTCAGTGCATTTTAAATTTTAATTTAGGCACATTTACCAAAAAAAACTATGTTTGTGTTAACCATAAACATTTATATCAAATAAAAATTCTATTTGATTTTAACATCTTGCAAAAGTTAACAAGATATAGTAGAAAGTCATGCTGATTTGGTCCTAAAATTGAGGAGTAGCATCCAACTCTATAACAAAATTTACGAAACTCCATAAATTCTGAGAAAGACATCAAGACAAATTAATATAAATTAAAAAAATTACTTTTTAAAATTTAGCTTTCAGGTCTCTTTGCCTGTAGATTGAAGGCAGGGAATTTCTTCCCTCATCTCATGTCCCGGAGTGAAAGATTCCAACTTAAGTTTCAGTGGTGGGGCCCACAGATTAATTGACAATAGACAGAGTAGAGGAGAAAAGTTTAGTATGCACGTGGCAGTACTCAGTAGTGAGTAATTAGCAGAATAGCCAGAGGTAAGGGTTTATATATCAATTTAACCAAAACAGGGGTGAGGGGAGGGTTGGGGTGGGAGCAGGTAGGTCTTCACTGTGAAAGTGTAGAAGGTTCTGTGGGGCACTCTCCTTGGAAAGAGGCTAAAAGCTGCCCCAGAAGGGGGGGCTAAAGGCAGCTCTATTTTGGGGAGGCTTTACTTTCATCACGTAAGAAAATTTCAGATAAGATTTCTTTCATATGACCTCTTCAGTATTTTTTCCAAACTTTCTTATTACATTGGTGTTTAAAAAGTTATGTTTTACATTTGTAGTATGCATTAATGCTCCACTAATTCGTAGGAGGGTCCCATTTCATGCTGCAGAAACCCTCTAAACAGCTTCTGTCCTTTAATAGAAGCACCTAGATCCCAAACAGGATTTTGTTGACATTTTGTTTGAACAAAAATATCATTTTCAGTCAGGCAACATACGATATTTCACTAAAACATGTACCTTTAAAGTGACCCATTTTATCTAGAGGTTGCTTAAATTGTAGATTTCTAGATTAGTTTTAACGTAAATTAGTTGATAACAGAGTGACAATGCTAAAACCAGTTCAGTATTTGGAAAGTGAAAGAAAATTGCAATGACTTGGAAATAACTTGTGAGCTTTTCATGTTTAAGAGCAACAGATCATATCAGTTCCAAATATGTATTTTTCTTTGCCTAAGTTTTTTTTTTTTTTTTTTTTGCGGTACACGGGCCTCTCACTGTTGTGGCCTCTCCCATTGCGGAGCACAGGCTCTGGACACACAGGCTCAGCGGCCATGGCTCACGGGCCCAGCCACTCCGCGGCATGTGGGATCCTCCCGGACCGGGGCACGAACCCGTGTCCCCTGCATCGGCAGGCGGACTCTCAACCACTGTGCCACCAGGGAAGCCCTGCCTAACTTTTATGACTTAAAAAGAATGTACAATTTAAAAAGCGAGTGATTTGTTGTAAGATTACAACCAAATATTTTTCTCTCTTCTTACTTTTTGATATCCAATTTGATGTCTAAATCTCCAGGATCCTGTATGTACAAATTTTCTAAGAGTTAATCAAGATTAAACTCTTTCTTCCTCCTTCCCTCTCTTCTTTTCTTCCTTTCTTCTTTTTAAAATAAAGGTACCTTTCTTATTGCAGTAAAATTCTGAAAAAGACGCAAGTGGTTTTCATTAATAAGAAATGAAGACCACAGTTTTTCATCTGAAACCATTATCAAGTGCATGGAGGCACAAGACCACTAGAAAAGGGAGATAAGTCTGCTCCTCTCACTTCCTCCTTTAACACACTCCCTCTGCAAGCCTGGCTACAGGGCCAGGAGCTGGCTTCTCAACTGAGAGTTACAGAAAGTCCTTTGCCCCCAAATATGAGTCATATGCCTTTTAATTCCATTATGTTGTTCCATTCTATGGAGTCTAGAAAGTGTTCTTGGGTTCCAAGAGTCCCTTTTTAAAAAATACAAATTCTCTTGAGATGGCTTAGTTATCATTACCTCTTTAA
This sequence comes from Mesoplodon mirus, assembly GCF_964341445.2. Classification (NCBI taxonomy): domain Eukaryota; kingdom Metazoa; phylum Chordata; class Mammalia; order Artiodactyla; family Ziphiidae; genus Mesoplodon; species Mesoplodon mirus. Next base: position 95,078,337 of record NC_138984.1, read on the forward strand.
TAGGACAGAGTTGACAGTAACAAGGAGTAAAATGGCACTTAGAACAGGCATAATGGATGAGAGGGCACCCAAAGTGTTAGAAAGGTGGTGAGGAATGGAAACTGATTCAGATAATTCTGCATTGTATGTCAGTCAGTACTTTCCGTGCAGAATACTGATTTCATCTATAACATAGTGTTTAACTGTTGAGGAATATTGAAGAGAACCCCTTTATATTTGACAATGTCCTAGAAATGATTTTATAGAAATCTTCTGACATGGACCTGATGTCATAGGTACATAGGTCATACTGCCTAGGATAATAATACGGACCCACCAAGTAGGGACACTGTAGACCCATGAGGATATGGTGGTTTCTAGAGGCCTCCAGTTGGGGAGTTTCATGGGCCTGTTGACTGTTGTCCTGCCCTTGTGCCAGAACCAGATGTGGTTCTGAATTATATGATCAGTTCAGTCTGAAGAAGGATTAAGCAGATACCTGCCTCTTCCTACCTTCACAGCTCCCCCGACCCCCACTGACTCTCCACCCTGACTTGGAAGGGGCGGTGTCTCTGTCCCAGTACTACTATTCAAAATATATCATTTGGTACATCTACATGTCTGGATTCTTGAGATTCGAAAAGTTCCTAGCAATTAAAAAAAAGATATATGTATGTATGTATGTATTTATGAAAGCCCTTGAAGTATTGTTACAGCTACATTCCTCAGAGTTCGGGATGCAAGAGGTTTATTAAGGATTAACACCTGTGGGAGGGAAGGGTGAAACTAAGATCAGGTAAAGGAAGAAGTCAAACTGTGAAGGAGACCTAACAAAGCCTTGGCCAATCTGGCCAGCACCTCTGGAGAGAGTATTGTCTGTCAGGGTCTTGGGCCAAAGTGTTTGGGCTTTTGTGCCCCTACCTGGCTTAGTTGGAGGATGCAGGCTGGCCCAGGTGCCAGGTACAAGGTGTGCAGGGTGCTCTTCGTAATTAAAGCTGATCCTGGAAGAACCAACAGCAAAAGCCTTCATTTTCATGATGCCTATTCACTACCTGATATCTCTCCAGATGGTTGAATATTAACTTTGTGGTTTTCTTTATCATTTACTAGATCGATTTATTTCCCCAAAGTGTTAGAGCTTATAACTGCAACCATTGGAGTGTCACATAAAGATTAAGAGTAGGGGCTTGGCACTTTTACTCCACATAGTATTAGAAGTCCTAGTCAGAGTAATTAGGCAAGAAGAAGAAATAAAAGTCATCCAAATTGGAAAGGAAGAAGTAAAACTGTCACTATTTGTAGATGACATGATTTTATATATAGAAAACCCTGAAGACTCCACCAAAAAACTATTGTAAATATTACATAAAATTTTATTAAGTTGCAGGGTACAAAATCAACATACAAATGCGTTGTGTTTCTATATGCTAACAGTGAGCTAGCAGAAAGAGAAATTAAGAAAATCCCACTTACAATCACAACCAAAAGAATAAAATACCGAGGAATAAATTTAAGGAGTTGAAAGACCTGTTTACTGAAAACTAAAGACATTGTTGAAAGAAATTATAAAGAAGACACAAATAAATAGATATTCTGTGCTCATGGATTGGAAGAATTAACATTGTTAAAATGTCCATATTACCTAAAGCAATTTACAGATTCAGTGCAATCCCTATCAAAATCCAAAGGACATTTTTCACAGAAATAGAACAAAAAATTCTAAAATTTATATGGAACCACAAAAGTCCTCAAATAGTCAAGCAATCCTGAGAAAAAAGAACAAAGCTGGAGGTATCACATGCTCTGATTTCAAACTATATTACACGGCTATAGTAATCAAAACAGCATGGTATCAGTAGAAAAACAGATACATAGATCAGTGGAACAGAATTGGGAGCCCAGAAATGCACACATATATGGACAATTAATTTACAACAAAGGAGCAAAGAACATACAATGGAGAGAAAGGAGAGTCTGGTCAATAAATGATGTTGGGAAAACTGGACAACCACATGCAAAAAATGAAACTAGGCCACTGTCTTACAGAATACAGAAGAATCAACTCAAAATGGATTAAGGACTTGGATGTAAGACCTGAAACCATAAAACTCATAGAAGAAAACATAGACAGCACACTCTTTGACATTGGTCTTAGCAATATCTTCCTAGGTATGTCTCCTCAGGTAAGGAAAACAAAAGAAAAAATAAGCAAATGGGACTAAATCAAACTAAAAACCTTCTGCACAAGAAAGGAAACCATCAACACAATGAAAGACAACCTTCCAAACAGGAAAAAATATTTGCAAATCATATATCCAATAAGGTATTAATATAAAAAATATATAGGGACTTCCCTGGTGGCATAGTGGTTAAGAATCTGCCTGCCATTTCAGGACACATGGGTTTGATCTCTGGTCCAGGAAGATCCCACATGCCATGGAGCAACTAAGCCACGTGCCACAACTACTGAGCCTGCGCTCTAGAGCCCACGAGCCACAACTACTGCGCCTGCGTGCCTGGAGCCCGTGCTCCGCAACAAGAGAAGCCACCACAATGAGAAGCCTGTGCACTGCAATGAAGAGTAGCCCCTAGAGCTACTCTGCAGCTACTAGAGTAGCCCCTAGAGCTACTCTGCAGCTACTCGCTGCAACTAGAGAATGCCCACGAGCAGAAAAGAAGACCCAACACAGCCAAAAATAAATAAAAATGAATAAGTCTGAAGAATTTAATATATATATATATATATATATATGAAAAGAACTCATACAACTCAACAGTGACAAAAAACAAGCTACCCAATTAAAAAAAATGGACAGAGGAGCTGAATAGGCATTTTTCCAAAGAAGACATACAGATTGCAAACAGGCATGTGAAAAGATGTTCAACATCACTAATTATTAGGGAAATGCAAATCAAAGCTACAATGGAATATTACCTCTATCCTGTTAAAACGGCTGTTATCAAATAGGCAAGAAATAACAAGTGTTTGCAAGAATGTGGGGAAAAGAGAACATTTTTACACTATTGGTAGGAATGCAAATTGCTGCAGCTACTGTGGAAAACAGTATGTTGCTCAAAAAATCAAGAATAGATCTACCATATGATCCAGCTGTCCCACTTCTGGGTATTTATCCAAAGAATACAAAAACATTACTTCAAAAAATACATGTACCACTATGTTCACTACAGTATTATTTACAGTAGCCAAGATACAGAAACAACCTAAGTGGCCATCAACAAATGAATGGATAAAGAAGATATATGATATATTATATATACACACAATGGAATATTACTCAGCCATATAAAAAGATGAAATCTTACCATTTGCAACAACATGGATGAACCTTGAGGGTATTATGCTAATAAAATAAGTGAGAGACAAATACTAAAATATTTTACTCATATGTGGAACATAATAAATAAATGAACAGACTAAACCAAACACACACACACACATAGATACAGAGAACAGAGTAGTGGTTACCAGAGGGGAAGGACCTGAAGAGCATCAATTGTATGGTGACGGATGAAACTAAAACTTTGGTGATGAGCACGCTGTAGTGTACACGTAAGTAGAAGTATGCTGTACACTTGAAACATTTTATAAACCAATGTTACTTCAATAAAAAAATAACTTAAACAGTAGGGGCTTGGTTCAGGTTCTCTGTCTCCACTTAACTAGCTGTAGGAGTAGGTTTCTTAACCTCTCTAAACACCAGCTTCCCCATTTGTGGGTCTTTGGATGATTAAATGAGGAGTGCATGCAAATTCATTGGCTCACTGTATCTGGCAAATTGTATGTGCCCAGTAAGTGTTACCTGTTGTTAATAATAATTTTTTGTCATCTTCTTCTCTACCCTCACTTAATCCAGAATTTAGAGCCTGAGAAATTTTCCGAAAGCACTGGTCAATATTAGAAGAAGAAACCAAGTCCCAAAATATAGCTGCCTATTAGGCATCATGGTAGCAGAACAAAAACTAAGTTAAAATAATTAAATAAGTGCAAGGCAAGGGGTGGGAGAAAACACCATCTGCCAGCTCTCTGTGAGTCATTTAGGAGGAGTTGGAGGATAATGAAGGCCATTGCATTCTGGTCATGGATGGGTCCTTCTGCTTGGCTGGTGTTGTTGCCTTTCTCCGAATAAAAATAGCCCATGCATCCTTTACCCCAGCTCAGTAAACACAGATTATGTGAATAAAAATAAAAGGATGCACAACAAAAATCTTCGGGGAGGTTTGCTGCAATTTATTTTGTTTCCTATGTACCAGTGAATTTCAGTACAATCAATTTAACCTGAACAGCGAGGCGTTCGTTTTTTGGCTTTTTATAATCAGTTTTATACTATTTTCCTAGCAGGGCTGTCATACGAAATGCTCATCAGAGCCACAAAACAATGTTTAGATTTAAAGCAGTGTGGTGGATTGAGTGCAGCACTGCACATGTCATGAAGGCTCAAATTTGAGTTTGGCCACCTTCTACCTGTGAGGACATTGGGTATTTTCCAAACCTTGGTTTCTCTTCAACCAAATGGCGATGCCAGTCAATCTTGTAAAATTTAAATAAGATCGTATGAGAGACAAGTAAAATATTATTTTAAAAATGCTTTATAAATATTAGGTGATCATGATTAGAAAGCAACTTTTGAAGGACAGTTTCACACTGTGAGTTTTGAGATTAAACTGAGGGACTACCAGTTGGTAGCCATGCAGAATTACTTAAATTGAGGGAATTTACCTGGGGAAATTACTTGAACTTTGGTGACTCCGTTTTCTTATTTGTAAAGTGGGAATAATAATCTACTGACCTCAGAAAGTTGTCCTGAGGATGCAGTGAGATGATCCAGGTCAGACGCTCCGAGGACAGTGCCTGGCACACTTATTTGGCTGCTCTTGTTATGATTTTAATACTGGAACAAATAGGAGTTATTTCTTTGTATTTTGCACTGTTAAAAGTAATACTTTTTTTGGGTGGTTCTGGAATGGCCTACTAATATTTTCATTTTAAATCTGGAGTTATATAGTGACACTAATTTATAGCTGGTATTCAGGAGAGAGTGCAATAACAGAAAAATAGAAGATAGGGGGAAAGCCCTTGAAAAGGGGAGAGTGGGAGAGTAGATCAGGTTTTGTTTTGTTTTTAAAGATATTTTTGTCATCAAATTGATTTTAATTTTTTCAAAGCACAGAATAAGAGGTCTATAATAAAAGGTAGAGGAAAATGTACAGGTGTGGAGGTCTAGAGCTTGAGGTTATAGTTCATTCTCTGCCACAGACAACTGTATATGGACATTGAATAAAATGTTTAATACCACTGGCTCCCAAAGAGGTGGGTGGACAAGATCACTGCTTCAAGGTGGCCATTAGAGTCACCGGGAGTGCTGTGGAAAAATAATGTATCTGGCTCTATCAGGTCCACCTCGGGTCAACTGAATTATAATCTCTCTGGGGCAGAACCAGTCTCCAAGCTCACCAGGGGTTTGGGATACACAGTGAGGCTCACCAATCACTTGATGGGGTGATGGCTAGGGTCTCTTCCAACTCTGAAATCTCATACATCTATACATCTCTCTTTCCTGCAGTCATGTACCTAAAGAGTGCTTCTTAAAATGAAAACGGATATAGAGTGGTAGCTGGAAAAGGTCAAGGAATTTGACTTAAGCTATTAGCTTCTGAAAAAAAGCAAGTCATTTTCTGAACCTCACTGTAAACTGTAAACTTCTCTTCTTATGAAAGGTGTGATGACTATACTTCAACTGTACAGGCTATATATTGGACTCAGCTATCCCCTTTTCAATTTCAATTTACCTGTTTTTTTTTTTTTATGTGATAGGTTCTGCCCTTATAGAAGCTTGTTTCTAGTACAGGCAAAATAATTCATGCAACATTTAAAAATCACATGTATGACTTCATCTCTGCCTATGGGTAATAAGAAGGGAAAAAAAAAAAAGTGGGAAACTGTTTCCAGAGAGGGATTTTCTTATCCACGGATTTCAGCACAGAGCATCAGCCTGGAAGGAACGTTTTTGTAATAGAAATATTCAGTGAAAAACACCAATTTCCATTTATATCATTAAAACGATGGAAGGGACATATGGCTTAGATTAGGAAAGTGAACGTTAGCTATGAGGGTGCATTTGCAGGAGACATTAATTAGGACTGAGAGTACCTCAAGTACTTGGGAAACAAATTTGTTTAATAAGCTTCATGGTTTGCAGATGCCATTTCCCCTTCCTTCACTGTGATTCCAAATAAAGCAGTTTTATCTGTGCAGAGCTAAGCACACTTGAGAAGTCATGCACTTGTGCTTCAGTCCATTCACGTTTCAAAGCAAATCGACAGGACCTTCATATAAGTAAGATATCCCTTACAGCCATACATACCCAAGTGAGGGCATCGACATGCTAAATCAGGATCTGGTTTTCAGCTTGATGTATTCCGGGCTTTGCCTTTAAAGAGACTTCCATTCATTGGTCTACTACAACAGAATGCTGATGTGCTGTCTCTATCCCTGGAGACGCGGCCCTGGGGTGTGCTTGATTGGAGGACACTGCACGTGTCCTGACTTGTGTTTGTATCAGTTCCTGCTGCTTCCTTTGATCAGTGGCTGATAAAGTATCTCTTGAGCTTTGTGGAGCTGATGAAAGCCATGTGTTTGGGCTAAGTATTTGGAACTTGATTTTTGGCATTATCATGATGTTAATATCTTTCAGTACATTTTAAAACATGAGTACATGGCCTTAGAAACATGGAATTCTCTGGTGAATATTGGCTAGGGCAGCTGACATGTGGGTTATGTTGAACCCTCAAAAGCATATACTGGGGGCTTCCCTGGTGGCGCGGTGGTTGGGAGTCTGCCTGCCGATGCAGGGGACACGGGTTCGTGCCCCGGTCCGGGAATATCCCACATGCCGTGGAGTGGCTGGGCCTGTGAGCCATGGCCGCTGGGCCTGCGTGTCCGGAACCTGTGCTCCGCAACGGGAGAGGCCACAACAGTGAGAGGCCCGCATACCACACACACACACACACAAAAAGCATATACTATATCACTTTCTAAGGCTAGGAGTCTGTAATGACTCCCTTGGGACAAATAAACATTTCCTGTGAGGTCCCCCACTTGCATAATTGCTAGCCTTGAGTTTTAGAGTCCTTGCTAAAATAAGTGAACTCATTTAATATAAGTAAAGTTTTTCAGCTATTTTCATGGTCCTTGGTAAAGGGGGCAAAGACCAAATGGAAATTGAGAAAGAACTTGTTCTCTCATTAAGGTAACATTTGTGGGGTGAAATAGAAATGTAGGGTCTGTGGACAAGTATATCAGGATAGTGATTAAGAGTAAAGATTCTGGAACCAGACTTCCTGGCTTTAAGTCTTAGCTCTACTACTTGCTTGCTTTAAATCTGAGACAAGCTGCTAAACTCTGTATGCCTTAGTTTCCTCATCTGTAAGATGGGGATAATGACAAATTGATTGAGTTAATGTTTATAAAGTGATTAGTTTCTGCACATCAAAAGGGCTTAATAACTGATACTGTCCATTGGGCAGACCCCCATGCTGGCAGTCCTGTTAATTTCAAGTGGATATCTGTTTTCAGATGGGTTGATTCTATGAGCCTGATCTAAGATTCTACTTCTGTTCTGAGGCTGGTGCTAAATGCTTTTGCAATGCTAGGTGAAGAGTGTGAACCCCCAAATACCTAACTGTCCATGTTTATAAAGTATAGGTTAATTCAATGCTGCTTATAGGTATGTTGGGAGAAAAAAATAGGAGCAACTCCACAGGGAGAGTATACAGCAGGACCAGAAAATATGTATAATAAACTCAATTTATCAGTCAAATTTTTTCCAAAAGTAACATAAATGCCATGATATGAGACATCTTCTAATAGATAATTTTTTGTTTGTTTGTTTTTTGCTGTACGCGGGCCTCTCACTGTTGTGGCCTCTCCCGTTGCGGAGCACAGGCTCCGGACGTGCAGGTTCAGCGGCCATGGCTCACGGGCCCAGCCACTCTGTGGCATGTGGGATCTTCCTGGACCGGGGCACGAACCCGTGTCCCCTGCATCGGCAGGCAGACTCTCAACCACTGCGCCACCAGGGAAGCCCTAATAGATAATTTTTTAAAGCATCTAGATCTCTGAATCACAGTAATAAGAAACATTATTGAAATATAACTAATTCCCAGATTGTGTCCACTCAGGTGTTTTATTTTGGCCAGTCATTTATTAAAAACAAAACAAAAACTCATTTGCTTTTTTATTTCTATGTTGCCCCACCTAGTTCCAAAATGGACTTAAGGCCACTGAGAAGCACTTGTTGAATATGTTCAGACAATAGGAGTTACTAATGTTTATCATCTTGTGGCTTTCAGTATCACTACTTGACAGAAAGAAATCAATGATATTTTTCTTCCCAGTTTCATTTAAACACATATCTTTGACTGCCACATGTGTTAGTCATTAAAATCCAATAGAAACCAAGTAAGAAACTCTGTCTTAAGGAAAAGTCACTTGTTAGAGAGCTTGGGATTAATCCAAATTATTTATTATTAGATTATGAACTAACTGTAAGTTGACAGCAAGTGGTCATGTTATCATAGTCCTTGACACCTCATGAGAGGCCCTTCTTTGTGACCCCACCCCATCTTCAGTTCCTCTACTGTGTTTGTGGTGACTTTTTTCATAGTTAACTAACTGGGTCCTAAGACAAGAGATGAATGTGGGGTGAGGAGGGAGTTGTTTCCCTTGACACATACTTTAGTATACTTTAGTATGACTTTAGTAAGTGGTGGCGATGGTCAATGTTTCTTTCATACAGAACATAATAAATTTGAAGACAGTTGAGGGGATACAGAAGACTTGGTTTATAATACTACCTTTGACTAACTGTGGGAACTCAGGCAAGTCACTTTATTTCCTTCAAAGTCAGCTCTTCATCTATGAAATGAAGAGGATGAGACAGTTCTAAAGTCTCTTTTCTAACTAACATGCAGTGATCTTAAGATCCTAGGAATTAGCTTAACTGTAGAGACTTTAGCAGTTGCATTACAGCTTGAATGGATAATTCCTTAAAATTGTGTTTACTTTGTCCAAACAACACAAAACCAGAATATGGAGGTTTTCATATATTCAGGTATCTGACATAGATATAACCAAGGCTTTTCCTTTTGTTTTGCAAAATTTTAGTGTCATACTCTTATTAATATGTGTCCCTTGACTTCTCCTGTTTTCTAACTCTTGGAGGTAGGTGTATTTATGTATTAATTTGTTTATTGCACAGAATGGGGACATATAATTGACTGAGAGGAATATATTCTTGTGAAGCAAATTGCTAAAATTTACTGTGCATTAATTCAAGAACTATTTATTCAGTAATCTAGTAAATAGGAATAAAACAGTGACTAACACATAGGGTTTGCCCCAAGAAGTCTAGTGGGAGTACAAAAAAGTAAATAGATAACCATAAAACTGTGCAATACAGATGATGACTGGGAAAAGTGCGGTGTGCAAAATGATCACACATGGGACACTTAATCCAGTTCAGGGAAATTGTTGCAGACTTCCCAGAAGACGTGGCATGTGAGTGGATTACTGGAATTAGTCAGAATATGAGACTGTGCCAGGCAGGGTAAAGCAGCATGTGCAAGAACCTGGAGGTGAGAAAGAACCGTGAATGTACAGGAACTGAAGGTAACTTACAGTATACTTTTTTTTTGGGGGGGGGGGATGGCAGCAGGGAGATATGAGTCTATGAAAGAGCCCAGGGAGTTTGGGTTTGATCCCGAGGACAATGAAGACGAGTTGGAGGATTTTCCACAGAGGAGTAACATGTAATATTAACGTTAAAAAAAAAAGGTACATAAAACAAAACAACTGGAGTGTGGCAAATGGTTCGGAGTGGGTCAGAACTGTAGACAAAGAGATCAGTCAGAGCACTGTAACAATAAACTAGGCTAGAGCTGATGGTGGCTGAAACTAAGGTAGAGGCAATAGGGTAAAAGAAAAGATGGATTCAAGGAATGTTAAGGAGATAGAATCAATAGGTTTGAAGATTGAGTCATTCAAAAAATATTTGTTAGATTTCTGTATCTGCACATCATGGAGTAACTGGTATTAGATATACCTTCCCTCTATAAATAACTATGAAACTTGGAAAAAGAATATAAAATATTATTTGCTGGCATTGGATAACAACTCACTGCTGGGCTGCAGTCCTTGGGAAAGGGGAAACAAATGCAGTAAGCCCCAGGTTCACACAGGCTTCCTCTCAAAGAACAGTTTCCAGACTATTATGTAAGGAGAGAGAACCCAAGTAGAGAGCATCAGTTTTGCCAAATGAAGGATGAGTTTGTGGCTGCTAAGTTGGCTGACGTTTAGGTTCAGGACACCAAAAACGGAGGACCTGCAGAGAAGAAAGCCAAGACATCTGGGTGGAAATTTTTCTTAGGTCTTTGTTCAACCCCTGGACTACACAAATGTAGGATGAAATAACAGGAGGTTTGGAAGAGAGCCTCTTCCAGAAGGCTGCGAGCTAAGCAGATATTCCATAGCAGCGGAGATGTTAGAGTGCAAGCCCAGCCAGAGGGAAACTCCTAGGCATTTAATCGGATCACAGAAAGGCCACACTGTTGGAGTAAGTATCATGTCTTAGGAGTAAATAAAAACCTAACAAAGCATAAAACCAGACCTCACTAAGATAAGGTAAATCTGTAGTAACTTAACTACCTTCCATAACAAAACTCAACCATTTTTGAGAAGACAACATCATGCAGGGTCCCTACAGTATATTCCCCACCATGTTCAGCATTCAGTAAAAAATTACTACACATTCAACTAAGTAGGAAAAGCACCTGATAATCAAATGATAAGAGTCAATAAATGCAAACCTAGAAATAGTGCAGGTAAGAACTTCTTGTTTTTAGAGTTTACTATGCGTAGATACTATTTCAGCTATAAACGAGACTAAGAAAAAAATCTCTGAACTCACGGAACTTATTTATACTTTAGAGAAAGAAAACAGATAATAGACAAGATGAATCGGAAAATATTTGGTATGTTAGATGCTGCAAAATGCTATGGAGAAAAAGAAAGAACAGAAACAAGATAGGGCATATTAAGAGGGTGGGATTTTAAGTAGGGGGCCAGAAAAAACTAAGTGTGTGGGGTTGATGGGGAGTGAAAGTGAAAGATGGCATCTGGGTTTTGAGCTTGTGCTTTTCTATTGCCTTGAGATGGGCAGTATAAGAGGAGGAACAGAATTATTTGTAGGGAGATGATATTTTGGGAATGTATATGAGGTTTCTGTGAGACTGTAATTGGAATTTTAGAGGAGGCAATTGGACACATTGGAGAGCAGAAGATGTTAATTTGGGAATGATCAGCATATGATAAAAACTATGACTAACAGTATAAAATGAGAAGGAAAAAATAATGAAGTACTTCAGGATTTCATATGCAGACATGAGACACAGAAGTATATCAACAAGACTGATAAATGGCTGGATAGATGGGATAATCCAGTAGAATAGGTGGTCTTGGAAGTCAAGTGCCCTAGCAGGAGGAAGTGGTCAGTGGTGCCAAACATTGAAATCAAGTCAAATAAGCACTAAAATGTTTTCTTGGAGTTAGAAACAAAGAACTTGGTAAAAATTGGTGAGAATTATGATTAAAATGTGGGGCAGAAATCAGATTGCATTGTGATGAAGAGAAAATAAGAGATAAATCTGTTAAGATACTGACAACTCTAATTCTGGCTAGAAAGGGCAGTAACTGAAGAGGATTATCAAGTTATGGGACTGTGAGGTTGTGTGCGTGTGTGTGTGTGTGTGTGTATTTTAAGAATAAAGGCTTGGGCTTCCCTGGTGGCACAGTGGTTAAGAATCTGCCTGCCAATGCAGGGGACACGGGTTCGAGCCCTTGTCTGGGAAGATCCCACATGCTGCGGAGCAACTAAACCCCTGCGCCACAGCTACTGAGCCTGTGCTCTAGAGCCCGTGAGCCACAACTACTGAAGCCCATGCTCTGCAACAAGAGAAGCCACTGCAGTGAGAGGCCTGTGCACCGCAATGAAGAGTAACCCCTGCTCATTGCAACTAGAGAAAGCCCGTGCGCAGCAACGAAAACCCAACGCAGCCAAAAATAAATAAATAAAATAAATAAATTTAAAAAAAAAAGAATGAAGGCTTAAACACATATAAGTGTACTTACAAATACTTTTTGAAGGACTACTTAACTGTGCAATCTCAATTGGAAAGGGATTAGAGCATGATAACACATCAAGCACGTGATATTTTAATTTTGAGGATGATTCTTCAGTGCCACTCCTGAGGCACAGAGGAAGCTTTAACTCTTGTTATACGATTGCTCAAGTTATATGAATGCCAAATCTTGCACACCAGAATTTCTAGTTTTATCTCAGATTCTTCCTCAAGTAATTTTTTTTAATTCAAAACATTAAAAGGAGAAAGATTTTATGGCAATTTTTCTTATTCAGTTTATTGACATTGGCTCAAGTGAAGTTTTAGCCTAGCTCAATTTATATACATCTCAAATTAAAAGAAACTAAAAAAAATTATTGCAATCACTATTTTTGAGATCGGAATCCAAAAATTATTTAAAATAGATGCATCTTTTGTTATCTACATAGACAAACTTTCCTTTGTGTTTATGTACATTATTCCTTAAACAGGGAGAATACTTTATAATGTTTATTACAGTCTTAACCACTGAGCTCCAATTATAATAATTGATATTTTTGTCAGTGATGTGTTCAATTACTGTCCAAACTTTTAAAGGAAGACTTCTATGCAAATAGGCTTTCTTCTACTAATGGATATATATGAACAAAGCGTAAATACTCTTAGAAATCTATTATCTTCTTCATTCAAGTTTAAAATAAGAAATATTAATTCTAGATGGTCCTGATTAAATTTCTAAGAATAAAGTGATAAAATTAGAATATTTCTGAGAAGTTGTGCCATAATATTCCAAGAAAAAATAAGAGGAAATTTTGAAGTACATGTTTATGCCAATGAAAATGAATTGTGACAAAAACATTATGCCTATTGAATGCATTAGAATTGAGTCTATGAGCTTGCTTCTGACAAGACTGAAAGACTTCAAAACTAAATTATTTTAATGTCTATCTTTTGATTTGAAAAGTAAAAAATATTGTCTACTAGAAATACATATTTTTTCCAAGAATCACCAGCTGATGTTTGAGACATTCAAACTTTCAGACGAATTTAGGAATTTTTTCTGAGTATTAATACTTTCTGCAAACTCAGTTTGTTATTCATCTTGACATCTTTTGCATTAAAAACATCTAGTTATCCTAGTCTTTTTTCATGAATGAATAGACATCATCAAGAAAGATAAGCTATTTCAACAAGTCATGTTGAAGAACTAATTGTTTTATTATACTGCTAATGCTCTAAGTGATCATATGACACTTAAGCTATCTTGGTTCTGATAAACTTGAAAACAACCAAAGGAATGTAGTGGGAATAATGACCCTTTTATGTTGCTTAAGGGCTATATTGAACAGGATGACCTGCTGTGCTCTTCAAAGCCAGGGGGGAAAGATTATTCTTAACTGGGTATGAAACCAAAAACTGATCTGTGTTCAGTTAGCATTTCCAAAAGTCTAGAAACATCTTGAAATATAATGTCATTTAATATGTGGTTTATATTTAGTAAAGGTCATATTCTAAAGATGAATATGATTTATTAGGAATTAAACTCAAATTTTCACTTCAGTAGGCTAAAGTAGGTTATAGAGATAAGCAATTCATATTTTATACAAACATACCCCTTCTAAAAGAACTATGTAATTGACCTGGTATAATATAATATTTGGGTTTGAGGTTAGAATCTCAATCTTTTCTTTATGTGTGGATGGAGGCAGAAGGAGAGAAACACACCTTTTTCACTCTCTTCCGTAGTGGTTGTCCATTATCTGAAGCATGCTGCCTTCCAGCCTCAGATGGACTGCAATAATGGCCATACTTCCGTATATATCAAACCAAGACTGCTCAAAGGAGACCTTCATCCCTGGCCTCTCTCCTTCCCCCTACTTTCTTAGCAAGTTCTCGAATACTGCTGGGTATTTCATCTCAAACTTTCAAGCCTTTTGGAAGACATTAAACAGCCATGCTCTCAGGCATTGTGGATGTCTAATTTCCATGCAAGGATTAACTCTGGTTTGGGAGTGAGGAGTCACCAAATCATTTTATCTCTCATTGAGAAGGTGCTTTATACTAGGTCTGCTGGATTATAATTTACCCCTGCTGCTTAAGAGGGGATACCCGAGTGTTGACACTTCACATCCAATTTCCATGGTTCTATGGATTTTCCTGAAGTTTGCGGCAAGACAGATTAAAGGAAATTTACAGCTCTTTAGGACTCTTCTGTGTACATCAAAGTGACTAATTAATCCTTTTAGGTGTTGGTGGGCCCAAGAGAATGAGGCTACCAATTAGATATCCAGTCAGGCATCTTCAGTGATAAAGGAACTAGAAACTTGTTCTTGGGATTTAAAGCCAAACCTGACTTCATTTTAAAGATATCTCCTAACCTAATTGGTGACCTTGTTTGCAGTGGTTAATTTTATGTGTCAACTTGACTGGACCATGGTTCCCAGACATTTGATCAAATGTTATTCTGAATGTTTCTGTGAAGGTGTTTTTTTTAGATAAGATTAGCATCTAAATCTGTGGACTTTTAGTAAAGTAAATTACTCTCCATAATGTGGATGAGTCTCATCCAATCACCTGAGGGCCTTAAAAGATTGACCTTCCTGAACAAGAGGGAATTCTGCCAGCAGGCAGCCTATGGATTCGAACTGTAACTCTTCCCTGAGTCTCCTACTCCATCACATTTGGAGCTTGTCGAGCCTCTACAGCTGTATGAACAAATTCCTTAAAATAAATCTCTATATATATATACACATCCTGTTGGTTCTGTTTCTCTGAAGAGCGCTGACCCATTGCTTAAACATAAAATCAAAATAATACCTGGCCCATGAGAAGAGCCAAAATTATTGAGTGATTCAATGAACAGAAATATATACCAGGAATTTTGTTTCCAAAAAATAGTTTAACAGTGAAATCTTGAGGGAAAGAAGAATGGTTCTTAATACCTTTGAATCCAAGAAGGTGCAATCTTCCTTGCACCTTTTTAAACTTGAAGGTTTTAAAAAGGTGTACTAGTTCAGGAGACAAGGTCTGCATTCTAGTCTTGGCATTGCCTATCATTAGCTTTGTGACCCTTGAACTGTCCAGGTCCCCAGTTGTTTCTTCAACTGTAAAATGACAGATGTGGGTTAGTTCATCTTTCAAGTCCCTTTGGTTGTGAAATCTCATAATTCTGGAATTCCTTCTGAAAACCCTTCCAGCATGGTTATTTGGAACGTATCCTATGGATTCCACTAACCAGATCCCAAGACAGTGATATCATAGGATACATCAAGTCCTGATAGCTATATGGTTAAAGGGGAAATAAAAGAATGCAGCCATTGAGTGTCAAAGGTGTTGACACTGGTAGGCACTGCAGAGAAAACTTGGAGACAACAGAAGTTCACTATATTTACAATTGATAAATGATTAAAATCTTTTTCACATTTTCCTTTGAGAATAAAGAAAAGAAGTCCTCATCACTAAATTGTATCATGAATAAAATTTCTCAGTTACATTCGTTGCTTTGCCTATATAGGAACTTGGTTGTTTGCCAACAACTTAATGTCTTGAGAAAGCTATAGGTCATTTTGCAGCCCAGCATTTAATAGTATTGTCTCACACATCTGATTTAATCTTTCTGTTTTGTCACCTGTCACCTGGGGTATAACACAAGCTCCAAATCATAAAACTTTAATGACCTGAACAGTATTTCATGTTTCATCTCCAAACATGTTTCTTTTACAGAAAATTCTGTGAATTTTCTCTGCCATATTCATCGAATGGAGATATTCATCTGAGCTAAAGAATAAAAGATCATTGCAATTATGAATCTTGTCAAAGGATAAATTAAAATGTGTTCATTTTGGGTAAAGCATGAGTTACTAAGTGCTTGCTTTTATTAAATATCGTGGGAAAAAATTAAATATCAGTGAGATCAACCTTAACTGGAATTCCAGTTAAGATTATTTTTCCTAAAATAAAGTTGCTTTTTTTGATTGTTGAAAACTCAGTATTTGATGCCAGAAAGTATAGACAAAGAAGAACATTTGAAATAAGAATACCACCTACCCCAAAACAACTATGCTTAATGCATTGGTATTTCTTTTTCTATTTTTTTTTTAAGTTACTTTTTCTTTTTCTTTTTTTTTTGGCTGTGTTGGGTCTTCGTTGCTGCGTGCAGGCTTTTTCTAGTTGTGGTGAGCGGGGGCTACTCTTCGCTGCAGTGCGGGGGCTTTTTATTTGTGGTGGCTTTTCTTGTTGCAGAGCACGAGCTCTAGGCACACGGGCTTAATTGCTCTGCTGCACGTGGGATCTTTCCAGCCCAGGGCTCGAACCTGTGTCCCCTCCGTTGGCAGGCGGATTCTTAACCACTGCACCACCAGGGAAATCCATTGCATTGGTATTTCTTCTTTCATATAGGGTTTTGTACACACCGAAAGACAACCTCCCCTCCCCTGCAGCCTGTCACCCAACTCACAAACACAGATAGATACATAAACCAGATGTCTTCAAAACTGACAAGGGCTTCCCTGGTGGCGCAGTGGTTGAGAGTCCGCCTGCCGATGCAGGGGACACAGGTTCGTGCCCCGGTCCGGGAGGATCCCATATGCCGCGGAGCGGCTGGGCCCGTGAGCCATGGCCGCTGGACCTGCGCGTCCGGAGCCTGTGCTCCGCAACAGGAGAGGCCACAACAGTGAGAGGCCCGCATACCGCAAAAAAAAAAAAAAAAAAAAGTCATTTCTGCTTTTCTTCTAAGATTAGGAACAAGACAGGGTATCCACTGTCATCTCTCCTGCTCAACATAGTACTAGAAGTCCTAGCCAGAGAAATCAGGAAAGAAAAAGAAATAAAAGTATCAGAATTGGAAAGGAAGAAGTAAAATTGTCTCTGTTTGCAGATGACTTTATTTTATATATATTGATAGAAAATCCTATAGACTCAACTATAAAACTGTTAGAGCTAATCAATGAATTCAGTAAACTTGTGGGATACAAGATTAGCATACAACAATTAGTAGCATTTCTATATATTAACAACAGACTTTCTGAAAAAGGGATAAGAAAATTGATCCCATTTGCAATAGCATCAAAAACAATAAAATACTTAGGAGTAAATTTAACTAAGGAGGTGAAAGATCTCTATGCAGAAAACTATAAGACATCGATGAAAGAAATTGAAAAAGAAGTAAATGGGAAAGTATCCTGTGTTCATAGGTTAGAAAAATTAATATTATAAAAATGTCAATATAGTAAAAGCCATCTATAGATTCAATGCATCCCCTATCAAGATTACACTGGCATTATTTACAGAAGTAGAAAAACACTCCTAAAATGTATATGAATTCACAAAAGACCCTGAATAGCCAAAGAAATCCTGAGAAAGAACAAAGCAGGAGGCATCACACTTCATGATTTCAAGCTATATTCTAAAGCTATAGTCATCAAAACAGTATAGTACTAGCATAAAAACAGACAAATAGATCAAAGGAACAAAATCAAGAACTCAGAAATAAGCCCAAGCATATATGGCCAGCTAATATTTGACAAGGGAGCCAAAAATACTCAATGGAGAAAAGACAGTCTCTTCAATAAATGGCGCTGGGATAATTGAATATTCACATGTAAAAGAATGAAACTGGACCCATATCTTACACTGTTCACCAAAATGGATTAAACATGTAACTGTAAGGCCTGAAACCATGAAGTTTCCAGAAGAAAACCTAGGCAGTATGCTCTTTGACATTGGTCTTAGACATACCTTTTTAGATATGTCTCCTCAGGCAAGAGAAACAAAAGCAAAAATAAACAAATAGGACTACATCAAACTAAAAATCTTCTGCATAGCAAAGGAAGCCATCAGCAAAATGAAAAGAGAACTTTCTGAATGGGAGAAGATATTTGCAAATTGTATATCTGATAAAGAGTTAATATCCAAAA
This sequence comes from Mesoplodon mirus, assembly GCF_964341445.2. Taxonomy (NCBI): domain Eukaryota; kingdom Metazoa; phylum Chordata; class Mammalia; order Artiodactyla; family Ziphiidae; genus Mesoplodon; species Mesoplodon mirus. The sequence goes on from NC_138984.1 coordinate 95,096,426, forward strand.
TATATAAAGAACTCATATAACTCAATAGCAAAAGAAAAACACCTGATTAAAAAAATGGGCAGAAGATATTTTCCAAAGAAGAAATACAGATGGCCAACAGGTACATGAAAAGATGTTCAACATTACTAATTATTAGGGAAATTAAAATTAAAACCCCAGTGAGATATCATCTCACACCTATCAGGAAAAAAAAAAAAGATAACAAATGCTTGTGTGAATGTGGAGAAAGGGGAACCCTTATGCACTGTTGGTGAGATTGTAAATTAGTACAGCCACCATAGAAACAGTATGGTGTTTCCTCAAAAAATTGAAACTAGAACTACCATATGATCCAGCAATTCAACTTCTGGGAACATACCCAAAGGTAACAAAAACACTAACTTGATAAGGTATTTTCACCCTACGTCCATAGCAACACTATTTACAATAGCCAAGACATGGAAGCAACCTAAGTGTCTATCAGCAGATGATTGGATAAAGAAGTGGTATATAAATACAATGGAATACTATTCAGCCATAAAAAACCAGGAAATTCTACCATTTGTGACAACATGGATGGACCTTGAAGGCATTATGCTAAGTGAAATAACTCAGAGAAAGAAAAATACTGTATGATATCACTTATATGTGGACTGTTAAAGAAAAGCAAACAAACAAACAAAACCCACCAAACTCATAGAGAAAGAGCTCAGACTTGTGGTTACCAGATGCAGAGGATATGGGGAGAAGAATTGGAGGAAGGTGGTCAAAAGGTACAAGCTTCTCGTTGTAAGATAAATAAGTATTAGGGATATAATGTACAACATGATTATAGTTGACACTGCTGTATGATATATAGGAAAGGTAAGACAGTAAAATCCTGAGTTCTCATCAAAGGAGAAGATATTTTCCTGTTTTCCTTTCTTTTCATTTACTGTGTTTATAGGAGAACATGGATGTTTGCTTGAACCTAAGTGGTAGTCATTTCACAATTTGTGTAAATCAAGCCATCATGCTGTGTACCTTAAAATTCTATAGTGATTTATATGTCAATTATTTCTCAATAAAATCAGAAAAAAGAACATCAAACAAGAAGTCTGTTTCATCATCAAGGAAAATTATATTCACATCTATTCCTTCAAAATTTTTTATGGCTTAAATTTTTATTTTACCTGGAAGCATTTGATATAAAGTATAGTATAGCAATCTAAGTATATATGTATGCACACACATATACTTAATAACCAACTCTTGAGCTCAACATATTTTATTGAACAATCCTTTTTTCCCTCACTGATCTGAAGTGTTACCATATCATATGTTAAATTCTTATTTATTTGTTTTTGTACTTTCTTCTCTATTCCATTGATATACCTGCATATACCTTTACTAGTTCAACAATATATTTTAAAAGCTAGCTTTGCAATATTTTAGTAGCCCTTTAGGCTATTTCCCTCATTGCTCTTATTTTTCATCATTTCTTGGGCCTTTTCATGAGTTTCACTCAGGTGATTTCTAGAATAATTTTTATTCTCTCCAAATTGATTGCCATTCTCTTTGCAATGCATTAAAATTTAAGATTATAATCAATACCTTTTAAAAAATCCCCCAATACAAAATCTGTTTCTTCCACAGAGCTTGTTAACACTCATTAATTTAGGGCATGGGAATAATTACCTCTGTCTTCACCCTCCCCATCATCCTATTAAAACCAAAGTGCAATTAAAAATTGCAAAGTAGAATGAAGTGTCAAAGTTTAACTCAATAACAAAAGCCAGGAAAACATGACTTAAATAATTGGCCATTGTACAAAAAAAGTTGTTTTGCTTTATATTATCTAGATAAGTAATGTACATTTTTATGTGTTTATGTATGAATCCTGGGATTCCCTTTCTTCTGATTTCAGAAAGGGTTAGTGATTTTCTGTTATTATAATTATCAAATCCCAAGACTTTAATCCGACTTTTTTAGCCATTTCAATGACTGAACAAATACTTATAGTGTGGAGTTTGGCTATGAATTTCATGCTTCTCCTTCTTCATTTATTTTATGTTTTAATTGTATCAGAATTTCTTTGTGTAGCCTTTAAATTGTAGGGATTTTTGTGTTACGTTTCTTCTTCCTCATTTCTTATGTTTTGGTTATATCAAAATGTCTTTATGTCACCTCTAAATTGCAGAGTTTTGTTAATAATATTTATTATCCTGTCAAGCCTAAATTTATAAAAATGACTCCATTAATCAATAGATTCTTCTTCTCCAGTGAGGAAGGATGGATGGATGTATGGATGGGTAGATTAATAGATTTCTTTTGAACCTTGTCTTTTCTCTCAAGAACTATCTATGGTTGTAACTTGACAATGAAAATTGAATATCGTGGTTACTGGAGGGACCTTGGTGTCTCGGATTTTGCAGAGTCTCCTCCAGTGACTTTCTGTACCATGAAGAGCCCAGGTCATCACACTGTTTACTTTGCCATTCTCATCCTGTGTGCTCTCCAGATACACAGAGTTGAGTGAATTCAGAGACAGTGGAGGGGCAGATGATTTGGGAGGTGTGTTGTAAACTCATCTGTAAGAACCATGTAAGTTTATAACCATTCAGCTTTGAGCTCACAAGCAAAGTAAAGGATCCAGCTATTTGATACTTATACCCCTTCACTGCTCTAGACATTTCTCCTGGCTTAGTATTGGGAAATGAAGGAACAGACCAACCCAAACTGGAAGGGAGAGAAAATGCTGAATGCCAAAGAATACCTTCACCTGAAGAGAACCAGAATTGGCTGTGCCACCTTTAGGTGCTATTGGTTGCAGGCAAATGATTTTACGGTTTCATGCATCTATAAGAACTTCTATGACTGTTTTCATCTAAAATATTTTTACACGAATCCTCAGAATATTGAATTTTACAAAAAATTAAGTAATTTTTCATATAAGGTTATATTCTATGATTTTAGCACCCTAAGTTATTTTTAATGAAAGAATTGTGTTGTAAATTTTAACTCATGGCAGTAAATTAGCAAAAGCTGCATTTATCTTGTATTATCATAACCACCCACATTTAACACATGTTCAGCAAAAGATTTAGAAACTGTTTTGGAAGTTCTCATTAGTTGAGATAAATTAGCAGGATATTTACAGATGATATTAAACTGTTCAAGTACATATTTTCTTTCTTGATCATTTTATAGAGGTCTCATAAATATCAATGGCTGGCTTGCTTGTTCTTTGGGAAGTTCTTATGGGTATCAGTAACACCAAAGCCCAATATTTTAATGCTTCTAAATGTCAGAGCAGTTGACTGGCCAGATGGTGTTCTGAGCAAACACAAACTCCAACCCATTTGATGAGCCTCACCTCATCTCCAAGGTCCTCTTGTTTTTGAAGTAGCTTATGGGATCTGTATAGACTGGAGTGGTTTTTCCCAAGGGATCTAATTTGTTATGGGATATCTATCTCCTGGCCCAAAGAGCCTCTCAGAGCTTAATTCATATATAGAAGTCAAGGAATAAGTTTCATTAGGTCCCATTTGTTTATTTTTGTTTATATTTCCATTCTTCTAGGAGGTGGGTCAAAAAAGATCTTGCTGTGATTTATGTCATAGAGTGTTCTGGCTATGTTTTCCTCTGAGAGGTTTTTTTTTTTTTTTTTTTTTTTAGTTCTGCTTTATATCAAAGTGAATCAGTTCCTCTAAGAGTTTTATAGTGTCTGGCCTTACATTTAGGTCTTTAATCCATTTTGAGTTTATTTTTGTGTATGGAGTTAGGAAGTGTTCTAATTTCATTCTTTTACATGTAGCTGTCCAGTTTTCCCCCAAAAAAGGGTTCTAGGGGCAGGACAGGAATAAAGACAGATGTAGAGAGTGGACTTGAGGACACGGGGAGGAGGAAGGGTAAGCTGGGATGAAGTGAGAGAGTGGCATGGACTTATATATACTACTAGATGTGAAATAGCTAGCTAGTGGGAAACAGCTGCATGGCACCGGGAGATCAGCTCGCTGCTTTGCGACCACCTAGAGGGGTGTGATAAGGAGGATGGGAGGGAGACGCAAGAGGGAGGGGATATAGGGATATACTTACGCATATAGCTGATTCACTTTGTTATGCAGCAGAAACTAACACAACACTGTAAAGCAAATATACTCCAATAAAAATGTTTAAAAAGGTCAGGGAATATGTAGAAAGTGAATAATTGAGAGGGTATTTAGAAAGTACTATTATGTTTATCATGGATTCTTTTAATCCAAATCCAGTCCCTGGTATGCATGCCTCCTTCTTCATCAGACCTGACTTGATCTCTCAGGAACCCAAAAGATTCAAGACAGGCCAAGGCTAGATTCTAAATCTGCTGGGAGTTACAGAACACTACAACTATTTTTAGAACTTGTAAACACTCTGTGAATGGGGGTGTGAGCACTCAAAAATCAAATATATTGTTCACTGACTATCATGTCTACCCTGAGGATCGTCTTCCAGAAAAGCAAATCATAAAGTCTAATGAGATATTCAGAGGAGAGGTTTCACATATTGAAGAATGGAAGGGTAAGAACACTTCTGGGAATGTATAGTCTGACTGATCAGGAGAGTCATGAATTGCTTGAACTGTCTTATAAGCAATATAAGCAGAACAATTGAAGATTATGATTAAGAACTAACTGCGAAGGTGGTATAAAAGTGGATTAAAGTTTACGTGGGATTGAGTGCCGGCACCACTTAGAGGCAGACACACAAGTGCAGGTGAATCTCACAGAATCATCCAGGTGAAGGTGATGTGCGCCTGAAAGAGAGAGAGAAACCCAGGGATCATTATGAAGATGCACTAGGGCTGGCAAGTAATTGCTTATAAGAACAAGGATGAGAGTGGATGTGAGCTCTACCATGACATTTTGAGTAAGGGAAATTAAGATAGCAAAAATGTTACTGAAAATTATAGGCTCTAGCTGGAAGGGTTTTGGCTGTGGCCACAGGTGGTGACTTTAAGCAAATAACCCTGGGAAGTGTTCCACAGAAAGGTGTCAGATATCAAGATAGTGGGTTAACTGTCTCATTACTTGCCAATGTGTCACTCTGAGAAGGCACAGGCTAGAAAAGTAAGGAAAAGGACAAATCCTCATGTGATGACACTCTGGAGTGACTGGGACCCTGAAAGGAAGCACTAAGTTAGGATGTGGATGCAGAATGAAAGGGAGGACATATTGGGAAGCAGAGTAGATGCTTCACCCTCGTGGCAAGAGAAACCCTGACCAGTAGCATTTGAATTAAAGGGTTATACAGGGTTATCAGTCAGAGTCAGGGAACACAGAAGCCAATGTGACTATTTCAAACAGAGGGAATTCAATACTGGACACTGTTTACACAGGTGATGTAAGGGGCAAGGAGACCAACAGGAAATGGTGAGCAAACCCAGAGATTAACCACAGCAGGAAACCACCAGACCCCTAGGGCTGGAGGGACTTAGAGGAGGTGGTGGTACCAGAGCTAAGAAGCTGGGACTGTGCAGTGGAAGCTGGAACCACAGAGCGAGGGGCTGCCTGCTGGGAGCTGGAATCAGGGCAGAGAGTGGTCAGTGCTGATGACAATGTCACTGGTGGCAGAGACAAGGGGACAAACACCCTGGCCTGTCATCCAGCCCCCCATCATTACTTCCTGTTGGCCAAGCCGACCCGCAGGCTAGAGGGCAAAGGAGCCTGGGAAATGTGATTTCCTGCAACACAGAGGAGAGGAAGGGCAGGACTGGAGCGGATCTGAACAAAAAGAGGCACAAACAGCCAGCTCATGTCACCTTATGCAAATATAGAGTATTTTAAAGTTTTGAGGGCTGTCTCCCAACAAACTTTTGGAACATAAATGTAGATTAAAATGTTGATTTTTTTTCTCCTCTGTAACTGTATTCCCAACAATATTGCAAATGATATTGAAAATAGAGAATTTAATGGTCACCCAGTATGGTGCTCAGCTGCCAGACTAGCCTTCACTCTCCCTTCCCCTCCATTTCTTTACCTTGTTGTTGTCACCATGTACTTCTTATCTATTTGTCACAAAGCTGAGCATCTGCACAAAAACAATAGCTCTGCCATTTTAAAAAGATGGCAGATGAAAGTTTTCCATGACACAGGGGTGCTTTTTAAAACTGTGCTACCCCTCTTTTGTAATTACGACTGAACTTTATTTTGTATTTTGCAAACAGTTTATGATCTCCTGGCTAGAGGACTGAAAAATGTTCATATTTTTAGATGCTTTGCTTTGGCTTTCTATGGGTCTCTTGGAAAGTCATTTATTCTATCAGGAACTGTGCAAACTTTCAGAGAAATAAGGAACAGAAGCCAAAGACAGAGAAAGGGGGATACAAACAGGAGCACCATGTTGCCCCCAATAAAGGAATCAGTGTTCCCTATGTAACTTGCCCCTTTTTGTAGCACCATGGGACCGAGTCTTGTGTTTGGTGGAAAATAATAATCATTAACATTTATTGAGTACTTGCTATTTGCCAGATAAAATTGTAAATTCTTCACAGGTGTTACCTCATTTAATCCTTGAAACCAACCTATGAGGGTGGTATTCTTATAACCCTGTTTTATAGGTGAAGTAAACTAAGGAGCACAGGGGACTTTGTCCACAGTCACATACTTGGTACGTGGCAGAGACAGCATTTGAGCCTTGCAGCTTGTCCCCAGAGCCCACGCTGTACCTATCTCAGGTCGTCTCAGACGCGGAGGCCCAGAGGGCTAGTAACACACCCACAGCTTCATCAGAGCAGAGGTGCTGGTGTTGGGCAGAGGTGCGTAAGTGAGGCCCTTCTAATTCTGTTTGGGCACATGTGCTTGAACAGCTACCAACAGTGGGGGAAGAAGATTTCTGGTGTCCAAATGGGAAGCAGGAGGGAGTAGTGGTCAGGTGTATGGAGCCTGGTCATTTTGACCTGGCTTCTTAGGTATTTTGCATAGATTTGGGGTGTTAGTTACTTCATCTATAAAATAGTAATGTGTATCCACCTCATAGGGCAGTTGTAAGAAATAAGTGAAATAATATAAGGAAAGCCCTGGTCAACTCAGTGCAGAATTGTTATAATTATTACTATTGTTATTGTACAGTAGAGGAGAGGATCAAATTGGAATCCAGATTATCCCCTTCCTCTATTAGTAGGACAAACCCTAATTAACCACTGATTCATCCCCCAAATCCATTGTGTGTGTATATATATATTGATACATAATACACTGTATCTTCTTTATCCGTTCATCTGCTGATGGAAACTTAGGTTGTTTCCATATCTTGGCTATTGTGAATAATACTGCAGTGAACATGCGACTGCACATCTCTCTTCTTGAGGAATACAGTTTCCACTTCAGTCCTCTCAGTCTCTGGCCCAGCTTCTCCTCTCTGCTGAATTCTAGCTGGAGGCTATTTTCCCTGGGCAGATTGATCACTGCCCAAGTAAACTATGCATTGCAGAGGCCTCCACTGAAAAGAGATCTTCAATGAGATACGTACCGCTATGTTTTGCTGTTAAATAAGGGCAGGAGAGTTCTGAATTTACACCCAACCTACCATAGCCTTTGGAATGGCTGTTTAATGGACCATTAAGTATGTGCATGCAAATATAAACTCTCTTTAGTGAGTTGAGAAATATACCACCAAACAATGCTAGCTTTTCCCAGCCACCAAGGGAATAAGCATGTTTTGAATGGATCAAAATCTTTACTAACTCCTTCCCTCTGTGGGAGATCCTGTTACCTCAAAGGAGGTGGGACACCCAAAACTCTTAGCTCAGTACACACACACACAAACCAGATTTCACCTTTTTATTTCTTTTTTTAAAAAATTAATTAATTTATTTATTTTTGGCTGTGTTGGGTCTTCATTTCTGTGCGAGGGCTTTCTCTAGTTGTGGCAAGTGGGGGCCACTTTTCATCGCAGCGCGCGGGCTTCTCACTGTTGCAGCCTCTCTTGTTGTGGAGCACAGGCTCCGGACGCACAGGCTCAGCGGCCATGGCTTACTAGGCCCAGCCGCTCCGTGGCATGTGGGATCCTCCCAGACCAGGGCTCGAACCCGTGTCCCCTGCATTAGCAGGCAGATTCTCAACCACTGCGCCCCCAGGGAAGCCCCACCTTTTTATTTCTTTTCCAATTCACAGATACTGTGGAAATTGGCAAGATGAATTCAAGGAAAAAAAAATCTAATTTCTTGAATTTTTATGTGTACATTCTGATAAAGATAAATGTGATAGAAAAGTGAACACGTTTTGAATCAATGGTCCATAAATACTCTCTTGCCACTGTCATTTGGCAATAAGGTTTGATGAGAGTGTGTGAGTATTTATTAAATAGTGTGGTGAGAACCATCCCGAGGGGGGAAACAGAATGAAATGCAAAGCCCCAACCTTTTAGATTTGTGTCTGCAGAGGGTCTCTGTGACAGTGTGGCAAGGCTCCAGGCTTTAAGCACTTGGCCTTTGCAGTTGGATTTTAAAAGATCCCAAGACATAAATTCTGGTTGCAATTAGAGCTAGTGAAAAGAAAAATACCCTAGGAGTTATTAATATGTAAATCTAGTAATTTGGGAAATTGAATGATCTCAGGTTAGGGTTTCTGAATTTATGCAATCTAATTTTGACCAAAATGACATCACACTTCGACAGTTCTGCATAAATTGGCAGCAAATTGCATAATGTTTCTTTAAAAATTTGTACAGAAAAAGAGTGCTTAAAGAGAGCAAGGCAGGAACACACATGTGGCTACAATGCATCATACCAGTGATCCGCATAGTCTGAACCCTCATTCCCAAAGTGGTCAGTGTCATATGTTTTGGTAGAAAAAAACATAGTAACAAAGGAAATTATGTCTTTACAAATGGGGCAGAATGGTCCCTTTAGATATGTTCTCTTCTATCTTTGTCAAACTTAGAATATTTTATCTCAATACTGGTATAAGCAGAATACCCAGTTTTTCTTATCTCTGCCAGTTGTCCTGCCATTGAGAAGGATAGTGTTGATAGGTGGAAATGTTTCTTGGAAATGCTCAGTGGCCAAGCCTGCAGACACAGCTGGAATCAGTCGTGAAATGGGATACATGGCTAATCAGTTTACAATATGGACATGAGATTTGACTGCTGTTCTTCTGCTTACAAGCACTGAAAACAATCTCGAGCAACCTGAAATAATTGATTTGTTTTGAAACCTAGTCACACAGTTCTTTTGCCTGACTAAAATAATAAATTGGGATAGTTAGCAGGCTGCATTAATCAGTTCATATCCCCTTAGCACCGTAAACCTCAAGGGGCACTCCGTACTCTTTTCTCATGCTGAAACCTGCTTGAATCAAATATTCGTTCAGGCCCAGATTCATCAGTCCAATTACCTGTCTTTGATAGTCACACGAAGAACAGATTTGTGAAGAAGCGCATGGCTTTTTCAAAGCTAAGAATTGTTTTAATATATCTTGCTTTACCTTACTAATCTTTTGTGAATGTGCCATGTACCTAAACGTGATTGTTTTTATGCAGCTATTTGTATTTAAGGTTCATTACAGTTATGCTTCTTTGTAAAGAAGTGTGCCTCTTGGTTTTTAAAAACCTAGCTGGTTAAAGCGCCGAGTGTCATCTGATTTGAATATTCAAGATTTGGCAAACAAGTTCATGTGAGTCAATTTAGGAAATCAGTATTGGTCTTGGAGTAAGAAAACTTGGGTTTGAATCTTAGCTTTGCCACAGATAAGTTGGCTGATTAGGAGCGAGGAATTCAAATTCTGAGCCTCATTTTGTTTTGAAACTTCAAGTTAGTAATCCCTACCATATCTTGATTCGTTTTTTCTTTCATCTATCCAATATCTGTTGAACATTTACTACATGTTAGGCCCTTCAGTAGATTCTAGTGATTTAAAGAGTGAATAATATCTCAGTACCTATAATCCAGGGACTCATCCATAAGTAGAGGTATGTTGTAAAAAAGTAATTAGTGCACCTCTACAAGGGATATCATAATTGAGATAGGACCAAAGTGCCAGGAAATTGAAAGCAAAAGTGAATTTACTTCTCTGTTTTGGAGGAAGGTTTCAAAACAGAGGTAACATTTAATATATCCCAAAGAACCAAAAAGAGGATGAACAGGCATGGAGATATGAAAGAGCATGGCTTACTGAGAGAATTGTGAAAACACTGTGTAATTGTTATAGCATATGGGGGATGGAGTGAGAGGAAACAGGCATCCCTTTACCATGGAAGTCTAACAATCATATCCATTGTGTCCCACATTGCTTTTAGGCTTATCTGTCCTTTCAGAGAAATCCAGTGGATTATTCAAGCATTTTTTTTCCTTAAAAATATGTTCCCACTTTTCATATTTTTTTTTGTGTGTTTGTGCTTAAATGTTCAGTAGTGCTTCTTTTTATTATGGATTCAACCAGACTTTCAGATATGGGGAGAAGACTCACCAATTTTTATTTTCCAGAGTTTTCCTTGGAAAGTATCTTAGGGTTGGGAGTTATGCTGGCCATTTATCATTTTTTTCTGACATGGTGGTCCAAACTGCAAAGATACATATGTTGTCCAATGATTCTACAGTTCCAATATCTAGTACTCACAGTGTTCTTAGGTGGATGCCTTTCAGCCCCATTCTGTGAACATTCAGGTGGCAAAAATTTATCCATAGCCATGTGACCCAAGAAAATTCTGTGTAGATGAGAAATTTTATCTAGGTCTTAAAGGATAAATAGAAAGTAAGCGGGCATTCCAGACAGAGGAAACCTCATAAATAAGGTACAGAGGCAAAGAAACTCAGGGCAGGGAACATGCAGGTGGGTAGAGTAAATATAGTCATTGAATGGGAAATCAGGATGGCCTACTTGCATTTGGGCTTTATTCAATAGCTAGTTTGGGGTAAGCAAAGATTTTACATCATAGAAATAGGACTAGAATTGTTCTCTAGGAAAGTGAATCATAAATCTGGCTGTAGAGGGAAGATTGGGGATAGGGAATCCAGCTAGTGAATATTTAGAGAATAAACACATGGTAAGAGGGAGGGCTTGAATTGTGATTGCATTATTGAAAACAAAGAGAAGGAAACAAATTAGAGATATATTCTGGAAGTGGAATCAATTACCAAGTAACTAATGGTGGGGGAAGAGGGGGCTAAAATGATTCCAAGCTTCAGAACTGAAGTGATGCTAGTTCCATTAATGGAAACTGAGAGCATAGAAGGAGGGGGAAGAGAATGTTTCAGGGAGAATATGATGAGTTAATTAGCTACACATTTGCAATATAAGTAGAGATAATAGACTACTTATAAAATTAGATATGTGGGTTGGAGGAAATAAAACCTTTGCAATTGCCTGACATTTGTGTCTGCTGCTTTTCTGTTTTTTGACTATAATAGACTAAAATGAAAGGTGAATTATGATTACAAACCTATCCTCCCAAGTTGACTGTGAATTAAGTACAGTACTGTTCTAATCTAATCATACAATACCCTCATCAGTGTAGCCTCTTTTCCCACTAATATGTTTTCCCTCACCTGGCTCTCTAACTCAGCAGTCTCAATTAGATCCTTAGCAAATAGAGAATCTCTGTCTATCCCCTTTACCCCTGTGTGACAGCTGGAAAAGGTGATTGGTTCTGAACCCAGATAACTTCTGTGTCTTTCTCTTTCTAAATTCCCATAATTAATCTTTTGCAGTCTGACAATGATTCTACTGTCTTCATTTCCCAGACACAAACTCATATGGCTTTACAACACTTCAGATAACTTATTGCTAAGTTAAAATGGAATGGAGGTATTCCTTCAGGCTCCCCTAGTTTCGCCATGTGCTGTCAGGTCAACATTCTCAACACAACTAAGCAGGGACAGATGGTGCCCGTTCCCTCAGTGACAGAATCATCCAGCAATGTCAAAGGCATTTACATCCTTGAGAGAGAGAGATGTTTTATGACTACAAGTTTCCCACCATGTGTGTTCCACAATACAGAAATGAAAGTCTAAAAACAATTCACGTCCAGTTATGTTAAACTTTAATTACATGAATCATTTAGAAATAAACTCAATTACATTGCTTTATTATTAAGTTTCCAAGGACCCTTTCTAGAAAGACATTAGTGTGCTTGAGTTGAAGGTAGCTATACTGATGATTACACAAAATTCAAAATTGGACACAGCGTTCTATAATGAATCTTAGGTATTTTAAACCACTGTATTAAAACTGAAAAAGGAAAACGAAATGTTCAGGAAAATGTTCACTAATTTGGATAACAAACTATATCTTATATTTCCTTAATCAGTTTTCTTATCCTTTATTTTATATATTACTGCATTCAATTTATGTTTATTGTTTATATAAATGTGGCCTTAAATCATCTGCTTAAATAACATGTAAGTTTAATAATAAAGATATTGTAAAAACTCCCATCCTATCCATTTCCTTTTCTTCTTTAAGGATACCTAGTATTAATTTTTAAAATATAATTTGAAACTCTTGAAGAATCTGGTGACCTGAATTTCAGTCCCAATTCTGGCACTAACTATTTGCAAAATCTTTGCCAACTTGCTTGTTTTCTCTGAATCTCAGATTCCTCCTATATAGAGGGCATAGGTTATTAAGCTAAGCTGTCTCCATTTTTGAAATTCTATTGCTAAAAAGAAATTCTGTTGTATGGTATGATCAAATGAAAATAGTAAACAGATAATGATATAATAATAAAATAAAGTTTAGTGATTATATATAAAAATTTTATTTTTCCTCATTAAAGTCATATACTTTTTGGTTTACAAAAATAAAGTAAAAAAACTGTAAAGTTGAAAATGAGAATATTTTAATCTTAAAAATACCAGACATCTCCATATATTCTATATTTTGGCTGGTTTGTTGATTGGAATTGCTTTGAATCTATAGATCAGTTTTTAAAATAGTTTTATTGAGATATATTGTACATATCATACCATTTGCCCAGTTGAAGTGTCAATTCAGTATGTTCAGAGTTAAACTACCATCACCATAATACATTTTAGAACTTTTCAACACCCCACAAAGAAACTTGACACCCTTTAGTCAGCACTCCAACCTCCCAATCCCCAATTCCGTGTAACCACTAATCTGTCTTCTATAAATTTTCCTATTCTGGACATTTCATATAAATGGAATAATATAATAGATGGTCCTTTATTATTGGTTTCTTTGGCTTAGCATATTTTCAAAGTTCATCTGTGTTGTAGAATGTATCAGTACTTCCTTTTTTTATTGCTAAAAGATTTGGCTTTAAGGATACACAACACTTTATTCATTCAACAGTTGGTAGACATTGGGTTGCTTCCACTTTTTAGTCGTTATGAATAACGCTGCTATGGACATCATGTACGAGTTTTGTGTGGACGTATATTTTTATTTCTCTTGGGTATATACCTAAGAGTGGAATTGCTGGGTCATTTGATAACTCTATGTTTAACCTTTTGAGGAACCACCAAATTCTTTTCCAAAGCAACTGCTTCATTTTACAGTCCTGTCAGTGTTTGAGGGTTCCAGTTTTTCCACATCTTCATCAACAGTTGTTATTTTCCATTTTTTGGTTATAGCTATTCTAGTGGTTGTGAAATTATATCTCATTGTGGTTTTGATTTGCATTTGCTTGATGGCTAATGATGTTGAACACCTTTTCATGTGTTTATTGACCTTTTGAATATTTTCTTTGGAGAAATGTCTGTTCAGATCCTTTAACCCATTTTTTAATTGGTTTATTTTTCTTTTTGTTGTTTAGTTATAATTGTTCTTTATATATTCCAGATACAAGCCCCTTATCACATAAATGATTTGAAATAATTTTCTCCCATTCTTTGGGTTGTCTTTTCACTTTATTCATGGTGTTTTTTAAAACACAAATTAAAAAAAATTTGATGATGTCCAATTTATCTTTCTGTTATTGTTGTTGCTTGTCCTTTTTGTTTCATATCTAAGAAAGAGTTGCATAACCCAAGGTCACAAACATGCACACCTATGTTATTATAAGTTTCATAGTTTTAGATCTTACATTTAGGTCTTTGATACATTTTAAGTAAATATGTGTATATGGTATGATGTTCGGATCAAACTTCATTTTTTGAGGGGATATACAGTTGTCCCAGCACCATTTATTGAAAAGAGTATTTTTCTCCATTAAATTGCTTTGAAACACTTGCTGAAAATCAGATGATCATAAGTATAAAGGTTTATTTCTGGACTCTCAATTTTATTTCATTTATCAATAAGTCAGTCTTTATGCTAGTACAACACAGTCTTGATTACTTTAGCTTTGTAGTATGTTTTAAAGTTAGGAAGTATGCATTCTCCAATTTTGAACTTTTTCACAGTTGTTTTGACTATTCTGGTCCCTTCAGTTTTAGACCATAGGGATTTTAGAATTAACTTGTCAATTTCTGCAGAAAAGTAAGTTGGTATTTTTATAAGGACTGCATTGAATATGTAGACTGTTTGGGGGAGTATTGCCATCTTAAAAATATTGTCTTCTGATCCATGATAATAGAATGTCTTTTCATTTATTTAAGTCTTCTTTAATTTCTTTCAACCATGTTTTGTACTTTTCAGAGTATAATTCTCACTCCTTTTGTTAAATTTATTTTAAAATATTTTATTCTCTTTGATGTGTGTATTGATGTGTGTGTGATTGAAATTGTTTTCGTAGCTTCAGGAGTGTTCAGGATGTTCATTGACAGTATGTAGAAATGCAATTAATTTTTGTATATAGGTCTTGTATTCTGCAATTTTATTGAGCCTGTTTATTAGCTCTAATAGCTGTCTCTCTCTCTGTGTGTGTGTGTGTGTGTGTGTGTATGTATTCATTAGGATTCTCTATCTACAAGATTGTATTATCTGCAAGTAGAGATAGTTTCACTTCTTTCTTTTCAATTTGGATGACTTTTCTTTTTCTTGCCTAGTTGCCCTGGCTAGCACCTCAAGCATAATATTGAATAGAAGTTGTGACATCAGCCATCCTTGTCTTGTTCCTGATGTTAAGGGTAAGAGTTCAGTCTTTCACTATTAAATATGATATTAGCTGTGGGTGTTTTTTTCTTTGTAGCTCCTCTTTCTGAAGTTGAGGAAATTTTCTTCTATTCTTTTGTTGTTTAGTGTTTTTATCATGAAAGGGTGTTGAATTTTGTCAAGTGCAATTTTGCATCTATTGAGATAAGTGTGGGTTTTTGTACTTTATTCTATTCATTTAGAATATTACATTAATTGATTTTTGGATATAGAAACAGCCTTGCATTTCCTAGATAAATTTCATTATATGTATTGCTTTATTTTTATTTGCCAGTATTTTGTTGAGAGTTTTTTTGTCTATATTCATAAGAGACATTGGTCTGTAATTTTCATTTCTTGTGATGTCTTTGTCTGGTTTTGTTATCAAGATGATGCTGACCACATTAAATGAGTTACAAAGTGTTCTCTCCTCTTTTATTTTTTTGGGAAGTTTGTGAAGAACTGGTAAAATTCTTTAAATGTTTAGTAGAATTCACTGGTGAAGGCATTTGGGCCTGGAGTTTTCTTTGTATATAGTTTTAAAATTACTGATTCAGTCTCTTATTATAAATCTATTCAGATTTTCTATTTCTTCTTGAGTCACTTTTTATAATTTTTATCTTTTAAGAAGTTTTTCCCATTTCATGTAAATTATTTAATTTGTTGTCATATAGCTGCCTTTAGTATTCCCTTATAAAACTTTATTTCTGTAAACTCAGTAGTAATGTCCCTTTTTAGTTCTCAATTTTAATAATTTGAGTTTTCTTTCTTTTCTTTTCTAATCAGTCTAGCTAGAGTTTTCTCAATTTTATTGATCTTTTCAGAGAACTAAGTTTGGGGTTTATTGATTTTCTCCATTGTTTTTATATTTTCTACTTCATTGATTTCCACTCTAATTCTTATCATTTCCTTTCTTCTGCTCTTGATTCAAAGTTCTTCTTTTCCTACTATCTTAACATGGAAGATTACATTGTTGATTTGAGATCTTTCTTCTTTTTTGATGTTGGTGTTTGCACTACAGATTTCCCTCTGAGCACCTCTTAAGTTACACCTCATGAGTTTTTGTATGCTATGTGTTCATTTACATTCATCTCAAAGTATTTTCTAATTGTCCTTATCATTTATTCTTTGATCTCCTTCTTATTTTGTACTATGTTTAATTTGCATATGTGTGTAAATATGTATAGATGAGTTTTGAGGGAATTTATGTCTTAATATTGAGCTTTCTAATCCATTAAAATGGTAACTCTTTCCATTTATTTATGTCTTCCTTGATTTCTTCCATCAGCTTTTTGTAGTTTTCAGTGGACAGATCTTATGTATATTTTGTAAGATTTATACAGAAGTATTTTGTGTTTTTGGATCTATTGTAAATTGTATTTTTATTTCAATTTCTAATTATTTATTGCTAGTATATAAACTTGTGATTGATTTTTGGCTATTTTGCCTATATCCGGCAACTTTGCTAAATCTACTTAGCCATTATAGTAGCTTTTTAATAGATTCTTGGGATTTTTTATGTAGACAATCATGTCATCTGAAAAAAGAGACTTTTCTTTCTTCCTTTCAATTATGGGTGCCTTTTTTTACTTTTCTTATTGTACTGGCTAAGACCTCCAGTACAATTTTGAATAAAAGTTGTGAAAGTGTATATCTTTGCTTTTGTTCTGTGTCTTAGGGGGAAAATGCTCATTCTCTCACTAAGTATAATGTTGGTTATACATTTTTTTCTAGATATTTTTATCACATTGATGATGTTTCTTTCCATTCCTATTTGTGGGGAGTTTATATCATGATATATCATGAACAAGTGTTGAATTTTTGAAAGACTTTTTCTACATCTATTGAGATGATTATATGATTTTCATCTTTAGTGTATAGATATGGTGAATTTTGTTGATTGATGTTTTAAAAATTATTTCATTTATTTATTTAATTTTGGCTGCATTGGGTCTTTGTTGCTGTGTGTGCATGCTTTCTCTACTTGTGGCGAGCAGGGGCTACTCTTCTTTGCGGTGAGTGGGCTTCTCATTGCAATGGCTTCTCTTGTTGTGGAACACGAGCTCTAGGCACATGCCTAGAGCTTCAGTAGTTGTGGCATGTGGGCTCTAGAGTGCAGACTTAGTAGTTGTGGTGCATGGGCTTAGTTGCTCCACGGCATGTGGGATCTTCCCGGACCAGGGCTCGAACCCATGTCCCCTGCACTGGGAGGCAGATTCTTAACCACTGCGCCACCAGGTAAGTCCCTTGTTGATTGATTTTTGAACCAGTCTTGCATTTTTGAGATAATGCTTCACTTGGTCATGATATATTATCTCCTTTATATATTGTTGGATTGGATTTGCTATTATTTTTGAAGTTTTTGTGTCTATATTTATAAAAGAAAGTTACCTGTAGTTTTCTTGTAATGTTGTTTTCACTTGGGATGTCAAGAGGATGTTAATTTCATAGAATGAGTTTCAATTTTCTGGAAGAATTTGTGTGGAATTGGCATAGTCTCTTTTTAAAATTTTTTGTTGGAATTCAACAATGAAGTCATCTAATGCTAAAGTTTTCTTTGTGGTGAGATTTTTAAACTATGAGTTCATTTCATTTAATATATATAGCTAATTAGGTTAGCACTTCTTCTTCAGTGATTTTTAATTGTTTATTGTCAAGGGGTTTATCTGATTCATTTAGATTCTCAATTTTATTGACTTGAAATTTTCATTATCCACATAATCCTTTTCATAACCTAGAATCTACAGAGATGCTCCTTCTTGTATTCCTAGTGTTGGTAATTTATGTCTTTTTTTTGGTAACAGTCTGACTAGAAGTTAATCATTTCGATAGATCTTGTCAAAGAATTATCTTTGGGGGTCATTGGGAAGCATGCTTTAGGTATTGGAGAGAAAAGAGAATGGCCTTGCTGCAAATTTGCATAATTTCATGGTTAGGGTATTAATGATATATGAGGGGAATGCCCTGAAAGAGAAACTTCTGCTCATATTTTATATATCTGGAGTCAATTATTTTAGCTTTTAATATGGAGGAAAAATACATCACTTTATAATCAAAAGGCAAGGAGGGTTCTATCTTCTTTTAAAAACAATAACAACACTATCATAATATACTCTCTTTTAGAAGATGATTTGCTGAAAACAGCAATGAAACAAACCACCTAAGGCCTTCTGTAAATCTAACTGCAAATAATAACTCCAAGAGGGAAATGTTGATTGTGTTATTTCAGACTCCTCAGAATCAAATGTGTTCCTCGTGTTCAGGGAACCATAGTCTCTAGATAACTGTCTATTCTCTAAAAATATCATCATACAAAGTACTTGCCATACTGCAGGTTAGGAAACATAACCATAATTTAATATAGGAAAATTTACAATTGAACTATAACAATAGAAGAAATATTGCAATCATACTTGTAAAACACATGCAAATTAAGTATTTTTAAAGGAGGATGAATAGAGTCCCATTTCTCTCAGGATGGTATAGAATCTGCAGCATCTTCTTTGCTCATTCCCTCATTAAAGGAGATATCTTTTCTGACTTGTCTAGAAGGTTGGTTATTTGCCCTGGTGAGCAAGCAGGCATAGAAGCAGCCTCTCTAGAGCAGTCCTGCAGACAGGGAGTTTATATAAAAAGTTGAGAATATAAAAAGTTGAGAACAGCAAAAGTGACCATTTCTAAGTATCTGACAGGCTTGTCATCCCCATCAGATGGTATCTGTGCATCCTCTGGGGCTCTGAAGCTTGTTGCTGCACTGGAAGTCTCCTACTCTGTCCCCAGCTCTGGGGAGCTGCTCCTTCAGAGATGAATTCTTGTGTTCTTTGTCTGTACCTTTTGCTCTTGGCATCTTTCCTTCAGTCACTATCCATCTTGTGACGGCCTTGCACGAGGATAGATATGGACACAGAAAACATACTCATTACATATTTGTGAACTGACCAGTGTGCAAGGAGGTTTCTTTAAAAGGGAATCACAGAGTGCTGTAGAGATTGCCGCTGAGGCTGGATAAACCCATTTTTCCTTTCCTTTGTCCTTTGTACATTTTCATATGGTTGCAAAACTTCTTCCTGTAGGAGGAGGCCTCCTTTTGATTTCCGCAAGTGATCTGCTTTCTCTGGGAGAATAACACGTCATGTGCCTATTAAAGAAAACTGCTAAACATTTACAAATGAGACACCAGAATTAGCATGAAACCAAGACACCCCCTGTAGGAGATCAGCTAGGCAGGTGGGGTGAAGTGTTCTGCATCGGCTCCCGGGCTCGTCAGTCATGGCCTGACCACTTCTACTGCCTAGGCCTTGCTCACAAATGGACGGTGGGAACATCATACTCTAGCATTTTGTCATCACAATCCCTGTGCATTTCTGTTGTGTTGAAAAGGAGATACTGCAAAGTGAGAAGTCAAATGCAAACCTGATCTTTACCGCAGGAAAATCCCCTAAGTGAGAATCCTGGCTCCTCTCATCAGGAGAAGCAGCCACAGAGAATGAGAAATAGCTTGCGTTGTGACCTTGGGCAAGTCCTTTGGCTCCTCTGGGCCTCAGTTTTCTCTTCCCTTAAATAAGTGAGTCTCATATGGTGCCTTATTTTTAGACTTTTATGATGAAAAATTTTAAACGCACAGAAAAATAGAAAAACTTGGTGCAGTGGACATCCATATACATACCATCTGGATTCAGCAACTGCTAACATTTTGCCATATTGCCTCATGATTGCATGTATATCTATCTATACTTTTGCCGAGTCATCTTAAAGTGAATTATAGATGTCAGGACATTTCATGCTTAAATATTTCAGTTTGTATATTCAGAAATTAAGGACATATTCCTCCATCACTATAAACCAATTATAGAATGACTCTGAGTTCCAGAGTCCCAGGCTCTGGGAGCCTTGGACTTGATTTTCACCAGAGATACATGAAAGAACAGATAGGAACAGAGACAGATATACCATGAAGCTCATGCAGCTACAACTTCGGGTTTTCTCACTTGTACAGGCTCCTTTTAAAACCATTTATATTAAATTTGTGAAGGAAAACTATTTTAGCTGTAACTGCTTAAGCCCATTATTTATTTTCGATCTGGCTTCTCTTCCCTTACAATCTCTTCCCCTTCCCCCTAAACGCACACACACATTCTCTCTCTCTCTCTCTCTCTCTCTCTCTCTCTTTCATATCAGGTGAACATTTTGGGGATTCCACTTTAAAACCTGGATATTAATCTTGCTTGTAATCACTGCTGTGCAAAGTGAAGTTACTGCCAGCTCTCCAGAGGTATGAATGAATTCTAGGAATACTGTTACTGTTCATAGGTAGAAGTAACATGAACTACAGTAAGTATATGAGGAAAGGAGGACAAATATGGGACACAATGAATGGAGTCACAATTAATCTAGGAAAAGGCATCCAATCGGAATATGTGTAAATCTGGAAGCTGAGGATTTGAATATCATCAAAATGCAAGTTCTCTCTTGTCAGGAATAAGAGTTAAATATGCAATATATGCACTATATATTGGAATTGCACAAAATAGAATTTATCAGAAAACCTGTTGCTGTGTTACACTGTGAATACTTCTGGGTGAGAAGTTGCATGTTTTAAGCATCTAAACGTATCATCTGATATCTTAGAGAATCTCACTCATCTTTGCCTAAGGAAGTCTGGCAGAGTCAGATTTAGTATGATGTAAAATTTTGACCAGTACTGTGAAAGGACAAACATAATACACAAATGAAGTAAATATGGCAAAATGTTAACGATTGTCAAATTCAGGAGGTGGGTACATGGATGATTATTGTACTCTTATTCGGTATTTGAAAGTTTTCATAATGAAAAGAAAAAAATCACCCTATAAAATCCACTCAGTTTACAGGGGAGGAAATTGGCACAAACCTGTCAGGAAATGGATGTGTATGATAGAAGAGGAATTTGATTATATGGCTCAATACTGTGGAGCATCAATTTAAAAATGCATTTTGGTTTGACATATCATGTGCGACTTAATTTCAGTGCAATTTTGTATATTTTTCATAATTGTTAATCAGATCAACGTTCAGATATAACTGCAATGAAGTATGTTGGTGGAAGCCAAAAAAAAAAAAAAAGTGAAAGACAGGAGACTGACAGAAGCTTCAAAATGTCAAACCCCCCCTTAGGGGCTTCCCTGGTGCCGCAGTGGTTGAGAGTCCACCTGCCGATGCAGGGGATATGGGTTTGTGCCCCGGTCCGGGAAGATCCCACATGCCGCGGAGCGGCTGGGCCCGTGAGCCATGGCCACTGAGCCTGTGAGTCTGGAGCCCGTGCTCCACAACAGGAGAGGCCACAACAGTGAGAAGCCCGCGTACCACAAAAAAACAAACAAAAAAAACCCCTTAGCATATCATAATGAAATATAAAAGCTTTGATTTCAAAATCAATAAAAATTTTTCTAAGATATCAATAAAATGATTTTTCAATCATGTGAAAGCAAGACTAAATTATCTTTTATTCTCTCTGGACACTGCAAAATTATTATCATATGGAGGAACAAAGAGTATGCAGCCAAAAACTTCAGGAGTATAGAGTTTTGTCAGGTAGTTAATTAATAAAATATATTATTTTTGGATTTTTCATATGTGCACTATTAACTTTTGAACTTTGTTGTGACTTTTTTCTCATTTAAAATAATACACCTAGTTTTTGTACCTAGTTTTTTTTTGTTTTTTTTTTTTAAAGAAGATGTTGGTGGTAGGAGTTTATTAATTAATTTATTTATTTTGCTGTGTTGGGTCTTCGTTTCTGTGCAAGGGCTTTCTCTAGTTGTGGCAAGTGGGAGCCACTCTTCATTGCGGTGCGCGGGCCTTTCACTATCGCGACCTCTCTTGCTGCGGAGCACAGGCTCCAGATGCGTAGGCTCAGTAGTTGTGGCTCACGGGCCTAGTTGCTCCACGGCATGTGGGATCCTCCCAGACCAGGGCTCGAACCCGTGTCCTCTGCATTAGCAGGCAGATTCTCAACCACTGCGCCACCAGGGAAGCCCTGTACCTAGTTTTGAATTTATAATTTGTAATCTTTTTTTTTTTTTTTTTTTTGCAGTATGTGGGCCTCTCACTGCTGTGGCCTCTCCCATTGCGGAGCACAGGCTCCGGACGCACAGGCCCAGAGGCCACGGCTCACGGGCCCAGCCGCTCCGCAGCATGTGGGATCCTCCCAGACCGGGGCACGAACCCGTTTCCCCTGCATCGGCAGGCGGACTCTCAACCACTGCGCCACCAGGGAAGCCCTATAATTTGTAATCTTAAAGAGGGCTGTAAAATCTGTATGCTGCAGGCCTTAGGATTGGTCTGAATTCAGCATCACTCTGAATTTTACAGTGTTCAAATACAAAAATTGTGTTTTCTATTCTTCTCTACCTGATTCTTCTGGTAGCAAACTGCAATGTTAACACTAATGGAATATTAGAAATTCAGACATTTTAATATGTTGGTGAGGATATTGAAGCCCAGAAAGATGGCAACTTGTCCCAACTCATATGTATGTAGTGACAACACAATGGTTAAGATTCAGGTCTCCTGACTCTTGGCCACTCTCCTTCTCCTCATGCTGTGTTGCCACTCATTAGTTAAAGAAACATGTTATAAAATATGATGCTCAAGATATGACATTGTCCACCAGAAAGACAAGATCCAGCCTCATCCACCAGAACACAGGCACCAGTCCCCTCCACTAGGAAGCCTACATAACCCATTGAACCAACTTAGCCACTTGGGGCAGATGGCAAAAATAATGGGAACTATGAACCTGCAGCCTGCGAAAAGGAGACCACAAACACAGTAAGTTAAGCAAAATGAGAAGACAGAGAAACACACAGCAGATGAAGAAGCAAGGTAAAACCCCACCAGACCAAACAAATGAAGAGGAAATAGGCAGTCTACCTGAAAAAGAATTCAGAGTAATGATAGTCAAGATTATCCAAAATCTTGGAAACAGAATGGAGAAAATACAAGAAACGTTTAACAAGGACCTAGAACAACTAAAGAACAAAGAAACAATGATGAACAACAAAATAAATGAAATTAAAAATTCTCTAGAAGGAATCAATAGCAGAATAACTGAAGCAGAAGAACAGATAAGTGACCTGGAAGATAAAACAGTGGAAATAACTACCACAGAGCAGAATAAATAAAAAAGAATGAAAGAGTTGAGGACAGTCTCAGAGACCTCTGGAACAACATTAAATGCACCAACATTCGAATTATAGGGGTCCCAGAAGAAGAAGAGAAAAAGAAAGGGACTGAGAAAATATTTGAAGAGATTATAGTTGAAAACTTCCCTAATATGGGAAAGGAAATATTCAGTCAAGTTCAGGAAGCACAGAGAGTCCCATACAGGATAAATCCAAGGAGAAACACACCAAGACACATATTAATCAAACTATCAAAAATTAAAGAAAAAATATTAAAAGCAGCAAGGGAAAAACAACAAATAACACACAAAGGAATCCCTATAAGGTTAACAGCTGATCTTTCAGCAGAAACTCTGCAAGCCAGAAGGGAGTGGCAGGACATATTTAAAGTGATGAAAGGGAAAAAACTACAACCAAGATTACTCTACCAAGCAAGGATCTCATTCAGATTCGATGGAGAACTTAAAACCTTTACAGATAAGCAAAAGCTAAGAGAATTCAGCACCACCAAACCAGCTTTACAACAAATGCTAAAGGAACTTCTCTAGGCAGGAAATATAAGAGAAGGAAAAGACCTACAATAACAAACCCAAAACAATTAAGAAAATCGTAATAGGAACATACATATCGATAACTACCTTAATGTAAATGGATTAAATGCTCACACCAAGAGACATAGACTGACTGAATGGATACAAAAACAAGACCTGTATATATGCTGTCTACAAGAGACCCATTTCAGACCTAGGGGCACATACAGACTGAAAGTGAGAGGATGGAAAAAGATATTCCATGCAAATGGCAATCAAAAGAAAGCTGGAATAGCAATTCTCATATCGGACAAAATAGACTTTATTAAAATAAAGACTATTACAAGATACAAAGAAGAACACTATATAATGATCAAGAGATCGATCCACGAGAAGATACAACAATTGTAAATAGTTATGCACCCAACATAGGAGCACCTCAATACAGAAGGCAAATGCTAACAGCCATAAAAGGGGAAATCAACAGTAACACAATCATAGTGCGGGACTTTAACACCCCCCTTTCACTAATGAACGTACCATCCAAAATGAAAATAAATAAGGAAACACAAGTTTTAAATGATACATTAAACACAATGGACTTAATTGATATTTATAGGATATTCCATCCAAAAACAACAGAATACACCTTCTTCTCAAGTGCTCATGGAACATTCTCCAGGATAGATAATATCTTGGGTCACAAATCAAGCCTTGGCAAATTTAAGAAAATAGAAATCGTATCAAGTATCTTTTCTGAGCACAACTCTATGAGACTAGATGTCAATTACAGGAAAAAATCTAAAAAATACAAACAAATGGAGGCTAAAGAATACACTACTAAATAACCAAGAGATCACTGAAGAAATCAAAGAGGAGATCAAAAAATACCTAGAAACAAATGACAATGAAAAGACAATGACCCAAAACCTATGGGATGCAGCAAAAGCAGTTATAAGAGGGAAGTTTATAGCAATACAATCCTACCTAGAAACAAGAAACATCTCAAATAAACAACCTAACATTACACCTAAAGCAATTAGAGAAAGAAGAACAAAAACCCCCCAAAGTTAGCAGAAGGAAAGAATTCATAAAGATCAGATCAGAAATAAATGAAAAAGAAATGAAGGAAACGATAGCAAAGATCAATAAAACTAAAAGGTGGTTCTTTGAGAAGATAAACAAAATTGATAAACCATTAGCCAGACTCATCAAGAAAAAAAGGGAGAAAACTCAAATCAATAGAATTAGAAATGAAAAAGGAGAAGTAACAGCTGGCACTGCAGAAATACAAAGGATCATGAGAGATTACTACAAGCAGCTATATGCCAATAAAATGGACAACCTGGAAGAAATGGACAAATTCTTAGAAAACCACAACCTTCCGAGACTGAACCAGGAAGAAATAGAAAATATGAACAGACCAATCACAAGCACTGAAATTGAGACTGTGATTAAAAATCTTCCAATAAACAAAAGCCCAGGACCAGGTGACTTCACAGGCGAATTCTATCAAACATTTAGAGAAGAGCTAACACTCATCCTTCTCAAACTCTTCCAAAACATTGCAGAGGAAGGAACACTCCCAAACTCATTCTATGAGGCCACCACCACCCTGATACCAAAACCAGACAAAGATGTCACAAAAAAAGAAAACTACAGGCCAATATCACTGATGAATATAGATGCAAAAACCCTCAACAAAATACTAGCAAACAGAATCCAACAGCACATTGTAAAGATCATAAACCATGATCAAGTGGGATTTATCCCAGGAGTGCAAGGATTCTTCATATACACAAATCAATCAATGTGATAAACCATATTCACAAATTGCAATGTTCATTGCAGCTGTATTTACAATAGCCAGGACATGGAAGCAACAGATGTGTCCATCGACAGATGAATGGATAAAGAGGATGTGGCACATATATACAATGGAATAGTACTCAGCCATAAAAAGAAACAAAATTGAGTTATTTGTAGTGAAGTGGATGGACCTAGAGTCTGTCATACAGAGTGAAGTAAGTCAGAAAGAGAAAAACAAATACCATATGCTAACACATATATATGGAATCTTAAAAAAAAATGGTTCTGAAGAACCTAGGGGAAGGACAAGAATAAAGACACAGATGTAGAGAATGGACTTGAGGACCCAGGGAGTGTGAAGGGTAAGCTGGGGCAAAGTGAGTGAGTGGCCTGGACATACATACACTACCAAATGTAAAATAAATAGATAGCTAGTGGGAAGCAGCCACATAGCACAGGGAGATCAGCTTGGTGCTTTGTGACCACCTAGAGGGGTGGGATAGGGAGGGTGGGAGGGAGACACAAGAGGGAGGCGATATGGGGATATATTTATATGTATAGCTGATTCACTTTGTTGTACAGCAGAAACTAACACACCATTGTAAAGCAATTATACTCCAATAAAGATGTTTAAAAAAATTAACTATTATAATTTAAATGGATGAATAAATGTTGAAATGTGTAAAAGTAATCAGATATTTGTTCAAAATGCACATACAGATACAGTCATCATATGAAAATAAATCTAGAATAGTAAAACTTTAGAAATTCTTGAATATTCATTTGCAGATGAAATCTATAGCAAGTATAGCATATTCATAACATCTGTTCCTACATAACATATTAAGGCTGTACAGTATTATAACACAGAATTTGAATCTATAAATTTATGTGAAAAATATTTATTTTAAAATTTGCTTTATATTTTTAAATGGTAAAAGTAGTTCTACATGTTCATTGTTGTGATTATACCACAGAATAATAAAAGTATGGGGAAAGTTGGGTTTTTTTTAAACTGGAAAGAAATATTTTTTAATTTTAATCTAAATATTTTTAGATTATGGACTCATGGGGTAATCTGTAATTTTATTTTCTTTTGACATATGTGTTTGCCAAGTGTTTTACATTGATCACAGTGTTTTACATTGATCACAGTAATCATTAACATTGAAATGATTGTTTTTGTAATACATGCCATTGGTCTGTTAATAAAGTTAAGCTAATTTCAAAATTAATTTATATTGGTGTTGAGAGACATAAAGAAAATTATATCCAAAAAAACAATATGGCATTGAGGAGATATTCTGTGAAGTTCATTCTGTTGATTTACTCAGCCACTAATTTATGCATCACATATTCAGTGAGCTTTGGAGATTCACAGGTGGTCCCTGACCACATGGTCCTTGACTTTAAATAGCTCACAGGAGCAGGATTCTAGACTAGTAGAAAGAAATGCTGCAACATAGACATTAATTATACACATTAGAATTCCAATGGGGAAGGAATGTGTCTTCTATTCCATAGTTTTTGTGCCCCCATATATTCCTTTAGAAGAGAGAGAGGAGGGCTAGTCCTGGCTCTATCAGCTACCACAGAAATACTCTCTCCGTTCAATCTTGTTACATCCTATTCCCCATTCTTACTCTATTTTAAGGGAAGTGAAGACTGTTAGGAACTTCTTTACTTATGTACTTATGTACTAATCAGGGTTCTTTAGAGAAGCAGAACTAATAGCAGATATATATATGTGTGTGTGTGTGTGTGTGTGTATATGTAGAGAGAGAGAGAGAGAAAGAGAGAGGGATATCAATATTGAGATATATATGTTTGTGTGTATGTATACATAAGTATATGTGATTTATTATAAAGAATTGGCTCATACCATTATGGAGGCTGAGAAGTCCCAGAGTCTGCAGTCTGAAGGCCTAAGAACTAGGAGAGCCAATGGTATAAGTTCCAGTCCAAGTCTAAAGGCAGGAAAAGACTAATGTTCTAGCTTGAAGACCAGCAGGTAGAGAGAGTGAATTCTTTCTTGCTCAGTGCTTTATTCTTTTCAGACCTCAACAGATTGGATAAGGGCCACCCACATTGGGGGGAGCAATCTGCTTTACTCAGTCTACTGATTCAAATGTTAACCTCATCCAGAAACACCCTCACAGACACACACACAGACGTAATTTAACCAAGTACCTGGGCACTTTTGGCCCAGTTGACACATAAAATTAACCATCACTTCTACATTTCTCCTCTCCTCCTCTCTCTCCTCCTTCATCACTACCTTAGGTTGGGGTTCCCCAGAAACAGACCCTCAGATGAGGGTTTGTGGAAAAACGGTTTACTAAGAGATTCCCCCAAAATGGAAGAGGGACACACAGAAGGACTGGGAAGAGGAGGAGGTCAAGTGATGGGCCAGTATTAAGCAGAGTTCCAGGGAGGTTAACTTTGCTTCAATCCTGTGGAAAAGCTCTGGAAGCACATGGGCTGCACCTCTGATCACCCTGGCCTTGGTCTTGGGAACTGGGGTATTTATAACCACACAAGGTTAGTCAGTGGCCACAGGCTCCACCTGGAGGCCATAAATCTCCAGGTACTTACCACTCTCTGTCCAGGCAAGAAAAGTAGGCTCTGACAGTCCAAGGGCAGCCCTCTATGAAGTGTCACAGGTGTGGGTTTTGGAAGTGAAAACATTGTATCCAGGTAAATCAAAAGGGATCTGAGGGGGCTTCCCTGGTGGCACAGTGGTTGAGAGTCTGCCTGCCGATGCAGGGAACACGGGTTTGTGCCCTGGTCTAGGAAGATCCCACATGCCACGGAGCGGCTGCGCCCGTGAGCCATGGCCGCTGGGCCTGCGCGTCCGGAGCCTGTGCTCCGCAACGGGAGAGGCCACAACAGTGAGAGGCCCGTGTAAAAAAAAAAAAAAAAAAAGGGATCTGAGGGAGTTGGGCAGAGCACAGCCATGTGCCACAATGGTCATCAGCCTCTTAGCAATGATCACAGTAATGTCAGTGTTATCAAGGACTCATGTGTGGGATACTGGACTCTGTGCTTTCTAGACATAATATTATTCAATCTTGATGTCAGATTTATGGTAATTAGTATAATTATACTACTGAGGCTCAGAGTGAGTAAGTTGCCTACGGGAACAGCAAGGGCTGCAGGTATACAATCCTCCTGTCCGCCAGATGCCGTCTGCCCTTTGCTCCACGTCCTTGCTTACCACCCCAAATTATCTGGTGAAAATATTATTAATTGCCATGCAAGATAATGGGTAGAATGTCAACATTCCCATTAGTGGTATAGAAAATCTGTCTCATTATTTATAGTCATACTCTCATGTATCTTGATAACTTGCCAGGACGTAATTCAAAGTAAAACCTCCTGATATTGATGAAAGTATTGTAGGTCTAAGCTGCCAAACAAAAATATCTGCCATCTCTCTGAAAGTTTGTTGTTTTGAACTACTTAAAAGATGCAATTTTTGGCTGTCATGGAATTGTTTTACACCCATGTTTGCACTCTGGGTTTTAGAAATTTGCTGAATATGAAAGAAGTCTTTACACTACAGTGTAGTGTTATTTTTCACTAACAAGACACAGCCTTTCCAAATTTAGCCATTCACTACTAAACGTACAGAACCAGTGGTGAAGATAATTATGTGTGTAAGCCATAAATGCTGGGAAATTCCTGCATTGTTGAGTCCTATAACGTCACCTCCTGAATGCTCTCATAGGGATAGTTGTGTGTTTTATAAACAAAAATATATTGGTTTATATACACCACTATTCCAGAGTTAGCAATTACTTTGAATTCTTCATTAAAAATGCATATAAGTGAAGATATAATTAGGCAGGTTTAGAAAGCTTTGTGTTTTCTATGGTTACTTACTGTTTTGCAAAAGGAGTATTATCATAACAACTTACCCCTCTTAAATGTTAATTCTGAAAGTAGCTTAGCAAGGAATAGTTCAAACAATTTACAACATTGTTTTATAGTGGATTTCAGGTTGTTTTTCTTCACGAGTGATTTCCTCACCCATCATATATATAATTAATATTTTCAGTTACGGAAATTTCTCAAAGAATTGACAATTTAAAAAATTGTTTAAGGTGACATCTGCTAAATTAGAGCTTTCCAGTTATATATGCAGAGAGAAACCAGAAGTTTGATAAATTTACACCATATTGAATATGTTAAAAAGTTACTCTGAGAATCCTTTCCTATTAATTTTCACCTTGTATTTTAACACGTTTGGCTTCTTTTATTGTGGCGTCTATAGCATTATTTTACATAGAAGATTGCACTTCAAGAAATGCTTTAGCATGTGTGGGTATATTTAAAGTTACCATAGAGTGGTGCTGAAATGAAATCTTGCAGTAATTAGGAGAGAGACAGCTTGAGGCACCTAAATTATGTGGCTCCAACTGGTCCTCTTCTAATCATCCTCATTTTGAAAAATAGAACTAAAAGAGGTTATCATCTTTGTATTGTGAATATGTTTTTTTTTTGAAAAAGAAAGCAATGCTTATAAAAATCTCAATAATACAGGCCAGTAGAAGAAGACCAAGCCACCTCCCACCAACACACACACTCCCAAGGCACCCAAGCACTTCTTTCCATCCAGTGTCCAATCCCAGAAGTCTCTCCTTCCCTCTTTGGTTTTCTCATAGTCACCATCGTCTTCTTTCCTCCCCTCCCAGTCATTCAGCAGAATTTCTTCAGAGAGTACAGGAAATGGTTTCAAGAATCTTTGAGACAAGGAATTTTAAAAAGCTGTTTGCTTCCATGTCCTGGCTATTGTAAATAGAGCTGCAATGAACATTGTGGTACATGACTCTTTTTGCATTATAGTTTTCTCAGGGTATATGCCCAGTAGTGGGATTGCTGGGTCATATGGTAGGTCTATTTTTAGTTTTTTAAGGAACCTCCATACTGTTCTCCATACTGGCTGTATCAGTTGACATTCCCACCAACAGTGCAAGAGGGTTCCCTTTTCTCCACACCCTCTCCACCATTTATTGTTTGTAGATTTTTTGATGATGCCCATTCTAACCGTGTGAGGTGATATCTCATTGTAGTTTTGATTTGCATTTCTCTAATGATTAGTGATGTTGAGCATCCTTTCTGTGTGTGTTGGCAATCTGTATATCTTCTTTGGAGAAATGTCTATTTAAGTCTTCTGCCGAATGGATAAAAGAAGATGTGGCACATATATACAATGGAATATTACTGAGCCATAAAAAGAAATGAAATTGAGTTGTTTGTAGTGAGGTGGATGGACCTAGAGTCTGTCATACAGAGTGAAGTAAGTCAGAAAGAGAAAAACAAATACCGTATGCTAACACATATATATGGAATCTAAAAAAATAAAAAAATGGTTATGAAGAACCTAGGGGCAGAACACAATAAAGACACAGACATAGAGAATGGACTTGAGGACATGGTGGGGGGGAGAATGGTAAGCTGGGACGAAGTGAGAGAGTGGCATGGACTTATATATACTGTCAAATGTAAAATAGATAGCTAGTGGGAAGCAGCCACATAGCACAGGGAGATCAGCTTGGTGCTTTGTGACCACCTAGAGGGGTGGGATAGGGAGGGTGGGAGGGAGACATAAGAGGGAGGAGATATGGTGATATATGTATATGTATAGCTGATTAACTTTGTTATAAAGCAGAAACTAACACAACATTGTAAAGCAATTATACTCCAATAAAGATGTTAAAAAAAAAAAAGCTGTTTGACAGCTATAAATCTGAGGGCAGAAAAAAGGGGAAAAAAAGGATTTAGTAAATTATGTAGCCTGTACTGCTATCCTCTGTCCCCACTGTAGCATCATATTGTGAGATCTTCACCTTCTGGATGCAGCCTCTCAGTACCAGTCCCTCAACCCATTCTTCCTATTTCTACTCTTCTGGGAGTCACTTGGATGGAGTTCAAACAGACAGAGCTCTGGCTGACCCCCAAAGCTGTTCCCATATAGGAAGTCAGGGTGCCCACATCACCTGATCTGTACAAATGCCAGGTGGCAGGACCACAGCTCTCAGGAGGGCATAGTAAGACTTTAGTAATAGTTTATCTTTCTTCCCTACCTCGCTAAATAGAAGCCAGGTTTAGACAAAGAGCCATGTAAATTCTTCTTTCTAATCCATGGGTTTCCTCACCTTGATACTATAACATTCTTAGTGAGTTTTAAGCATAGTAAACTGATTTTTTAAAATTCCTTATCTTGAAGAAGAGGGATCAAAATTTCAAAACATTTGCAGTTGGAAACAATTGGGTAGAAAAACTCTGGTAATGAGCAAAAGGGGTAAAAAGGTGAAACATGTGCAAAACAGATGTTAAACTCAATTTCATGCCAGAACAAATTAAAAAATCAGAAACTTGCTTTGTGATTTAGATGATGGACAATCTATACATATATGTGTAAGCTGAAAAAAATTCTCCATGTGAAACTGGACATTTTTTTAAATTGTGGGAACCTACTTTCCAAATGCAACCAGGCTTAATTACTAAAACAGAAATCTCTTCCTTATTTGGAGATTGTCTATAGTGTCCAAACTTTGATATTAGATCAGTACCACATGGGAATAAAAATAACTGAGGCTTATGCATCAAATGGAAAAATATGATTAGAAAATTTGAGAACATTTTCATAAAGAAGAATAAAATATCCATATACTATCTGGTAATTTAAAATGTATTAAAATGCATGAACTGGGCATCTGTTAAGTGGAAAGCACTTTTGTTAGAACACCAGGTGAGTGGTCAAACGGTAATGAAAATATAAAAGATACAGTTTGTATGGAGGTGGACAGACTTTAAACTCCAAAACAAATTTCAGAGTTATGATCATTGCCTAGTATATGCTTGTAGGCTTTTAAAAAACCTGATATAAGCATCTCCCTGCAAGGGTGTTCCAATGTAATGTGATACATTTGAATTAATATCCTAGATATTTCAAGCATTCCTTTTCATAACTATCATCATTAAGCAAGGATAGAATTTCTTAATTCGGGGTCTATGAGTATTTCAGAGGATCTGTAGATGGGCTACAGAGGGTCCTCCCTGACTGCTAAAATTGTATACAGTGTATATTTATCTGTATTTTTATGAGGAGAGAGAGGAAAGCTTTCATACATTCTCATGAGGGCCCATGACTTCTCAAACATTAAGAAGCTGTGTTTGAGAAAACAGAGCTCTACTAATAGTAGGAGACAAGTTCATCTTACATAAAAAATGAACTGTATAACCCACAAAAGCTTTGCAAATAGCCAGAGTATAAAACAAAGTAAGTGCGATGTTTATGCCTTCAAACAAGTGCAGTACAACAACTCTGGTAACATAGTTTCCATTTGGATATGTATTTTAGAAGTCCAAGCTATTTGTCATCAGACACCCTCTCTTTACAACTTGAACAATTTAAAGAGTCATGGGAAGTACCCATAGGTTGCACTGTGTTGTGCATTATTGGCAATTACTCAAGAGAGAGCTGGGAAGAAAAAGGAAATGAGAAGTAAGTATGGACTCAACCTTATGGTCAAGGGACACTGATACGGATAAAAAGAAAGGTTCAGGGCAAGTGCCAGGTTGTGGTTTGCAAAGCAACTAATTAAATCAAATTTAATTTGATTCAGTAATACTAATTATTAACATTAATCAATTATTAACCTATTGACATAGGTTAATATTTTTTGATGAAAAAAATTGGAAACTTGAAACTTGGCCAGATTATAATTTTTCTTGTTTCAAGATAAGAATAACTTGTCAAATAAATGAAGAAGTTAAGATTTGGTCTTTGTTTGTTTCTCCTCATTGATAAGAGGATGTTAGCAAGTAACAACCAAGGTGAGGTGGTGGATTTGTATTATGTCAGTTTAGCTAAGCTGGAAATGAATTTCCCAGAGTTCCCTGCCTACCTACTTCTAGGTTAATGTGGGATGCAGGATACATTGTGCGTGAGATTTGGTAGGTAGAAGTGAGGCAAAAGGCATATTATTTTATGCTTGGAAGGTCAGCTCAGGGCACTGTGCTCTGCTGGCAGCCCTCAAATGTTGCCGTTCCTTTGCTGGTGCACCTTGTTGGCCTGGGACTATGGTGGGCCTGCAGCTTCTTTAGCTCTTGCCAGATCTTCAGCTGCTTTGACTCCCTGGCCAGGTGCATGTTGAGCTCTGTGATGAAGAGGACTAGCTTCTCCTGCTGGCCATTCACATCGTCAAAGTTGGAGGCTCTGGGAAACTGACTTTGGTTCCAGTCTGTCCTCCCTATTACAGGTCCATCTTTCCTTCCTTACTGCCTGTCCTGCCGACTTCAGGCCCAACACCAGATGTAGAAGCAACATTCTTGCAAGGATTGTTTAACTTGCTCTCATACTTGTGTAAAGTCAAACCACCATTATAAATCCCTTTTCTAGGTCATTCATATTGGCTCTGCTTTTCTGGTTGATATCATATACCCATATGTCCCCATATAACCAGAGGGATATACACAGAAAAAAAGATTTAAAGTAGAGAATCGATTGTTGAAGTCAGAATTAATATTCTTGTCCTTTTTCAAAACTGATGCAAGCTAAACCATTTCTTATGCTAATTTATTAAAATTTATAAAGCAAAAAGCATTTTAAAGTAGTTCTGTGCTTTCCTGGGCTTAGGAAATAATTAGAAATAACAAATACTCTTATGAATCAGTTTTAGTTCCATCACTTTTTCATGACGGATACTTTCTAATAAAAACTAGTAGAGCCAGAGCTTACTTTCTGCAGAGAAAGTGGAGAAAGGGAAAATCTAGGATCTGCATAGAGTCACTCTCTGGACACTTTATTTCACAAAGTTGACTAGGAAGGACATCGATCTTTTTCAGAAAAAAATTAAGTCTTATTAAATGTAATTGGTCAGAGTTATATTTATGGGACTAGATGATTGTTTTATACCCTTATCTGCTTTTGCAAATGTTGGTATAAGTTACTAGACACCAGTAAAAGAGAGTTTAAGGAAAGAATTGTGGAATGAGTTGAGAGTCCTTGGGTCCTAGGGAAGGATTCGTTAGAAGGAATAACGATCAACTCAAATTTGAGTTAAAGAGAATTTATTGGGGATGTAGGTTTATTTATTTATTTATTTATTTTAGCACAACCTAAGGGTAGAAATATAGTACTCCTTCCCTCCTTCATCTCTTGATACATTAGGGTACATATGGCACTCATTCCTAGGTTACATGTCCTTTCAGCTTGAATGCCACTGACCAAATGGCTAGTGTCTTTTGACCCAGTTATTGGGAGTATTGACTGTAACAGCTCAGCCAGTGGATTTACTATGCTACAGCAGGGTTTCCAGTCTTGGTCCAGTCAGCTGTGGGCAGGGAGCAAAGTACAAAAATGGCTGCTAAGTGATAGTGGAGGGTTTTCTCAAAGAAGAAGATATGGGCTGGGCAGACATCCTGAGATAGTTTCTACTATACAGTATTTTCTTTATTATCCAGTAGAAAGTAGTTGGACTCAATTGCTGTTCTTAAGCATAGAATCAGTAGCTCTCTTTACTTTAGTGGTGTTGCTTTAGTGCCATCATATTGCTACATACAAGGAACCTATTCCTACTCCAGATGTGAAGATTACTTAGGCCATGTTTTTTGAAAGCACTGAATCTTTTGGTAATAACTACTGCATAAATATTTGGCCATTTTAAGTCTTTAAACTTTTTTTATTGCCTTGAAAAGACAATTTAAAAAAACCTTTAGATAACTGGTCTCCTTATCAATCAGAAATAGGGTATTCAGATACCCCATTCTCAAGGTACGGTCATAATAAATATGTGACAATAATTGTAAGAGTTTTAATAATGCATCTTGTCTCTCTGGGGTTGTGCTTCTTCCTCCTGAATAATAGGAAAATGTTACATTCCCTCAGTGTTCATGCAAAGAAAATGTTCCTTTTAACACTGAACTGTAAATAAAATAAATAAGACGTTTCTGACAGGTATAAAATTAGCACAATGTAATTGAGAAATTATACTGTCCAAGAAGGATAATGAAATTGCAGAATGCTAAAGCCCCTGCAGAAGGGGCTTTAGGCAACATTTAGAGATTAAATGGTCCAATCCAACCCTTTTAATTTCCAGATTAAGGAATCAAAGATTAGTGGAGATTAGGTAGCTCTCTGAGAACTAGTTTGTATTTAAACCAGGACTGAGCCTCACAATCCCAAATACAACCAAAATAGCAAAATCTTGACTTAAAAAGTGTATCAGGAAAATGAAAACTTTTCTCCATATTCTCTTACTCTTCATTAAGCATTATTGTCCACTCAGTAATTTATAGGCATGATTACATCATTTAAAGATATAAAAGAGGAAAATTGGTTGAATCTTCTCTGTTCATATAATCAGAGAAAATTATTCTATCTTTTGTTCACAGTGACTTTATTTTTACCATAAAGTGCTGCATAGTGTATGTTTTTTGATAAAATTAATTCAAAGTGATGTTCTTAAGGATACTCATAACACTTATTGACAAAATTAGCTATATCTTTAACTTTTTCAAAACCAGAATTAGCAATTTCAAGGTTGAAGACTGAAGACAAGCCTTAATTTTCAACACATATTATCACTGAATACCAAGGGCAGGAATCATATTTAATTTACTGTACATGCCTGAAATATTGGGGATGCTGGTAAGAACAGAGGGAAAGCAATGAGATCTTTAAAGTACTCAGGCAGGAAGAATCATAATTCACTATTTTGAACTTACATGAGCCTGAAATCTTATTATTCTATGATGATCCCTGTCAAAGGGTAACATTAAAACATTCTAAGATTCAGAATAAATGAAACATATATTTATTAGGCTAAATAGTTGTATCAATATGTCAGGGGAGATAGGCAGGAGGTATTTTAACATTGAACCATATGCAATTGTTTGTATATTGCCTTTTTTCCCCCCAGAGACATTCTGGCTGCCTTCCCATTGGTCAAGTCTCCTGGCTCATTTGTAAACTTAAATTTCATCCAGGGAAAGCCGTTCATGTCTATTTATATCACATTCTGCTTTCATTTGGTTTATTTAATGATTTATTAAATGCATTAAGCACAGTGGAATTTCCTATGAGAGTTGGAACATGTGAATAAAATTATTTTAAAATTATGTTTATGTTGTGATTTATAGAATTGCAAATTGTCAAAGACATAG
Organism: Mesoplodon mirus; assembly: GCF_964341445.2. Classification (NCBI taxonomy): domain Eukaryota; kingdom Metazoa; phylum Chordata; class Mammalia; order Artiodactyla; family Ziphiidae; genus Mesoplodon; species Mesoplodon mirus. Next base: position 95,133,074 of record NC_138984.1, read on the forward strand.
GGGATCATGGTAAAGTAGCACACAGTTGCTTGGAGCCCACATATTACTCCAAGACCTCACTTGAAAGCTGGTAATTTTCCTGAAATAGCCCGTAGGGGAAGCGTATGGAAGGCAGCTCACAGCACATGGTTTGAATAGATGTGCCTATACTGTGAAATGCCAAATTGAGGAAGTTTTTAATCGACAATGTGAACACAGGAGCAACTTCCTAACCTGATTCAGAACCTGGCTCCATTTCCATTCACTTTTTATGATCTATCTTATTGAAGGGAGGAAGAAATTTTACTCAAGACTACAAACATTTGCCTCCTTAAAGTGTGAGCTAATGGATGGATTATGTAAAGAGCAATGCGATTGAATACCTCTTTTATGATTTGATGAATGTAGAAAGTAGTAAAAAAAGTGTTTGGTAGCCACAGAAGCTCATACTGATAGTGAACAAGTCACTTAACTTTTCTGTGTATGAGTGTCTTTAAACAATTCAATTATTAATACTTATCTATTAAGCATAAAGCATTTTATGGAGGAGTGGAGTGAGTGATGAGGGTAAGGCTAGAAGGGTATGCAGATGTGAGATTTTAAAGGGAGTTTCATGACCTACTAAGCAGTTAGGATATAGCCTGTTAAAGGATTCTAATCAAGGCAAGGGGCATTTCTAAGGCCTGACTCTTAGAAATAACACTGTGATGGTAGTATACAGGATGGATGGAAAGAGGACAGACCTAAACCCAGTTAGGAGACCATGGTAATTAATCAGACTTGAGGTGTTGGTAGCCAGACAATGGCCATGAGAGTGGTGAAGAAAAAGGATGTGTTTGAAGTACTGTTAGGAAGTTAAATCAGTAACATATATGATTGATTAGATACGAAAACTAAGAAAAAGTCATGACTCGATGGTGAGTGACAGAATGATAGAGTGATTGATAGAGATTTTTGGCTTGTACAAATTGAGCATATATGGAACTTTCATAACCTCTTCATTTTTATAACACTAAAAGTAACTGGTAAAGAAAACTGTTGATGTTATCAAGGTATACATGTAAAGCAATAAAGTACATTTTCACACTACATGTGTAGTGCAAGCAAGGTTAAAAACTGGTTTCTGTTGTTTCATTTTGCTAATAAATAGTCTGAGAAAACAGGTCTAAATTGCCAGTTTTATGGTTCATGTTTATAAGAACAGCCTCTATTTCCCTATGGAAATGAGGGGCAGACCTTAAAGAAAATTCCACACAAAGCCTTGAGATCTAACATGACATGACTTGATAGACCACGACATCTGAAATTCTGTTTCTAACTCCAGAGCAAGTGTTAGGAGATAGAATTGATGAATACTTGACTTAAACTAATTCCTTGAATATCCAGCCATGCATTTTATGTCATCTATCATTGTGGTTTCTCAGCACTTAGAAATATGAGCCCTGAATAAAAATGTAGAGGACCACCTGTCTCCATGGCAGTATTCCAGGAATCCACAGCCTAATTCATGCTTAGCAGGAAATGTAGACGGCCACCTTCTACTTGCCATTCACAGTTCCAGTTTTCAAAGTACAGTATTGCAAAGAAATTAACTTTACGTTAAGGCAAATGTAATAGAGTGCACTCCTTATACATGGCAGCTTAGAATTAGGTGTTAGGATCTGAGGGGAATCACATAGGGTAGACTTACTATAATCTTCTAACATCTCTCTCAGCCATTTGACTTTGGAGTCTAAAGCAGTATGAGTTCATTAGTAAGGAGACTAGGAGTATAGTGTTTCAGCCTAGAATAGGTAAGTAATATTAATTTGTTTTTGTTTAATTTGTAGTCTTTTTTAGGTTGACATTAGCAATTTCCTTTCTCACAACTGTGAACTGAACTCCTGAATTGTTATGGTATAAAGTAAAAAGATAGAAGAGGGCATGGCTTCTAATCACTGCAATGAGTATTAATCTGTGTTTGTAAGATACAAATGTCACTGAAAATGGAGAGTAAGGACTGATATATAACAAGTGTTTGTTTATGCTATCAAATAATCACACTGTCAACACTGATAGAATTTACTAGTTTCTTTAACATCACAGTGTTTGAGATTTACAATATACCACTGTGGTTTGTGTATGGGATTAAATTAGATTTAGGACCAAGGTTTAAAACCTGCATATGACACTTCCTAGTGGTGACACTGTGGATCAGTTATTTAACCCCTCTAAACTACCTTTGCTTCATTTGTAATACACAAATGACCATAGCTAGCTCACCCGATAATTGAACTCAAAGTAAATGCTCAGTAAATCATTGTTGGTTAATAATAGCACCGAAAGGGCTTCCCTGGTGGCGCAGTGGTTGAGAGTCCGCCTGCCGATGCAGGGGACACGGGTTCGTGCCACGGTCCGGGAAGATCCCACATGCCACGGAGCGGCTGGGCCCGTGAGCCATGGCCGCTGGGCCTGCGCGTCCGGAGCCTGTGCTCCGCAAAGGGAGAGGCCACAACAGTGAGAGGCCCGTGTACTGCAAAAAAAAAAAAAAAAAAAAAAAATAATAGTACCGAAAGTAGTAGAAGTACTACTAGTAGTGGGATAGAAGTAGAAAATCATTCTTTGTCCCACAAAAGATGAATTATTTTGAAAACTTAAAAAATGATAAGTAGAGAAAAGAATCAGGATTTATTTTTAGCATGTAAAAGAAAAAAAAGAATGAATTATTTTGAAAACTTAAAAAATGATAAGTAGAGAAAAGAATCAGGATTTATTTTTAGCATGTAAAAGAAAAAAAAGAATGAATTATTTGTAAAACTTAGAAAATGATAAGTAGAAGAGAAAAATCAGGATTTATTTTTAGCATATAAAAGAAGAAACAAAGGAAAGCCAAAGTCGTCAGTATGTGTGTGGATGTGTGTGTATCTGTGTGGGTTTATATGGGGAGGGTATGTCTTTGTATATCATTAGGACTAACATCATTACTTCATTTGAGCTTTCAAATTTGAGCTTCAGATTCATCAGATTCATGACTGCCAATTAGAAAGAGGAATATGTCCAATTTATACTTTTTGATTATCTGTATGGAAAAAACAAATAGCAGCTATTCAGGTCAGGCCAAGTTTTCCTTCATAATAATTTGTTCGAGGGATTTTTGCGTGAGGATTTATATAGAGGGCATTTCATGATAAGGATGGGTCACATTTTCAAAAATATATTCCTGAAGTGAAAATAGTAATGTATTGTTTCATGTTTGATCCTTTGACAAAAGCCAAAGTCTTATCATTAATATATAACTCAATGAAGCCAACTCCATGAAGAATAAAATTCATACAGTTCAATTATGTAGCCTTCTTGTGGTCTGACTTGGTGTCAAATAATGAATCCTTCAATCTGCTTTATTTGTGATTTTCAAATCCACATATTTCTGTGTGTGACTGCAGTGTAATACTATTTGGCTTTTGATATTTCTTTTCAAAAGATACTGGAGGTCTTAATCAAGAGGATCCTTGATACACGGCCACCTGACAGTTGAAGGACAATTCTCCACCCCATAGGGGTGAGAACTCTTCAAGTTATTTGATTTTGTTTGATTGAATGGGATGATCTTCTACCTCAGAGTTGATGTGGTCATATTTCATAACATACCTGGTGCAAAAGGTAGCAATACAGACAAGCAGAAAGTCAAGCCTTCGGTTATAAATGTTTCTTGTGGCAGTGACTCTTTGTGAATTTTAAAATTGAATTTAAGACCCCTTTTTGTCATTTTCTATATTTTCAATCTTGGTGAATAAGTCTGCCCCTAGAGTCAAGGTGTTTTATTATTTGACAAGCATTTTGATGATGTGTTTGTGAACCCAAGTATATCCTAAAACAGGATAATGGGAGGAATGGCATAACTTACCATTTGCTGCAGGCATTCTTGTAAAACAAATGATATTTCTTATATGATCTTAGAATATATCAGTTTCAGAATATATGTGTTAAAGATTTCCAAATTATGTGTATGCATACATATGTTTGTTTATATTATGTAGTTTATAAATTTACTTGAACTTTTCTTCACCAAAAGGAGCTATGTTTATCTTTGAAAATATTAAATGTCCAAAGAGATATTTTATTCACAAGAACTAAAACTGTACTTTTATTATTTGAAGTAAGTATATTATGGAGAAGTAGCAATACTTATTTTAGAAACAGCATATTTTATAGCAATAATTTCTTAATGTGGTGAGAATTAGAGCCACTCTACAAAACATTATCATTCCCAAGACTTTCTAATGAGAGTAACGTCATTCAGTGGAGCCACCATTTATTAATACTGTTCATGTGAAGAAACTATCTGGGATACAAAGATGAAAAAGACACTATATTTGGGAAAGTAGCACACATAAAACTATAACCTTTTTGAAAATAAATGAGTAGTTTTTCTGAGAATTAACAAAATATCATATTTTTCTATTTCTTTTTCTCTCAAGATGAAACTATCTTTAATTTTCCCCTGATAATAAAGCAAAAAACGTGTAAAAACAATTCAAGCAAATACTGTTTTGTGTAGTAGTAAGAGAACCTCATCCTTCTTGAACAGCCCCACCTGTCAACCCTCTCTTTCCATCCTGCCCTCTGCTCTAGTACTCCCACTCCACAAGGGTATTAAAAGATTGATGCATGTGTAAACATGTATTTATGAGTATGTGCCTGCTTAAGTGTGTACTTGCACTTGTAGCACTTGGTGTGTACCATAGTGCCTGACACGTGGTAAGCACACAATAGATGTGAGCTAAATTGTAATTGTGTATTTGGTTTTATAACTTTTGTTTGTGGTTTATGTCTTTTACCCTATAACATAGCAGGGATTTCTTTTCATATTATATAGTTTATGTCATCATAGATCTCTCATTTTTTTAAAATAAATTTACTTATTTATTTATTTTTGGCTGCGTTGGGTCTTCATTGCTACACACGGGCTTTCTCTAGTTGTGGCGAGCGAGGGCTACTCTTCGTTGCCATGTGCGGGCTTCTCATTGTGGTGACTTCTCGTGTTGCGCAGCATGGGCTCTAGGCTCACGGGCTTCAATAGATTTGGCACGCAGGCTCAGTAGTTGTGGCTTGCGGGCTCTAGAGCCCAGGTTCAATAGTTGTGGCACACGGGCTTAGTTGCTCTGCAGCATGTGAGACCTTCCCGAACCAGGGCTCGAACCCATGTCCGCTGCATTGGCAGACAGATTCTTAACCACTGTGCCACCAGACAAGACCCTCTCATATGTTTTAATGGATATTTAGCATTCATCTTATTGTTACATATTAATTTGTTAACCAAGTCCCTTTTTTATTGAGGTATAACTGACAGACAACATTATATTAATTCATGTATACAATATAATGATTTGATATTAGCATATGTTGCAAAGTGATCACCATAATAAGTCTACTTAACATCTGTCACCATACATAATTACAGAAATTTTTTTTCTTGTGATAAATTTTTTAAGATCTGATTTCTTAGCAACTTTCAAATATGCAGTATAGTATTATTAACTATAGTTGCCATGCTGTACATTACATCCCGATGACTCACTTATAACCATAAGTTTGTACCTTTTGACCAACTTCACCCATTTCACCCACCCCTCCACTCCATCTCTGGCACCCACTAATCTGTTCTCTGTATCTATAAGCTTGTTTTGTTTGTTTTCGTTTTTGTTTGTTTTCTAGATTCCACATATAAGTCGTACCATTTAATATTTGTCTTACTCAGTCGAGCCTATTTCACTTAGCACAATGCCCTCAAGGTCTGTCCATGTTGTTGCAAATAGCAAGATTTACTTCTGTTTTATGGCTGAATATATGTCATTGGGATTTTGACAGGAATTGCATTGAATGTATAGATTGCTTTGGGTAGTCTGGACATTTTAACAATATTAGTTAATCCAATCCATGAATATAGAATATCTTTCTATTGATTAGTATCTTCAATTTCTTTTCTCAATGTCTTATGCTTTTCAGTGTATTTCAATGAATAATAAAAAATACCCATTCCTAGGTATTTTATTCTTTTTGATACAATTATAAATAGAATTATTTTCTTAATTTCTCTGATAATTTGTTATTAGTATATAGAAATGCAACAGATTTCTTTTTTTGAATTTTATTTGTTTTTTATACAGCAGGTTCTTATTAATTACCTATTTTATACATATTAGTGTATATACATCAATCCAAATATTCCAATTCATTCCCACCACCAGCCCCCCACCCCTGCTTTCCCCCCTTGGTGTCCATATGTTTGTTCTCTACATCTGTGTCTCTATTTCTGCATTGCAGCTGGTTCATCTGTACCATTTTTCTAGATTCCACATATATGTGTTAGTATACGATATTTGTTTTTCTCTTTCTGACTTACTTCACTATTTATGACAGTCCCTAGGTCCACCCACATCTCTACAAATGACCCAATTTCGTACCTTTATATGGCTGAGTAATATTCCATTGTATATATGTACCACATCTTCTTTATCCATTTGTCTGTTGATGGGCATTTAGGTTGTTTCCATGACCTGGCTATTGTAAATAGTGCTGCAGTGAACATTGAGTTGCATGTGTCGTTTTGAGTTACGGTTTTCTCTGAGTATATGCCCAGTAGTGGGATTGCTGGGTCATATGGTAGTTCTATTTTTAGTTTTTTAAGAAACCTCCATACTGTTCTCCATACTGGCTGTATCAGTTGACATTCCCACCAACAGTGCAAGAGTGTTCCCTTTTCTCCACACCCTCTCCACCATTTGTTGTTTGTAGATTTTCTGATGATGCCCATTCTAACTGGTGTGGGTTGATACCTCATTGTAGTTTTGATTTGCATTTCTCTAATAATTAGTGACATTGAGGAGATTTTCATGTGCTTCTTGGCCATCTGTGTGTCTTCTTTGGAGAAATGTCTATTTAGGTCTTCTGCCCCTTCTTTGATTGGGTTGTTTGTTTTTCTTAATAGTGAGCTGCATGAGCTGTTGATATATTTTGGAGATTAATCCTTTGTCCATTGCTTCATTTGCAAATATTTTCTCCCATTCTGAGGGTTGTCTTTTCATCTTGTTTGTAGTTTCCTTTGCTGTGCAAAAGCTTTTAAGTTTCATTAGGTCCATTTGTTTATTTATGTTTTTATTTCCATTTCTCTAGGAGGTGGATCAAAAAAGATTCTGCTGTGATTTATGTGAAAGATTGTTCTTCCTATGTTTTCCTCTAAGAGTTTTATAGTGTCTGGTCTTACATTTATGTCTCTAATCCATTTTGAGTTTATTTTTGTGTATGGTGTTAGGGAGTGTTCTAATTTCATTCTTTTACATGTAGCTGTCCAGTTTTCCCAGCTCCACTTATTGAAGAGACTGTTTTTTTCTCCATTGTATATCCTTGCCTCCTTTGTCATGGATTAGTTGACCATAGGTGAATGAGTTTATCTCTGGGCTTTCTATCCTGTTCCATTGATCTATGTTTCTGTTTTTTTGCCAGTATCATATTGTCTTGATTACTGTAGCTTTGTAGTATAGTTGAAGTCAGGGAGTCTGATTCCTCCAGCTCTGTTTTCTTCCTTCAAGACTGCTTTGGCTATTCGGGGTCTTTTGTGTCTACATACAAACTTTAAGATTTTTTGTTCTAGTTCTGTAAAAAAATGCCACTGGTAATTTGATAAGGATGCATTGAGTCTGTAGATTGCTTTGGGTAGTAGAGTCATTTTCACAATATTGATTCTTCCAAACCAAGAACATGGTATATCTCTCCATCTGTTTGTGTCATCTTTGATTTTTTCATCAGCGTCTTATAGTTTTCTGTGTACAGGACTTTTACCTCCTTAGGTAAGTTTATACCTAGGTATTTTATTCTTTTTGTTGCAATGGTGAATGGGATTTTTTTCCTTAATTCTCTTTCTGATCTTTCGTTGTTAGTGTATAGGAATGCAAGAGATTTCTGTGCATTAACTTTGTATCCTGCAACTTTACCAAATTCATTGATGAACTCTAGTAGTTTTCTGGTGGTATCTTTAGAATTCTCTATGTATAGTATCATGTCATCTGCAAACAGTGACACTTTTACTTCTTTTCCGATTTGTATTCCTTTTATTTCTTTTTCTTCTCTGATTGCCATGGCTAGGACTTGCAAAACAATGTTGAATAATAGTGGCCAGAGTGGACATCCTTGTCTTGCTCCTGATCTTAGAGGAAATGCTTTCAGTTTTTCACCATTGAGAGTGATGTTTGCTGTAGGTTTGTCGTATATGGCCTTTATTATGTTGAGATAGGTTCCCCCTATGCCCACCTTCTGGAGAGTTTTTATCATAAATGGGTGTTGAATTTTGTCAAAAACTTTTTCTGCATCTACTGAGATGATCATATGATTTTTATTCTTCAGTTTTTTAATATGGTGTATCACATTGATTGATTTGCATATATTGAAGAATCCTTGCATCCCTGGGTTAAATCCCACTTGATCATGGTGTATGATCCTTTTAATGTGTTGTTGGATTCTGTTTACTAGTATTTTGTTGAGGATTTTGACATCTATATTCATCAGTGATATTGGTCTGTAATTTTCTTTTTTTGTAGTATCTCTGTCTGGTTTTGGTATCAGGGTGATGGTGGCCTCATAGAATGAGTTTGCAAGTGTTCCTTCCTTTGCAGTGTTTTGGAAGAGTTTGAGAAGGATGGGTGTTAGCTCTTCTCTAAATGTTTGACAGAATCCACTTGTGAAGCCATCTGGTCCTGGACTTTTCACAGTTTCAATTTCATTACTTGTTATTGGTCTGTTCATATGTTCTATTTCTTCCTAGTTGAGTCTTGGAAGGTAATACCTTTCTAAGGATTTGTCCATTTCATCCAGGTTGTCCATTTTATTGGCATAGAGTTGCTTGTAGTAGTCTCTTATGATGCTTTGTATTTCTGTGGTGTCCATTGTAACTTCTCCTTTTTCATTTCTAATTTTATGTATTTGAGTCCACTCCCTCTTTTTCTTGATGAGTCTGGCTAAAGGTTTATCAATTTTGTTTATCTTCTCAAAGAACCAGCTTTTAGTTTTATTGACCTTTGCTACTGTTCTCTTTGTTTCTATTTCATTTATTTCTGCTCTGATCTTTATGATTTCTTTCCTTCTACTAACTTTGGGTTTTGTTTGTTCTTCTTTCTCTAGTTCCTTTAGGTGTAAGTTTAGATTGTTTGAGATGTTTCTTGTTTCAAGGCAGGGTTGTATTGCTATAAACTTTCCTCTTAGAACTGCTTTTGCTGCATCCCATAGGTTTGGGGTCATTGTCTTTTCACTGTGATTTGTTTCTAGGTATTTTTTGACTTCCTCTTTGATTTCTTCAGTGATCTCTTGGTTATTTAGTAACGTATTGTTTAGACTCCATATGTTTGTATTTTTTACATTATTTTCTCTGTAATTGATTTTTAATCTCATAGTGTTGTGGTCGGAAAAGATGCTTATATGATTTTAATTTTCTTAAATTTATCGAGGCTTGACTTGTGACCCAGGATGTGGTCTATCCTGGAGAATGCTCTGTGTGCACTTGAGAAGAAAGTATAATCTGCTGTTTTTGAATTGAATGTCCTATAAATATCAGTTAAATCTATCTGGTCTATTGTGTCATTTAAAGCTTGTGTTTCCTTATTAATTTTCTGTCTGGATGATCTGTCCATTGGTGTAAGTGAGGTGTTAAAGTCCCCCACTATTACTGTGTTACTGTCGATTTCCTCTTTTATAGCTGTTAGCGGGTGCCTTATGTTTTGAGGTGCTCCTATGTTGGGTGCATAAATATTTATAATTGTTATATCTTCTTCTTGGATTGATCCCTTGATCATTATGTAGTGTCCTTCCTTGTCTCTTGTAACATTCTTTATTTTAAAGTCTATTTTATCTGATATGTGGATTGCTATTCCAGCTTTCTTTTGATTTCCATTTGCATGGAATATCTTTTTCCATCTGCTCACTTTCAGTCTGTATGTGTCCCTAGGTCTGAAGTGGGTCTCTTGTAGACAGCATATATACGAGTCTTGTTTCTGTAGCCATTCAGCAAGCCTTTGTCTTTTGGTTGGAGCATTTAATCCATTCACATTTAAGGTAATTATTGATATGTATGTTCCTATTAACCATTTTCTTAATTGTTATGGGTTTGTTTTTGTCGGTCCTTTTCTTCTCTTGTGTTCCCCAGTTAAAGAAATTCTTTTAGCATTTGTTGTAGAGCTGGTTTGGTAGTGCTGAATTCTGTTAGCTTTTGCTTGTCTGTAAAGATTTTAATTTCTCTGTCGAATCTGAATGAGATCCGTGCCAGGTAGAATAATCTTGGTTGTAGGTTCTTCCTTTTCATCACTTTAAATGTATCATGCCACTGCCTTCTGACTTGTAGAGTGTCTGCTGGGAAATCAGCTGTTAACCTTATGGGAGTTCCCTTGTATGTTATTTGCCATTTTCCCCTTGTTGCTTTCAATAATTTTTATTTGTGTTTAATTTTTGACAATTTGATTACTATGTGTCTAGGCATGTTTCTCCTTGTGTTTATCCTGCTTGGGACTGTCTGCACTTCCTGGACTTGCGTGGCTATTTCCTTTCCCATGTTAGGGAAGTTTCCCATGTTAGGAAGTTTTGTAATCTCTTCAAATATTTTCTCGGGTCCTTTCTCTCTCTCTTCTCCTTCTGGAACCCCTATAATGCGAATGTTGTTGTGTTTAATGTTGTCCCAGAGGTCTCTTAGGCTGTCTTCATTTCTTTTCATTCTTTTTTCTTTATTCTTTTCCGTGGCAGTGAATTACACCTTTCTGTCTTCCAGGTCACTTATCCATTCTTCTGCCTCAGTTATTCTGCCATTGATTCCTTCTAGTGTATTTTTCATTTCAGTTATGATATTGTTCATCTCTGTTTGTTTGTTCTTTAATTCTAGGTCTTTGTTAAACATTTTTTGCATCCACTCACTCTTTGCCCCCATTCTTTTTCCCAAGTCCTGGATCATGTTCACTGTCATTATTCTGAATTCTTCTTCTGGAATGTTGCCTATCTCCACTTCATTTAGTCGTTTTTCTGGGGTGTTATCTTGTTCCTTCTCTGTACATAGCCCTCTGCCTTTTTCATTTTGTCTGTCTTTCCATGAATGTGGTTTTTGTTCCACAGGCTGCAGAATTGTAGTTCTTCTTGCTTCTGCTATCTGCTCTCTGGTGGATGAGGCTCTCTAAGAGGCTTGTTCAAGCTTTCTGATGGGAGAGATGGGGTGGTGGGTAGAGCTGGGTGTTGCTCTGTTGGGCAGAGCTCAGTAAAACTTTAATCCACTTGTCTGCTGATGGGTGGGGCTAGGTTCCCTGTTGGTTGTTTGGCCTGAGGCAGCCCAGCACTGGAGCCTCCCTGGCTCTTTGGTGGGGCTAATGATGGACTCTGGGAGGGCTCACACCAAGCAGTACTTCCCAGAACTTCTGCTGTCAGTGTCCTTGACCCCATGGTGAGCCTCTGCCTCTGCAGGAGACCCTCCAACACCAGTAGGTAGCTCTGGTTTAGTCTCCTATGGGCTCACTGCTCCTTCCCCTGGGTCCTGATGCACACACTACTTTGTGCCCTCCAAGAGTGAAGTCTCTGTTTACCCCAGTCCTGTTGAAGTCCTGCAGTCAAATTCCACTAGCCTTCAAAATCTGATTCTCTAGGAATTCCTCCTCCCGTTGCCAGACCCCCAGGTTGGGAAGCCTGATGTGGGACTCAGAGCCTTCACTCCAGTGGGTGGACTTCTGTGGTATAAGTGTTCTCCAGTTTGTGAGTCAACCACGCAGCAGTTATGGGATTTGATTTTATTGTGATTGTGCCCTTTGTACTGTCTCACTGTGACTTTTCCTTTGTCTTTGGATGTGGGGTATCTTTTTTGGTGAGTTCCCGTGTGTTCCTGTTGATGATTGTTCAGCAGTTGGTTGTGATTCCAGTGCTCTTGCAAGAGGGAGTGAGCACACTTCCTTCTACTCTGCCATCTTGATCCAATCTCAACAGATTTCTGTATGTTGATTTTGTATCCTGCAACTTTACTAAATTTGTTTATTAGTTCTAATAGTTTTTGTGTGTGTGTGTGTGTGTGTGTGTGTGTGTGTGTGGAGTCTTTAGGTTTTTCCATATATAATATAATGTCATCTGCAAATAGTGACAGTTTTCCTTTTTTCTTTCCAATTTGGGTGTCTTTTATTTCTTTATTATGCCTAATTGCTGTGACTAGCACTTTGAATACTATCAATATGTTGAATAAAAGTGGTGGAATTGGGCATCCTTGTCTTGTTCTTGATCTTCGAGGAAAAGCTTTTAGGTTTTCACCATTGAGTATGATGTTAGCTGTGGGTTTGTCTTATATAGTTTTTATCATGCTGGGGTATGTTCCCTCTCTACCCACTTTGTTGAGAAATGTTATCATAAGTGGATGTTGAATTTTGTCAAGTGCTGTTTTGCATCGATTGAGTTGATCATATGTTTTTTTCCCTTCGTTTTGTAAAAATGGTGTATCACATTGATTTGCAGATGTTGAACGATTCTTGCATCCCTGGAATAAATCTCACTTGGTCATGGTGTATGATCCTTTTAATGTGTTGTTGAATTTGGTTTGCTAATATTTTGTTGTGGATTTGTGCATGTATGTTCATCAGGGATATTGGCCTGTACATTTTCTTTTCTTGCAGTGTTCTTGTCTGGTTTTAATATCAGGGTTATCCTGATTTTGTAAAATGAGCTTGGAAGTATTCCCTTCTCTTCTATTTTTTGGAAGAGTTTGATAAGGATTGATATTAATTCTCCTTTGATTGTTTGGTAGAATTCACCAGTGAAGCCTTCTGGTCCTGGACTTTTCTTTGTTGGGAGGTTTTTGATTACTGATTCAATCTCCTTACTAGTAATGTGTCTTTTCAGATTTTCTATTTCTTCATGATTCCATCTTGGGAGAGTGTGTATTTCTAGGAATTTATTTATTCTACGTCCAATTTGTTGGTTTGTAGTTGTCTGTAGTAGTCTTTTATGATTTTTTGTATTTCTGTGGTATAAGATTTAACGTTTCCTGTTTCATTTCTGATTGTATTTATTTGAGTCCTCTGTTTTTTTCTTGTTGAGTCTAACTAAAGGTATGTCAATTTTGTTTATTTTATTTTGGGCAGTTCAAAATTATTTATTGAGAATTCATTGAGAGCCAAATTCTTCTTGGTTATTCTGCCTTCTCTAGTTCTTTTTGTCACAGAATTGAGGAAAAGAGTTCGCTCCCTACAGAGTCATAAACAAAGATAAGTTTAGGGAGCAAGGTACTAAATTCTATTCAGTACTCTTTCCCAAGTTCTGTTAGAATCATTGTTTGTCTTGTACCCTGATTCAGTGGTTGGTTACAGGATGCATTTCAGTGTTCACTCAAATGCTGATTTTTATCATTTCCACTTCCTGGAATGGTACAGGCAGTCCTTGTTTATGTTGAGAATGCATTCCTGGATATCACACCAGTTAGGGATCTGGTAACACAGATCACTTTCCCCCTTAAGATTAGTGTTGTAACTGAGGATTATGGTCCTTTTACAGCTTCTAGAGGCTGCACACATTCATTGGCTAATGATCCTGTTCCACCTTTAAAGTGAGAAATAGCTGGTCATGACTTTGTCAAGATGTTTTTATAACTTTTTTTTGTAGTTTATGCCTTTTACCCTATAATATGGCAGGAATTTCTTTTTACATAAAGTCATATAGATGTCTTTTATGTGTTTTAATGTATGTTTAGCATTCATTTTATTGTTATATCTTAATTAACCAAGTCCTTCTTTTTTTTTTTTTTTTTTTGCAGTACGCGGGCCTCTCACTGTTGTGGCCTCTCCCATTGCAGAGCACAGGCTCTGGATGTGCAGGCTCAGCGGCCATGACTCACAGGCCCAGCTGCTCCGCAGCATGTGGGATCTTCCCAGACTGGGGCACGAACCCATGTTCCCTGCATTGGCAGGTGGACTGTCAACCACTGTGCCACCAGGGAAGCCCCCAAGTCCTTCTTGTTGGACATTTTAATGGTTTAAGAATATTTTTGCAGTGATACCAATGTTAAAAGAAATATTTTACTCCAAAAATATTGAACTCATTTACACTATCACCAAAAATATATGAGAATACTTATTTCCTTACACTCAGATCAAAACTTGGCATTACCAGTATTTTTATGTCTTTGCTACTCTGATGGATGAAAGATGATATCACATTAGTTGGCATTTTTGTTGGTCATCTTTCCATTATTATTAGTCAGTGATTTTCTTTGGGATTACTTTTTCATATTATGCAACCATTTCTTCTGTGGAGTTACTTTTATGTTTCTGGAGTGTGCTGTTTCTTTACATATCATGAATATTATCTCTGTGTCTCTCACATAGGTTGAAAATATTTTTCTTCAGTGATTCATTTGTCTTTTGACTTTGTATAACCTTCTGTACAAATATGCAATTAACTCTCTATTTTTTATGCTTTATGATCTTGTGATGTCAAACAAGAAAAGCTTTCCACTTCAAGATTTAGATAATACTTGCACTTAAAGTTTTCCTATCACTTTTACATCTTTTTACACTTAAATCTAATCCATCTGTTCCATCTGAACTGCTATCATGCACTTATCCTCTCAGATAAACTGAACATTCTGGTTTTACATATTTTTAAATTTATTTTGGCCAAAAATGAATAATATGTATGGGTTAATTTAGAAAGAATATTTTATCAATTTTGAGTCTTTCTATCCATAACAGAAATATGGTGTGCCTTTTCATATATTTGTCTTCCTTTATTTCATTCACAGAGCTTACAGATTCTTTGTATGTTCTCTGCATATTTCTGAAGCCTTAGAATATCTTTGCAGATATTCTTTCCAAAATTCTTGGGAAAAATTGGCTTTGGTCACATCCCTCACTTCTGAACAAATCATCATGGCTGAAGGTAGGCCCAGTGAGGCTATCAGTGAGGAACTTCCAATGAGGCCAGGAAAGGGGAGGGTATACAGGTTAGTAGTATACCCAATTCAAATCACATGACTAAGCAGGAATACTGTGGATTGGCCTGGGATAGAATCCTAAAAGAAAAAATGCTAGATAAACAAAGTCAGGTTCTTAAAAAACCAGAGAACAGATACTATAGTTTTTTTGCGTTTTTTTGTTTTTGTTTTTTGCTTTACACGGGCCTCTCACTGTTGTGGCCTCTCCCATTGCGGAGCACAGGCTCTGGATGCGCAGGCTCAGCGGCCATGGCTCACGGGCCCAGCCACTCCGCAGCATGTGGGATCTTCCCGGACCGGAGCATGAACCCGTGTCCCCTGCATCGGCAGACAGACTCTCAACCACTGCGCCACCAGGGAAGCCCTACTATAGTTTTTTAGACAGTTTTGTTCAGATATTGAGTTAATTAGTTGAACTATATGGCATTGTGGATAGTCTTGTCATAGACAGTAGATCTCGATAGATTATAAACATTTTATTCATATAAACTTTCTGCATATTTCAAACCATAATACAACACAAATGTGAATACTATGGTATCAGAAAGAAAGTGAAGAATTTTATACCAAATTTTTCTTTCTTTTTCTAAACCATGATTAGTCTAAAATACTAGCTCATCCCCATCTATGCATTTTTATGCCAGCCATATCCCCTCCTCTCTCCACCTTGATAATCATCACTTCTGCCTCCACTAATCAAAAATTAGCAAACTAGAATAAAGAAATGTAGAATGTCACAGCAAATCATCATCTTCACAAAGTTTTATGCCAGATTATTTTAGCTAATGTGTATTTCTCCATTTTTATCTCTATTTTGTTTAATATTAATTTTTGCTTTATGTTTTTTTTTCACTTGACTTGTGGAAACAGTGGTAAAAGAAGATTTTCACATTTCTTCTTTATTTTGTCCTCAAATTAGATTTCACTCTCTCTTTTTGTGTGTGTATGTCTTATATTTGTCATATGACACTGCTCTGGAAATTTTCTTGAGGCTACATTTTAATTATAGAATTCAAATCCAGCATTATTTGGCGGTTGTATATATGTTCCCAGAGACTTAGAATAAGAGGTAAAAATTAGATCAATATTTCCATTTCCATCTTGGGTCAGACCATAGCAATGAAGAGAACAAATGATCTAAAGACTAAGATTCAAGCTAGGTTACTATTAATGATTAATTGCTTCTCAGTGGAAATAAAAATGATGAACGTTAATCAGTAAATTGATTTTTGTCGAGCTGCAGTGATATATTGATACTTCTAACATTTCTGAGGTGTTTTCTTATACTAAGCAATAACATAAGAACCTAAGGCAAGTAGCAGTTTATAGAAGAAAACCATTAACTAATATATATTGATTTTTAAGGCTCCTGTTTGTATATTTCAGGGAATACGGACTGATAAAAATTTAATCTCTAGTACATTTTATAAGCTATAAAGGATTACTCTACTTAGCTATGTATATTTGAAGGTGTACTACCTGAGAAACACAAAAGGGAACCCATAAATACTTAACCTTAAGAGAAAAGGGGATGTTGTAAAATATTTAGAAATCAAAGTTGTTCATTAAGAAACCAGCAATTATTGAATGTCAGGTATTTGGAAGTAATACCCTTAATATTATTGTATAACAACAGGTTGATTGTTTAATAGAGTTAAAATAGCAAATAATGTTATTTGTGAATAACCAGGATTTTTTGTTTGTTTCATTTTTGAAGAAAATAGCACAGTTGCAGTTAGAGGCATTTCTATTTTAATTAATTATAAGAAAATATTGGTTTTTTCTTTTTTAATTAATAGAATTTATTTTCTAGTTTTGAGCTTCACAGCAAAACTGAGTGGAAAATACAGAGAGTTCCCATGTATTCTCTCTCTGTACATGCACAGCCTCCCTCACTATCAACTTTACTCACCATGGTTGTATGTTTGTTATAATTGATGAACCTACATTTGCACATCATTTATCACCCAAAGTCCAGAGTTTACATTCGGGTTCACCCTGAGTGTTGTACATTCTGTGGGTTTTGACAAATGTATAATGACATGTATCCACCATTGTAATATCATGCAGAATTGTTTCACTGCCCTAAAACTCCTCTATGCTCTGCCTATTCATCCCTCCCTCCCCCAAACCCCTGGAATCTACCAGTCTTCTACTGTCTCCATAGTTTCACCTTTTCCAGATTATCATATAGTTGGAATCATACAGTATGAGCCTTTTCAGATTGACTTATTTCAGTTAATAATATGCATTTAGGTTTCCTCTGTGTCTTTTCATGGCTCGATTGCTCTTGTATTTTTGGTTTGTTTGTTTTGTTTTGTTTTAGCAATGAATAATATTTCGTTTTCTGGATATACCAGTTTATTTATCCACTTACCTACTGAGAGACCTCTGGGTTGCTTCCAGGTTTGGCAATTATGAATAAAGCTGCTGTAAATATCCTTGTGTAGGTTTTTGTGTGGACATGATTTTTCAATTCATTTGGATATATAGCAATGTACATGATTGCTAGATAGTATATTAATAGTATGTTTGATTTTGTAAGAAACAGCCAAACTGTCTTCCAAAGTGACTGTATCACTTTGCATTCTCACCAGCAAAGAATAAGAGTTTGTTTTGCTCCACATAGTTGCCAACATTTAGTGTCAGTGTTTTGGATTTTGACATTCTAACTCAGTATGTAGTAATATCTCACTCTTGTTTTAATTTGAAATTCCCTAATAACACATGCTGTCGAACATCTCTTCATATGTTTAGTTGCCAGCTATATAGTATCTTCTTTGGTAAGGTGTCTGTTCAGGTCATACCCATTTTTAAATCAGATTCTTTATTTTATTCTTGTTGAGTTTTAAGAGTTCTTTGTATATTTTGGGTAACAGTTCTTTATCAGATGTGTCCTTTGCAAATATTTTTCTCCCAGTCTGTGGCTTTTCTCATTCTCTTGAGGTTTTGTTTTTAACATTGTCACAGATTTATTCTTTTTGTCAGTCTTCACTGTCATTGAAATGGGATCATAGGAGAGAGATAGATAAACATGCGTGTTTAGTTGACTATTTTCCAGTTCCTTTTTAACAACAGGGGGTAGGGAAAAAGTATACTCCTTTCAGAGATATTGGTTTATTTAAGTTTATTTTGTGTTTGTTGTCATTTATTGAGAGCTTTACTGTGAACCCCAATCAATGATTAGTGCTTTTATATACATTCTCTTATTTAATCTTTACCTGATCCTCAAAGGCAGCCATGGCCATTTCCCTCCTTTAGAAAGGAAATTGAAGTTTAAGGAAGCCAGATAATTTGCCCAATTCACACAGCTAGTAAGTGACAGGTTTGAAAGCTAAACCTATAGTTGATTGTGCCAGAAACTGTATTCTAATAACTCTACATATTGCTTCTCTATTCCCTTTCTAAATTAATACCATCATTACCCATTTAGTTTGAATATCTAGTACATTTATCTGGAAGCACTTATTATTATTGCCTTTTATGGGTGAGGTACTTTTCTAGATGTTGAGTTTATACAGATGAATAAGACATGGTGTCTGCATGCATTCTTATCTTCTAGGAGCTCCTAGTCAAAGGGAGGTAGACAAATAAACTGTTCAATTACATTATAGCAAATGCTGTACACACAGTCCTATGGTAACCTAGAGGCTGAATATTTATGACAGATTAGCCCATCAGTGTTCAAGGTTGAAATAAATAGAAAGTAAATATATTAAAATAATTTTTATTATTTTACACATAAAACAGGGAAAACATTTTCTTTAACTTGGACTGAACAGAATGTGAGGAAGTACTAAACCACCAGACCTGAATGGAAACACTGGACCATCAGACTTGATCATTCTCATCATCATTGTTCATCTAGTCCTATCTCATTCCAGTACAGAAAGGTGATACTAATGAAGACAAGTCAAACCAGTTGGGGTCTAATGGGGATAGGTAATGTGCTTTTCTCTTGTTTTCATTCTAGGCAAAATACTTCACTTACCCAGGTAGGAGCAATTTGACTCTTTTTTTTTTTAAGATCAAACCAAGGTATTAGTTTCCCTATCATTTTTCAGAGTCTGAATATTACTCTATTAAAAAAAATGACAATTCCTGAAATTTTTCCTCTAGCTTTACCCTTTATTGGAAACACAGCCAGGAATAAATTTCAAAGGATCCATCTTTAACATGGTTTCTTAACTCTGCAGTAACCTAAGACTTTCAGAGTCAATTCCTGCCTAACATACTCTGAGAGAGCATGTCATTTTGGTTTCTTTTTACATCCAGGGGTAGTCAAAAATACCTTAAGACACCAAACATCACAGAAGTGTGTTATATCCATACCATCATAATGAGTATTATGGCCTCATAGACTTTCTTCAGAAACAATCTGACTTTATAATGGACATATTTTACATCATAGAACTAAGTGATATTTTGTCTGAGGAAGAGGATTCAATGGCTTTCCTACAGGGAACTTTAAAATATATGAGGGCTTCCCTGGTGGCGCAGTGGTTGAGAGTCCGCCTGCCGATGCAGGGGACACGGGTTCGTGCCCCGATCCCGGAAGATCCCACATGCCGCGGAGCGGCTGGGCCCGCGAGCCATGGCCGCGGAGCCTGTGTGTCCGGAGCCTGTGCTCCGCAACGGGAGAGGCCACAGCAGTGAGAGGCCCGCGTACAGCAAAAAAAAAAAAAAAAAAAAAAAAAAAATATATATATATATATATATATATATGAAAATATAAATGAAGATTAATTCTGTGTGTGTGAAACTGACAGGGGGTTAGATATTTTCATAAGGCCACCAGGTTTAAAAGGAAATTGAAAAAGTTAACTTGGAACCCTGGCTTCAATGACAAGGGATAGGAATGGTTGATAAATTAGACAATAAGAAGCAACTCATATTTCTTGAACTATTAGAAGATTTTACCAAAATTAAGTAGACCAATTTCATAATGTTATATACCAACTATGACAATGCTAATGGTCTCAGAAAATAGTTTAAGAATTGTGTATAATAATATGTATGGCCTGGGATTATTTTGTTTGTGACACACTTGTTTGGTTTAACATTGAATTTGCAAGACATGAATGGGATCTTGTTTCTTTGGTAAAGCTCAATGTACAGTTTAAAGATTGCAGAATGTCCTTTGTAACTGATAGGACCATACAAAGAGCAGAGATAAAGATACTGTGATTAGTGAGGTCTTGAATGTCCTTAAAGTTCTTGCCAAAGGTTAGAAACAAAGCAAAAAAATCAAATCAGCTATTTCTTTTATTACTGGCTGATGTGGGAAAACTGGTGAGGAAATTGAAAAATGGGCAGTTATGAAACAAATATCACAGTCATCTCCACAGGTAGTTTTATGTGTGAAAAATTAGAAGATTTTTATAATTCCAGTTGAATTACTTGATTGTGCAGGTCTGTTTTTTCTAAACACAAGTAAATAACAAGATGTGTGGTTAGGATTTAACCTCATGTCTCATGCTTGTTTGTGTAGTATGAAGTGAAACTGACTGGCCTCAACAGCCCAGGGAGTTATGTGTGTGGTAACTTGAGGAAACCACACTGTGAAACAAAAGGATGTTAAAAACGTTAGAAAGCAAAATTAATTTATAGCCTTGCCAGTTTTACATTGCTATTAAACAACACCACTCAATGCTATGAAAGCATGTATTTTCATTATTTCAGTGTTTCAATAAGGCAACATCTCTTAGTGACCAGTTCAGGGATATAGAGATCTGCTTTCCTATGCTTTTCCCTCTTCTTACTCTCTATTATCCTCTGATCTTATACACACTCATGACTTCAGTGATTGCCTGTGTTTTAATACTTCCAAATTTATACTCCCAGTCTAGTTCCTTATCATATCAAGGACATCCTGCTTACTGGATATCCTCAGTTGGATGCCCCATGCATACCTCAAACACATCCCAAAGTACACTTATCTTTTCAGCCTCTATGCTCTTCATCTCAGTACATAGTACCATTATCCACACATGCTGTCACACATGAAACCTCATCATTTTCCCGATTCCTCTCTTTTTCCTACATCCAATGGACCACCAAGACCTGTCAGTTCTATGACCTGTGTCTAAAAACTGTCCACTTCTCTCCAATCTCAGTACTATTATAGTAGTTCAGGCCCTCATCCATTTTCTCCTGGATTACTAATTTCTCCGGGATTACTAACAGTTTTCTAATGATTGAAAATACCACTTCTGTACAATTTTTTCAGGATGTCCTTATAATGAAGCAGGTATTATTATACTATGTATTATACACAAGCAGACTGTACCCTATGCCTTACTTATAAACAAAAGTTCGGCATTGGTCTTTAGTGTGAATGACTAATTTAGGCATAAAAATCTCATCCCTACATATGTCTAAACCTGTATATGTGTAATGTGTACATATTACCCTTCAGTGATCTCCCATCTGAACTGTGAGGTCAGCTTATTGATGGTTCCCAAAATAGGCCATTTGAGAGCTTTGATTTTAACTTCAGTTCTAACCCAGTATTAGACTGCTTTGATAGCTGGAGAACCATTTTCAGCTTATGCTAGGAATGCCAGACCAAGAGGGAATTAGGTAGGAAACACATTATGTGTGTGTGTGTTTTAAGGAATAATGTGTCTATTCAAGTTGAGGGTCATAATAATTTCCACGAACTACTTCTTATTGGAGAAGATAGAAAAATAACACTATAAATTTTTTGAGAGTAGAATTTGTATCCTCCATGTCAGAAAATATTACTTTTCTAAATGTGATTGTTACTTTCCAGTATGTAAAAAAAAGATGTTCAGTACCATGCACCTATATCTCAAATAACGTGATCATAACTTAAACACATCTGTGCTGTTCAGTACTTCTGTAGTGAGCTGCAGTGGGGCCTGTCAGCTTGACCCATTTGAGTTAATGTACTTTTACTTATACATAACGTTTGATAAACACTCTGGGAAGATAGAAAGATGAATCAGACATGGCTCCCACTCTGGAGGAAACAAACTAAAAATTGATTAAAAATAAGAATAAGTTAGCAGTATGCTCCTTCTAATGCAAAGGAATGATATCAGGCCACTGATGGTTGATTTCATTCAGTACCAATATTGAGAACATAGTTCTTCAGTGCTTTTCACTTCTGTAAATCTGACCCTAAGCCATAGGAAAAGCTATTGTTTTTGAGACATATAGCTTTATATATTGCAAAAGTCTGATGTTGGTTTGGTCTGTTTGATCAACTATTTAATAAATTCAGTGAGTAAAACATGAATAATCATTTAAACTGGTTATTTGGTATAGTTTTGAGTAAAATAATCATTGATTTTATATTATTTTTGTTCAGTTGATTATTAGGTTATGACTATATATTTTACTTTTTCTAAGCATAGTCTAATTGTAAATATAGTATTAAAAAGCAAAAATAAAAAATGCCCCATGATGCTTTACATATATATGTTCCAATATCCAGCAGCATAGGTCCATCAACAGAAACATGATGCTCATTCACAGAGAAGAAAGAGTGGAGCCACTTGTCAGCTCTGTACTACTCCTAATTGCAAACAAAAGGGAAGAATTTTGAAGTTAACATGCACAAGACACACTGCAAGCTCTAATGTAAATTATGAGAGTCTCTATGTCCTGTTTCATTATAAATCATCCTCTTACGATATTTTTAATGAATGAAGGAACTATATCTTGTCATAAAAGCAAAATGTAAAAGAGAAAAGTTGAAGATGACAAATATGATTATTTCAAGTTATGACCACATCATAATTTTGTTTTTGTATATAGAGGTTATTTAGTCAATGACTCTACTTTGCATAGCAAACTTTCTAAGATCGGATTTTTTACCACTTGATATAATACAGTACAGATGGCAAGTTGACAAGAGTCAATCATAATCTTAATTGATTAATTATAGGATAAAAATGTTATGGACTATACAAAAACATTCTATTTATATAGTATACACATACACCCACAGTAAATACTTCTTTAATCCGATCTTGAAATTGATCACATTTAAAAGCAGAACCCTGTACATTAGCATGTTAAATAAATAGATAATAAACAGTGTATATGTGATTTATATAGTTACATGTTTAAATATATACTATTTATATATACATGTATATATTTAATTAATAATTTTATTAATATAAGTGAAATAGTATTTCAGTCATTAAAAACTTTCTGACTTCTTACCTAGTTGAACTTAAGATTTTGGCATGAGTCTGATATTATTTTTCAGAATATCTTGGTGCTTGGTGTTTATTTAAGAAACTCTATGAGAGAACCTCCTATGAAGCAGCCACATATTAATTCAGGTAACCATTCTGACAACCCTATACAGCAGAAGCTACTATAGTGCCCAGTTTGCAGATGAGGAAATTAAGTAGATTATTCTAGGCCAGACAGCTAATTGGCAGAATCAGGATTTAAAATTACTCCAAAACAGGGCTTCCCTGGAGGTGCAGTGGTTAAGAATCTGCCTGCCAATGCAGGGGACACGGTTCGAGCCCTGGTCCAGAGAGATCCCACATGCCACGGAGCAACTAAGCCCATGCACCACAACTACTGAGCCTGTGCTCTGCCACAAGAGAAGCCACCGCAGTGAGAAGCACACGCACCACAATGAAGAGTGGCCCCCACTCGCTGCAACTAGAGAAAGCCCACATGCAGCAACAAAGACCCAACGCAGCCAAAAATAAGTAGATAAATAAATTAATTAAAAAATAAAAATACTCCGGAGCCCTTATGTTATTGCTTCTATGTGGAATCTAAAGAAAGGGTACAAATGAACTTAGTTACAAAACAGAAGTAGAGTCACAGATGTAGACAACAACCTTATGGTTACCAGGGGATTGGGGGGGAGGGGTAAATTGAGAGATTGGGATTGACATATACACACTACTATATATAAAATAGATGATTAATAAGAACCTACTGTATAGCACAGGGAACTCTTTCCAATACTCTGTAATGACCTATATGGGAATAGAATCTAAAAAAGAGTGGAGATATATATATATGTTGCACACCTGAAACTAACACAACATTATAAATCAACTATACTCCAATAAAAATTAAAACAAACAGGGCTTCCCTGGTGGCGCAGTGGTTGAGAGTCCGCCTGCCAATGCAGGGGACACAGGTTCGTGCCCCGGTCCAGGAAGGTCCCACATGCCATGGAGCGGCTTGGCCCGTGAGCCATGGCCGGTGAGCCTGTGCGTCCGGAGCCTGTGCTCCACAACGGGAGAGGCCACAACAGTGAGAGGCCCGCGTACTGCAAAAAACAAAACAAAACAAAAGCAAACAAACAAACAACCAGCAAAAAAATTACTCCAGAGTCCACATGTCAGTTTGTAAGGGACTGGCAGCCATTTCTGAGCATTATTTGCTCAAATATTAATTAGACATCAAGGGCACAGGAAACGTTACCCAGCCCTTGGTAGCTTGGTGGGAAGACATTCAGGGACCCGGAGCCTCAGCTTCGCAGTGTCACTCTGTGTGGGATCCAAGGGTTAGAGCCACATCTTACCTGCCCTCCCTTCCTCGGCCATGTCTACAGGGTGCCCTGACAGCAGGCAGTAAAGGGAAAGCTGGCATCAGACAGCAGCCCTTCTCTTTAGGGGACACAGAAATGACCCCTTTGTTATCTTTGACTGATTCCACAGCTGCCGTGGTATTCAGTTAGCCATGGTTACAAACTGGGTTTTGTGGTCAGTTTGACTTTTGTAATTCTTTGAAGTCTCTGCTAGAACTAGAGATTTGAGTCTCATATCAGTTCCCCCGTTAATGATATAAATTTATTTACAAATTGCAGTTTCCACTTGCTTCTTTGACAAGCTATTGGGGACCGCTTTTTATTACTACAGGATGTTTTTCACTGTCTTCTAGAATTTAAGTTAAAAAAATATAGCTTCTGTTTGGGTAGTGATGATGAGTTTTAGATTGTTTTTCACAAGCTTGGGGAAAACATAGATTTTTCTGACTTTAAGTGCAGGCTCATTATGCTATAAGAGGAAATAGGGTTTTAAGGGACAATAACTATACTTAATATGTAACTTTTTTTTTCATTTTACCACTGAACCTTGAATAATAGAACTTAAGTGGTTGTTTGGAGTTAAATTATTCCTGTGTCTTGAGCTGCTGCTCAAACACACTGAAATCATCATATGTGTTAGTTCAGAAAGTGAAAAGCCCTAAAAATTGCCTCAGAAATTTTATTTCCTTGTATTATAATTTAAATTTGGTAATTTCCCTCAAGAATAATAGAAAAGTTGTTCAGAGATACAGCTTGTGAACTTAGTGTTTCTTTTTCACATGAGGGAAAGGAGCTAACATTTACTATGTGTTCACAGTATGACAGACATCTGACCTCACTTAAACTGCACACCAAATGCATGAGATAGGTATTTTTTCTCCCCATTTTTATTGAAGAAATTGAATCTCAGAGATATTAGGTGAATTGTCTAAGGTCACACAGCTCCTCCATGGAATACAAACTGGAGTTATCCTGACCTCACAGACTGTGCTCTGTCCGTTACAATACCGCGCCCTTTGGGAATTTAAAAAAATCTTAGTTATTTTCACCTTTAAATTAGTCATCATTATCAACAGTGCATATTAAAGAAGGAGTGCATTTCTAGAGAGAGAGCCATTTACTCCTTTCTTTGGAGGTATGGAAATCATGCTGAATATTAAGTATGATTTACCTTGGCAAGTGCCATGGCTTAAACTGACAAGTACTAGTGTGCTTAGTTAAATACCTCTTTTGAAACAAGATTCCTTGTGGACCCAACGCACAAAGGATAGTTGTGTGCCCCCTCAGGGTCCTCTTATGGATGACTTAGAGGGATTCCGGGGGAATCAGCTGGTGGGAAGCCTCAAAGGTGCCCGCTAATGGTGTCCTTGACCTTCAGTACGAGGCAGAGGCTCAGAGGAACTGGCAACAGAAACCATTGCTCGAGAAAATCGCTTAAAACAGGTCCGTTGCTCTGCCTGCAGAGGGAAGACACTGTTTGTGGTTTGGAGAGCACAGCGACAGTTTGAAGCTGTTGTAACAATTTGAAGTATATATATATCTCTGTAACGTGGTATGCTTTCTTATCTTGAGGAGCATGTGTGAAAACAGTTGAGATATGTTGACCAAATGGGGTCTGTAAGGAAAGAGCAAGTCTTGATATTTCCTCGTTTCATAGTGTGTGTTCAGTTGGCCGTGTGAGTGTAGTTAAAGGTCGGTGTTAGTGCCCCTGTGAGATGTGAATCTATCCATAAAAAGATGATCAATTATGGATTTATTTCTGTTTTTCTCTATCTCTTGACAGCTGTGAGCAAGGCTGTTCCAAATTTCCATTATATTACAGCAAGTTTATTACTTCCTTGAACAAATAAAATACAAATATAATTTCACCCTGAAAAGAGATTATTAAGCTAACGTTGCAAAAGACTTATTAATCTTATGAATTAACAGTTCATAGTACTGAACAGGGGAACTCAAGATAACTTGATTTTAGATCCCAACAGTGTCTTGCAAATCACATGTTAAGTGCCCAATAAATATCTGTGAAGTAAAGATACATGAATATAGTTCTTGCTGAGAGTTCTCACTTCTTAGTTGTATTTCCATTTGTATGTGTGAAGTAGAAATATTTATCTCTGACAGTTTTAGGCTTATCTTTCGAAGATGCTTGAGTACTTCAGACAAAATAACCATACTGTTTGTTATACCAAACACACACACACACACACACACACAAGCACTAACCAGGAACTTCTTACGTATTTAGGACGGTAAGAATACTTGTTTTGCCTGTGGCTTAGTAATCAACATCTTCTGCTTTTGACCACAAGAGTAGGAAATGTCTTATTTGTTATTTACCATGGATGTTTACTATCTATTTTCTTAAGCCTGGTGAACAAACTGTTGGTAGGGTTTCTGGATAGGACGAGTTTCCATAAGCAAGCTACATTTAGGAAGGGTTGTCCTAAACACGCAGTTCATAGGGCCCAAGAAGAAGCTACTCTGACTTTTCTTTGCCAATATTAAGGTTTTTTTTAGTATTTTCCGGGTAGGATTGATTAGACCCAGAAGACACACCTAGTCCCTTACAGACAGTTCAGTCAAAATGCTCCTGCCTGTTTGATGCATAGTTTGTAAGCATGTCTGAGAGTTTTCATATTACTTGTCTTCTTCCCTTTCACTGTTGCTTTAATTCTCAATTCTGCCTAAATATCAGACTTCAAAAATTACCTCCTCTTGGGCTTCCCTGGTGGCTCAGTGGTTGAGAGTCCGCCTGCCGATACAGCGGACACAGGTTTGTGCCCCGGTCCGGGAAGATCCCACATGCCGCGGAGCGGCTAGGCCCGTGAGCCATGGCCGCTGGGCCTGCGCGTCCGGAGCCTGTGCTCCGCAACGGGAGAGGCCACAACAGTGAGAGGCCCGCGTACTGCAAAAAAAAACAAAAAAACAAAAAAACTATCTCCTCTTAATTTGTGCTTAAATATGGTGAGAAGCTTGATAATGAATTTATTACGTAAAAAATACTGGGCTTTCAAGAGGATTAACCTCTCACCCAGGAAGAAACACCTAATTCCTAACTCCTAAGTTAAGTGTTTCTAATAAAGCATTGTTTTTCATTGCAAGGAGTTGCTTTGTGATTTCACATACATGGAAAGTGAGATATGGAGACTTTACCAAGGAGCAAAGATGGACAGCAGAGGTAGGTGGGCAGAATACGATGGATAAAGAAGGCAGATAAATGAGGAAAGGAAAAGAACATTCATTATTTTGAGAAATTTCTGTAATGTCTTTACTTAAAGGTACATGTTTAAGAGAATTTTGTTCATAGCTGCAAAGAGATTCAGAAATGAAACATAGAAGAAAGAACTAGAAAAGGTACTGAATTAAGGAAAAGAGGGAGAAATGGGAGGGAGAAAAATGATATAGGGGAGGTGAGAGAAAAATGTCTAGAAGAACAACGGTTCTTCTAAGTAGGTGTGAGTCTTCTGCCCTTTCTTCAGTCTTGAGAATCCTCTGGTTTCATGTTCTCTGCTTCTTTAGACAGGATGTACATTAATAGATTGTTTACTTAGTAACTGAAACCTTTGCTTCTTTCCTCTTCAGCAAAATGATGAAATGTGAAGTTTGTTCCCAGTCACTAAAAAATGCAAACTTCATCTGGGGACAGTTGTAGAGATTCAAAATATTATTTAATTATATAATGTGACAAGACTTTAAAACAATTAAGCTATTCCTATTGGCTGTTGAACTTCTTAGAACTTTTTTTCTGCAAAATGTTATAGTGATATAGATGACGTTTGAGTGAGAATCAATTTGAGTACCAGTAATGGCAGTTTTTGCTTTATAATTATTTTAGAATTCTTCCCGTAAGTCAGTAAGCACACATAATCCAATAAATCTAAGGAAACTATGGCTATGTTCCCTGAACTGAAGAGACACCTACTTGAAAACTCTTTCTTAGAAAACTGCCTCTTTGCTAAGGGCACAGTTGTGAGCTCTGAGGCCAGGCTGTCTGGGCTAGAGTCCCAGCTCTGTCTCTTATGGTCTAGGTAACCTTGGCAAAGTCATTTCTCCACTCAGAAGGTACTCCCTGTGAAGGTGCTATCTCATGAGGCTGGGATATTGAATAATTAATAAGTGCAAATAACTCAGAAGAATGTCTGATGTATAATAAGTGTCTAATAAATTTAAGGTATCAGGGTGCATTGTCCAATATAGAAAAGAGAAAAAATCACTTTAAAACATTAAGACAGAAAGCCACAAAAAAAGTAAGTCAGTCAGTCAAGGTGAAGGTTATTCTTTAAAACTAAAAAAATCTATCAAAGTATCTTCTATGTACTTAGCTGTTTAATAAATATGTACTGAAAAGCTGGGTGGTTAAGAGAATAAAATATAAAACTGGAGGCATTCATCAAAAGTAGTTATTGAGATCTAATACACATTTATAACTGTATTAGGTCTGCTTTGGTTAGAGGAAAAATATGATATAACTTATGTCTTCAAGGTTGTTTCAGTTAGTTGAAGAGAGAAGATCACAGGTATGACAGACCTAAGATAAGGTTTTGCAAGTAATAGGCACTTAGTAAGTACTCAAGAACTCGCTCAAATCTGAAATAATTCAAAATGATAATCTAAATATAAGGAACTATAAGTAGGTATTCAGGCACTCATAAGAGCCTAATGGGTTGATATAGTTCAGAAGGTAGGACTCAGGCTGGTATTTAAAGAATGTGTAGTTTTAAGCTTGCACACATTCTTTTCAACCCTAGTTGCACACTGAAATAGTGAATGCCCATAGCCACCCCAAGAAAATCTTATTTGACTGGTATGAAGTGAAGCCCGGACATTTATGTGGTTTAAAAGCTACTGAGGACAGGGTTTCCCTGGTGGCGCAGTGGCTAAGAATCCACCTGTCAATGCAGGGGACATGGGTTCGAGCCCTGGTCTGGGAAGATCCCACGTACCGCGGAGCAACTAAGCCCATGCACCGCAACTACTGATCCTGAGCTCTAGAGCCCGCATGCCGCAACTAATGAAGCCTGCATGCCTAGAACCCGTGCTCCACAAGAGAAGCCCGCGAAGCCTGCACACTGCAACGAAGAGTAGCCTTCACTGGCTGCAACTAGAGAAAGCACGCGTGCAGCAATGAAGACCCAATGCAGCCAAAAATAAATAAATAAAATAAATACATTGATAAGAAAGCTACTGAGGTGATTCTAATATTCAGTCAAGGTGGGAATCCCTGGTATAAATGGTCAGAGAGACAGAGAAAAATATCTTAGGCAGGCCTGAGGGAAGAGGGGTGATAGCATGAGGGCATTTGTGTATAGGGCCATGAAAAGATGAGCAGTGGCTCAGAAATGAGCGACACTGAGGCTAGACTAGCTTAATGTTAAGGTAGTGACATCCTAAACTGGGGCGACCTGGATGAGATGGAAGTGACAGATATGTGGCTTTCTCATATCCATGGGCTTTGACTTTAGACCCAACTTAAGTCTCCTGGGCAGGTTGCATAGACTCTATATGCCTTATATTTCTCATCTATAAAATGGATGTTACTCTCTCATAAGGACCACGGAGATGGAAAGGACATAGTGAAAGGAAGACCTGAATCAAGTGAGTTAAGATACTGGGAAAATGGTAATGTCATGGCCGGGCAGGAAGATGGAAGGGGCCGAAAGGGAACAAAAGCAAGTCACATGTTTCTTGAGTTTGTAAGGCTGCATATCTAGAGAAATTAATCATTCAGAGAATCTCCAAATAAAATACATGGTGGATCAGAAAACCTCTATTTTATGGAAGAAAGTAAATTCCCTTCCCCCAGCTACTCACTATAAATTCCCCCTCAGAGCTGATTATATCAACTCAGAAATGAAACTAGAGCTGTATATGGCAGTTTGGGAAAAATAAGAAATGATCCTCTCGAAAGTTTACTTAGTGTTTCAGATGTTCATATTAGAAGCAGAAGTACCTAAGTCTCGTGAGAAAAAGCTAAATGAAAATAGGAAGTATTGAAACATTGAAAATGAAAGCCACGTACATTTTGTAAGAATTTGACCTATATTCTTTTAGTAGACTTTTTCTACGTAAAAATAATTGAAATTGTTATACTTTCTGATGAATAATGTCTACGTGGAAGTACATAGTAGTACTGCTATTTCTAAATTAAAGAAATGTGATTGCTTAGAAACATATTAAATGATCATCTAGGCACCCCTTTGGTATAAAAAGAACAAAATGTATTAAATGAGGCAGAGTCCTCTGGAGAGAAGAGTTGACCTATGATTAAATTATCTTTTTATCTGAAGCGATTGTAATAGTTTTCCACATCAACTTTTGAAATGGCTTCTAGATATCATTGGCCTAAAAATTTCTATTATTTCCGAGTATTGTTTTCATGTTTGCTCATTGTATTGCCACAAGGACTCTGAGAGATGGATATGGTATCCCATTGTACAGTAGAAGAAGGAGAGTTACAAAGAGGGGCTGTCTCAAGAAAATGTGCCTGGCTAAGCAATAACAGTGACCAGGCTGGAACCCAACTTTCTTGAGTTTATGTGTGATATTATCTTATTTTGGACTATCATATTCATTCCAGTGGTTACTGACCTTTTAAAATCACTTTCAGAAAAATCATCCCTGTATCTCTAGTCAGCTTGATATAACACTAGTGAAACCAAATGCATTCACTTTTTGGAATTACATATGACTTAGACTCTGACAAATGTTAGAGTTAGTTTAAATGTTAAACTATGACTAACTAAATGTTAGTTTTTAAAGGAAACAATGTTTCATATTTTAATATGTGCAGGCTTTGATTTTAAGTAGACCTAGTTTAAAATCCTGGAAAAGTTGCATAATCTCTATACTCCTCAGACTTCTCATCTGTAAACTAGGTAATAATTTGTACTTTATATGTGTGAGAATCTTGTCAAGTAAGAATGCATGTAATGTTCTTAACACACAGTAGGCTTAATACATACTATTTATATAATTTTGAAGTTGAAATAACTATTTCATAATAATATGAGTAGGTTTTATTGATTTGTTATTTATTACAAAAATTATACTTTTTAAATAAAATACAATCTGTGTTACTATAACTGAAGATACACAAAGAGAATTTAGGTTAAAATATGGAAAATATTTTTAAAATACATAAACATGAAAGGTATGATAAAAGTATCAACAAACATTTTTATAAAGCTAGGTAAGTAGTTACTGAAGTTCATGCATGAAAATAAATGTACAGGAATAGCAAAGAAAACAGTAAAGAGAAAAGCTATATGGACAGCCATATGCAAAAGAATGAAATGGACTACTATCTTATGCCATACACAAAAATCAACTCAAACTCGATTAAAAGTTTGAACATAAGACCTGAAACCATAACACTCCTAGAAGAAAACATAGTGGGTAAGCTCCTTATGTGAGTCTTGGCAATGATTTTTTGGATTTGACACCAAAAGGCAACAAAAGCAAAAATAAACAAGTGGGACTACATCAAACTAAAAACCTTCTGCATACCAAAGGAAACCATCAACAGAATGAAAAGGCAACATACTGAGTAGGAAAAAATATTTGCAAATCACGTTTCTGATAAGGGGTTAATATCCAAAATATATAAAGAACTTCATTAACTCGAAATATATAAAGAACTCATTAACATAGCAAAAAACAAACAATCTGTTTAAAAAATGGGCAGATCTGGATAGACATTTTCCCAAAGAAGACATACAAATGGCCAACAGGTACACAAAAAGGTGCTCAATATCATTAGTCATTAGGTGAAATGCAAATTAAAACCATAATGAGATATCACTTCACACCTGTCAGAATGGCTATTATCAAAAAGAAAATAAATAAGTGATGGTGAGGATGTGAAGAAAAAGGGACCCTTGTGAACTGTTGGTGGGAATGTAAATTGATATAGCCACTACGAAAACAGTATGGAAGTTCCTCAAAAAATTAAAAATAGAACTACCATATGATCCAGCTTTCCCACTTCTGAGCATTTATCCCAAAGAAACAAAATCACCATCTTAAAAAGATATCTACATCCCCAGGTTCACTGCAACATTATTTACAATGGCCAAGACATGGAAACAACTGGTGTCATAAACAGATGAATGGATAAAGTGTATGTATGTATATCTATATATATGTTATATATATAAAACATAGATGGACCTTGAGAGCATTATGCTGTGTGAAATAAGTCAAACAGAGAGTGGCAAATACCATATGATCTCACTTGTATATGGAATCTGAAAAAAAACTGAACTCATAGATCCAGAGAACAGATTGGTGATTGCCAGAAGTGGGTGAAATGGGTGAAGGGGATCAAAAGGTACAAACTTCCAGTTATAAGGTAAATAAATCCTGACAATGTAATGTACAACATCGTGACTATAGTTGTTACCTGCGCTGACTAATACTGTACTGCATATTTGAAAGTTGCTAAGAGAGTAGATCTTAAAAGTTCTCATCACAAGAAAAAAAATGTAACTGAGTATGGTGATGGATGTTAACTTATTGCGGTAATAGTTTCGCAGTGTATACATATGTCAAATCATTATGTTATACATCTAAAACTAATACAATGTTTTATGTCAATTAAATTTCAATTAAAAAAAGAAAGAAAGAAGCACAAAAACAAAGAAATAGACAAAAAGATAAATATAAATGGGGACTAGCTCTAACAGATGTTAAAACTTACTATAAGTTGTCTATAATTGAAAAGTGTGGTACTGGCATATAATAAAGAGATGGACCAGTGGAATGACTGGATATTGTAGAAATATTTCTATATTATAGAAAAAGACCC
This sequence comes from Mesoplodon mirus, assembly GCF_964341445.2. Classification (NCBI taxonomy): domain Eukaryota; kingdom Metazoa; phylum Chordata; class Mammalia; order Artiodactyla; family Ziphiidae; genus Mesoplodon; species Mesoplodon mirus. Next base: position 95,166,368 of record NC_138984.1, read on the forward strand.
AGGTACAAATAGAACTTCAGCGTGTATGTACATATCTGTATAATTACATCTATTTCCAAGTCTCCCGCCCAACCTGAAAATCTGCCATTTCTATGGCACTGCTTGGAGTTGCTGTCCTGGCAGACGTACCTTGATTCCATTCCATGCTTCTAGATGTCGATTTCACTCTACATCAGGACTGTTCAACTTATCTTTCGGTACTGGTAGAAATGGTCTAAAATCTGGACTGTCCAATAAGGTTGCTACTGAACCCTTGAAATATGGCTAGTGCAACCATGGGGCTTATTTTAAAATTCTGTTTAATTTTAATTAATTTATATTTAAATGGCCACATGAGGCTAGTGGAAACTCTACTGAATGATCAAGCTTTATAGTCTAAGCTCTTTGAGGACAGCTTCACGTCTGTTTAGTTTACACTAGCGTCTAACATGGTGCCTGAGGGCTGACTGGTTTTTATTTTTCCAATCTATATTAATTCTATGACAAATACTTGTCAGGAGAGCTGGGTGCACCCCTATGTTCAGCTCCATCACGGTGCACAGTCAGGGAGGAGAACTGCAGGTAAAATAGGTGCTTCTTGCTGTGTCTTTTCTCTTTGCTAGACAGAAGCTAGCTTAACCTTAATCATACAGGCTTGCAAAATTCACTCTAATTTGCAGGAACCTCAGAGTATTGTTTTTATGTAATAGTGAATAAAAAACAAAAACAGGTATAAACATATTTATTCACCTGCTTTAAAAAATTATAGCTTTCTTAAAGTAATATTTTCAGCTCTTCTCACAGAGCAATTTGTCTTTGAGAAAACATACACAGTCAATGGTTTACATAAACACTGGTCTCAGAAGAGCAAGACATCCGAAGGAGGGCTCAACAGCAACAGGAGGAGAACATTAGAATTTTGAAAAGGAGTTTCTGTTAATCTAAAGAGTGTTCAAATCAGGTCTTCACAGACAGTTTGGGGCAAAGTCAAATAAAATGTTAAGCAGCATGCTGATGTGGAAAGAGCTAGGGCTTAGGGCCATAGATCACTGATTTGACTTTCAACTTTTCTGCTCCCTTTAGCTGTGTGATGACAGCTGCTCAGCTTCTCAGCACCAACTCTTTATCTGGCAAAAAGAGAAGGATTGTATTGTGGAAGTGTGGTTTGGGGGATAGAATGAGCTCATGCAAGTAAATGGTCAGCAGAGGTGTATTTCCCTCTACTGAACTCTCCTCCCACACTGACGCTGCCTCCAAAAGGTTGTTGTGTAGAGTTAAGAACATGAGAGCTGGAGAAGATTCTAGAAACTACCCAATCAAATACCCTCTTTTTATAAATGAGGAAATTGAGTATGGGATATGCGAAGACAAAAGTGATACCACCAGCAGGCTCTGAAAAAGGAGGTGGCAGATGTCATCCGCATCACACCCGCTCCATGCTCTGTGCCACCACCTTTGAAATCGGTACTTAACTGCTGAAAATTCAGAGATGCAAACACACGAATGCATGTTTTGGGTTCTTTCTCACACTGTGATTTTCAATATTTGTTTTTTCTTTATCTTATTGAAAGTATTACCAGAGTGGTTAAGTTTCTCTATTTGAACTGATGATTACAGTCAAATTAAATACAAAATAACTACCTCAACATTATTTTGTCTAGTAGGAGGGCAAGTTCTTTGCTATCAGTGTTCAGATTCTTCTATACTTTTCTCCTTTCTAATGTGCTTTGGAATCTCCTGAATTTTAATGCACAGAAGCAACTTTCACTTAAAAAAAAAACCTCTCTTTGGCTTCATTGACTTTTCTTTTGCTGATTATAAGACATAGCATAGAGATGTCTGATTGTGATAAAGGACCAGTGAACTTACACATGAGAGACAGAACACTTTAGTGATGTCAGTTATGAGAATTGGTATTTGACAGCACAGTGTAGAAATGCAATAGCAATGCATAGATGAGGTATTTGCTTATAGAAAAATTTCCTAAAATAGCACAGTTTGGGGATTTGTTTTGTTCAGCGTTGAGTATGCTTTTGATTTACACCAGCTATAAAACACATTCTCCGTGTTTCCTGATTTAGGTATTTAGTTTCACATAGGTAAACAGATACAAAACTTTTTTGTGTCAGGTTAATTTTCTCATATAGAATTTTTGAGCTTAGCTACAATTTTACCTAGTGGAAAGTCATTTTAGGTGTGGTACTCTGATATCACAGAACCTAAGAGTAAAGACAAATTAAAGAATAATGATTTTTCTTTTGTTTTAAGAGGCAATAAAATTTACATACTATGTATATAATATGACAAAGAAAATAATACATAACTAATATTTTATCAAATTTTGGAACATAGCAAGAGTATATTTTCCCATTCTTTACTTATAGAAATGAATATAGGATTAGAGAATATGGATACAATTAAGACTAAAATGTAAAATATAAAAATACCTAGTCTAATAGATATTTAATTCTTTTGAATGGAGTTTGTCATGATACATATTCTCTGTCATATGTATCCCTTTTACAGTTTGTCTATTTGAGATTTTCCCCATTTTACTTCAACTTAAGCAATGAGGAGGAGATTAAGGAAAAGTGAGAATATTGTTCAGTGATATCACTCTGGAGATGCACACACAGATTATGCCTCCCTGGAAGCCGTATGACATGGGTAGTTTGTCGTTATCCATTATTAGAGACTCTATAGACTTGTAGATGTTACCAACAACATGCTTCATTTTTCAGGGTCATCTGTTCTCTCTTCCTTCCCTTCAGGTATTGTTTCCCTATAGTATCTCTTTTATTTTTAAGCACTCTCTCCCTTCCCCACATACCTGTTCCATATTTATATGTATTTAAAAATGTATATCTACCTCTTTATCTACCTAATACTCTTATTCAGGAAGAACTCATAAGGCTAATATTAATCATAAATAAAGGAGGATTCTGAAAGAAGGCTTTCAGTCACAGTGTTGAACTTTTGCCTCTTTATTTTCCCATTAAAGACAGTATTTGGAAAACATCCAGGAGGAAATCTCTTCTGAACAGTTGCTTCCTAAGTGAAGCTATTTTATAGTTGATTTTCTCCCTCCTCTGCCCAGTTTTATTGAGAAATAATTGATATACATCACTATATACGTTTAAGGCATACAGCATGATGGTTTGATTTATTCAATACATACATTGTAAAATAATTACCACAATAGGTTCAGCTAACATCCATTTTCCCATATAGATAAAATAAAAAGAAAAGAAAGAAGAAAAGGGGGGAAAATTCTCCTTATGATGAGAACTCTCAGGATTACTCTCTTAACAACTTTCCTGTATGTCATACAGCAGGGTGAGCCACAGTCATCGTGTTGTACCTTACGTCCCTAGGACTTCTTTATTCTGTACCTGGGAGTGTGTGCCTTTTGACCACCTTCCTCCAGTTCTCCTTTGCCCCACCCTATGCCTCTAGTAACCACAAGGCCAAACTCTGTTTCTGTGAGGTTGTTGTTGTTGTTCCTGTTGCTGTTGTGTTTAATTCCACATGTAGGAGAGACCGTACAGTATTTGTCTTTGTCTGACTTATTTCATTTAGCATAATGCCCTCAAAGTTCATCCATGTTGTTGCAGATGATTCTCTCCCTTTACAGTAGTGTGATTTGGTGCAATATTTCTGGGCACTTAACCTCTCACTCAGTCTTCAGCAGGAACCTCTTTCTTTACTGAGAGTAACAAAGCCAGGAGAGAAAGCAAGTGTTCAAAGCTTCAGTGGCCACAAGTGGGGAAATTTTTAAAAAGTATATATTTCCAATCTATCTGGAGCATAATTTTTTTAAAATTTGCCTTCCTAGGTATAATATTGTCAGATTTATTCAGTTTGCTTAACTGTGACTGCATGCTATGGCCTTGCCAGAAAATTTCTGGGACATCCTATTTTCTCTTGTTCTTGCTAATAAGAGGGGAGCCCTAGACAGCACACTCCTTTGACACAACGCATGCCCTGCAGGACCCAGGGGTTACAGACCTAACCAGAATAAGGACAGAGGGGCTCCCAGGAGCTTCCTCATTAGTCCTCTATAATCATAGTCTGTAAAAATTTGCAGATCAGTAATCAAAGAGTCCAATCTTGAGACAAGTTATTTTAATAATATGAGTTAGTTATAAAACCATAATGTATAAATTATAATACCACACATCCACCACTTTTATTTCCTAATTGAATGTAAAGTGATCCAAAATGATCTATAGAAATAATTAAACTTTTAAAAGTGATAAATTAATGAGATTAACTTGTTAATTATTGTGAGACATTGAAATATTAGTACTCTCCAATCAGATAGAAGAAATGTGGGAGAAATTAAGTGATGATATCTTTTCTTATTTTTCTCCTATATTACACCTCTTCTTAATTCTCTAAGAGTTCTAAGATTTACATTTTAAAATTTCTAAAATAAACTATTTGGTGATCTCCTTTCATTCAACTCGGTTAAATATGCTTTCTTCAGTCAAGCACAGGAATATATCTTAAATCAAGATGCATTTCAGATGTCATTTAAAAAATACCTTAAATTCTTAACATCCTATGAGAGGAAAAATGGACGTTGTTGCATATTGTTATTAGGTAGTAAATTGGTAGAGCCGCTGTGAGGGGCAATTTGACAACACACATTAGAATTTTAAGAGCATGTAAAATTTGCTCTATGAATTCCATTTCTAGCTATTTATCCTCTACAAGTACAGGTTCATGGCTAAAATGCTACATGTACAATGATATGTACACTGGAGCATTTTTATAATACTGATGATTAAAAACTCGAGTGTCTTTAAAACTGGTAACTAAGTTTTGCTACGTCCATAGTGTGGAATAACATAGAAGTATTAAAATAATACATAAAGCAATAATAATAAAATTATGAAGCCATTAAAGTAATAATAACACTTATCATTTATTGAATAATTAACTGAATGAATTCATTTAATCTTATACTCTCCTTATGACGTATATACTATTACTAATCTCATTTTACAGATTAAAAATAAAAACTGGGATATAGAAAGGTTTCCTTTAGTGACCAAGATAGAATGTAATGAGACTAGTATACAAATCCAGCCAATCTTATACTGTTATACTAAACAATTATAAAAGTATATATAGTGTGCACTCATTTGTAAGAGAAATATGTATTTAGAAAGAAGGAAAGAAAGGAAAGAAGGGAGAGAGGGAGGGAATCTACATCCCTAATTTATCTAAAGAAAATACTTCTTTAAAAATATGCTTTGGGGCTTCCCTGGTGGCACAGTGGTTGAGAGTCCGCCTGCTGATGCAGGGGACACGGGTTCGTGCCCCAGTCCGGGAAGATCCCACATGCTGTGGAGCGGCTGGGCCTGTGAGCCATGGCTGCTGAGCCTGTGCGTCCGGAGCCTGTGCTCCGCAACGGGAGAGGCCACAACAGTGAGAGGCCCACGTACCGCAAAAAAAAAAAAAAAAAATGCTTTGATAAGTATTATATTGTTTGTTAATGTACATAATAATTTATAATATATTAAAAGTAAATATTTTCAATGACAGTAAGGGTTTTATACATCATACACTGCAATGTATGAGCTGCATTACTCAGTATGGTAGCCCTTAGGCACTTGTAGCTCTTGAGCACCTAATATATGGCTATTTCAAATTGAAATATATACTGCAAATATAAAATACCACCAGATTTTGAAGATTTAGTACAAAAGAGAATGTAAGCTATCTTATTAATAACTTTATTGATTACATGATGAAATAATATTTTGATAAATAATATATTAATAATATTTTAATATTTGGGTTAAATAAAATATATTGTTAAATTTCACCACTTTTTTGCTTTTATAATATAGCTATTAGAAAATTTAAAATTATTCAAATTATATCTCTATTATATACCGAAGATCTAATACAATATATTCAAGTTTCATTGTACTTTACTTCCTTCCCCTTCAGGATTATTTCTCTAGCGTGGTGGTTATCAACACTTGATGTACATTAGAATCACCTGAGAAACTTTAAAATACACCTGGGCCCTACTAAGAGGCTCTGGATTATTTGTTCTGGGCTGGGGTGCCAGTATCACTTTTTTTTTTTTTTAACCTTTGCATTCTAATACGAATCCAAGGTGGGAACGACGGCTTTAACCCTCGGTGCCTAATAGGTATACAAGGAACTTAATTTTTTTCCAATAATGTTTTAGAAGGCAACCTTTGCATTTTCTTAACTAGGTAGGGATTTTTATTTTTTTGAACAATGTCAAATAAGAAGGTGCAGGAAAATTTCCATTAAAGAAATATTTAGAAAATTTTTTGAGTCTTGCTTAGTTAAATTTGTTTAATCATTGGTAGAATAAAGAGGGCTTATCCATATTATTGTTTGTCCTCCAAACAGTAATAGAGCAAATAAAAGTTGAAAATCTTTTTGTATTATGACCATGAAAACTAAATGTGGCCAACAGTACTGGCTCAACGATTATGTCTTTACAAAATACAAAATAGATTTTCCTGGCCTCAGATATTCCCAGTGTCATATAAACAGGCTATAGTAAACTTACTAATAGAATTTTTTGTACCCTTCTGAATAAGCCCTAGTTTTATAAAGCACCACTAAAAGATGATTCTTATCATACATCATTATATTCCATTCAGCCTCTCAATTTTTATATAATTTTCATAATTAGTTGATTGCCTTTTCTGCCACAATATTCTGCTCCATATTTTGACTCCCATTGCCTGTTGGGTGGTAGTGATAAAACACTGCTGATTGAGAAAAGAAACTGAAGGAAAATTAAATTGTGACTTATAAAATTGTCTACCTATTTTCAGGGAGAAAGTAATTACTCTTAAGATCTTAGATTTTTTTTTTCTGACCTCTTTGGTATTAGCTACATATTTGTTTTCTGTTTGTAAGATACTAGAAACTGAACCATAAGACTCAAAGTTTTATTAACATTTAAGCTGTTAGAAAGTTACCTTCAGTATGATTACTTTTTTCCAAATTACTGAGATTCTTTTATCAGATGACTGTATTGACAAGCTAGAATATAAGTTTCTTGAGGGCAGGCATCTATCTACCTTGTTCACTACATCTCCCCAGTGTCCAGTAAATAACTAACACATGCATTTTTTAAAGATTTATTTATTATTTATTTATTTTTTAAAATTTATTTTTGGCTGCATCGGGTCTTACTTGCGGGACATGGGGTTTTTTTTGAGGCACGCAGGCTTCTCTATAGTTGTGGCACAGGCTCCAGGGTGCGTGAGCTCTGTAGTTGTGGTACATGGGTTCCAGAGCACATGGGTTCTGTAGTTTGCAGCACGCAGGCTCTCTAGTTGAGGTGCACGAGCTCAGTAGTTGTGGTGCGCAGGCTTAGTTGCCCTGTGGTATGTGGGATCTTAGTTCCCCAACCAGGGATCGAACCCGCATCCCCTGCATTGGAAGGCAGATTCTTTACCACTGGACCACCAGGGAAGTCCCACATGCATTTTTAAATGAAAGAAAAATCAAAAATTTATGATGGAATATTTCAAGATACAGTGTAACCCCATTATGATAAAATTTCTTAATGATGGAGTAAAGTTGTGATTTAATCACTCTGAATTTTGCACTCTTACTATTTCAGAAACCTTGTAATTGTAGCAGAGAGAACTTCTACCCAGAGTACAAAATGCTTAGCAAAATGATCCTAATGATTGCTGAGAATTATTCTAGCCTCTCTGTCATATGTCATTAATATATTTAACAGATGTGCTTAAAAGTGATTAAAACTTCCAGCAGAGAAAAATTCATACACTTATTAACTTTAAAGCAATGATTCTAAAATTAATCTCTATTAATTGTGGGATATTTAATTTTTCAAAAGCTCCCAATATTCTGGAAATGTGATTCTACTAGATTATCCCTAGGAAATATTGTTATGCAACTGAATTCTGGACTTAGTTTCTGTTAAATGGCAACAAAATATAAAAGTCACAAACTCATTTCCTGGGATTATGAATGAACTCTATCTGAATCATGGTTCTCCTAGTTACTAGCTCTATGGTTATGGGCAAATTATATAACTTCTCAGCACCTCAGATTCCTCATTTTTGAAATAGGAAAAGTAATGATACATGGTGTCCCAGGGATGTTGTAAGAAATCATTTAGGTAATAGCTATAAAGCAGCTCGTATAGCCAGTATTCAATTTAATATTAACTATCAGTATTATTGGTTGCATGATCATAAGAAATTGTATAACTATTTATGCAAATACAACTGTGCACAACCTTTGAAAATACATAGAAAGTCCAGCTTTAGTCATTAACTCTTCCAGCTAAAAGTCGCTTTAGTACAGCTGGGCTAACTTGTTTTTTGTTCTCTGCAGTGATTGCTGCTTAATCACCTAGGGACTACAGTTAATGGGCTGATATACAAATACAAATCCTAATATTCTTAGTTAACAACAACAGCAAAAAAGCCTATACAAACCTAGTTTTGTATCATCGTGTAGTCAAGATTTATTAAAAATTTAGTATCTTCCAGACACTACACATGGATAATTTCATTTAATCTTCACAATAACTCAGTGATAAAAGGATACTATTATTGTTCCTTTTATTGGTCAAAGAACTGAAGATTAGAAAATTATGTATCAATAGCTTGCTCCAAGTCCTGCAGTTTATTTATTTTTATTTTTATTTATTTTATTTTATTTTTTTGGCTGCATTGGGTCTTCATTGCTGTGTGTGGGCTTTCTCTAGTTGTGGCGAGCAGGGGCTACTCTTCGTTGCAGTGCATGGGCTTCTCATTGCGGTGGCTTCTCTTGTTGCAGAGTGCAGGCTCTAGGCACACGGGCTTCAGTAGTTGTGTCATGTGGGTTCAGTAGTTGTGGCTCGCTGGATCCAGAGCGCAGGCTCAGTAGTTGTGGTGCACGGGCTTAGTTGCTCCGCGGCATGTGGGATCTTCCCGGACCAGGGATTGAACCTGTGTCCCCTGCACTGGAAGGCAGATTCTTAACCACTGTGCCTCCACGAAGGCCCCCTGCAGTTTACTGGTATGAAATACTAGTTAGAGCTGAAATTTAATCACAGAAGATCAGACTTTAGCATCTATACTTTTAAACATACAGTATTTCAAAATATATGATATGCATACCATGGGATTTAAGATGATTTACGTAGTTATTTAAATGTGTATTCTAAAATTTTAACTTTTAATCAAATCAGTGATTTCATGTATTTTTACATGGGGTGAGGCTAAAGTAGTTAGCACAGGGTGCAACCTACATAGGCCACATGAATCTTGTGATGGTGCTCGGGCATACCTAATAAGACCCTTTGAAGTTAAACTATTAGGATGTTAGCATGATACAGCTTGTTTGGTCACTAAAGTGGATTCTCATATACTGAATTTTTGTGTAATTATGGTGTTCTTTCATTTGATGCACCTACATATCATTTTGAATTGTAAAATATCAATTATAAACTGCATTTGGGACTGTGCACTCTTTGATTTCCTTTTTTCTTGAACCTATCACGGTCCAGGGCTTTATAAATACGTCTTTTAAAGCTTATTGCTTGAAGATGCTGATGGAAATAGAGGTGCAGTGGTGTTTGCAGTGACATCAGTCATATGCTTTCAGAATAGTAGGAAGGTCAAATTGATAAACCACCTGAAACCACCTGCTACTGTTGTAAAAACACTAGCTGTAAAGAAAACAAAATATATCATGCAAATATAGTGAAAATTATTTGATATTTGGATTTTAGTGGACTGAAAATGAATGTAAATTCTTCCATTATATATAGCATGTTTGGGGACACTCAGAGTTCTGGCAAGAAAGCATTCTGTCTCAAACGTCAGTTTTGAAATGTACATGGACTACTGTGGGAAGTGTTGAAGACATACGAGTAACAGGAACATCAGCACAGGGCGGTAGGAGATGAAACTGCAGAAGTTGCGGAAGTCTTGTTTACAGTGTTAGGTTGAATTGCCAGAGTTAGAGTTGCCCAAGTTATTGATGAGACATCCGTTACTGTTTGGCTTCCAGCCAGTGCAAGTGATGCTCTCTGGGACAAGGCAAGGGAAAAAAAATCTGGTGGAGCAACTCTGTCAAATATAATAATATATCAAACAACGACAAATACAGTCCAAATATGGGGCTGCATTTATTATCCTGATTACAAAAACATCCATAATACTCCCTGGAGACTCTAAGATGAATTCCCTGATATTAGCCAGTCAGTTGATCTTCTGGTGTTTGTGAGATATGATTTGGATAAAGGAGCCCAAGAAGAAATGTTGTTTGGCCAATCTTTATTAACTCTTACAACTTGGAAGAAACTTTAAAATTATTGATAACTTCAAGGTAAACAATAACATGCAACTGATGTATTGGGTTATGCACAGATGGTGCTAAGGCAGTGGTATCCAAAAAGAAAAACTTGTTCCATGTGTTCAAGCTGTTGTTCTGGAAATAAGATCTACTCACTATGTCGTGCATCCTAGAAGCTCTCCAGAGGTGTTTTTAAAAATTTAAGGGAGAGGACCTCATGAAGCTATAATGATTGTCAGTTACATTAAGGACAGGCAAATTGAATGTTCTACTTTTTCTCAGCTTTGAGAAAGTATCAGCACTGATTACAAACAATTACTGTTTTCTGTGGTAATTTGGAGAAAAACTTCATGTCTTTGGTGATAATATCTACACAATGAGTAGGAACATATACATCATTTAGATTGGCTTTGCACATCAGCATGTCAGTGATATATCTTCTCTCCCTTAAACAGACTAAATTTACTCTTTCAAGGTAAACAAACTTCTATTATTATTCCACATGAAATCAAAAATGAATGTGATATTTGCAGATTTGAGTCTGTGGGACAAATACCCTGATTGGACTAAGCTGGATTATTATATTAGTCTGAATAACCTTGTAAAAAATTCATTGAAAGAAGTCACTGAAAATATTCTGAAAATTATTATTATTTGCTTGATAAATACCTCCATAAATACTTGTCCAGGGAGAGTGACTGGTGAGTGGGTAAGCACCACGGTTTTCATTATCCTTGACATATTCTATTAAAACACATTCTTGCAAATGGCTCCTTCCAAAAGTTTGTTGAGCTAAAGTTACTTATGGAATTTTATTGTACTGTGATCTATGAAAATGGCTTATATTATGTCTATTTTAGGATATTTGTATTGGTTTTTAGGGGGTTATTACATATGACCATTTTGTGGTAAATTTTCCAGACACTTGAGAAATGGTGAATCCCTCTTTACAGGGTATAGAACTCATGGTATAACTGTTAAATAAACTTCAGTAATGGTATTATTCATGTCCTCTATATCCTTATTCACTTTTATCTGCTCTTCTTTAAAAATGAGAGCTAAAGTTTCTCATTACTTTTCTGTTTTTTCTGCCTTTTTTAGTTTTGCTTCATAAATACTTTGATACTAAATTATTCAACATTTAAGGTTATAACAATTATACTTTCATCTTAGACTGTAGCCATCTTTAAAACAAGTTAAACTGCTTAATGAATAAATAAATAATAAATATGTTCCAACATTTTCCTTTCTTTTGTTTTATTATGTGTGTCACATATAGATCTTTTGTATGTAGCATATAGGTTTTCATTTTTTGACCAAATATTTGGAAATCTGTTTCAGTAATAGATTTATCCTATTCTTTTTTTGTGTGTGTGGTGGTGGTTTGTTTTGTTTTATTTTATTTTAAAATGTTTATTGGAGTATAATTGACTTACAATGTTGTGTTAGTTTCAGGTATATAGCAAAGTGAATCTGTTATACAAATACATATATCCACTCTTTTTTAGATTCTTTTCCCATACATGCCATTACAGAGTACTGAGTAGAGTTCCCTGTGCTATACAGTAGGTCCTTATTAGTCATCTATTTTATATATAATTTTTATTGTCTTTTTTTTAGAGTGACTCTCCCTCCTACTCCTTATCTCTCTATATATACTTTTGTTTTTTAATTTTATTTGCTTCTCAGTGTTTTTTGTTTGTTTTATTTTCCTTTAACTGTATTACCTGAGATTTCTTTCATTTATTTTTTTCTCTTATAATTTTAAGGTATAATATTTGTATTTAGACATCCACCATCAAATATTTTTTGAAAAACTCCTTAAATGTTTATTTTCTAAGCTGTCAGCTGTGTTTCTGATTCCAAGGCATCCCCCCTTCTCAAACTAGTGATGTTATTTATTTCCCTCCCTCTTTAAAAAACTGTTTACTTGTTATCACTCTCCCTTCAAATGTACAATTCTTATCAGCTTTTAAGTATGTTCAAATCTCACCCATAAAAATAACATTTTTTGCATGACCCCACATCTCTCTCCCGCAACTGCGTCATCTCCCCTCGCTATCTTAACTTCCTGAAAGAGAATTGTTGATACCAGCTGTCAACATTTCTCACCTCCTGGGCTTGTACCAAATCACTCTCCCAATTTTCCCCTTCCCTCTTGGAGGCTGCTTATCATTCTCTTTTATAATGTCATATTCCTCTACCAGACTTTGATATACTGTAGTTCTAGATCCCTTATCTCCTCTCTCTGGGACATCCATGCCAAGAGTTTCAAATGATGCTATGTGCAGATGACTTGCAAATATATATCTCTAGTCCCAGACCTTCATGCTGGGACTCCAGATCCACGTTGAAACTGCCTTCTTGACATCTCTAGGACATGTCACAAGTACATTAAAATCAATGTGTCTGCAACGGAATTCTTGATTGTCTTCCCTGAACCAACTTAGTCTCTCATCCCCTCAACAAAGAGAGCCCTGAGAAAGCCAAGAGAATGAGTGATGGGAAGAGTGGTAGGGAATGAGACTGGAGAAGTAGCCTGGGGCCCATTCACAACTAGGCTTGGCGGTCATGGCATTTGGATTTTACGTTGAGATGCAAAGCCTTGTGAGATTTTGAATAGGGAAGCATTAAGATTTGTGTTTTAAAGGATTCCTTTGCCAATGGAGAGGGTAGGCAATGGAACAGGAAGACCAGGTAGAAGCCTATTGCAGAGGTTTGGATGATAGGCAGAGGCCTGTAAGTGGTGGTAACAATGGAAGAGATTAGATGTCGTCAGATTCTTATACTCTTTCAAGGTAAAGTAAACAATATTTGTTGATGGATTAGATTTAGAGTATAAGATAAAGAGAAGAGTCCAGGACAAGCCTTGGGTTTTCGTTGTCATTCTCTGATGAAGAAAACTTAGGGAGAAGGACAGATGTGAGGAGGAACTGGAATCGAGTCAAGTTGAAAACCTGATGCTCTGAGATGCTCATTAGTCATCACATGAAGCTGCTTGAGTGGGCAGGGGCATCCACAAATCAAGTTCACGTTTGGTCAGAACTGTAGTTATAAATTTGGAAATCATCAGCATAGAAATCATGCTTTAAAACCACTTGAGGGATCAGTGTAAATTAAAGATGAGAAGAGGTGCAAGCACTGAGCAAAGAAAATTGATTTTAAAAAAATTGGGCCTCTTGTGTGTGTGTGTGTGTGTGTGTGTGTGTGTGTGTGTGTGCGCACCACCTCTGATTAGTATTTGTTTGTGACAAAGAATGCATACCTTTAAGTAGGGTTTGATCAACATTTCTTTCAGAGCCCACCTTACTACTCCAGATAAGGGGCTACTTTACGATTCATAAGGAGGTTCCTAAATATCAACTGGACCCTTCACAGTACTGAGAATCTGAGCCAGAAAAGTCGTGACACCCCCGACTTGGAGTTTGATAAGGTTATGCATTTCTCTTCTTCCAGCTCCGATGGAGAGTTTAACAGTGCTGTTGATCCACATCAGAGAGAAAAGTTCTCCAAGGTTGTTGGTCCCTGTCTCTCCCATGGCCTGCCCTCACCTCATCTCTCACCCCTCCAAGTCAAGGTATGTAAGTGGGTACCTAGTAGAGTTTACAAAAATGTATTTCTTTACTTTCACCTGCAATCCATCTTCTCTTAAGAAGATCACTGATGTTTCATTTTATTTGGTTCTATCTTTGCTATATTTAACCACACTTCCTAATGGAAGGTTTGTGGCATATGAATCTTGGGGATATTTCATAAGCAGATGAAGGTTTCTGGTTTATTAATCAATCCTGTTCTCTAGTTAAGCTCCTTAATAGATACAACCCACTTGTGAGAAAACTGAGGCATGCAGACATTAAATAATTTTCACTAAGATCACATAGTGAGACCTTGTTAGACTTTGCATTTTACAAAATCAAAGTATGTGATTAATTTATAAACGGCATAATAGTTCTACTCCTACTTTTCAGGGATTTTTCCATTGATATGACAGAATTTTAGTTTTCCAGAATAAAGATACTAAAGAGATAGCTCCAAGGTGCATTGTCTTTATGAATCAATTTATGTTACTACTCTAAGAAATAGACAACCACGTTTCAAGTCAAGATACTTAGGTTTTATAGAGAACTTTCCATCACGTATGTGTGTGACTTGTGAGTTTTGAATTCTGTAGAGACATAAAAATTTTATCTTAATGAATACCTGCCTGAGGAAACAGAAGGGTTTTCACTTCCTAAAGTTGAATTTAGCACAGCATATAAGCCTTCCATGAGGGGGCTACCTATCTTTCCAGCTTCTCTCTTTGCAGGTCTCATCCTGACCCCCTGCTGGCTGGCTGTACTTAATCACCAGCATTCTGCAAACATGCCAGCCTGTGTCCTACCTCTGTGCCTTGATTCATATATTCCCCACTTCCTGTAATGCCCTTTGCTCTGTTGTTGCCTGCAAGAACAACACCTTCCAAGATTTAATTCAAGCGTTATCTGCTTACAAAGTCTTTCTAGTCACTATTGCTCCTGCTTTTACCTTGTCAAGCTCCCTTTCATACCCTGTAAATGCCCCAGATGTAGCAATCATCACATTTTATTCCACTTATTTACATGTCTTTCTCTCCCACTAGATTTTGAGCTGGTGGAAGGCTAGGATACTATGTCTAATATCAATGTACCTACACAGTTCAAGGTACATAAATGATGCTTAATAACATTGTATTATATTAAAGGGTGATATCCAAAATCTTC
Source organism: Mesoplodon mirus (assembly GCF_964341445.2). Lineage (NCBI taxonomy): Eukaryota > Metazoa > Chordata > Mammalia > Artiodactyla > Ziphiidae > Mesoplodon > Mesoplodon mirus. Next base: position 95,181,412 of record NC_138984.1, read on the forward strand.
CACAGCCATACTGAACAAGAAATGACCAGTCTTAACAGATATTTAACTGGTCATAAGGAACACCATACTGGTACATATCAGCTAAATATCAGCTCATCAAAATTTGCTTTATTTCCATTTCATGCCTTCTTTCTTTATTATTTTGATCTTTGTGGATCTGGTAAAATAATAAAAACCAAATAATTTTATAGTTAAGTACACAGTTTTTTCCGAAAGCTGATTTCCTAAAGCAGCCTGGTCTACACTCCTACCATGTCAGATTCAATGACAAGATCTTAACCAGACCTTCATATTAACACATATGCCAAGTTATTTAAAAGAGAATTGCTTTTATTTGCCTTCTGAATTGATGGTTTTGACACTCCCTGTGTAGTTCTACATCATATGAAGTGCTGACACACCAGCTGGAACGCTGAGAACAGTGAAATTATAAGCCTTTTATTGAAGGATTATTTATACAGCAGCCAGAACTATCTTAACCCTTAGTAAATGTTAAGTGAAAATTCACTGTCAGTTTGTGTCCCACATTATTGCAAGGCGAGAAGCCAACCTATAAGACCAAGGCAACCATGGATGCAGGTAGGAAAAGAGCCAAACTGCTTAAAGAAGGTGCTTGTTTTTGATTTAGTGATACTCTTCTTCTGAAGACACTTATCTAAACAGGGGTTAAGCCGAAACAAAAGTAAAGAAATGTATGGTGGTATTTTCTGTGATCCCCAAAGAAAGGTATATAGATACAGGTTTTAGCATTATATTATGAGACAGTGCCTTTTAGAATTTCAGCATGTAGGATCACAAATCATCTCAAATACTACTTAGTCCGTAGAAGGTATTTACAACAAGCCAATGCCCCCTAGAATAAAAGGGAGCATTTAATGTGGCAGACCATCATGGAGGGGAAGCAATAAAAGAGAAAGCACAGCTTGAAGTGCAGTATAACTGGGTGACTTACACCTCCCTGCTGAAGGCAGCAGACTTGCAGTTATAGAACTGCTAATCTGTTCTACTGTTTTTTAATCAGATGTTGGCATTATCTGCCACTAATTGCTTTTTCATTTCCACTTGTAATTATTCCATTGCATGTTTGTAGTGAGAAGCTGAAAATGAGGCAGATCACTGAGAAAGAATTAATTGTTAATGAATAATCATCAGTAGGAAGCCAATTTCATTATCTTCAAAGAGGTAGCCAGAGATTAACCACTAGCTGTGGTTCTCCTACTTTCTGTGCATGACTGTAAAGTAATCACAAATAATCACGCCCTTCAACTTCATCAATTATTTTCTATTATGTGGATTGATACCCATTTTTGTCTTTGTTGTTTAATGATAATGGCAGTATTCATGCTGGGGAGTGCTAATTGGAAGGTGTTACATTCAGTGGGCTTTAAGCCTAATTATTAGAGCATCTTCTTCATTAGCACATGATCCAAGGGTTGCATGATAGGAGTTACTAATTCTTCCAAGTTATAAGAATATCATATTGGGAAACTTTTGCATGTCCTTACACTGAGTAACACACAGAAAATCTTCTATCTGGTCAAAGTTGTGTGGCTACCAACAGAGACTTTCTGTTTAAATAAAATAGGATGTTTTAACCTGATATAAGTCTTTGAACATGAAGCCCACTTCTGCCCTAGAAGCTAGGTCTGCCCAGGACTGTTGATGAGCTTTCAATTCTGCTTTGTTTCTATACCAACACTTGTTCTTCAGAACAGCTCACACAGCTCCTGGGGATTATTACAGCTCTCAGTGGAGCTTTGCCAGCTATTAATGGAAACACTATGAGATGAGTTTGATAGTCAGGATGGAAGGCTCCTAATGTTTGTTGCCGCGGTGGCCAGGTGATGTCACTCCCAGACTTAGGGAGAAAGTAAATATACAACCCCACTGCACGTTTGCACAGGGCTGCGTAACTTCTCAAGGCTCCTTCACGTGTATTGGTTTATAGCATCCTTTCACAGAGCAGTAAGATTTGTTGCTGATAGACCTGCTGTGACCCCAGAAACTGGGGCACAAAACCTGGCTCCCTTTACATGGTGCACTACAGTTCTTTAATGAGCGCAGCTAAATAGCTGCCCCTCTAATCGGAAAGAACTTCTTCAGTGCTTGTAATCACTCCCAGGCAACCGAGGCCCTGTTTCTAGCTAGACCCGCAGCTAAAGGAAGGTATGATGTGAGGCAGTCTCAAGTGTATTGGACGACAGAGCATGTTTTCGAAACATCTCCAGGAGAGCAACTGGCCAAAGAGGTAGAAAAATTAGGTGTAGTCAAAAGAGCGTGGGCTTTGGTGTTAGTCCCACCCACTTTGTTAGCTGTGTGAGCTGGTGTAAATGATTTAACCTCTTGGAACCTCAGTTTCCCTCATTAGGTTGTTATAAAGGTGAATGAGAGGTTATATGTAAAATATTAAACTCAGGGTCTGGCATCTCAGCCACGCTTGGCTTGGTTAGAAACAGATCAAGAAGAACCTTAATTGTCTAAGTAACAGGTTGTTTTCTAGAAATAAAATGAAGGTTTCAGAGAATATTAAGTAAATAACTCAAGTTCTGCAACAGGCAAATCCTGAAAAGTCAGTGACTTAGTATAAGAACATTTATTTCTTGCTTGTGAAAAGTCTGCCGTGGGGTGGTCATGTCTTTCTTCTCTCCAATCAGCTGGGTATCCAGGCTCCCTCAATCTGATGATGCTGCTCTCTGATGACATGGCTTCCCAGATCATCAAGGAAGGGAAAGAGAGAGATGGCAGAGGGGAAAGTGGCTTTCATGTGTCATCACCAGATGTGATGCATTGCGTCAGTTCGTATTTCTATGTGCCAGAATACAGCCATGTGGTTCCAATCTAGTGGCTGGGAAATGCAATCCTTTTGTGTGACTGGTGTGACAAGCAGCATCATGCATTGTGTCTGCTATCATGTGCAAAGAGTAAAATAACCAGGAGATTAATTTTGAAAAGATTATACTGAGAGTACATACAGATGGTTGGGAGCAGAAGAAGGACTAGAATCCAGGATGCCCTTTAGAAGAGTATTATAATCACAGCAGGAAAGAGATAATGGAAGCTTGTGAATAGTTTAGAAACTGTGATTAGAAATGTCAGACAATGGGGCTTCCCTGGTGGCGCAGTGGTTGAGAGTCTGCCTGCCGATGCAGGGGACACGGGTTCGTGCCCCGGTCCGGGAAGATCCCACGTGCCGCGGAGCAGCTGGGCCCACGAGCCATGGCCGCTGAGCCTGTGCGTCCAGAGCCTGTGCTCCGCAATGGGAGAGGCCACAACAGTGAGAGGCCCGTGTACCACAAAAAAAAAAAAAAAAAAGAAAGAAATGTTAGACAAGAGAAAGGAGTCAAAAAGATAAAATTCCAAGGTTAAATGGTGTTTCTATAGAAACACTAGCATTGTACGGGGAGACTAGATATGGAGAATGAGAACGGGAAAAGCATATTAGGTGGTATTCAAAATAGACTAAGTTATATAGCTGGTTGCTGTTATGATCAGGGGAGGAATAACCGTAGAGAAGAGGAAAATACAACTGCGAGAGACCTGGACGTTCAAATATCTGGGAGAAAGGTTCAAATGTGTCCTATTTTGATTGGTAGAGTCACTGACAAGGTGTACCAAACCTCCAGACAAATGAAGAGGGTCTCTGAATTGTTGCATGGTGAAAACCCTTCTCAGAACTTCTCTCTTGGATACAGTAATACTATTATTATTTTATACGGTGGCCTTTACTCAGGCACAACATAACCGTACCTTCCAAGGACAATGACAGCAGGTTCTTGGTTTATCTATTTTTAAATGGGAGATTGGGAAGGAGATGGTGAGAAGTAGGGTAAGGGGATAGTATACACAGGTTCACCCACATCTTCTGTATTCTTACTTGAACTGGGTAAAAACAGTGTTTTTAATGTTACATGTGAGAAAAATGATTGCCATGGGATGAACCTAATAGGTTTGCTAACTTATTAACAGGTGACATTATTTTGGCATTTGGGCATTGGATTATTCCTAGATGCTGAGCTGTAAATAGATGCTATGGCCTGAAATGCTTTCTTGTGATTAAGTCATAATAACTAAGACCCCTTGTTCATATGCTTTATTTGTCTAACTTGCCTTACTTATTATGTATGACATTTCACAGGGGTTAACTATGCACTTCAAGATCCTGACCTTATTATGATGTAGGCATTTGAACTGGTTTCCTGATGCTTAGATGCTGTTGCCAAAAGTTTTGTCTCTATGTCTCACTACCTTCTCAGTCACTTGACTAATGCCTTTGATGAGACAAGCACTCTACTCTCCCATCTCCAAACTTACCATTCCACTTCACCATGGCTACCACCATGCCATTGCTGCAAAGTTAGATGATGATGATTTTATGTTGATTTTAGTTTTTATTTGTTTCGCATGGAACAAAGCGATGTGCAAACCGGAGGTAGTATAATACAAACGGTTACAAACCTTTGACAGCAACTCCATCTCTTAGAGACTAAACAAGAGAATAACCAGTCCTTGAAAGCAAACATGAACACTTGAAGTAAAAAGGCATCCTGGAAGTAGGGTATGGGGAGTGTCCCAGCCCTACAAGACATTTTCTTCAAGACCCAGAGATAGGAATCAACCCCAATAGGCTTTATTTATTGGTATTTAATGTTTGTGTATACTACTAATAATGTTACCTTAGATGTTAACACTTATGGGACTTTATTCATGAATTTAGGTGTCTGGTATTGTGCCACGGATATGAAAATGAAGAGGAAGCAGCCCTTGCACTCCAAAATTTAAACTCATACAATATTATCTTCTAAAGGTGGCCCTATTTTGAAGTGCTTCAAGGGTGAGCAAAATAAATCCAAAATAGAGATTTCAGAGGCCTCTGATTGTTTTCAGGGATAAAGATAGTTTAAAAGTTAAATAATATGGTCAAAGATTATGAGTTTTTCTGAGATCATAGTCCTGGACCTCAGGGTGAAATCACTAACTACTCTTTAAAACAGATTAGTGATAAAGTGGGCTGTCACGTATGAAAGTAAATCTTGATACAATTAAGGAAATTCCTAAAATGTCTTTGGGAGCTTTCATTCTGTCAGTCATCTCAGCCATCATATATTCTTAAAATCTTTCTAACACCTAATACATTTTCAGTACTTATATGCAAGAAATGGTTCTCATCCTGTACATTTCCATGAAAAGAACTAGGTTCTGAATCAAACATAAAGATTAGCAGAGAGTCTCAGGAATGAAGCCATAACAGACTGTTCTCACATGAAAACTTTACCCCTACATTGCTATTCTCCCATTTTGCCATCTCATATCAATTTTAATAGCTTATGTCTCATCAGAGAGCGGTTATACTCTGACATGTTCCCTCCTGGTGCAAAATGGCAGCTACTAAAATATAAATCACTGCAGAGAATTGCTGGATTTAGAGCCAATTCTTCTAATAGAAAACAACAGCAATGTTAATTTCAGCTTGAGAATGATGACTTTTGTATGGTGATATAATGGTACAGACTATAATGGTGTCAACTACCACCATAAAATATGCTTCAAATGGGCTACCTTTTTTACATTTAGACTAGGGTGACTTCTGTCACATTTCTTTTTTTGGCATGGAAACAGACAATCTATTAAATAAATATTAATCCCCAGCAGTCCTCAAAACAGGCTCAACCATAGCAGGATTTTAAATAACTTCATTAATTACTTAACTACCTTTCCCCCAAACTCCTAAGGGATCCTTTGATGCTAGTCACTCTAATGAGTTACCAAGTGATTCATGACTTCAACCTGTTATCATGCAAAATACATTTCCAGTTGGAAATCTTTACAGATGGTTTTGCCGGAAAGTAAGTAACCACTCTAGACTTTAAAGAGGGCAAATTCCATTTATACAGGGTATGATGGAGAATGATTTGGCTTTCTTTTTTTTCCTTTTTTTTTTTTTTTTTTTTACATTATACTCTAAAAGGGTGTAATGTGTACAGAAATTCAGTTTGGGCAATACATGATCAAAGGAGGAATTCTATTTGAATGGTAAAGACTATCTGCATTATCTGTGGGTGAATTATCCTTAACAATAGCCGTATCTATTGCTAGTCCTAACTTTCCTTGTAAGATTTCATATCACTTCTCTCTTCCCAAAGTAGTCATTAAAAACACAGAATGATTTTTTATTAATCTAGACAGGACACAATTGAGAAGGTAACTATGTTTTCAAAGAACAAGAAGAAATGATTTTTAGAAATCTATTTTTCCAAAGTTATGTTTGTTACTCTCCAATTGAATGGTAATCAAGCACTGAGTATTCTTTTTTTTTAATACAGTTTATTATTATCGTACTAACACCTATACACAATTCTTTAAGGTACTGTAAAGCTAGTAAGGAGAAGTGTCCTTCCTGGAGAAGCCTTTCTGGTAGCCCTCTGTTCTCTGTTTTGTTCTAGACTGGCTGCCCTCCAGGAACGGTGCAAAGCCATCATCTTAGCATTTCCTGTTGCCTCTGACCTGTGTGGAGTCACCCATTTCCAGTGTTCTGGAAGCTAAATAGAGAAAGAGGGCTAAGAGCCTTTCTTTTACAAGAAGATATCTTTGAGTCTGAGGCCTCACTAGAGATTAAACCTTTTATTTCCTGGAAAGATAATTGAGGGGTAATTGCTTAGCTCAAATAACCCTCTTGTCTATAGCCCCTATTTTGACTCCCATCTTCAGAACCTGGTGTCTCCAATTCTCTAGTCTTTCTGGGGATTTGTGGCACAAATCAGTTCACTTTCGTAGGGCCTACAGATTTCAACTTTCTATCTTCTTACAATTTGTTGACATTAGCTTTACTTTGTGGATTTTTTTTTTTTTGTCTTCGTGGATGATGATGATGTTGATTTACCATCACTTTAGCAGTGTTAAGGCACAGAGCAGTGATGAACAGATTCGTTGAATCTGCCGTGTTAACTAGATGTTGATGTTTGTCAAGTCTTGTCTTTTTGTCAGGGATCTGGGAGTCAACAAACAGTAGGTCTAATTTGAACAGAAAATATCTCCAATCTATATGACCGAAATGCTTTTCTTTTTAAATGTTTCAGTCATGTGGCTCCTCAGAACCATAGAGGTTCCACAGAACTTCCCTGGAGAGCTAGCACCCAGGCAAGGCAGGAATAAAAGGCTGTTAGGGGCCTCCCTGGTGGCGCAGTGGTTGGGAGTCCGCCTGCCGATGCAGGGGATACGGGTTCGTGCCCCGGTCTGGGAGGATCCCATATGCCGCGGAGCGGCTGGGCCCGTGAGCCGTGGCCGCTGGGCCTGCGCGTCCGGAGCCTGTGCTCCGCAACGGGGGAGGCCACAACAGTGAGAGGCCCGCATACCGCAAAAAAAAAAAAAAAAAAAAAAAAGGCTGTTAGTAGGTGGGACTTTAGGCCACCAATGTTACCTCTCACCCCTAAACTAAGAAGTTTCATTTATACTTGTTTCAGGTATTGTGTTTTGCATATGATTTTAATTGAACAAAGAGTTTCAAATATATAAAATGTTTGAACCCAGTTCAAGTAAGAATACAGTTAAATGCAGACTATCCAGAATTCTTGAGAATAAGTGGCTAAGCTTTATGAGATCTGGTGCTTTATAACCCTTTATGTGCCGAAATGTTTGTCTTAATTGTTTTGTCTTTGCTCTCACTTATATATAGGCTATCGGATAGGCTTCTGTGTCAGCACATAGTCATGTTCACCGTAGAGGCTCTTTGTACCTTAAAGAGGTGTTGAACTGGTGTTGACCCAAAAGAGTTGCTGAGTCCCTCAGATTGCACAGCTGCTCTAATTTGTGATTTTTATTTTCTCCTTCTTTTTGCTCCTTCTCATCTTGTTTACTCTTTTTTTCCACACACACACATTATCTTGTTTACTCTTATAACAACGTATCCAAAAGTTCATTCTTTTTGCATTAGCTGTTTAGCATATTTAGATATCACAATCAAATAATTCTTTTATTCTACATGGTACACTGTCAATTAGCCCACATTCCCTATAATCATCAAAAAAGAAGTGTTTCTATCTATTCCATGCTCACTTCAGTACTAAAGAGTTCATTTTCCTGGGCACAGAACCATTTCAGAACTTCATATTTTCAGAAACCTGAATTATTTTTATCAGAGGATAATTGATGATACGGGAAAATAATTGATGCAGGTTCTGTATTTCATAGAGAGCCAAACGAGAGGTAGGTAAACACCTAATTTATTTCACAAAGGAACATGTCTCTCATGCCCTTCTTACTCATAGGCAGTTCCCACCCATGAGCTAGCTCTTTGTCCCTCCTTGGCCCACTTCATAGGCCTCCTGCATCTGTTAAATCTGAAAGGCAAGGAATTTATTTCTGAGTCAGTTTTTGGCCAGCTCTTTTAAATCATGTGTTTAAAATATACAATTTCTCAAATATAGAAAATGTATTAATGGACACATTCCATTTTATAAAGAAGTCCAATATATGAAATGTTTGGAGGCAACTCAGTTTTGACCAAAGAAGATCTGTAGGCCTTGGAATAGGACCAAGTTTTGAATTATTTGAGATTCAAGGCATGAATTAAACTTTGCTAAGGGGTCCTCTTTATGCATGTACATACTCTAGGGGAGAAGCACATATGCCAATTGACCATGTTCATAATTGTTATAGTCAAGTGATGCTTGATGTTTTTTGATTCAGAGGCATATAAGTTATAAGAGAAAAGTATATGATATTGAAAAGAGATGTTTCCAAACAAGCAGGTGTTCATTGACATTTTTAAACAAATTTTACCCATTAGTTCTTAATTACTAGACTACCTTACTGCTCTAAGACAAATACTGATAGGCAGAAGTTCTAGAATGTATTTCCTTTTTTTCCCCAAACTCCATAACGAATTCCTCCATGAGTCAAGAGCTCTGCCATGCTGCCAGGTAAGGCTTGCTCAGATAACACTGATGTTCTTGCTGCTTCTGCAGCCATTTCCTGTGCTGGATCTCATTCAGAAGTGACTCAAGGTGAACACTCAGTTTCAGTGTCCTTCCTTTTGCTTTTTATGTCTTTCATTTAAGTTAGAGGATATGGATTTTTTTCAGATAGCATGTGTATGAATAGACTAAATCTTTTACTAGAACCCGATCACAAAACACCACTTTCTAAATCAGACAGCATACATTTAAAAAAGAAAAGAAAAAGAAAAAACAAGAATCTTTTAGGTACCAGGAAAGTATGCAGGTGTAGTGAATTTAAAATGAACCAGTTTGAACCATGCCACAAGTCACATTTTTCACCAAAGCCAAAATAATTCAAGTTCTGATTACAACATTCTTGTACAGTTCTGGTAACACCATATTGTGGCTTCACCTGAGCATATTAACTTCTTACAACTGAGATGTGACGGTTGAGTAAAGTCATATATTTTGGTTTTTATGGTTTATGTGTTTGGTGGTGCTTTTGCAACTGGGAAGATATGTTGTGATCTCATCACTCAAAAAAGGCACCCACTTATTTACACCCTGGACAACTATAGCTTAAGTGTTCTAACGTCTGCGTGACTAAGCATTTTGAAGGATAAATCATCTTTCCTCATAAAGTTTTAAAAGGACTACAGTTAAATAATTCGAAAGAAAATAAAGGGAACAAGGTCAAACAGATCAAATAAAGATTGATTTTTTAGAATAAGATTTCATCATCTGTTCTAATAATATTGATTGGTGCTAAAGGATTTAACAAAGTATAAAGAAAATGGAATGACTTCTGAAGTCAAATTATTAGATGAGCAAGTTCGGATTCCTTAGTCCCTCAGACTAAAGGATTTGGACTCTGGTCATTTAGCAAATATTGATTAAGTACTCAAATAATTCATAAAATTTTCTAAGGTACTTGGATCCTTTGAAATAACTAAGCATAATCTCTGTCCTCAAGGTAGAAGGACATGATACTAGGTGACAGAAAACAATCAATATGAATATAAACAGATAATTGCATAGCTATGTAGAAAGGAAACAAAGTCATGGGTAAAGCTGGGTAAAGAAGAAAGAGGGCAATTGACAAGAAGTAAAACTTAATTTCACCTAATACTCAGATATGTGGCTGATTTCCTTCTTGAGCACAAAAAGGAAAAAGGAAAATTATGAGTATTAACCATCATTTTTGCAATAAGCAGTTTTTGCTGCAAGTGTTCTTAGTGTCCATTTCTGACAATAAATATGTGCCAATAGACTTAGGAAGAAAATAATCCATAAAGTAAAAAGTTTAAAGGTTTTTAACGTTATAAGAATTACAGTTCAGGATATAAGAACTATTTTTTTTAAAGAGCTGGATATATCATATGACTAGCATTTTTATATTACGACCACATATATTATTATATATATTCATCTTCCCTTTCATCATGCTCCCTCTCCAGTATTTCCTAGCTCTAATAATTGGCATCATCATCCTCCAAGTTGCCTAAGTAGGATATGTGGGCATCATTCTTGATTATTACCACTCTTTCAGCCTTGATGCCCAATCAGTCACCGAATTTTATACTTTTACAAGGGTTTGTTGAATCCTTCACTTTTCTCCATTCCCACTGCACTGCCTCTAATAGGTCTTTCCATTATTTTGATCCCCACTTTCTTCAGTCCTCCAAATTGAAGCCAATGTAATTTTCTGAAACAGAAATCAGAATGGATCATTCCTAGTTTGAAATACTTCAATGGTTTCCCATAATCTTAAGGATAAAGTTGAAAATCCTTAGGATGCTTTGCCAAGCCCAACCTAACCTGGACCCTGTTTGCCTCTCCAGCCTCACCTTGCAGTTCTGGGTGCTCCAGCACACATCTTCCTTCCTCAACTGTAGTAATACCGGGAAAGCACTGTGGCAACATTTGTGTCTAGGTTTTCAAGCAAACTCTGCCTTTTGCATAAAATATTCTTCCCTCCCATCTTCCCACAACCTACTATTACCTGCCCTTTGCACTGTATTCATAATTTCCTACCAGGTTTACATAATTTCCTACCTCAGTTTACTTAGAATTTCCATAATAAATTTTTTCTTGACTTCTATACTTAAGTCTCTAGTGGGAGGGGTCAGTTGTTGTATTATAGTAGGTTCCCCTTTATTGTCATTGCATGTTTACTTATAAGTCTTACTTGCTATGTTACAAGTTAATTGTTGAGAGTAGAAATGGTATCTTATTTACCATTATATTATGGTGTAGCATGATGTCTGGCACTCAGTGAAGATGTACTGGAGGAGTTAATCATAGACATTTTATATGTTCTTCTACAAAGCTTTGTTAAAAAGAAAGCAAAAACTATGCTAATGTCTAGAGACAAAACTAAGCTTCCCTAACACTATTTTTTTTTTTTTTTTTTTGCGGTACGCGGGCCTCTCACTCTTGTGGCCTCTCCCGTTGCAGAGCACAGGCTCCGGACGCGCAGGCTCGGCGGCCATGGCTCACGGGCCCAGCCGCTCCGCGGCATGTGGGATCTTCCCGGACCAGGGCACGAACCCATGTCCCCTGCATCGGCAGGCGGACTCTCAACCACTGCACCACCAGGGAAGCCCCCTAACACTATTTGTAGATAGTTCTTTGGTATTATTCATACTTGACTTTGTTTGCTCCACAAACTTTAACCTAGGCAAGCTAAAAATGATGAGTGCTAACATTTATTAAGTCCATACTGTCTGTCAGGTACTGTGTTAAATTCTTTACAAATATTATCTTATTTAATTTCAGTTACTCTTTCCCCAGCTTTATTGGGGTATAATTGGCAAATAAAATGGGAAGATATTTAAACTGTACATCATGATGATTTGATATACGTACACATTGTGAAAAGATTCCTCCCATTTAGTTAATTAACCACATTTATCACCTCACATATTTACCCTACTTTTTTTGGTGTAAACGTTTAAGTTGTACACATTAGATCCTCAGGCCTTATTCATTGTATAATTGAGTTTGTATCCTTTTACCTGTCTCACCATTTTGGTCAGCCTCCCATTCACTCTTCCTCTCCTCTTCATTTCCTCTTATGACCCTGGTTTAAGCTACTATTGTTTGTTTGTTTCTTCCTTTTTTTAAAGGTCAGATTTATTGAGATATAATTTACATAGAGTAAAATTCTCATGTTTAGTTCTACAGTTTGACAAGTTTTGGTAAATGTAAATAGTTATGTAAACACGACCACAATTGAGATACAGACTTCCATGTTCCCCAAAAGTTTTCTCATGGCCCTTTGTAGTCAATCCCCTCAACCCTCCCAATCAGTGGCAATATCTGATCTCTTCTTTTTCTCTATAGCTTTGCCTTTTTAAGATTCTTATATAAATGAAATATTAAAGTACCTAGTCTTTTGTGTTGGTGCAGGTAGAGGTAGTTTGTGTTGGTGCTGAATATTATTACATTTTATAGATATACCACAATTTGTTTATCTCTTTACCAATTAATAGACATGTGGGTTATTTCTAGTTTTTGCCTATTAAAAAAAAAAGATTCTATAGCATTCTTATACAGGTGTTTGTATAGACAGATTTTTTTTCTTTTGAGTAAACATCTAGAAGTGAAATTTCTGCATCATTTGTTAGGTATATGTTGAATTCTACAGGAAACTGCTGAACTGTTTTCCAAAGTTGTTGTACCATTTTGCATTCCCACTAACAATGTATGAGTGTTTTAGTTGTGCTGCCTCCTTGCCAACACTTGGCGTTTTCAGTTTTTTTAAATGTTAGCTAATATGGTAGATGTACAGTAACATAAAAGTATATTATGCTTTTAGCTAGTAACTAATGATGTTGAGAAATTTTACATGTGCTTATTTTGCCACCTGCATTTCTTCTTTTATAAAGTATCTGTTCAAATCTTTTGTAACTTTTTTTAAAGAACGTGGTACTTCTCTCTTTATTGAGTTGTAAGAATTCTTTATATATGCTGAATCATTTACTTTAAGAGGTATGTGTTTTGCTAACAGGCGTTGGCTTGTCTTCCTAACAGTGTCTTTGAAGAGTAGTTTTTAATTTTGGTGAAGTCCAGTTTATTACTGTCCTATCTAAGAAATCTTTGATTAACCAGAGGTCACAAAGATTTTCTCCTGCACTTTCTCCTAGAAGATTTATAATTTTAGGTGTTTTGCATATGGTATGAGGTAATGCTAGAGATCAGTATTTCTGCATAAGAGGTTCATTTTTTGCAGGTCATAGGTCTTCCCACTACACCAGAATCTTCCCTGTTTTGTAGGAGCTTATAAGGTCTTAATATCTACACTTACATTATCCTGAGCTAACAACTATTTGCTTCTATAGTAGGCATAGACCAGAACTGTCATGTTTGACTCTCTCATAGACATTATAAGTAACTAATTTTGAATGTCCCAGACCAGTTATCATTATCTAGATTCAGTGTGACTGTGTTTGGGCATGCCAAATCATTGTTGTATGACCAGTGGACACTGAAGCAGATGGTGCTGGAAGCATAGTAACAAATTAGATCCAGGTGATGTGGCGGGGTCCCTTCTCTTGAATACTCATGGTAAGTTATATTGGATATGCTTTCACAGCCTTCCCTATAGAAGGTGGTATCCCTATAGTATTGTAATATTTTATTAAGTTACACTTTCCACTTTGTAGCATCCGTCTTTATCAGAAGTATAAGATACTAAGTAACAAAAAAAGAATAATGACTTTTTCAAAACATGTATTTGCTTTTTTATTTTTTAAGATGCCAAAGCATATTTCGTGATGATATTTATGGAACTTAGTTTGATTTTTAGAGTTTTTAGAAAACTGGAAATGAATTTCCCTTCTGGCTAGATGTCTGTTTGCATTGTTGGCTCCTCCTCCCACAAATTTCCTCTCTATTTATTCTGCTTTACTCCACATGGATTCTATAGATTTGATTTAAATTGCACTGACTTGCACAAACATATCTACCCTAGAGAAGTTTGACTCTTTTAATATTCTACTCACCACTAATGCTTCTTTTTCATTTGGGCTTTTAATTAGGATGAATTCCAAATTACTATTTATTCTGATAGAAACACTGCTAATTACACAAAGCATCTTAATAAAGAATGGAAACACAATTCAGAGCATCCTCCTTGTAGTATCCTAATACCTAGTAGCTTTCAAATAGTGTTAAGGCACTTTTATTCCTTAGCAATTATAACATGGTATTAAAACTCTTGCTACTTGATGTTTTTCTAATGTTTGGCAAACTTTAGATACAAGGGCTTATGGAGAGTTCTTGATCCTTCAGATAAATCTTAAATTTGACTAACTAGAAAAGCTTAAGCAAACATATTGACTTGCTGCTGAGGTTTTAAAATAAGTCACCGGAGTTGTACTAAAAACAGAGCGCAAAAACAAAGGAATAAGTTTGATTTGCTCGATCCTGACACTCCTCAAAGTTTGTTACTGGATTCTAATCTTTTGTTTCCTTGTTTATATTACTATAATAGATTGCATTACTTGCCCTGATTCTTCCTCCCCTCCTTGTATCCACACCCTATGCTATGTGGTTTTGAAGTTTTCTTATCAAGAAGTGAAGTATTTTCACTGCCTCTTGATTCTAAGTTCAGGCATGTGACTAGCTTAGGCCAATAGGATATCAGTAAATGTGATGCAAGCAGAGACTTGAAGAAGCACTTTTGAGACTAGGTTTATGAACCATGAAATCTCAGACCCAGACAAGGTGGCTGGTCCCAGGATGAGGGTGAAAGCCATATGAAGCAGAACCAAGTTGACCCAGCTAAAATCAGCCTGGTTTAACTTACCCCCCAGTTACATTCAGATGCATGAGTGAACCCAGTGTAGATAAACTGAACCTTGCAGACACAGAACAGATATTTATTGTTGTGTAGTATTGAGATCTGTCATTGTTTGTTGCCCAGGTGTTTTTAGAAAAAAACCTGATACAATCACCAACCAGATTAAAAACCTTTTGGGTACAAGGCCTTTGTTTTTTTCATTTTGTCTACCACTCAGTAGGGGCTTATTTAATGTACATTGGTTGACTTCATGAATAAAGATCAAGTGAAAATAATTTTTCTCAATTTTTTTGTTGTTATTCTGAGAGCTCATGCTACTAGCCATAATTGAATGTATCAAAATCTAATAATCTGTAATTAACCATCACATTTTTTTCTCCCAAGATTTTCAGGGATAATTTCCATGAGCCTCTCTCAATCCCTTGACATGGCTGGTGTTTAATAACTCTTAACAATAAGAACTTGTGCTGATAAGGATAAGTAGCCATCAATGTATGATCTGCAGATCATAAATGAGCAGTGCATGAAGCATTTTTTATTCCCCAGATCAACATGGGCAGTAGCATTTTATCTCAAGCCAGTTATAGAGCAAGTTGGAGTGTGGGCTATTTTTAACCTCACATTTTCCCGTTTCTTCCCCAAAATAAATATCCTTATCTTCTTCCCTGTTAAACCCTTTTTTTTTTTTTTTTTTTTTTTTTTGTGGTACGCGGGCCTCTCACTGTTGTGGCCTCTCCTGTTGTGGAGCACAGTCTCTGGACGTGCAGGCTCAATGGCCACGGCTCACGGGCAGCCGCTCCGCAGCATGTGGGATCTTCCCGGACCGGGGCACGAACCCGTGTCCCCTGCATCAGCAGGCAGACTCTCAACCACTGTGCCACCAGGGAAGCCCTAAACTCTATTCTTAAAAATGGATGTAAATGACAGATAAATGAGGAATTGCAGGTAGTATTGCCTCTCATGAGGAGATTTGCATACTAACATTCATCCATTTTTTCATTTATTAAATCATGCTGAGTGGCCACTCTGCCCAGCACCATAAGAAGTGTTGGGTATGTAATGGTGACCGAGGCAAACATGATATCTTCTTCCGTGGAGCTCATGATTTGGAGTTGGGGGCAAGTGGGAAGAGACAGACACTGAACAGGAGTAGTACATGTTGGAAAAGGAGAGGTAAAGGGCACATTGGAGTGTATGGCCAGAGTTGTAACCTAGTCTTCAGAGGCAGGGAATTCCCCTGGGGAGGTGCAGTTTACACTTGAAGAAGAAGTTGGAGTTGGCCCAAGAAGCATGGGAAAATCATTCCTAGAAAAGGAACTGTTTATATAAAAGTCCTGGGAGAGATAGATCATAGTTTGTTCTAGGAACTGAAGGTAGTCCAGGATGGCTGGAGTCAAGAGAGGGGAATGATCCTTGATGATGATAATTTGAAGAGTGTTCAAAATTTTGTTTGTCAGAATACTGTCTAAGAGTAGCATTTGGGTTATCTGGGATGCTTGTTAAAGAAGCAGATTCTGGAGTTTCCCCCTGAATTACATGGTTAGAATCTCTAATCAGAGTCTCTGATCTGTATTTTAATAGGTTCATCCAGCAATTCTTATGCCCCTAAATTTTGAGAACTGCTTGCCTAAAGGATTAACAAATAATCAAGAGTTGTTCCTGTTATACTTTTTGTGGCTGGTCTGGTAGTCATCTTTGTACAGCTCTGTAATCATTTACATGATCTACTGCTAGATTCTCTCATTATCAGGGTCTCTATTCTTAACCACTGCTATTTAAACAATATATTTATTGGCAATTCCAGATGACAGATGAACATGTACTAAGATAATGTGTGCCCACATCTGATTTTTCTAAAAATCCCTCAGTAAACAAATAAATGGATGCTCAGAGAATATCTGTGATGCCATATTTAAGGTTCCTGTGCACATTTTGTTTAGCATTACAAATTGACTGTCTAACAGAATTAGGTAGAGAAACTATGTATCAGATCCATGATGCTTTGTGAATAATTGACTAGCCACACAGGTGCATAAGACCACAAATGTGATTTCCTTCTTTTTGTGAGGAATAATATATATTATTAAAAGATGGTGGTTGGTGGAGGGAGATTCCAGGGATTCCTTGTCATCTTTACGATAAAAAAATTTTTATGCCTAGTTCAGTGTATGATTTATCACGTAGCCAAAGTTTTCTAAATTCCTTGCCTTGTTGTGCTATCATCTATACCACTGTTGCTCTGAGAAAATAGAATTTTATGATTTATTCTGATAGTAATTGTTATGCTTTAAACAAAATTGGCTCTATTTTCTTCTTTTCTGGTGATGGGTGTTGCTACAGCACATTGCTCTAGTCATCCTCCCTGAAAGCACTCTGCACCCTTACCCTGTAGCTTTCGTCACAGTGGCAGTGATGTAATAAATCATATAATGATTCATTTCAGGTTTGTCACTGCCACTATATAATAAACCTCAAGCAGTCAAGGTTCATGGCAGAGGTTTAACTTATACTATGTTCCTGGCACAGGTAGATGGTTAATGTATATTTTTTAAATTAAAGAGTAGTTGGATAGAAAGGAGTGGAGAATCCTGTTTCCTCCGCTCATTCTTCTCTTGGGTTTCCTAGGGCTGTTGTGCATAGTGGGGCCCCTATAAGGAGGCAGAAGGGGACCCCGGTAATAAGCTGCTCTCCTCTCCTCCAAACCTCTGCTCAGTCCAGACTCAATCCCTCCCCTTTTGTCTCTGAGTGTCAGATGTCCTGCCACTGTGGACATATACAGATGGGGACGTAATTTATTCTCACACTAGTGAAGGTTTTAGTGCACTGCCAAATAATTGCTGCCTTCACACATGGCCAGGGTCAGCCTCACGCCACTATTCATGTAGCACATACTCAGACTCCTTCATAGAGAAAATGTATTGTGAAAAACTATACTATTTCAAGTACTTCCTTGACCTCCTAAAGTTAACCTCAGAGAGAGAAATCAGGCACTTCATATACTTCTCTTCACTTTTGCTGTCAGAGACAGAACATGGGATGGTTGAAATACAGTTCTAGTAGAGTTTCATATTTCAGTGTTTTTCAATTTTGATTTTTATCCACACGGTAATTTGCCACATACAGTACAGCTATAAAATAAATCATTAGAAATATATATGTTAGGCCTTTCTCACCTTCTGAGATGGCCCACACTCTGTCTGTGGAGTGTGTTTCTCTCTAAATAAATCCACTTCTTACCTATCGCTTTGTCTCTCACTGAATTCTTTCTGCAATGAGACATCAAGAAGCTGAGCTTCATTAAGTCCTGAAACCAGGTGTGTGATCTCAGTTGGAAGACTGTGGGTTTTGGCACGGTTTGAGTCCTGGCTGCGTGGGTTGAAGTCCCAATCTGGGTTTTGTCTGGGTTCGAGTCCTGACACGTGGGTTCAAGTCCCAGTCTGAGGTGCACGGTTTCAGCTGGCAACCACGAAGGGACAGTGATAAGGTAAGAAAATGTTGAGAGTTAGGTCTTGGTTCTAAAGAGGCCCATGGCACGCCATGAGCCAGGCATACTGGGGAGGACACTGCTGATGTCTGCTCACTTTTTGACCAGTGGGTCAACTCCATATACTTACGCACATCCAACAGCAGGTCCAGGACAGAATTGTTAATCTCTATACTCTTCTTGACTCTGAGGTTTTTCTCCTACATTCTTGCATTCTTGTTCATTCCTGCTCTATTTCTTTCTTTCTTTCTTCCATTAACCCCAGAAGACCTGTGTGACCACCAAGGTGTACTTTTTATTGCTTTACTCCCCTCCCTCTGACCCTTACAAATGCTGACCCTTTATTCCCAACTTATAGCTAGACCAACTCCCACTCATCATCAGCACCATTAGGATGTCTTCTGTGCTGTTTCTTTGTGACTTTTGGGGCACTAACACCTGGTTGGGAGACTACCTTGGAAGGGATAACATCTAAAATTGTAAGTGCAAATCTTGACCAAATTGGGCAGTGGATTTTGACTTAAAAGTGGAATTTTGGATAGCTCAGGAGTTAGAGATGTCACCTCAGGTTTGTATGAAATGGACTAGGCTACATCAATCCCAAGCAATACCCCTCTCGGCCATGTACTCCAGGATTGGGAAAGATTTGGACAACAGGAATTAAAAGGAAAAAACTTAGTAGGTTATGTAATCAGGTTTGTCCACAATATGAGTTAGGAAATTTAAAATGGAGTGAAGTACCCCATGTTCAAATTTTCTTGGCCTTGTATCTAGGCAATGGAAACCAAAAGGAATTTAAGGCGTGCATAGCTCGGAGGGATAACTCTAGGAGGACACAGAGGACATTTTAACTGATCCACCCTACAGGGCCATGGATCCCGAACGAACGTGGATCCCTCTTCCCCCGAGTTACAGGCTCTTCTGGCTATGCATTTCATAGCCCAGTCTGCCCAGACAACAGGCACAAAATTCAGAAAGCGGTCCTCAGACTCCAATGAATGATTTGTTCCAATTGGCTTATTTGGTTTTCAGTAATAGGAATATGGCCAAAAAGTCTGAACACACCCAGAGAAACATGCAAAAGACCTAAATGATTGCAGTGGCTTTGACTGCTCCAGAGACCACCAAAGGGGAAGCCAGCTTTTCTGGGCCAGTCTGGCCCTGGCAGACCACAAGGCCCATGGGTACCCATACAAGGCCCTGTGTGGAAAAAAGGGGCACTGGAGGGAGGATTGTGATTGATGTGCCCTTTGCAAACAGCCAGGACATTGAAAGGGGGAAGGCCCCAGATGCCGGAGAATGATGGGAGCCCCTCGGCCATTGATGGTTTTGTAATCAGAAGACTGAAGGGGCCCAAGCCCAAGAGTGGTTCTACCTAAAGATAACATCTACATAACTAATGTTGAGCCTCGGGTGTTCATTGTTGTGGTGGGCCATTTGATAGAATTTCTTATAGACAGTGGTACAGTCTTCTCAGTCTTAACCCAAAGGATTGGAAACCTTAACAATCATAAGGAATACATAATGGGGTTGTCAGGGAAGAGACAAGGGCACAATTTCCTGGAACCCCTTTTGTGCAAGATCAGTGGCCAGCTGTTTTTACATTCCTTTCTGTTTGTGCCTGACTGTCCCATCCTTTTACTGGGAAGAGATTTGTTAACGAAGTTAGGCACCACTCTGTTTCTCGAGGGGTAAGGGGACCACCCTCATCACCAAATGGTTCTAGCAAAAAGGAAAAGATAGGGCTTCCCTGGTGGCACAGTGGTTGAGAGTCCACCTGCCGATGCAGGGGACATGGGTTCATGCCCCGGTCCGGGAGGATCCCACATGCCGCGGAGCGGCTGGGCCCGTTAGTCATGGCCGCTGGGCCTGCGTGTCCGGAGCCTGTGCTCCGCGACGGGAGAGGCCACAACAGTGAGAGGCCTGCGTACCACACACACACACACACACACACAAAAGGAAAAGATAAACTGAAGCTAAAATAGAAGTTTAGTAGACCCCAGAATGTGGAATATCGAGGTTCCGGGCTTGGCCAAAGGTATCCAGCCTGTGATTATCAAGTAAAAAGGGTTATATAGTGTCTAAATATAAGGTACAAATTTCTTAAACCTAGGGAAGATCCTACAAAAAAATGTTTGTAACTAGATTACCAAAATAGGAGGCCACTGGTCTGACTAAACTGACCATAGCTGATATTCAGAGCCTGATAGAAATTTTGGAAGATGCCTTCTCCCCTAAGCTAAAAGAAGAAAAGTAAAACTTTCCAACATATGAATGGGTATGTCAGTCCTTCAGTATCATTGAGGTAACCACTCAATTATTTGAAAAAGAAAACAAAACTGTCCTTGTTTTACAAATGTAGTCTTTACAGGACCAGAGGTGTGGCTCCAAAAATAATCCAAAACCCACCAATCCTTTTATCACTCCCCAAACCTTCCCTATTTATCTTAAAAGGCTTGTAAGTATTAAACAAAGGGGAAACAAACTCATCCTAGGAGGAACTTGCTTGTAACTTTGGGTTACAAATGTCCTATATGGTCTTCTCAGGAACCCTTATCTCTGCCATCTTTTTAAATGCAAATTTTAGAAAAGAGGGTAAAGTAATTTAGAACTTGACTTGTCAAGGATAAATATAAATTTTAAGTGTCTTTTCTGTAAACACTAGTAAAAAGGGTTTAGCCATCTAGGTAGGTGACCTTGATTTGTTCCATCTGTTAGAAGCCCAATTTGAATCCAACCCCTTGTAAATGGTGGCTTTTATGTTGTACCTGACTCAGGGCTGAAATTTTGGAATGGGAACTATGAGGCCTCAGTGTTTGTTTGTTCATATGTATCTATATGTGTGTTGTAGGTGTATGGTATTGCCAAAAATGAATTTGTAAAAGAGCTCTACTTAATTGGCTTTAAAAAAATTAAGTGCTTATATAAATACTCAGAAATAGAAAACAATCTGGCCAGAATGAATTTCAGGTTCATGTCATCTGGAAAATATTCAGTGCTAAACTGATATCTGGTGTTGAAGGTGGCTTTAGCTTGTTGGTTTGATTAATATAGACATGTTAGAGTCATCAATGTCAAGTATAATACTTGTGTTGTACTGAAGTTTATTAGAGGTCAAATAAGACCTTATTCTATCTGCTACACATTTGTCAACAAGAAAAATGTGTTTCTCTCTAAATAAGTCCACTTCTTACCTGAAAAAAAAAAAAGAAATATATATGTTATATACTAAGGCTGGGAAGGGGTGCAGAGTGGCAGTTGATGTGGGGACTTTAGCAAACAGGGTGAAAAATGAGCATTGACCACCAAGGAAGTGTACATTAAAAATCATGTTGTAATAATAAAAATAATATTAAACATTAGTGAAACCAATAATCAAATCTGGTGATAGAAGGTGGGCTCAAATATATTGAAAGCTTCAAAAATTAAAATAAGAAAACTCCTAATAGGATATAAATGCTAAATGTTAAATAATAAAATTTCATGTTGTATCATGATTTGGTGATTCAAACATGATAACAAAATAATTTATAGGAGATGGTAGAAGAACAAGAAAGCAGATGTTGCCAAGTATAATTTTAAAGTCAATCAATCAATCAATATCGGGATCTTTACCTAGACTACCCTACCTTGACTATTGCAATAACCTTTGAAAGGACCCTCCCACTTGTTCATCAGGCTTCTTTCTGATTCTGCTATTAAGTTACTTTTTCATTCATGTATTCGTGTCTTGAAGGTCCCATTGAATGTCAGCTGTTCTGTGAGCCCTCCTCTGATAACCAGCTGTAAGAATGTCTCTCTCCTTTAGAGCTTTATCAGCACCTCTCTTATTTATGACTCTTAAAAATGTTCTACTTTGTATTTTAGTGACTAATGCAAGTTTTTAAAACTTTCTTACTAGTCCATAAATTTTGTGGTGAGATTTCTCTTTGACTGTACACTGCATAGGGTGTATTAAAACACCCAGCACACAACAGATGCTCGATTGATAAATGTAGATAGTACATGATTTTCAGGAAAATATTTTATATGGAGAGCGTCCGTCCTTCCCTTTCTTCCCCAAATCCCCTTCTCTGCTTTTCTCAACTTGGTGGTGATGCCCACTGAAGACTTAGCTCCTTATGAAACTTTCCTTGAACCCCAAGTTCAAGGTGGTCTCTTCTGTGACAAAAACCCATGTATTCAACATCCAAATGTTTGAATCACTGTGTCAGGCATTCTGTTACACGTTGAATGCTACCTCACGTGGTTGGTCACCATTTTTATGTTTAGCAGCCCCCACTCATTCAAGATGGTAAACTCCTCCAGAATAGGGATCCACATTTTACACATTTTAGCACTTAATTGTCAATTGATATTTATTCCATCAATATATGTAGTAGTTAGTGTCAGGCCCAGAACAGTGCTTCACATCTGTTGCTTCTATTTTGTTCCTGAGTTATCCTAATCATCTAGAACATTCTTTGGCATATAGTAGGTACTCAATAAATATTTGTTGAAAGTTTATTTCTAATAACTCTTGAGTTAAAGGTTGAGTCTTTTGGCAGCAGCTCCTACCAGTTGATTTCCTGGCTGTGAGAAAGAGGAAGCCATGTGCCTTCCGGCCTGCCTGTGCAGCAGCAGGCAGGTTTTCTGGAATGTTTCTGTAAGCATGTTCTCTGTGATCCTCATTTCACTTCTTCTTTGGCATGCTTCCTCCTTGGGAGCCATGTGCTGGGTCAGAGTGGCCTCTACTTGGAGATGCTGTCATTAATGATGGAGATCAATTGTGCTCTTTCCCCAAAGCCAAGTGATTTTTCTCTGGTTGTCCTGAATACATAACCTGCCTCCTCATTCGGAATTTTCCTTAATCATGTGATAATTTCCAATATAGTCTCCTTGAATTAAGATGGATAAATTTATCTCCATTCACTTATCATTAGTAAGCATATGATAATTCACCTAAACATGAAGGTATTGGTTAAGTTATAGTGGTTTGAGTATTTGTAGCCAAATGCAGTGGTGTTTAGTCACATGAAGGCAGAGCTTAGAACATTGATCTGTGTTTTTCTTTTTGCTGTTGGAGTCCTTCCCTTGCAAGCTCCCTCCTTTCTTCCCCCCTCTGCTAGTATTTACTGACAGCCTTCTCAGGCAAGGCACAATACTACTTGCTGAAGATATGATGGGGAACAAGTCAGAAATGCACTGGTCCTAGTGGAAATTACACTTTTAGAGGAGATTTAGACATTACACTACTGATTTTTACTATTTTAATTACTATTGTTATAAAAGCAGCAAAGAACTATGGACAACTATGGGAGCTTAAAGGAATCTAGCCTGGTTTGGTGGGAAGGGAACAAAGAGATCTGGCAGTCTGGAAAGGGTCATCTGGGAAAATGGTGTTAAGGTTGGTAGGAGAAAGCATGGAAAGGGGGAGAAAAAGAGAAGGAGGGAGGTGGTCACTTCTCTTCTCCCTACTGTTACATAACCATCAGTTAATGAGAATGAAAAGGCTTTTAATCAAATTATTAGGTTGACTTAAAGAGATATTTGACTCTTTAAATAAGAAACACCAGAGCATGTTAATATAAAATTGTATATATTAAAAAAATTTTTTTTAATAAATAAAATTGTATATATTTATCTAAAAGCCTGTATTTTCTTCCCTGGATTTAAAAAGCAGAGCATGTTGAACCCAGGCCACATGACTAAATAGGAAATCTCTCTTTCTTTAATCACACATGAATTTGGGGTGGGGATGGGCACCAGATTAAATCCTTTTTAAAATTTTTTATCCTTAAGATTATTTCAAGGTCAAGTTATTTGCTTTGTTAGTTTTTCAAATGTCTATTAACTTCTGTCTTCAAGAAAAGGTACATTATTAGTCATTTTCATATTGGCGATTTTGAAGCAACTTTTAAATAGATGTTTTTTAGAAAAGTTTTTCACAGTTTCTGGCTTCTAGCTTGATTGAGTTTCAGTAAATAAATTATAGTAATCTAAATATAATCCTTGAAAGTCAGATTAAAGGGCATTAAATGTAAAAACTGGTAGGGGAAGAAGTCTACTACAAGGTAATAAAATGGATGTAATTTAGTTGAAAAGAAACAAAATGATTGCCAATTGAAGTTTACTATTCTATGGTAATCCTTCTAGTTGACATTAAATTTGACTTTCTAAAGGCAGGTTATTGGATTTTTTATTCATATTATGATTTGACCCCTTTCTAGAGGAGTGAAAATTTTATGTAACTCATAATACTATAAAATGTATTTTGGAAAAATATATAATTATTATTATTGCAGCTATTACTTGTGAAAAAATTATTTGGTCAAAGGGAATGAGAAATATCTATAACTGTTATATGTGCACTCCTTTTGCTCATAAAACTAAGCAATTCTAATAGATTAAAATTTATCTAAGTCACATCTGTCTGATGAGTGACATTTTTATTGCAATAAGATCACAAAGGATATTTTTATCTTTCTCAATTCAGCAGTCAGGTTAAGGTTCCCTAATAGAAGGCTCCATTAGTCTTGCCACTTTTAGTAGCATTGGTTTTTAACTTCATTCTCTGTGAGTAAGGGGGAGTAGACATGTGACTTTGCAGGTTCAGAGGGGAAAATGAGAAAGCTTGAGTTTTCCTTCCCTCTGAAGAGAGTACTATTAGACCCAACCGTTTGATTTCCCCTTTGGTTATGTGGATAAGAGAGATCAACTCTCAGGGAACATCATCTAAGTCACTTCTCTGCTTAAAAATGTTGCAGGAGTTCTCACTGCCCATATCAGAGGTTCTCAAACTTTACTGATCATTAGAATCACCTGAATGGCTTGTGGAACCACAGATTGCTGGGTCTGGGATAGGGAGCATACATTCAGAATCCTGGCCTATAAGATAAAGACTAAAATTCTTATGCCCTAAAACGTTCATCATAGTCCAAAGGTGGCAGAGATTACTGGTTAAGGGTGTGAGCTCTGGAATCAAAACCCTGAGGTTCAAAGTTCTACCACTTACTCCCTTACCTACTGTGTAACCATGACCAAGCTATTGCATCTGTAAAATTGGGATAATAATAATATCTCCCTCTTAGGGTATTTATGCATATTATATGAGATTGTACATTGTAATATGCTAAAAATAGTGCATAATAGTTCCAGATGAATATCAGCTATTATCATTATTATTTTTTATCTCTCCGGCCTTTCTTAGTTGGATGTCTTAGTTCCAGCCATACCAGACTTATTCTAGACTAAGTTACATCTAGTTACATCATCATTTTTCTCTCCTGAGTCTTCAAATATCCAGTTTTCTCAACAGAGTTTCTACCTTTTCCTATACCATTCCCACCTTCAACTACCTAATTCCCACTCATTCCTGAAATCTCTACTTTTATGTTACTTTTCCAGAGAAGCTCAGACCAACCACAGTTGTATGTACTTTGCCATTGAAACACTGTTGTTTATATACTTGTTATTCATATCTGTCTTCTCTACTAGACTGTAGGCTCATGAAGGCAGACCATCTATTCATTGGTGCAATCACATGCCCAGTAGTTACTGAATGAGTGTTGGGTTGGCCAACCCTGGTATTTGCTGAATACATGAATGAATCAACACTTATTTTCTCCTTTGGGGCCCTGGCCCAGGATCACAAAGAAAACCATATGGAGAGATGTTGCCCATTCACTGGAAAGTGTGCCAATGCTGGAGGTTTCAATTTTATTACTATTGTTCCACACTGAGGATAGAAGTGAGTGACAATTGATAGCTAGCACCTTCAGTGAAGTTCTATCAGAGGTATATGTCAGGTCACACTGTGTTACTATAGGGATTTCAATTTCCTTAGTATTTTGACATGTCATTCTACTATTGTTTATATCCTAAAAAATGATAAGGCTAAGAAGGACTCTGGGAAGCATATACCAACATAGTAGTTTTACAAGTTTGGCATGGCTGTTTTCTATAACCTACATAGCACAGTAGTTAAAAGCGTAGATGAAGAACTAGAGCCCTGTTGTATGACTGGCTGATGACTTTGGTCAAGGTTTACCTTTCTGAGACCAGATTCTTCCTCTCTAAAATAGGCATAATTATAATTACCAAACAGTTATTTTGTAAAGCACTTAGTATTTACTCTTAAGAACTAAAGGAGAAAGATTTTAGCTCTTCATTGCTTTATGACATGGCTTTTATGTTTTCCTGCTCATCGACATTCAGTTGAAAGCCAATAGTATATATAACTCTGCACTGACTTGATTTTGTGAAAGGAGAAAAAATGTTGGCATTTAATGAAGGGAGCAGTAGAAATGATGATCAAACAGTAAAAAGTCAGTGATGTAATCTATGGGAAATCTCCATAAAACTGCCATTCAGAATTATTTGAGGCTCTCTAAGTATAGAGCACATAGGATCACCTAAGAGTTTGATTAGTGGAGAATTTTGGCTGAGTTTGTCTTTAATGAACAGTGTAACAGTCTATAATTCTGTTTCCATATTTACCTGTGATGCAAGGTGCTGGGCTATTGCACAGGGCAATCACCAATTTTACATCAGCTTTCTGCTCTTACCCTTTCATATGGGATCAGATGGGTCAGATGACTTCTAAGGATTAAGCAGGGGAAGTGCCAATGATTCTGGAACACTTGGAAGCATTCTCTTCTCTGATCTGCTTCTCTTCAGGCTGTGCTAGCAGGCTTTCCACACAATGCCACTAATGAACTTTCTGTATCAAATGATAATTGCCCATTTCAGTTGTCAGTCTCCCTCACAGACTGTTGGCTCCTTGAGGACAGCAACTATGTGTTATTCATATGGGTACCTCAGTGCTTGGCACAGTACTTGCCCCAGAGTAGGGGCTCCACTGTTGATGAACTGCAGTTGAACTGAATGGAATGCATTAAGATTCATAAAGTATAAGGGACTAGAGAACCATCTAAGTTGTCTCTGAGATAGTCACAACTTGACAATGAACCATTTTGAAATTGTGAGACCACCAGTCAAGAAAGGTTCAAGTACAAGTGTGTAGATTTGGGGCAAGTCATCTGTTTCTCTAAGGGAGAAATGATCTGGCATCTGCTTCTTCTACTCCCTGCCATTTTAGTTGACAGAACCAAATTGAAGAAGGTAAAAACGCCCTTAAGACTCAGATTATGTGGATCAACTTCACTGCCAAATTCATAAGTCCCATCTTCATAGTTTATACACAGTCAAATTAGTAGTTCTCGATGCTCCTTGGTGATTGAAGAAGGCAACAATACTGACAAAATAGGATTCTAAATAATCAATTTCTAAAATGCCATTGAGATAAAAGTCACTCTTTTTCCTTAATATTAGCCATCTAATAATCTTAGCAGAGAAGCCTTGACAGATTCTTTAAGGGACCTCTCTTTAGAAGGAAACCTGAAATTGAATGACAGGGGACCAACTACCGATATAATTTCTTCAACTGCTTTACATTCTCCTCACCAAAACTCTGTACAGAGTGGTAGCCCTACTAGCAGAAGTCCGTGATCCAAAGGAGAGTCACAAGTTGACTTGCTTTTCAAACCCAGGAGAAAACAAGCCCTTTATCCGTTTGGGGTTAGGAAGATGAGCCAGACCATAAAGGGATTTCAGTTTTCTCTGCGAGTTGTAGTCCTTGCGAATTCTCTCCTCTAGATCACAAAGGGGGACGTTAGAGACAGACCTTCTCTGCCCTTCAAGTTAAAGTGACTTCTCTATAAAACTAATTAAAATTCTGTTACTGTATGCCTCACTAAGTTCCCACCTCCTCCAAGTACTTTCCATATAGAAACTCAAATGGATTAATGTTTTAAGTCTAATTAAAAATAACTGCAAAATAGTGTTCTATCATGCCACAGTGGACATAGATCAACAATGAATTTCAACTTGAACCCTAGGGAAGAAAGATCTCAAATTATATGCCTGAATATGCAATAAGTCTACGAATCATTCAGTCACAAGGTTTAGAAAGGACAATAGGTACTCACATGAATAAGAAAATAAACAAAATGAGATTCTGTGTTACTGTCAAAGCCATAGAATGCCTATTATTCATTCTGGCTATGTATCTATACAACCTAATCACCTAATTGAAAAGTTAAAATTCAGTGATTTTACCCATATAATATTGAGCAATTTTTAGAAATTTCCTTCCATCATAAAGACAGAAGTTTTTAGTTATAGGCATACCTCAAAGATATTCTGGGTTCAGTTGCAGGCCACCGCAATAAAACAAACAGCAATAAAGTGGGTCACATGAATTTTTTGGTTTCCTAGTACATAAAAAAGTTATGTTTACACTATACTATAGTCTGTTAAGTGTGCAATAGCATTATAACCAAAATAATAATGTACATACCTTTAAAAACTATTGTATTGCTAAAACATGCTTACTGTCATCTGAGCCTTCAGCGAGTTGTAATCTCTTTGCTGGCAGAGAGTCTTGCCTTTATGCTGATGGCTGAGGACTGATCGGGGATGTGGTTGCTGAAGGTTGAGGTGACTGTGGTAATCTCTTAAAATAAGGCAGCAATGCAGTTTGCCGCATCAGTTGACTCTTCCTTTCACTTGAACGATTAGAGGCTGTTTGGGGGTTCTTAATTGGCCCAATTTCATTATTGCTGTGTCTCAGGGAATAGGGAGGCCTGAGGAGAGGGGGAGAGATGGGGAACGGTCGGTCGGTGGAGCGGTCAGAATGCAAACAACATTTATCGTTGAAGCTGGCTCATGTAGGCATGGTTTATGGCACCCCCACTAAAATTACAATAGTAACATCAAAGATCACTGATCACAGATTACCATAATAAATATAATAATAATGAAGATGTTTGAAATATTGTGAGAATTATCAAAATGTGACACAGAGACACGAAGTGAGCAAATGCTATTGGAAAAATGGCACTGATAGATTTGCTTGATGCAGGGTTGCCTCAAACCTTCAATTTGTTAAAAAAAACACACTATCTGTGAAGCACAGTAAAGTGAAGCACAATAAAGTACAATAAAACGAGGTATGTCCATGCTTATGTATATACAATGTTATATAAAAGTCTAATATGAGAGATTTTTTTCCTGTTATTAGAAATAAGATATTTTCTTTTCCAGAACTGTTTCTGAAGAAAATGTTCTATTTATGCCTAGTGATAATACAAAAATAACCTGCCACTTGTTTGGGGAGAAATGAAAGTTTTTCCGACTTGTA
This sequence comes from Mesoplodon mirus, assembly GCF_964341445.2. Lineage (NCBI taxonomy): Eukaryota > Metazoa > Chordata > Mammalia > Artiodactyla > Ziphiidae > Mesoplodon > Mesoplodon mirus. Next base: position 95,210,817 of record NC_138984.1, read on the forward strand.
GCTTGGGTATATATTCAAGTTACAAATTTGGAATAGCATATACTTAATGCCTAGAAATATCATCAGAATAGGGATAAGACAGGAATTGATTTTAGATAAATAGAAGAGAAATCATAGGAAGCTAACATTCTAGACATTGCAGCCTCAGGAATGGCTTTGGTTTACAAAGTAACATTAAACCAATTTCTCTTTGGTAAACTCTTAGAAATAAAGGGTACATATATTTGGGTTTTATGGTTCTGACCTTGATCCGGACAACAAGCAGCTTGGCAAAGCCTCCCAAAAAAACAATAGAGTCCCATTTTTAAGGACCTGAAAGGGCCTCCAAGAGAACTTAAAAAAAAAAAAACCTCTATTTTCCTCTCTAATATACATGACATTCTGTATAAATTGACATCAAACCTCAGTTAAAAAGCCATAGTTTTAATAAAGAAAATTTGGATTCTGATAAGACATAGGATAGCGATCTTACCCATGTTTCTGAAATTCGTATAACAAAATGAATCCAGTCTAAAAAAAGAGCAGCCATGAAGTTTATATCACGAGTAGACTGTAATCCTTACAAAGCTTCCCAAAGGGTTGACATTCAATCAACAAAAATTGTCTTTGTTTCCTCTTGTTCTCATCAAAATGAAAAATTTTCCAAAGACTGGAATGTCTGCAACTGCTTCGCAGACTACAGTTCATTAAAAAACTGTAGATCAAATTCTTTCACTTAGAGCACGTCTGCTTTAATTCAGTGGGAGCTCTCTCACAGTAAAGGATGATCGTAATGAAAGATACTGCATCTATACAAATTAACTTATGATTTCAGCATGTGGTTATTAACCCACTAAAAATTTTAGTCATGAGATAGTTTGTCTCCATTGGATGTTTTATTGTCTTGTAGTTGTGAGCATAGTGATAAAGAATTTCAGAAAAGGATGTCAAGTTAAGGTATTTAAACAAAGAAATGTGCCTCATAGCTTAGACAATAGTAGTTACATTTGATTTGATCGGAAAAAAGAATGTTTTAAGTGTTTGAGTAATATCTGTGCCAGAATTGAAGAGGAAATGGCAAGAAGTCAAATTCATATATCTGCATGAGCCGCTTGAGTTCTTATTCATACACCAGGTATGAAGTAGAAGGAATATTGTCTCTTAAAAAGGGTTGCTATGTTTATCGGTTTATAGAAAGGGCAACATAGAATAGCTCATGGGATTTAGGAGGGCAGCTATATATAGAATAAAAAACAGAAGCAAAATGTTTTATCTTTTCACTTAAGAATTATTGTCTCTGGGCTTCCCTGGTGGCGCAGTGGTTGGGAGTCCACCTGCCGATGCAGGGGACACGGGTTCGTGCCCCGGTCCGGGAGGATCCCACATGCTGCGGAGCGGCTGGGCCCGTGGGCCATGGCCGCTGAGCCTGCGCGTCCGGAGCCTGTGCTCTGCCACGGGAGAGGCCACAGCAGTGAGAGGCCCGCATACCGCAAAAAAAAAAAAGAATTATTGTCTCCTTGGTATCAATTTGCATAGTTGCAGTCATGTCAAGCAAAGGCCTTTCCCCATGGATTTACATTCTATGGTCAAGAACTGACAACATGGAATATAAACCACAGGTTTGGTTTGGAGGATCGGGAGAAGGAGAGATGAGCAAAGAAGAGATACTGTTATTAAAACAAACTTAAGTGAGTGAGTGTTTTATTGTTAGATGTTCTCATACCTCTAGGCAAGGATTATTATAGTTATATTTTAGTGTTTTGAAAAGCTATTTGTTTGGCGACATTAATTCCTAAAAACTCTTTACAAAATCTATTGTTTCAAAAGGCATTTTGGCCAAATCATTGTTCAGTTATACTGGTGTTTCCCATCTAATTTCCTGGTGGATGGGAGTTGCCTGTGGACTGGAGAGTCCAGGACTGGGAGTAGCTATGGTCTCTGTACAAGAACAGAGAATTCCCATAGAGTGAAGAAAGTAGTGTGGGAAGCCCAAAGCCTTTACTGCACCAAGGAAAGGAATGATACCACCCTATTTGTTGAATAGGTAGGAAAACATCCAAGCTATATGCTTTTAATCATTATTACTGACAGCTGTCAAAATTCCCATAAAATAAACCTTAAGAATACTGTTTATAAAACAGATTTAAGTGGCCTTAAATGTTCTTTAAATCCAATTTATCATGAATAAACCCATACTGGGTTCATATGCAATGCATTAATCTTCAACCATATAAAATAAGCTACATAATAAAATTAAATCTCAATTTACCAAAACGTTAACATGCTAACAACTACCAACTTTAAGTCACAGTGTAAAGATGAAATGAATAAAACACTAGAATCACTATATCAAACAATATAATTGAAGTTAAAATGCTATTTTCTGTGGTTCTTTTTGGAGAAGATAATAAGTTGTTTACTTTAATGCAGTGACATTTTATTTTGTGATTAATTTTAAAATAACATTGTAAAAACTACAAACTCATTTTAATTTGACAAGCATTTGGTAATTAATTTTCAAACAATGCTATGGGAACCCAGAAAGCACTCTTCCTTGGACATGTATTTTATAATTTATTTTAAAACAATGCTGCACAAATCTGCAAAGGCATAATTCATTTGGGAGTTCATTAATTATGCAAATGAGTTGCAATTAACAAATCTGTTCCAAGGATGGCATTTGCATAATAATGAACTTCATGTTTGTGACATTATTTAATAAGATACCTTTGTGCATTTTTAAACAAAACACTCCTGTGAATACTATATGATGAGACTGGGTTGAAAATGGACATCTAGTCAATGAGATTCAAAACTGTATCCAGAAAAATGTTGTTAAATAAACAGAATTATATATAATTCAAATAATAAATATGGATATTCTTTTTAAAGCACAGGGGTTTTGATTAATCTCAGCTTCCCTAAATAGCATAAGACTTTAATTTACATTTATAAAGACCAATATACAAATTAGGCTAAAGCAAGGTGAAACAAGGAAAACTAGAAATTTCATTTTAATATTTCAAGTGAAGGTAAGCCATACACTATACACACAAATCTCAAAACACACACCTTTTAGTAGCAAGGAAAATATAACATTGAGTCAAAAGATCCCTCCTTTCTCAGGGATTATGGCAGGAGACCATGAAATTCAGCTGGCATTCATTTAGCCAATCAGTAATCATTTGTTGAGCATCTTCAATGGGCCAAACTGTTCTTAAGTTAGGACAAATCAAGAAAAGAATAAGATGTATGTCTACCTTCAAGTGGCATGAAGCCTGAGGGACCTAGGTGTATAAACACTAAAACCCAATAAAAGTTATCTTACAAAAGAGAGAAATGCAAAGTGTTACAGGAATACAAAAGGTAAGAATTACTCACTTTGGTGGATTTCAGGAAGGTGTCAAAGATAAAAAAGGGATGAAATATTTTGAAGGATAGAAAGAAGTTCATCAGTGTGGTAGAAGGTCAATGTATTTGAGAAAAGGGAAACTGCATATATAAAGTCATGAAATAGTGAAAGATGACGATGTGCTTGAGAAAATGAAAAGAAGGTCACTGTGGCTTGAGGGAGAGAGTATGGGTTGGGGAATAAATGCTTTTGCAGCAAGACTGTTAAGAGCCTTAGGGATCCAGTTTGAAATTTTCAAAAGATAATGAGAACAGTGTTATAGTAGATGGGTTTGGAAGAGACAAAGCCAACAGGTAATTTTCTCTGCAGCTGACCAGTAGCAGAGTGTCTTTGAGTGTTGGGTGATGTGTATCCTGAGTATAGGGTGAGATCAGGTGAGTTTATAAGCGAAGTATTTCGCATTCCAAATCAGTGTGAGTCTGTGATGACCATAAGATTTTATGATTCTATTATATGTTTTCCCTAATTATTTGATCTTTACTTGTACTTTTACTTTCTCTGGTCACATCTCAGTTTGAAACCAAGAATCCCTTAGGAATTACTCCATGCCCCAACTGCACCAACTTTCTGTAGCTAAAGCGGTCTTCCAAATGCAGTCTTGTCTACCTTTCACTTAACTGAAGTCTACCGAAGCTTCCAAACTATATCCTCATGCCTTGGAGATAGAAGTAAGTAAGTAACAGTGGATGAAATGGCAAAAGACAGTAGCCCTACTGGACAAGCAGACTGATAGTACCTTTAGAACCACCTGGCATCCCTTGCCAAGTTTTGTTCCAGAATCTCATGGTAAAAAGAATGGTGAAAAGAATGTTCATGATACTGCCATTTAACAGCCTAACTCCAACTCAGAGGCAGGTTTTGGTTTTGTTCTGTTTTTATTTACTGATAGTTTATTTTCTTTTATTTGTTTTTAGCATGAGGATACCCACGTTTTTCAGCTTCAGTCTTTCAATACATCTTTTTTTCTTCAGTGGTGTACTCCTGCTGACAGTCAGCAAGTCTCGTCATCTATCCCACAAAAGCAAAAATAGGGAGGTGGACATTTATTGCTTCTTGGCCAGCGAGCATCCATTCTCTATTCTTATCATTCGTTCCTTCGGGGAATTGTCATTTCCCCATTGAGTGTAGTCTTTCCCCTCTGTTCCTTTCACTTGATTCCATTAGACCTCGAACTGAATTTGGTCAATAAAACTCTCTCGGGCTTCCCTGGTGGCACAGTGGTTGAGAGTCCGCCTGCCGATGCAAGGGACGCGGGTTCACGCCCTGGTCCGGGAGGATCCCACATGCTGCAGAGCGGCTGGGCCCGTGAGCCATGGCTGCTGAGCCTGTGTGTCCAGAGCCTGTGCTCCACAACGGGAGAGGCCACAACAGTGAGAGGCCTGCGTAGAGCAAAAAAAAAAAAAAAATCTCTCTCTCCTGGGACTGTGAATTTTGGTCAGTGTTGCAGGCACAGAAGAAATGTCCTTTTGTGGCAGCTGGACCAGGACCTGCTTGTTTCAAACCTGGTTGTCTAGTTACCTCTCAAATTCCATGAGCTCCTCCACATCCTTCCATAAAATTCCCTTATTGCTGTCATTAGTGAAAAACTCTAACTGAAGCAATATGGAATCACAAAAGGGTACTGTTCACCACCACTCCCCGAATAAGTTTTCTCTTGGGTTGGAAATAATCAGAACTTCTAAAAGGATATAAGAAAACAATCCTAGGAAAATGATACTTTGAACAAATGAAGTATAAACAAAGGACTACAGGTAAAACTGTATGCTGTCAGTGGTAGTTTCTAATAATGGTGTTGGTCCCTAGTAAATGGCCCCAGAGGTTGAAACCCTTTTAGAAGTTTACAGAGATACAGAGAATTCAACTCTGTGTGCTTCCTCCACCTTCATACCATCATCCCAACCTGGCTCTACCTCGTGCCTTTAAGAGGAATAGACAAGCACGCCTGTATTGTGGCATCTTGAAAGTAGGAATGAGTAACTCAGCCAGATAGTAATGATCTTAGTGTTGAAAACAGATATACACATATCAGCTACAAGACCTTGAACATCAGGGCCATTATATCTGCCCAGAACAGCTAAGTAGCTAAAAATGACTTCTAGCTGTCTCTGAAATGCACCACATTTAAAAGTATAAAAGGAACAAAAATAATTTAAAACATTATGGCAGTGTAGTAATTGCATTGGATATAGCCATTAAAGTAGCAATTATGTTTGTTTATATTTGATTCTGGAAGGAATTTTATGATTTTATATATGCTACATTATGAAATGAAAACTTCCTTCAGGCACCTGGATATTTTGAAATATTTGGATACTACGCATTGGGATAAGATATCATACAAAGAATTACTGAGAGAGAAAAAAGAAAGCATTGTTGATCAAAGTATTATGAGGGAAAGTACTGTTCTTATACCATTTATATTACAGTATATGTAGAAGGTGGCAGGAAACAGCTCACGACTCATGTATTTGTCTACTTTTGCCATTCAAGCTTTAGTCAGGCTTTAGAATTCTTTTTTCTCTATTTTTGTTTCTCAAATCCTTGTAAAGCATTCCCCGCATACTCTGGATGTTGTTGATGCTGTGCTCTCCACATGCCCACAAACAATGAGGCAGTGACCTTCCTTTTCCTGGGCAAGGATATCAGCCATAATGTATTCTGAAGGACTTCCTTCTCATGTCCTTCTCCCTTTTGAAATCCAGTTGCCAGAAATGTTTAGTCTCTTGGAGTTAAACCAGGCTGCTGTCAGCAGGCATCTTTAAGTCGCTCTCTGAGAGCTTCATGGAACATAAGCATTTTCTCCGGTTTAACTTTGTCTGCATATGAGGCCAAAGGAGGTTTAGACTTGACTGTTACTAGGTGAGAGCTGATTTTTAAAAATTGTTGACTAATGTGTAGTGCCTGATTATTTTCATCAGCAGTTCTTATCACCAACTACCTGGGGCTTCTGAGATTTGCAGATCTTTTCCTTTTTCTTCTTCTTCTTCTCCTTCTCTTCTCCTCCTCCTCCTCCTCCTCCTCCTTCTTCCTTTTTTTCTACCCCAAGTAAAAATGTGTTCCCGGAAGGAGAGAATGGATATTGGATGGTATCTCACAGTCTCCAGTCCTTCTTCAGGGTCAATGGGAGGGGTCAGAAGTTCTATCTAATCATAAATGCATAACCTTGAACTACTCAAGAACTGATCCTAGGCCCAAATGTGAGCCTAGGCTTTCTTTACATGCCATCACTTTTACTGACTTAATTGATCTAGGAAGAAAAGTGTTATAGAAGAATGACCATAATATAAAGCGGAGAACCAAAAGATTGTACACTTTATAAATCAATGACCCCTTTGTACTCTTCAGCCATTTCATGATGGGTTTTTTTCTCTATATTGTACAAAGCATTTGGCCTTGTTGACTCTCAGCAAGTTATAAATTAGTCCATTCATCCTATAGAGAAAAAGTGGTAGTCACTCAAATGTAGTACATTCTGTGTACTTTTTATTTGAAATGCAATAATGTTGAAAAAGAATATGTTTACTCACACAGTTATGTCATCAGCTTATTGAAAGTATCCACAGAGTTAAGAATATACATTAACTGATGTAGTTGCAAAATACCAACAATCATTTTTTCCTAAATACTCATACGTGCTGAAAATTTAGCTTAATTCTTCTTAGCTAAATAAACAACCAAAATGTTGCTTCATTTAGATTCAGACATATAATCTGAAAACAGACTTCAATTCCACCCTTTTCCTAAAGGATGTTTGGGACCAGGAAGAAGGAGTAAACTTTAAAATTTAATTATCAGGAAGGACTTTTAACATTTTATTATTTTTATTTGTCCTATGTACATATCTACAAACTATCTTTTGAGAAAGGGTGATTCGATTTTTTTAATTTGTTACTTCTGGTGGTGTCAAATTAATTATTCAAGGATTATGCATTAATAAATGAGATGTGTTGTGAAAGTGGTTTATGAGATGAAGAACAATGTGCACATTCTTAGTTCTGGTTATAATAATGTTGGAAAACAATGCACTCATTTCATAGCAACACAATTAGAACTCAAACTGTGACTCTGAATGAAATGAAAAAATAAAACAACCTACTTCTACAAAGGACTTGAAGGAATTATTTTGACTATTTGTATCTGAAGATCCAAAAGATGGGGCGGGGGAAAAACTGTCACCCTGCAATGGAAATCAGGTTAAGAGGCAAACATGAACAAAAGAGCAATTGACATTGAAGAAAATCTCATAAAGCAGATCATGAGTTCAGAAGTCAAAGGCCTTCACTGAAGACAGGGTCTCTTTGCTTCCAGAGGCTCCACCACCTTGTGCTCCCCCAACAAAGGGCTTTCCTTTGACTGGATCACCACTCTTCCTTCTGTGACCCTACATCCTTTCCCTGAAACTTAGTCTGACCTCCCTTTCAAAAGGGAAAACAATTAGCTCCCCAGAATCTCTCTCAACCTAGGTCTATAGGTTAGAAATTATCCAGGAAATTTCTTTTGACCTAGAGGTCACATATTCTGGAAAACCCCACTGTATTGGAAGAGAACCCTTTAAAGTCTGAAAATTCAATGAAGTGTGATATTTTCAGATGCTTGGAGACAGGTGGAGTATTTTCTGATTTCAGGGACACATAACTCCCTACCCTTTATAATCTAAGTAATCAGTAGAAATTCAATGGAAACTGAAAAAGTAGAGCTTGTTATTTTGAATAATACTAACTCAGGGCCTTTCAGATGTTGACTGGGCCAAAATGAAACTTTCTCTTACAAAGAAAGCCATATCCTCCCTGTAACAAAGGCTGTTTTCAAAAGTCAGAGGACCAGCACTGTTTAACAGACCATCTAGGACAGCTGTATAAGTTCAACAGTGACATAATTAGACATTCCACAGTGCTGTCATTTGATATGAGGTGCCCAGACAAGGTCTCTGAAGCAGTGAAACAAGGGTCGGTAACACAAGGAAGAAAAAAAGGGTGAATGGAATGAGTAATACTGAATGGAATTAAGATTCTGCACTTGCTTCACCAAAGATTTATACTCAAGAAAATCCCAGACCTAAATAAAGTAGGGCCTGGAATGTTGGAAAGCTTTCAGAGATGGGAACATGTGTGAAGCTGCCAAATGGGTCATTGTTTCTAGAAATGATGTGTCCCAAGATGACAGCAAACTTCTTTTTCAGACAACTGGCATTCATTTCTGTGATTGCTCCGAGTCGTCCTTCTTTCTTGATTTGTCCAGAATATGTTCTGTCTGACAAGGCTGGAGAGAAATCCACATGTGTTGCCAAATTGAAGACTATGACTGTCTGGGAGGTTTTGTATTTTATGAATATCATTTTCATTTGGTAAATGTTACTAATATTTAGAAAAGGAAGAAGAAATAGGTCAGGTTGAGCATTTTGTCCAGTCATCAGTTCAGAAACCTCAGAGCGCATAGGCTGTAAATAATTTCCTGTTAATGAGCTCTTTTTCTTTAAGTTCAAAGCACTAATTTATTATTTGTATATTTTAGTTGTTTTTCACCCTGACTGTTTCTTAAAAGGAAGATCTTTCCAGTTGTGTGTGCCTTTGATAAACATCTGTTAGATTTGGTTTTTGTTCTCTTTTGTTTCATTGGCTTTATCAGTGGTAGTTGGAAACGGTTTGGTGTAGAGCTACTCGTTATTTTCCAAAGACTGGTCTCTGGAAAACTTACATGTTGTCTTTCCCTATGTCCTTGCAATCCCTTCACTCCTACACCTACCCCAGCCAGCTGTTTTCTGTGTCCCTATCTTAATTAAAGGCTTTACCATTTACACAAAGCTGGGAGTCATCCTCTATCATATCTATTTTACCCCACATGCAATCAGTCACCTAGTCTTGACAGTTCTGCTGCAGAGATGTCTTAAAATCTGTTGCTTCTTCTTCTTTCTGGTTGTCTCTGTATGAGGCTCCTGAAATGACTTCTTAAAAAAATTTTTTTTTATTGGCATATAGTTGATTTACAATGTTGTGTTAGTTTCTGCAGTACGGCAAAGTGAGTCAGTTATACACACACATGTATGCACTCTTTTTTAGATTCTATTCCCATATAGGCCATTACAGAGTACTGAGTAGAGTTCCCTGTGCTATACAGTAGGTTCTTATTAGTTATCTATTCTATGAATAGTAGTGTGTATATGTCCATGCATGCATTGGCGTGCATGTATCCATTTGAATTATGGTTTTCTCTGGATATATGATCCAGCAATCCCACTCCTGGGCATATATCCCGAGTATATCCTGAAATGCTTTTCTATAATTACCTCGCACTCCCTCTCTTCTTCCTCTCCCACTTTCCTCCCCCACTCCTTCTGGCCACTGTAGACAATACCTACAGAGTTGTTTCTCTGGTTAAGGCTTCTGTGTGTCCCCAGTTGCCTGCACGGTGAACTCCGCAGTCACTAGTAAGGCACCAATGCTACTTCTTATCCTCCCTCAGTTCATCTTTCCAGCCTCATCCCCTGCCACATCGTCCCATGCCCTCTGCTTCTAGCCACGGACCATCTCACTATTCTCTGAAATTCTGTGCCTTTTACTATCCTGTATCTCCACACATGCAGACCTTGAACCTTGAAAGCCCTTCCTCATTTTCTCTGCCAGGCCATTTTCTACTACAACCCAGTCCAGGTGTCTCTACCACTATGCTTTTCCCTGAAATACCAGATAGAGCAAGCTGCTCCATGAAGTCTGTTGAAACCTGCATTATAGTATGTGCCATGTTTTGTTGGAATCACCTTTCTACATGACTGCCTCTGAATATTTTGAGAGCTCTATAACAGCAAAAACTATGTTTTATTCATCTTCTGATCCCTTCTTCCAGGCACAGGAGCTGGTGCAAAGCAGGAGCTTGGAAAGTTTGTTTACCAAATGATTCTGTAAGGCAGGCATTTCAGACTGCTATAAGCTTTAAGAAGAGCAAGTTGTCTGTCAGCACTCTCAGAGAAAACCCTATACATGGGCAATGAATTTTAGCAGCAAGGAAGTTCTGCATGAAATCAACACATGGAGCTACAATAGCAAGGTCTTAAATGGGATCATACCCTGCTAACATTCATCCATCCACCCATCCATTCATTCAACAAACATTTTTGAGTATCCACTCATTGCCAGGCGCTATACTAGATGCATCAGCTATAGCAGCTGTGGGGAAAGATTGAGTAGCCTTTATAGGCATACCAGGAAACTCAGCTAATTCTCCCAGCACTATTCTTTAGGAAAATGAGCAATAGATTATGTATGTGTGTATATTACACACACACACACACACACACACACACACACACACATATATGTATATATATATATATATATATGAAGTGATATTCAAAAAATTTTAACCATCAACAGGGCACAGAACACTAACCAAGCGGGTGGATACATTTATTTTACCCTTGAAGCCCTTACACACAGAAAAAATGTACTGGAATGGCCTGGAAAAAGGTAGGAGAAGGCACAATAAGATGATCTCCCAGCAAGCCTAGGACCCAAGGTGCAGCTTTGAAGAGAGATTTTAGTCTCTCCATCTGTATTTCTTCCCAGCCTCACAGGGAGAAAAATCAGTAAGGAATTAGAAATTGAAGCATCTTATTTTTTTATTTTTTGAGTAGCCACACACCATTGGTATCCATCTTCTAAATACTAATCTCAGTGCTGAGAAACATGGCATTACTTTAAAAAACAAAGTGGCTTTTTATAAAAATCAGGGCAGTGGTCAACCAAGAGAGATGGTAAACCCAATCCTTACTGGCGGACCTAATAATGATCAGTCAGTTGCGTGCTATTTCGCAGCTGATACCTCTTCCAACAACAAAAAAAAAAAAAAAAAAAAAAGGAAAAAATGATACTAATTGCAAAAGTTTCACAGATGTCTGCAGCAGTTGACCAGAGCTCCTGGGTTATTGCTTGTCAGACTATTAATGGGTTTGGCTAACCATGACAGTCATTACTTTTCCCCCTCCTGTGAGCTACTTTCTGTGTAATTTATGCATAGATTTTGCCAAGATTTGACAACTTTCAGGATATTAACATAAAATTAGACTGTAGAGCTGAATAATGGGTGGCTTTAAAATTAGCTGTGGTGAAAACCAATCAAACAGAATTGACTATCCCTTTGCATTGCTGCTAAGTTTATTATTATTGTCTTTCTGCATATAAGAGTTCATGTCAGCAATTCTGCACAGATTAGAGGAAAGAGGAGGGACTGAGAAGGGCATGATATCCTATGACCTTGGAGAAAGGGTTCTTTGTAACACAGGCAAGCTCCCTCCAGATAGAATGCCTGAAAAGGGCTTAAACGAACTTGTGCAGCCACCATTCCTGAAATTCACCAAAGCACACCCCCATTTTGAAGCTCATCCGAGAGGAGAACTTTTCCTTTGCCATCCCTCGGTTCCACACAGCTTGCTCCGTGAATGCCATTACAGAATGTGATGTGCGTGTTAATAAGCCAGGACATCTGGTAACCAGCTTTTTTCTGATTCATTAACTGACTCTGCTTCTGTGGCCAGGGGGGATGAGAGGAGAAGCTGGAAGGTTTTGCTTTCAGCAAATGGGCACTTGATGTGCGCCTTGCTGCCCAGGACTTGCCTCAACTTTTACACTTAACCCTAAGGTTAGCACTGAAATGCAGGCAACCTTTGGTGAACAGTATCTTGTTCCATATAGAAAACAGATAGTATTTAAATCAGTCCGTATAGACTGAGAATGCAGGAAGGAGGAAAGGAATCTGAGAAATCTTATAGCCTAAGTCCTTATTTTAAAGCAGGAGATGAGGGAAGTGAAGAATTTGCTTAGGATCACACAGGTATAGTGGCGGCAAAGCAGGGGCCAGACTCCAGGTCTCTTGAACCCACTAACTTTTGCTTTTTTATTTGCCTTACTGTTGTTTTTGAGGTCACCAAGCGTTGCTTTACTTTTCTTTTTTGACCTCCCATTCATATGCCTTTAGAATATTGCAGCAGATTGCAGGTACTGAATTCATCCTCCTGCCTCCTCTAATAAGTGATTAGGGACCCATTCAAGTGTAGATAAAAGGTACTTAGGGATAGTTAATTTAAACTTCTGAAGAATGGACAACGCCAATCCAGGTTTTGAACAACCCTAGGGAATAGAATTAACTAACTAGAATACAATGAGAAAACTCTAATGGAAAATAGAGCAAGGTTATGAAAACCTCCCAATGATTAAGGTTTTAAAATTTTTTAAAAAACCACTTTTATCCCGTCAGAAAGTGTTTTTTGTTTTTTGGGTTTTTTGTTAACCTTCTTATTGAAGTAAATCAGGTCCAAATGCTCGAGAGAGTGATAGAGTAAAGGAAGTCTGACTTGACGGTACATGTTGGGAGATGAAATAGACAATGAAGTTTCCATATGTTGTTTTTATGCAGTAATTAGAAACTGTCACACACCGTTTCATTTTTTCATTTCCTTGGGCTTATTTGCATGTTGGAACTTCCTTTGGAGCAGAATGGAGAGCATCATACTGGCAAACTGGCACCCAGCTGAAATGAGGAGCAGTGGCTCATGGGTGTGCTCCCCACCTCTGAGGCAGGAAGGAAGCCAGAGGCAGATAGTGTCAAGGCATAGAGGACAGCTAAGCTGCGAGCGGTGCAGCTACCCTGGACACCTTTCACATGGCACCTCATCCCGCCTGGGTCGAATGCTGACCGAGCCCTCTAATTGGTCTTCATGGAACACTTTGCTCCCCTAAGCTGATCTTTTTAAAGCGCTTTCATTTCATCCCAATTATCTTTCCTTTTCTATTTGCCTGGGCAGACTTGAAGGCAGGTACCCTATCTTTCCTATTGCCAGGCACAGTATGCTTCCCATGGGTCTTTAGCAAATCTAACTAAATAAGCTTTTCATGTCTGTATCCTTATATTTTCTATCTTTTTACAAATCTTTGGCATTGTAAAAAAAAAATACAAAACCAGAATAGACTTAGCAGTTTTCATTTAATGAGGACTGTGACTAGATGTAAACTCCAGAACTCTTTTGAATGTCAATTGTGTTCTAAAAATTTGCTGCTTTCTACTACTAAGCTGTTCCCAGTGAACTGAGAAATTCCAGGAAGCTGGAGGTAGAAAGAAACTTCATTTGTCTAAGATGAATTATCTTTCTGGACAGCTATCCAACTAACTTCTTAAATGACCTAGGACCATAAGAAGAATTGAATTACGTGGGCATGGTTTGACTTATGACACAGTAAAAGAATTTCTAAAACTCATATTGTTGTCAGAAAACAATTCCTTGACAAGTTTAAAATGCCATCTTAATTAAATCCTTTAACTAAATCAGTTCTTTAAAAATAAGGATAAGCATCAAGAAAAAATTAAAAAGAAACTCTAATTGATCCCACTTCCAGAGGCAAGCATTATTACTATTTTCCTATTTATCCTTTGCTTTTTTGAGTATGACTATAGATATATTTTATATAAATTTTTCACAGAAAATGAGTAATTATACAGCTAATACTTTTCTGGCATAAAAGGCCTCAAGAACATTTTTTCAGGACAAATATTTCTACTACATCATTTTAATGGCTATATAGTGTTGTAGCATATAGGCATATCACGTATTTCATTTAGGCAATCTCCTTTTCTTTAGACACCTGGATTGTTTTCAACTTTTTCTTATTATAATCACTGTGATGATCATTATTGAATATCCATCTTAGGTATATCTTTATTTCCTTGGGATACATTTTCAGAAGTAGACATGCTTAGCAAAGGCTCTGCCCATTTTTAAGGCTTTTGATACATATTGCCATTTGCCTTCCAGAAAAGTTGTATTAATTTAGAGTCCCACCAGCAGAGCATGAGGCCCTTGTTTCCTTGCTCCCCTGCCAACACTCAGCATTATGGTTCTTTTTAATCTTTGCTAATCTGAATAGTGAAAAATGGTGTCTCTTTGTTGTTGTAATTAATTCATTCTTGAAACCAGCATTTCTGAAGATAGCATGGCACCTACTTGCTCCTGTACATGGTTGACTACATTAGTAGTTATACCTAGAATTCATTATTACTTGTATTTTACAGTACTGACATGGTTTTATAGCAGGTAAAACCAATCTGTTTAGACCACAAGGCTGTTTGATCTCCTGGAAAATACAGATTTATATAAATAAAGCATGGGGGCTGTCTTCTTCCTTTGTGTCTGGTAAAATACAAAAGGCAATAAAAATTTTTTTAAACATCTTTATTGGAGTATAATTGCTTTACAATGGTGTGTTAGTTTCTGCTTTATAACAAAGTGAATCAGTTATACATATACATTTGTTCCCATATCTCTTCCCTCTTGCATCTCCCTCCCTCCTACCCTCCATATCCCACCCCTCTAGGTGGTCACAAACCACCTAGCTGATCTCCCTGTGCTATATGGCTACTTCCCACTAGCTATCTATTTTACGTTTGGTAGTGTATATATGTCCATGTGACTCTCTCGCTTTGTCATAGCTTACCCTTCCCCCTCCCCATATCCTCAAGTCCATGCTCTAGTATGTCTGTGTCTTTATTCCTGTCTTACCCCTAGGTTCTTCATGACCTTTTTTTTTCTTAGATTCCATATATATGTGTTAGCATACAGTATTTGTTTTTCTCTTTCTGACTTCACTCTGTATGACAGACTCTAGGTCCATCCACCTCACTACAAATAACTCAATTTCGTTTCTTTTTATGGCTGAGTAATATTCCATTATATATATGTGCCACATCTTCTTTATCCATTCATATGTTGATGGACACTTAGGTTGCTTCCATGTCCTGGCTCTTGTAAATAGAGCTGCAATGAACATTTTGGTACATGACTCTTTTTGAATTATGGTCTTCTCAGGGTATATGCCCAGTAGTGGGATTGCTGGGTCATATGGTAGTTCTATTTGTAGTTTTTTAAGGAACCTCCTTACTGTTTTCCATAGTGGCTGTATCAATTTACATTCCCACCAACAGTGCAAGAGTGTTCCCTTTTCTCCACACCCTCTCCAGCATTTATTGTTTCTAGATTTTTTCATGATGGCCATTCTGACTGGTGTGAGATGATATCTCATTGTAGATTTGATTTGCATTTATCTAATGATTAATGATGTAGAGCATTCTTTCATGTGTTTGTTGGCAATCTATATACCTTCTTTGGAGAAATGTCTATTTAGGTCTTCTGCCCATTTTTGGATTGGGTTGTTTGTTTTTTTGTTATTGAGCTGCATGAGCTGCTTGTAAATTTTGGAGATTAATCCTTTGTCCGTTGATTCATTTGCAAATATTTTCTCCCATTCTGAGGGTTGTCTTTTGGTCTTGCTTATGGTTTCCTTTGCTGTGCAAAAGCTTTTAAGTTTCATTAGGTCCCATTTGTTTATTTTTGTTTTTATTTCCATTCCTCTAGGAGGTGGGTCAAAAAGGATCTTGCTGTGATTTATGTCATAGAGTGTTCTGCCTATGTTTTCCTCTAAGAGTTTGATAGTTTCTGGCCTTACATTTAGGTCTTTAATCCATTTTGAGTTTATTTTCGTTTATGGTATTAGGGAGTGTTCTAATTTCATACTTTTACATGTACCTGTCCAGTATTCCCAGCACTTATTCCCACTTATTGAAGAGGCTGTCTTTTCTCCAATGTATATTCTTGCCTCCTTTATCAAAGATAAGGTGACCATATGTGTGTGGATTTATCTCTGGGCTTTCTATCCTGTTCCATTTATCTTTATTTCTGTTTTTGTGCCAGTACCATACTGTCTTGATTACTATAGCTTTGTAGTATAGTGTATAGTCTGAAGTCAGGGAGCCTGATTCCTCCAGCTCCATTTTTCATTCTCAAGATTGCTTTGGCTATTCAGGGTCTTTTGTGTTTCCATACAAATAGTGAAATTTTTTGTTCTAGTTCTGTGAAAAATGCCAGTGGTAGTTTGATAGGGATTGCATTGAATCTGTAGATTGCTTTGGGTAGTAGTCATTTTCACATTGTTGATTCTTCCAATCCAATATCACTGATGAACATAGATGCAAAAATCCTCAACAAAATGCTAGAAAACGAATCCAACAGCACATTAAAAGGATCATATACCATGATCAAGTGGGGTTTATTCCAGGAATGCAAGGATTCTTCAATATACACAAGTCAATCAGTGTGATACACCATATTAACAGATTGCAGGAGAAAAACCATATGATCATCTCAATAGATGCAGAGAAAGCTTTTGACAAAATTCAACACCCATTTATGATAAAAACCCTATAGAAAGTAGGCATAGAGGGAACTTCCCTCAACATAATAAAGGCCATATATGACAAACCCACAGCCAACATCGTCCTCAGTGGTGAAAAACTGAAACCATTTCCACTAAGATCAGGAATAAGACAAGGTCGCCCACTCTCACCACTATCATTCAACATAGTTTTGGAAGTTTTAGCCACAGCAATCAGAGAAGAAAAAGAAATAAAAGGAATCCAAATCAGAAAAGAAGAAGTAAAGCTGTCACTGTTTGCAGATGACATGATACTGTACATACAGAATCCTAAAGATGCTACCAGAAAACAACTAGAGCTAATCAATGAATTTGTTAAAGTAGCAGGATACAAAATAAATGCACAGAAATCTCTGGCATTCTTATACAGTAGTGATGAAAAATTTGAAAGTGAAATTAAGAAAACACTCCCATTTACCATTGCAACAAAAAGAATAAAATATCTAGGAATAAACCTACATAAAGAGACAAAAGACCTGTATGCAGAAAATTATAAGACACTGATGAAAGAAATTAAAGATGATAGAAATAGATGG
Source organism: Mesoplodon mirus (assembly GCF_964341445.2). Lineage (NCBI taxonomy): Eukaryota > Metazoa > Chordata > Mammalia > Artiodactyla > Ziphiidae > Mesoplodon > Mesoplodon mirus. Next base: position 95,227,994 of record NC_138984.1, read on the forward strand.
AGAGATATACCATGTTCTTGGAAAGGCAATAAAATTTAAAAGCCATACTTTGCTTGGTGCTGAGGGAGAAAGGAATGAGATGGTTGAAAGATGACAGTGTTATTGGTCAGCCCAGTGAGTGGCATCCATTGGCTATAGCACAACTGCTAGAGGTGACTGTGTTGGTATCTGTAACATGTTGAGGTGTGAAGTGAAAAAAATGAATCCCATTCCTCAGGGGAGTGCTGCATATGTCAAGTATATTGTCTCATTAAGCCAATCCATTTATCAACCCACTGAATGCCAATTAAATTGCACAGGATGGTGCAGGTATATGGTGGGCTATTGGTGCCAAACTTTATTGCAGCTGAGCTTTTCTGGCACAGTATGTTCCACCCAGCAAAATGGCAGGCATGTCAAAGCCAAATTAAATGTTCTTGAAATAATGCCTTTAAAGAGGACGAAATGCCGCAACCTGGCAGAAGAGAATGTGAAATGTAATGTCAGTTCTTAGTGTACTTTTAGTTCCAATGAAGATGTCAAGGCTCAGATCCAGCCAGTGCCAAATGTCTTCACAGCGTGCAAATTAGATCAGTGTAATTTCATCAGGAGAATGATCAGACTCTGCTGTAGTTATGGCTGAATTCACTGCTTCTGCCGAGGGCTGGGCTGAGGACCATGGGGCCCAGCTGAGCTTGCACTGCCATCCTCAGAACGAGAGAGAACCTGATTTAATGCAATGTTCTCTTGATGCCACTGTTGAAAGTCAGCCCCACCTCTCAGACACATTGGTAAATGAGCATCTAACAGAGATTACAATGATTTTGTTTGGAATTTTTTAAAAATCTGTTTAGTGAAAATTAAACCCCGAGTAAGTGAAATGCTAAGCCAGCTGCCAGGAGGGTATTAGAAGCAGAAGAGCTTTATGTTTGTGATTAAACATGAAATTCGTATGAAAACATGTAGGTATTGGTATTAAATACTTAGAGTATTCAGATTTCAGATATGTTTGGAAATATATAATATATATATAATTTAATTCATTGATATAATGATAAATATTCTTAAGAGGCACTAGAGGTAAATAAATTGCCAGTACAAAATAAAGATTACTGAAGATCTCTAACTAAAAAACAGATGCCCAATAAGAATGCTGTGACTAATTTTCAGTGTTAAGTATAGGAGAAATGGGTCAAGGTATATATCTTGGAAAGTAAACTGCAAGTGGTTTAACATTTGGAATAAATTGAAATAAACTGATTTTATCATGAGGTCACTTTTCACCATAAAATTGTTTCCTGTTTTGAAGTTTTGTACCAGAGCAATAGTATCAAGATTCCTCTTTGAATTTGTTGCCGTATCCCCAGTAAAGAAAAAGAAATCCTAATGCTTGTGTGACATTCCTAAGAGCCTCTAGAGAACTTACAGTGTTTCATGTTTAAAGAAGTTGTGGTTGATTTTCAGCCTTTTCAAACCATATACATTCTGCTAATACAATAATAACACACTTTCTTTTAATTCCTATTTGCCTATTTTAAAATGTTCATTGTATGATCTTTAAAAATATATATTAACAATGCTAATTAATGAAGAAGAAAATGTAAAATACCCATAATTCACTATCCAGACATAACAACGCCAATACTTTTAATATTTGTTTTAGTCCTGAGTCAGTATACACCTGATTTTTTTTTCAAGTTGGGGTTCTATTGTTTATATAGTTTTGTCTTCTGCCTTTAATATATCATGAGCATTTTTCTATGCCAATTAAACAGTTTTAAAAATAATTTTAATGCCGCAGAATACTCTATTGTGTGTAACATCCTCAGTGATTGGATATTTGCATTATTATTTAGCTATTTACCTTCACAGTGAACATCCTTACAAATACATCTTTGTCCATATCTAATTAGTTTCTTTGGACAGATTTCTAAGAAGTGGAATTACTGAGTTAAAGGTATGAGTTTTCAAAGTTCTTATTATTACCATGCTACTTGTCAGAATCTATCTATAAATTTACAATTTGTAGCCCCAAGAAAAACAGTACCTTTACAGAATCAGATACCTAAAACAATTCATTTTTAGATTCCAACAGCTGTATTATGACTTCTACATGTCAAACCTTAAATTTCATAGAAATGGGATGAAGAATAGTTCCCAGCACTCGAAAACTACCTGAAATCTGAGAATAAGACTATGGCTTTCCTCCTTCTCTTATTATTCACACTAAAGATATATGTGTACCCTCAGTTACTGGAAAATAATTTAATTGATTGGTACAATTAACTTAGAACATGCTTAAAGTCAATGAAAAATTATCCCAAGCCTTGAAACTATTCTGACATTCTCCCAGTATATTTAATTGGTATAGAAAAGCCAATAATTTACTAAAAGCTACTGTTAAACTTTGAATTACTTCTCATTTCTATATATCTTTTCAGCATCATTTAGACTCTGTACTGTGGAACTTTCTTTCCTGTTTTATCTTAGCAATAGGCACAAGACCCAAGTCTATCTCTGGGGCTTGCCAAGACCCAGATGCCAAGCCTTGGAACATTCTAGTAGCAATATCTGTCCTTTTGGTGAGCTCCGTGGCCAGTTGTGCACTCAGCTTGGTACTGCCTCTGAGGATGTTATACGGTCAAACAGTCTACTGGTATTTGGGCTGGGTGCTCTCTGAGGAAACATTTGCCTTTCTGCTCACTTTGAATATGTAGCAGATAACATTAGAGCTATTAATTATGTAGAAAAATAATGTTTTCTACACAAAATCATTTGTTTTTAAATCTTAATTGTTTAATTGCTAGTGGCTCATTCCAACCTAGTTTCCAGCTGTTTGTGAATGTTTTCAGGAGCCAAGAGAGACACTGACTATTTCAGTTCTGGAAAAATTTTGAACAACTGCACGAAATTCATGGAAAGTGGCCAGATTTGCATTCAGGAGTGGCTCTTACTATTTATGATAGTTGAAAAAATTATTAATACCTTCAAGATGCTTCCTCAAAAGTGTTTCCTAATTTACTGTGTTCAGAGTATTTTCTAAATGAAAACCATACTCTGACCCACTACGATAATTGGTTTCCTGTCATTAGATGACTAAAGATCTGTTTTAATGTCTTTTTCAATCAAGAGATTGAATTCCGTGTTCAGATAATACCAGTGATTTATTTAAAGTTATTATCAATTTAGCATAAAGAGTAATACCAACTGTTTTCCTTTTTGAGTATGCAAGATTAGTCAGAAACAAGAAAAAATGCAATTAAATTAACATATTGCCTCCAACAATTTTTAATTTTTCAAGTGAAAAGATAAAAATGCATTTATGAATATTTTGCCTAGTATGTGGAAAATAAGATCTAATACCACATCAAAACACATGGACTTCTTCAGATAAATCTTTATACTATTATTTTTAGAAATTGCTAGATTTTTAGCTCCTTAATAAACAGTTTATCATGAGTTTATGAAAATATAGTTCATTTTCATTGATAATGAAGTATTCAGATTTTCACACTTCTTTAAAAGTATATTTCCCATAAAAGTTTAAAATCAGAAATTTGTTTCCATTTATTTTGGGGTTTTTTTTAACATCTTTATTGGAGTATAATTGCTTTACAATGGTGTGTTAGTTTATGCTTTATAACAAAATGAATCAGTTATACATATACATATGTCCCCATATCTCTTCCCTCTTGCATCTCCCTCCCTCCCACCTTCCCCATCCCACCCCTCTATGTGGTCACAAAGCACGGAGTTGATCTCCCTGTGCTATGCGGCTGCTTCCCACTAGCTATCTTTTTTAGTATTTTTTAAACATAATGTTATTTATATAATCTTTGAGTTAAAGTACTAAATGAGTGATTAACATTTTCTACCATAATTTGAAATTGTGCACATATAAATGTCTTTTCTCTGCAGTGAAATCAGAAGAACTTCCTATTAGATATCAGTTGAATATTTATCCACCTTTCAAAAGAAGTAGGAAAAATCCCTGCTACAAAGACCATTTAAATGTGGTTTCCCTAATATCTAAATGATTAATAAGATTGAGGATCAATTTGATAGAATGTGGATAGACAGTTCCCAGGTAAGCCCAGTGCAATGAGAATTGTTGATTGGGAAGCAAAATGGTAGCAAATGATCAGTTGAAGGCATTAGGTTTTGGTATCTCTGCTTTATTATAAAGGGGATAATTTCTTTTTAACTGTGGACTTTGGAAACAACCCAAATTAGCCCAAGTGATTTGGGTTAATATATCCTGTTTTACAAAACTATCAATTTGAATAAAACTATAACTAATTACTGTATGAACCAGACAACTAAGAGAGGTCTTTTGGTTTGCATTTGGCACCAGGCTCAGACTCAACAATGATACAAAAACTACTGAACCACATTTAACTTTGCTCCTTTCTCTTCAAACCTATACTTTCTTTCTCTTCTTAAATATGTACTTTCATCTGTTTCTTGTTCCTATGTACACGGTCTAGAATCTTCCAGCCAAGGCATCTTTCCGTTAGAGAGAGGACCCAACACATAGTGATATCACTGGTCACAACTTTCTCTTGTCACTGGCTTCAGTGAGCAGTATGACATCAGGGCTAGATTAGCTTTGGTCTACTTGTTCTTTCTCATTGATTCTAATGGTCACTCTGTTCTCCATGTGTCTGCACAAACTGGGAAAAACTTTTTTTCTGTCCCTATAGGGAAAAAAAAAATCTTTGGGCTGGAAATCAGCAACCCAGATGTGGGCAGGACAGTAATCTGTCCCTGCTTTGACTCTTTCACAGATAATCCCTTAGGTCAGGGGTCCCCAATCCCCAGGCCATGGACCAGTTCCAGTCCACAGCCTGTTAGAAACCAGGCTGCACAGCAGGAGGTGAGTGGGGGGCGAGCGAGAGAAGCTTCATCTGCCGCTCCCCATCGCTCCCCATCACTCGCATTACTGCCTGAACCATCCCCCAGCCCCAGTCCATGGAAAAATTGTCTTCCATGAAACCGGTCCCTGGTGCCAAAAAGGTTGGGGACTGCTGACTTAGGCCCATATTTTCCTCCTGCTTGAGAGCAGTGATGGCACCAGCACAGCAGTCTCCAGCCAGAGCCTGAGACTGAAGCAATAAGCTGCAGTGTGGATGGGTGTGAGTAGGAGGAAGGATCAGGGTGGTAGAGATGTGGGCAGGAGGGTTGCCTAACTGGAACAGTGGCTACACTTTGAGAAACAGAGCATGGAAAAGTTGCAAGCTTTACATAGGGCAGAAATATTCAGGCCTTGAAATTCTGTGAGTAAGATTGGTATTAAGAAACAATTATAATTTTTTGTACAGAGAAGTGACATTCATGCAACTCAAGCTGCTTGGAAGTTTCCAGTTTTGTCTTCCTTATATTTTCCTTTTCCTGTACCCTTCTTTATCCCTTTTCTCTTTTTGTTCTTCTCTTAAAAAGCTCTCATCAGCTGACATAAGCAAAAGTGCCAGAGCGAGAACTTCTGAAAATTCTCTCCTTCATAAGAAGCAATGAGAAAACTGGCAAAAATGGTCAGAATCAATTTCTTGAAATTTTGAAAATTAACCAAAGAAGTTCAGCAATTCAGAAACTGTTCAGTCGAGAAAGATAGTTGAGCCATGGTAAGAACAGTAAGGTTTGTGGCATTTTAACTTGCCCTCTTCTCATCTGCACTTCCCAGCTCAGTGGTAGCCTTGAAAACTAACAGCCAATAATCATAGTGAAAACCAGCAGTCTGGCAGCCATTGGAAGGAGCAGAATATAGTTGGAACTCCTTAAAAGTTCTGTTCCCAGAGAACCGGCATTATTTGACTTATCTAGTGGTTCTCTAGAACACTCTACTTGTCTTTATTTGACCTTACTCAGAGCTCCTCCAGTGTGAAAAGTCTTTTCTTTGGGGTTTTTGTAGAAAACAATTACAGAAAATTGTTAACATTGTAGCTGCCTGAGTCATCCATAGCAGTTGGAGCAAACAATAGACTAATCAAAAAGCTTAAAAGGAAAAGTTGGGAAATAAGATGTCCATAAGGGCTTTGGTAAACTCTGAGATATTCCTGGTAATCTAGAAAGCTGTCCAGGGCTGTTTTTCTTCTCAGGGAAGCCCTCCAAAGGCCTTAGGTTCTCACCCTTGGCTGATGTTGAGGTTCTGCACAAGCTGGAAGGGAAGGCTAAGGCAGTGTTCTCAACTAACTGCCTGGCACAATGATGGAGGCATATCCTAACATGCACTCAGACCCCTTTGTGAAAGATAAGGAGACTCATTGGTTCTAGGCGTTGGAGGAAATCTCTGCCTAATTATAAGCTGACAACTAACCTAACTGAGCAGAGATTTCAGTGACCAAAAATGACAAAGAATACAGACTTTATAGAATTAGTTCAGAAAAGTCACCAAACAACAACAAACAGCAGTAGCAACAAACCCTGGGGAGGGGGAGATTCTGATTTCCATAGTTCCCACATTACATTATTTAAAATGTCAAATTTTCAACAAGAATTTATGAAACATGCAAAGAAATAAGAAATTTGGCCTATAACATGAAAAAAAGCAATCAATAGAAAATGTCCCTTAGGAAGCTCAGATATTGGACAGATTAAACAAAGACTTCAAATCATCTATTTTAAATATGTTCAAAGAAGAAAAATAAACCAAGTTTAAAGAACAAAAGGAAGGTATGGGAATGATGTCTTGTTTTGAAGGGTAGTTTTACTGGATAGAGGATTCTTCGCTGGCATTCTTTTGCTTTCCGCATTTTGAATATGTCATCCCTCAGCTTTCTGGCTTTCATGCTTTCTGATAGAAATCTGTTAATCATATTGAGGATTCCTTGTCTGAGAGGAGTTGCATCTCTCTTGCTGTCTTAAAGAATCCCTATTTGGTTTTGTCTTTCCAAAAATGTGATATGTTGAGGTGTGGTTGTCCTTAATTTTATCCTACTTGGAGTTTGTTGAGCTCCTGGGATGTATAGATTAATGTTTTTCATTAGATTTGGGTACATTTCCATCTTTAGTTCTTCAAATATTCTTTTTGCCTCTTTCTCTCCTCTTCTGCTGGAACTTTGTCTAGGCATATGTTATTTAATATGCTTGATGATATTTTACAGGTCTTTGGGATTATGTTCATTTTTATTCTTTGTTTTTCTGTTCTTCAGACTGGTTAATCTCAATTGACCTATCTTCAAATGTACTTATTCTTCTGCCTGCTCAAACCTGTTATTGAGTCCTTCTAGTGAATTTTCCATTTAGTTATTGTGCTTTTTGATGCCTCTGTGTGTGTGTGTGTGTGTGCGTATGTGTGTATATATAATATGTATATATATATATATATATATATATATATACTTTTAAAATAATGTCTATCTCTATATTGGTATTCTCTACTCTACTTAGAGAAAAGATATAGAAAGTGTAAATATTATCTGTAACAAGTGAAGATATTGAATTAGTAATAAAAAACACCTCACAAAGAAAAGCCTAAGACCAGATTACTTCACTGATGAAAGCTACCAAACTATTAAAGAAGAATTAACACCAATACATTGCAAGTTCTTCCAAAAAAATAAAGATGAAAGAATACATCAAAACTCATTGTATGAGACCAGTACTGCTATTATACCAAAATTAGACAAAGATAACACAAAAAACTACAAGCCAATATTCTTTATAAATATAGATCCCAAAAATCATTAACAAAATACTATCAAACTGAATCCAGTAACATAGAAAGAGTATTAAACATCATGTCAAAGTGGAATTTATCCCAGGATGTAAGGTCAGTTTAACACATGAAAATCGATCAATGTAATGTACCATATAAATAGAATAAAAGGCAAAATCATGTGATCATCTCAATAGACACAGAAAAGTCATTGACAAAATTCAGTATGCTTTACTGATAAAAATACCCAACAAACTAAACATAGGGCTTCTTCAGCCTGATAAAGCACACACAGGTGTCCTCCACTTTCCAAAAATTTGCTTTATAACACTTCACTCTTACTAAGGAGCTACATTAGTAATTGTTTTCACTAACCAAAAGAAATATGAAGAGGATTTTTCCAGATCTATGCTTTATCTCAGTTTACTTTGTGCATCCCTTAGCAAGATGTATCCTTTGCTAATTCCTTCTTTATTTTGCACCATTTGAGCTTACAAAAGGTTTCATAGGAATGCTCTACTTTTGGATAGCAGGGAATCCTGTATACAAAAAAAACCCACAACTAACATCATACTTAATGCTGAAAGACTGAAAACTTTCCTACTAAGATCAGAAACAAGATAAGGATGTATGTTCTTACCACTTCTCTTCAACATTGTACTGGAGGTTCTAGCCAGGGCAATTAGGCAAGAATGAGAAATAAAAAACATTCTTTACGCTAAGTGAAATAAGTCAGACAGAGAAAGACAAATACCATATGATTTTATTCATATGTGGAATCTAAAAAACAAAACAGAAACAGACACATAGACTTATAGATAGAGAACAAACTGGTGGTTGCCAGAGGGGACGGCAGTGTGGGGACAGACTAAATAAATGAAGGGAATTAAGAGGTACAAGCTTCCAGCTATACAATAAGTAAGTCACAGGGATATAATGTATACATAGAGAATATAGTCAATAATATTGTAACAACTTTGTATGGCAATGGTAACTGGACTTATTGTGGTGATTATTTTATAATGTATAGAAATGTTAAATCACTATGTTGTACACCTAAAACTAATGTAATATTGCACTTAATAACTTAATACAAATAAGTAAAAGATATCAAATATATATATATATATTTTGAATTTTATTTTATTTTTTTATACAGCAGGTTCTTATTAGTTATCCATTTTATGCATATTAGTGTATATATGTCAATCCCAATCTCCCATTTCATCCTTCCCCCCACCCTGCACTTTCCCCCTTGGCATCCATATGTTTGTTCTCTACATCTGTGTCTCTATTTCTGCCTTGCAAACTGCTTCATCTGTACCATTTTTCTAGGTTCCACGTATATGCATTAATATACGATATTTATTTTTCTCCTTCTGACTTACTTCACTCTGTATGACAGTCTCTAGATCTATCCATGTCTCTATGAATGACTCAATTTCGTTCCTTTTTATGGCTGAGTAATATTCCATTGAATATATGTACCACATCTTCTTTATCCATTTGTCTGTTGATGGACATTTAGGTTGCTTCCATGTCCTGGCTATTGTAAATAGTGCTGCAGTGAACATTGGGGTGCATGTGACTTTTTGAATTATGGGTTTCTCTGAGTATATGCCCAGTAGTGGGATTGCTGGGTCATATGGTAATTCTATTTTTAGTTTTTTAAGGAACCTCCATACTGTTCTCCATAGTGGCTGTATCAATTTACATTCCCACCAACAGTGCAAGAGGGTTCTCTTTACTCCACACCCTCTCCAGCATTTGTTGTTTGTACATTTTCTGATGATGCCCATTCTGACTGGGCATATGAGGTGATACCTCATTTTAGTTTTGATTTGCATTTCTCTAATAATTAGTGATGCTGAGCATCCTTTCATGTGTTTGTTGGCAATCTGTATGTCTTCTTTGGAGAAATGTCTATTTAGGTCTTCTGCCCATTTTTGGAATGGGTTGTTTGTTTTTTTAATATTGAGCTGCATGAGGTATATATATATTTTGGAGATTAATCCTTTGTCCGTTGATTCATTTGCAAATATTTTCTCCCATTCTGAAGTCAAATATATTTTTAAAAAGATGTAAAACCCATCCAGATTGGAAAGGAAAAAGCAAAACTCTCTCATTTGCAGATAATATGATCTTGTATATATAAAATACTAAGAACTCCACTAAAAAAAAAAACTATTAAACTTAATAAACAAGTCCAGCAAGCTTGCAGGATACAAAATCAATACATAAAAATTAATTATATGTCTCTATGCTTACAGTAAACAATCTGAAAATGAAATTAAAAAAAACAATTCCTTTACAATAGCATCAAAAATAAAATACTTAGAAATAGATGTAACAAAAGAAGAAATACAGGGCTTCCCTGGTGGTGCAGTGGTTGAGAGTCCACCTGCCGCTGCAGGGGACACAGGTTCGTGCCCCGGTCCGGGAAGATCCCACATGCCGCAGAGCGGCTGGGCCCGTGAGCCATGGCCACTGAGCCTGCACGTCTGGAGCCTGTGCTCCGCAACGGGAGAGGCCACAGCAGTGAGAAGCCCGCGTACTGCAAAAAAAAAAAAAAAAAAAGAAGAAGAAGAAGAAGAAGTGCAAGACTTATACACTGAAAACTACAGAACATCGTTAAGTGAAATTAAAGAAGACTTGAAATGGAAAGATTGCACACGTTCATGGATTGGAAGACTCCCCAAATTGAACTACAGATTTAATGCAAACCCTGTCAGAATCCCAGCTGTCTTTTTTGCAGAACTTGGCAAGATATTTAGTACTAAAATTCATATCAAAGTACAAGGGATGGAGAATAGTTTAAACAATTTTTTAAAAGAACAACAAAAAGGGAGACCTCACATGTTCCCCATTCTAAAGTTTAGTATAAAATGAAATTAATCTACACTGTGTGGTACTGGAATGAGTTTATAGATAAAGGTATAGATATAGGTCAATGGAATAGAATTGAAAGTCCAGAAATAAAGCATATATTTATGGTCAGTTAATTTTTGAGAAGGATACCATGACAATTCAATGCAGAATAGTCTTTTAACAAAGTGTGCTGGAACAACTAGATATCCAGTAGCAAAAAAATTGGATTCCTTCTTCATATCATATACAAAAAGTAAGTCAAAATAAGTCATAAACCTAAATATAAATGCTAAAACTATCAGACTCTTAAAAGAAAACATAGGTATATATCTTCATGATGTTGGATAAGCTAATATTTTCTTAGGTATGGCACCTAAACAATAAGCAACTACAGAATACATAGATAAATTGCAATTCAACATTGAAAATGTTTCTACTTCAAAGGACACTATCAAGAAATTGAAAAGACAACACAGACACTGGATGTGGTAATGACTTTTTAGATATAACACCAAAGGCACAAACTGTGAAAAAATAATTGATAAGCTGAACTTACTTAAAGTTAAAAATTTCTGGTCTGTGGAAGACAGTGTTAAGAGAATAAGAAGGCAAAACCACGGACTGGGAGAAACTATTTGCAAAAGATAAAATATTTGATAAAGGTCTGTTATTCAAAATATACAAGGAACTCTTATGATTCAATAATAAGGAAACAAGCAATCCAATTAAAAAATGAGACCAAAACCTTAACAGGCACCTCACCAAAGAAGATATACAGATAGCAAATAAGCGTATGAAAAGATGCTCCACATTATATGTCATCAGGGAAATGCAAATTAAAACAACAGTGAGATATTACTACACACCTATTAAAATGTCCAAAATCTGGAACACTGACAGCACCAAATTCTGGTGAGGACGTGGAACATCAGGAACCCTCATTCTTCACTGCTGAGAATGCAAAAATACTACATCCACTTTGGAAAACAGTTGGCTGCTTTCCTATGAAACTGCTATATTTAAAATATGTAACCGGGCTTCCCTGGTGGCGCAGTGGTTGAGAGTCCGTCTGCCGATGCAGGGGACACGGGTTCATGCCCCAGTCCGGGAAGATCCCACATGCCGCGGAGCGGCTGGGCCCGTGAGCCATGGCCACTGAGCCTGCGTGTCCGGAGCCTGTGCTCCACAACGGAGGCCACACAGTGAGAGGCCCGCGCACCGCAAAAAAACAAAAAACAAAAAAAAGATAAAATAAAATAAAATAGGTAACCAACAGGGACCTATATATAACACAGGGAATGCTGCTCAATATTCTGTAATAACCTAAATGGGAAAAGAATTTGAAAAAGAATAGATACATGTGTATGTATAACTGAATAACTTTGCTGTACACCTGAAACTAACACATTGTTAATCAAGTATGCTCCAATATGAAATAAAAATGTAAAAAAACACAACTAAACGTACTCTTATATAATCCATCAATTATGCTCCTTGTTATTTACCCAAAGGAGTTGTAAACTTTATGCCCGCACAAAAGGCTGCATACAAATGTTTATATCAGCTTTATCCATGATTGTCATAACCTAGAAGCAACCAAGATGTCCTTCAGTAGGTGAATGGATAAATAAACTGTGGTACATCAGGCGATAGAATATTATTCAACACTAAAAAGAAATGCACCATCAAGCCATGAAAAGACATGGAGGAACCTCAAATGCGTATTACTAAGTGCAAGAAGTCAAACTGAAAAGAAGTTAATCATACATATTGTATGAGTCCAACTATATGACATTCTGGAAAAGGGGTAAACCTATGGAGACTGGAAAAAGAGTAGCAGTTGTGGTGGACTGGGGAGAGGGAGGGATAAGCAAAGCACAGAGGATTCTTAAAACAGTGAAACATTTCTGCATGATATTGTAATGGTTGATGCATGTCATTATACATGCCCCAAACCCATACAATATACAACACCAAGAGTGAACCATAATAACTATAACCATAATAACCATAACTGTAGGCCTTGGGTGATTATGATATGTCAGTGTAGGTTCATTACTTGTAACTCTGGTGGGGGATGTTAATAGTAGGGGGAGTCTATGCATGTGTGAGGGCAGGGAGCATATGGGAAAAATCTCTACCTTCCTCTCAATTTTGCTGTGAACTTAAAACTGCTCTTAATAAAGGCATATATATGACTTTTAAAAAGGCAACACCCAGAATGGGAGAAAGTATTTGCAAATCATCTATCTGATAAGAGTCTAGAATTCAGAATATAAAACTGTTACTACTCAAATATTTTTTAAAAACCACAAAACAAATAAAAGGAGAAAGGGAGGCTTCCCTGGTGGCGCAGTGGTTGCGGGTCCGCCTGCCGATGCAGGGGACACGGGTTCGTGCCCCGGTCCAGGAAGATCCCACGTGCCGCGGAGCAGCTGGGCCCGTGAGCCATGGCCGCTGAGCCTGCGCGTCCAGAGCCTGTGCTCCACAATGGGAGAGGCCACAACAGTGAGAGGCCCGCGTACCGCAAAAAAAAAAAAAAAAAAAAAAAGGAGAAAGGATTTTTACAGACATTTCTCCAAAGAAGATATACATGGCCAAGAAGCACATGAAAAGATGTCCAGTGTCATTTGGCATCAGGGAAATCTAAATCAAAACTAAAATAAGATAACCCTTTAGCACCCAACAGCATGGCAGTAATCAAAAATTGAACAAAAGGATGTGGAGAAATTAGAACACTCATACATCACTGGTTGGAATGTAAAATGATGCAGCCACTTTGGAGAACAGTTAGGCAGTTAAGTTAAACATAGGGTTACCATTTGACCCCGCGATTCCATTCCTAGGGATATACCCAAGAGAATGAAAATATATATCTACAGAAAAACTTGTACACAAATGTTTATAGCAACTTTATTTATAACAGCAAGATAGTAGAAACAACCCAAATATTCATCACTGATGATTTCATAAACAAAATGTGATATGTCTACACAATGGAATATTTTTCAGCCATAAAAATGAACCACATACTGAGTCATGCTACAAGGATGAACCTTGAAAGCATTGTGCTAAGGGAAAGAAACCAGACACAAAAAGCCCTATGTTATATGAATTGATTTATATGAAATATTTAGAATAGACAAATCTCTAGATACAGAAAATTAATTAGTAGTTGCCAAGGGCTAGAGGGAAAAATGGGAAGTAACTACTGTTGGCTTTGGGATTTCTTAGGGAGCTAATGAAAATATTTTGGGATTAGATAGTGACAGTGGGTACACAATCTTGCTAACATTTGAAAAATATAACTGGTACACTTTAAAATGGTAAATTCTATCCTATGTAAATTAGATCTTAATAAAAAAAAATTTCTCACCACCTGCATACACCTGCCCCCCACTGCCAATTATTCTAGTCAAAGTTAACGGTAAAGGATGACTCACACTGTCACATTCACAATGACAGGGAAGGAACATTTTTAACTTCCTCTTCACCCATATCAAGTCTCTAGTTAGCCTATGAGCAGTGGTCCTATTTTACCCTCTCCCAATCCTCCACACATCAACATTTTATACAACTAAAACCATGTTATTAACACTGCAGGTAAGCTAGAAAGAAAATAAATTTTAAAAGGGCCATAAAATATGTTGTATGTGAGAAGAAATTATCAGAACCTTCCCTAAAACCAGTCTGATGATATCACTCCTGCTTTGCCAACACCCATAGGCTCCCTATTAACGTTCAGAAAAGAGTCTACGTTCCTTATTTTGACCTGCAAGGCCTCTGCAGTTCTAGCCTAACTTCCTAGAATCAGACAAGCACTTTCTAAACTCTAGTCACATTGAATCTCTCACTGTTTTCTGAACATAATTTAAGAGTTTTCATGATTCAGAACCTTTAAACATAGTTTTACTTCAAACTGGAAAGTGGGATGTCTTTGGTTGATTTGCCCTAGAGTGGTTTCATAGCTTTCTTTTCTTAAAACACAAATTAATGGCTCAGTGGTTACTATTCATAACTCAACCAGTGAACTGTAGGTGTATTTCCTTTGATAAACATGACCTGTCAGACGTATAATACCATCATTCTAAATATCGTGTTAAGAAAAATTATCCAAAATTTAGGAATAAGACAAAGTAGAACTTCTTTCAATGTTATACTGGAGCATTGTTCATCTAGGGGAATGGAGCTTTGTTTATGTGACTATTAACTGCTGATTAAGGCCCAGACTCTGTGTTTCATGTTAATTATAGATTTTTATTTGGTAGAGATACAAATGAATTCTTCCTCATAGAAGAGTTAACCACAAATGTTATGGTTTTACTGACTATAGAATATTATGTTGTTTTGTAGCTGACTCAGCAATCTTATTCTGATTTTCTTTCCTCATTTCCTATACTCAGGTCCTCAAATACTCTTTGAACCAGTGCTATCATCCTCCTGGTTTCCTTCTTAGTGAGTTAAGTACACGCACTTATTCTACACTTGTAAAAGAAATATGCTATTTCCTTTTATGTTTCACAGTTTTACATTAAGTACTAATCTAAGTTGTCCGGTTTTCAGAAATCTTTCCAAGACGTGTCATAATCAAATTTTTTAAAATAAATAAATTAATTTTATTTATTTATTTTTGGCTGCATTGGGTCTTCGTGGCTGTGTGCAGGCTTTCTCTAGTTGCGGTGAGCCGGGGCTACTCTTCGTTGCAGTGCATGGGCGTCTCATTGCAGGGGCTTCTCTTATTGAAGAGCATGGGCTCTAGGCCCAAGCACGGGCTTCAGTAGTTGTGGCTCATGGGCTCTAGAGCGCAGGCTGAGTAGTTGTGGCTTGTGGGCTTAGTTGCTCCGCAGCATGTGGGATCTTCCTGGACCAGGGCTCGAACCCGTGTCCCCTGCATTGGCAGGCGGATTCTTAACCACTGTGCCACCAGGGAAGCCGATAATCAATTTTTTTTTAACTCCAAAAGATTTTTTAAGAAAAAGTCCATATTTAAAGAAAGAAATGAGCCTTGTACATTTCAAATCAACCTACTTTCTCATAGCCCAACTCATTAAGTGTGGGTGATGAGCAGAGAGCCTCGCAGGCATATACCCCTTTCTGCATCTGTTTCTTCAGAGTAATGTAAATCCTATGTCCTATTTTCACCCACAGGCAGGTCGTTGAAGAGATATTATTTATGAAGTGGAGAAATAAAGGACTCCAAATGATGTAATAGCAAATCTGATTAATGGAATCCATGTGAAATTCTTGACATTCATTTGCCTTAATTGAATGCCTAATCATGACTCCCAGATGTTAGACTTTTTTTCTTTTAATGTGGGCATGTCATATATAAACTTTTTTCTTTCTTTTTCTTTTAGAGATTTAAATTATTCATTTTGGGATTCTCATTAAATTGTGCTGTATCCTCAAACCACTTTTTACCCAACAAATATTAACAGAAATGCTTTTGTATGAAGTTTATTCACTAATATTTTAAAATGCTAAAATAATAGAATAAAAATGCAGCTTGAATTTTGGTATATCCATTTATAATCATTACCCACAAAAGTCTAAAAAAAATTAATATGTAGGAAAAAAGAAAAAAACATGCTTAAAAAATTGTGTATGCAAACTGATAGATGACAGACAAGATGTATGTGGGTTTTAAGAAAAATTATAGGGCAGGGTAGACTTACATTCTTGATATTCTTGTCCTTGGCTTATTACCTTTGGTGCAGTAACTATAGACTTATTCCTGATAACACATTTATTGTTTAAATTCTTCTGTTTTATGAATTACCTGGGTTTTCAACATTTTGCTTTGTATCACACTTCTCTAAACACTAATAATATCATACTTTTTAAGTTTTCCTTTGAGTTTTTTAGGTTTGCTTGTTTTTTTTTTGTATTTAAGCATAAAAATCTGAATTGAATAAATACACTTCAGATGGAAAGTTAAAATTCTTTATGGAAAGTAATTGCTATTTTTATGCCACAATATAAATAATAAGGCAAAGAATAATTCTATTTTAAGTGAATTTGCATGGTTTTGATAACTTTCAGGGAAATGAATCTTTGGTTCCTGCTTTAATTCAGACAAGAAGCAAAGGATTTTATGTATAAAAGATTTTTCAATATGCTTAATTGCTACAAAGTTTCTTGTATTTCCCTAATGGATTACTTCCCTATTATGAAGAAATGACTCTCTAAAGGACAGTCATTTATTACACCTGAGCCTTCCTGGTCCCACTTGTACCACGTGCTGCTTAATAATTTGCCATGATTTAGGAAGGTTGCCATGATTTAGGAAGGTTGCCATGATTTAGGAAGGTTGCCATGACCACTCAATTAAACAATGGCTTTGGATGCAGCCTATAGCATGAGGCACATCCTTAGCACACATTGAGAACCGTCTTGTTAATTTGACAGAATCCAGCAACAACCACAGTGTTATGAATATCCTGCAGACAACAGACAACCTATCCCTGAGGACTAAAAGTAGTCACTAGTTTTCTTTGATACAACTAGGCAGATGTGGTGTTGCCATAGAGTAGAAATGGAGCCATGGAGAGAAAGAAGTAGACTATGATCTAGGAAACTGGATTTCCAATTCTGGCTCTAATACTCTTTATTTAGCTTTTGACCCTTGGGTAATGGTATTCTGAGCTTCGGTTTCCTCCTCAATATAGAATGTGAGCTATAGCTGATAATTTCTTTGACATTTCCCTAATCAATGGCACACTTCTATGTAAATTATGTTAAAGGTAGAAAATATTTTGCAAAATATTACCAGGGTATTTATGAAAAGTCTCACTGGCTTATTTCCATGCTGCATCCTGAAGCAATGTGATTAAAAATCAAACATTATAAGACAGGATAACTAATTTAAAACTGTAATTGTCAAAAAATTTTATTTACTTTTGGGCCACTGATATAGAATTGCCAGACAATATACTTTAACAGTAGTTTTATGGCAGAGCTTCCCGTGGGGAAAACAGACACATGTCCTTATGTCTAGATAATGAAATCTGAAGGATAAAGGAAATATGAATGAGTTATGAAGATAAATTTTACTGAATTCACAATTATGCCTTGGACCAGTCCTGCATTATTAATGTTTGAAATAATCCCCATCTGGTAAATTTTTTAGACTGTGGAAAATAGGTAGAATGTATTCAATAAATGGTATAGGTATAGTTCTCGAAATAAATGAATTCACTTGGTACATAATTAAAACAGATTTAAAACTAACACTTTAACTTTTAGCTTCTTTTTTTTTTACTATATCATTTCAATAATAATCTATTTTGTGAAAGTCAACGTGTAATTTTATTTTTTACCTTCATAGGTCTGCTTAAAGTAAATGAGTATTAATTTACATGGAGTATAATGTCTAGGGCAATATGACTGTGTGGTTCTCTTTGCATGATACCTAGTATTAGTACAGTAGAAATGTGAAACACTTTGCAGTGCTTCCTAGTACAGTGCAAAGGTCATAAATTTGGAGCTGGCATATCTAGTTTCTTTTCAAATCATTTCTGACTGATAACGGACAAGCCAGTTAGAGTTTCTGAGACATTTTCCCCATTTATAAAAATAGGCAAAATAATATTATCCAGGATCTTTCCAGGGTGTAAACAGTAACATAAAACAATGACATTTATTTGCAGGGTAGTATCTGTGCACATTCATTCAAGTAAATTATTTTTCCCATCTCGCTAGACGTTAAGAGCAAGAGAAGCACTTGGCGGTTTGATCAGGAATAGGAAAGGAGATGGAGGAGGAGTGGAAAGACAAGGACAGCATTTTACAGGTTTTCAAAATATGACATGTGCAGCTCATCTCTTTAAAAAAAAAAAGCACTACTAACTCCTATCCCACAGCACCTGTGAGCATTAATAGAGAAAATGTCTTAAATGCTTTGAGGTTTTCTCTTTATAATTTCTAAAATAGAAATAGCTTGTTTTACTTGATATAAAGGATATCTGCCATTATAATTTTGATGCATATCTTTAAAGACTTTCTATACCTAAATAAAGAGAAAAAATTCCCCAAAGAATGGGATTCTATATGTACAATATTTTGAAATCTGATTTTTTCCTAATAATATCAATTGAAGAACTCCTATGTCAAATACAGATTTACTACATATTTTGAATGGTTGAATAGCATTCCATTATATGGATATATTACAACTTATTTAAGCAATTCCAAATTGTTTGACATTATCTTGCTTATGGGAGTGAAAAACTGGAAGCTATAATCAACTTTGCTGTACGTAAATACTTGTGCACTTGTCTGAGTGCTTCCTCAAGATAAATTAGTCAACAGTTATGCCCTGTATTCAGACTTGACATATGGTGCTGAAAGCCAGTGTATTACTTACCTTTATTGCATTTAAAAACTCACCCCCCAAATTTAGTGGCTTGAATAACAATAATAATAATAATCATTTATTATTTCCTTTGGTGAGAAATTCAGACACACTAGGGTTGGCTTGGCTGTACTTTGTGATATCTGGATCTCAGCTGGAAGACTAGAAGTCTAGGGGCTGCAGTCATATGAAGACTTGGTCATTCACTCATATTTCTATGTGTCTGGTGGTTGATGTTAAGCACTGGCTGAGTGCCTACCTTCTTCACATGGTGGTGGCTGGGTTTCAGGAGAAAGCATCTAGAGAAAGAGAGAGAGAGCACTAGGTAAAACCATATTGCATTTTATGCCTTGGAAGTCACACAGTATCACTTCGCCACATTCTGTTTGTTGAAGCAGTTACAAAGGTCACTGAGGTTGGGACTTCCCTGGTGGTGCAGTGGTTAAGAATCCGCCTGCCAATGCAGGGGATGTGGGGTGGATCCCTGGTCCGGGAAGATCCCACATGCTGTGGAGCAACTAAGCCTGTGCGCCACAACTACTGTGCTTGTGCTCTAGAACCCGCAAGCCACAGCTACTGAGCCTACGTGCTGCAACTACTGAAGCCCGTGCGCCTAGAGCCGGTGCTCTGCAGCAAGAGAAGCCACCACAATGAGAAGCCCGCGCACCACAATGAAAAGTAGCCCTGGCTCACCACAACTAGAGAAAGCCCTTGCACAGCAACGAAGACCCAATGCAGCCAAAAATAAAATAATTAATTTTTAAAAAAGAAAAGGTCACTGAGGTTCAAGGGGAAGGGACATAGACCCCATTGCTCAATGGAGGAGAGTTGATGTTGCATTTATAAGAAAAACATGACATGGATTATATATTGCTACTGTTCTCTTTGGAAAACAGTATCTGCCCTAGCCAATATTAGGACTTCTGATATATATTTTGAGTAATATCTTTGCCTATCCAATAATATGAAAAATAGTATTTCACTATCAGTTTAGTTTGTTTTTATGATTAAATATCCCCAACATTGTTTTACAAGTTATTTACTGTTCATATTTTTCATGATTTTTTTGTTGTTGTTGTTTGACAGAACTTTTATGTTTCTATGGATGTATTTAGTTGTTTAATAGTGATTTACAAAACATCTTCATGAATTGGGAGATGCGGATTGACATGTATACACTGATGTGTATAAAATGGATGACTAATAAGAAAAAAAATCTTCATATACTATATTGGGAAAATAATTCTTTGTCAGTTTTGTTGAAAACATTTTTTCTAGTGTGTCATTTTTTTATTGCTTTATTGCATTATTCATTCTTTGTAAACTTTTAAATATGTTTCTATTTTATATGCCATGCTTAGGTATACCTTCCTTACCCCAGAATTACAAAAACAATTTTTTTACTTGTGTTTGTTTGTAAGTTACAACAAAATAAATTCCATATAGATTAATGACAGGATCTAACATTTTTCCAGGTTTTTAGCTATTCATTTTTGTTTGTTGAAATCATCAAAATAGCAACACATTTTTAAAAATAGTAATATCCAAAGAAAAATAGAGAAGAAATCCAATGCTGATTTTGTTCTGTTGAGTAATCTGTGCCTGTTCTACATATGGAAATGTTACATTTGTCATGTATTAACTCCCATATATGCTTGAGTCTCTGGACTTTTTACTATTGATCTCTATTGTAATTTAATATCACATTGCATTAATCATTACAGTTTAAAAAATACATTTTAATATTTGGAAAGCTTTCTCTAATGTAATCCATGAAGAGCTGTTAAAATACTAGCTCTCTAACTCTGCTTCCTCCCTGGTGATATTATTCAGGCTCATGGCTTTAAGCACTTTCTATGATGACAACTTCCCTTTTCATATCTCCAGTCCAGGCCTCTTCTGTGAATGCCAAGCCCAGTTACTCCCTAGGAAATTGAACAGGCCCCTTTGTTTCAACAAGTCAGAACTAAACTCTTAAATTTTCTTCTTCTCTGTAAATCTTTCAAGTCTTCTCCATCCCAATAAATAGCATTATACCAGCTACTCAGGTAATGTGAAAGGCAGATTTAGGGTTGTGGTAGCCAACTGTCAGTCATTATATCAGCGTAGAAATGGTTGGATTCTTCTAACATATCCATTAAAATAGGAAATGTGACTTTAGGGGGACAAGTTAAATCGACACTGGATCTGGAGTGTCAAAATTTGTGCCTCATTTAGCAGGTGAACATGGGGTGCTAAAAAGGTGAGTCAAGGACCCTTGGTCCTGTTAGGAGTTTATTTTTGTGTTAATAGAAGGTGAGTTGGTGTCTTCAGCCTCTCAGGCCATTGTGGTTTCTTGCTAGTTTCTGAGGACTAAACAGTGTTAATAAGTTTGCCCATAAGCAAGGAATGTACTAATACACTTATGCATTTCTCATAAAGAATATTTTTTAAATACTTGTATCTTCTTATATGCTTTAAATAATTAAAGTAAATATGTAGTTTGAAAAAGTGAAGGTCAAAATAATCCTGAAGAACATACCAAGTGAAGAATTATAGACTTCTATAGGAAGTAAAGGTTAACATTGAAAATCATACGTTAAAACAAGAGTAAGTTCCATTTTCACTATCGTTAGTTAGATGAATAATTTAAAATTTAGCAACTCTAATAAGAATATAAAATCAGTGGAACAATATAAGATGATATTGAGGAAAATTAAAAAAACACACATGGAACAAATGATGAATGAATTATATACATTATTATTTGGTGATAGATAATAATTTTGCATCTGGTGACCATCCTTTTATTATTTAGTAAAAATAGTCATATACAGCAACAAGCTTTATAAATAGTAATATCTACAGAAAACAAGAAGGAGTCTTGTGCTGTTTATCCTCCATTTGTCCTTTAGGTGTATTCTCTGCTCTTTTCCATGGTGATCTAGCCTCCAGCAGGCTGACTCCTACTGACTGCATCATCTTAACTCCCTCACCCTTTTAATTTCTCTTGTGTTCATCCAATGGGAGGGATCAGGTAGGTATCAGAGAGCAGAAGAGAAGGGGAAGGGAGGAGGGGAAGGAAATAGAAAGCCAAAGAGAGAGCCATAGGGAAAGAGCTAGAATGTGTTTTGGTTGCGAATATATTCCTTTACTTGTAGTTGGTCCATTTCCCACGACTTAGCTCTCATCAGACTCAGTATCACCACCATGCTTTGGCCCCTTCAGGCTTTGAGGTGGTAATGGCTTTCCAAGGTTGCTGCCCTTGGAGTACTTTACCATTCTTCGTTGGTCCTTAACCCTGCCACACTTCTGAAAATACTCTCTTCATTAAAATCTCTCTAATCATCTCTTTGAGAGAGCCTTCTGTTTCCTCCCTGGACCTTGATTGATGAAAGTTCCAACTTTGGTTCTTCAGCCGTATTCACAAAAGGAAAAAGTGTAGCTTGTGAACCCTACAGTGATCATCCTTGCAAAGCTATTATGATCACTTACTACTCTTATATCACTTCAGCCCAACTTAAACTTCTTTTGGGTGGCTTTGCGTAAGCCAAGTACCAAGCAATAGCAGGATGATAAAAAGAAAGATAAGACAGAATGCCTGTCCCTCAAGAAGCTTGGCTTATTCAGCAGACAATTTATAAACACTTGAAAAAGTTTAACAAGATTATGTTATGACAGGATGTGAAAAAGAGACATTAATAGAAAGTAAATATAATTGAAAGCAGAGAAGAAAATGATGATTTGGTCTAGCAGGAAAGGCTTCACTGAGGAGGTGGGACTTTAACCAGACCTTGGAAGATGTAAATATGCTCCTGTATGACTCCACCACTGTTTCTTGTCTGTTGCATCACACAAACAGTATTTTTTTTTCATTTGGATTCCTCTTTCAATATCCTAGAGTCATTATGTACAACCCAAGGTAGTATCTACACATGACTACTAGATTGGTTTCTTGTCTGACCTACCCTGTGCCAGAATATGCTTTGAGTGACATAATGATTCTTTGCTCATCTGTTTGATGCACATTATGCCAACACTGTGTCAGGCACTCAGGAAGGTTTACATGAGGAGAGAATTTCTAGACGATTACATAGGAAGGATTTGCTAAAAGTGACCCCAAAAGACTCCTTAGGGCGAAAAATGGCCCAGCTCTAGAGTCATCAGATCTGTTTTTAATTCCCAGCTCTTCCATCTGCTAGTCATATGATCTTAAACAAATAAATTTATGTTGTCCCAGTTCCCTTTTCTGTAGAACTGTGGCTTTCATATCTTCTCAAGGGATTCATATTGAGTTCTAAATGAAATAATATTTATAGGGTTTATTACTCGCTCACTTCATCTTAAGTAATTTCTTATAAATGGCATCTATTTGTATTCTATGACCTTCTTCTTCCTATTGTTCTTGCTATTCCTAATTATTAGATTATTATTATTTTACAGTGAGTAGTACACACATACCTTGCAAGAAATCTTAAGGTATAATAGCAAAATTACATCCACGTTAGAATGTGGTAAAGAGCAAGATTGATGACACTCTCAAAATTGAATTCCTGATGTGGAGATCAAAAAATGTGAGGAAGGAGGTGAGATATACATGAAACAAATAAAGATTTAACCATAGAATCATGTGTTCCTTAGGAGAAAACATGAACTGTTAGAAAAGGAACATCTAAAGATGTAACTTAAAAACTTACTTTAGAGGAAAAAGAAAAAGAAATGCTGGTCAAAAGGGGTCACCACATTCTAGGCAAAATCACTGAAAAAAGAGATTCACACCTGGACTAAGTGTAACACAAATTTTAGTCATAAAAATAAAAAGAAAGCCCAGAAATTTAAAAAACAAGAGACCTACAATGTACTAAAACTGAAGCAGTCCTCAGATTTCTCCTCTACAGTGTATGTCAGAAGAAAATGAGAAAATGAAACATCTACAGATTTGAGGAGGAAATTGTAATCCCAAATATTTATACACAGCCAAATTGTCTTTCGTGTATGGGGACAACAGAACTACATTCACAGATGTGCAAACCTTAAAGTTTTACAGAATGTATTGCCCACATACCTGTAAAAAAAAAAATCCTAGAAAAGGTATTCCAACCAAGCTAGAGATTGCTGAAAATTAATAGCTCAAGAATGAAAAGCATAGGATATAAATCACTTACAAATCTTTCTACCCAAGTTTCACCACAAACTTCAATTTCTACAGTCTGCTTTTCTTTACTTAAAATTTGTCCTGAGAGATTTTTAATTTTGATTTTTCACTCATTTCTTTTCACAGAGATATTTTTCATTCTTTTGTGTGGCTTTTTTTTTTAATATATATAGCTCCATAGTATTCCATGTTATGGATACACCATAACTTATTAAACCAGACTGCCATTGATGAACATTGAGATTATTTTCAATATTTTGCTATTTCAAAGAGTGATGGAACTCTATTTGTAGGATAAATTTCCAGATTTGGTATTACTGGGTCCAAAAGTATATGCATTTGTGATTTTGATATTCACTATCAAATTGTACCACATAGTATTTGTACAGGTTTTTACTTCTATCTTTAATGTATGGGAGTACTCATTTCCCCAAATTATCATTAATGCAGTGTATTATCAAATTTGGATTTTTATCAGTCTTCTAGGTAAAAAATGATACCCCAGTGTAGTTTGAATTTATCTTATTATAAGTGAATTGGAGTACTTTTTCATGTGTGTTAAGAACCATTTTTTCCCTTTACATGCACTGAGTGTTCATACCCTTTGTCTATTTTTATAACAAATTGTTACTCTTCCTATTAATTTCTAGCAGCTCTGTATATATTAGGGAGATTGGCTTTTTGTCTGTGATATGAGTTGCAAATGTTTTCTGGTTTGCCATTTTTCTTTTGACTTTTCCTAAGTTTTAGATATTTAGGTTTTAACATGCATGCATTTTAATATATATGCAATTACATATTTTATAGCTCGATTATAAGTCATAGTTTAAGTCTTTCCTTCCCTAAGATTATAAAAGAATTTTCCCATTTTTATTCTATGACTTTTTTTTACGTTTATATCTTTCATTTAACCGAAATTTATCTTGGTGTACATGGTGAGGTATGAATCCCATATATTTCTTTTGGTTTATTCAACATTATTTATTAAATAGTTCTTCTTTTACCTACTGATTGCATTGCCATTTGTATCAATGATTAAATCCCAATGTGTATTTTGGTCCAACTAGTGTTCTCTAAGGAATGAGATTCTGGGTAGTTCTTACTTTTTCTTTTACTTTTTTTATGTTTAAAATTTACTACAACAAACATATGACTTTTATAATTAGGAAAAAATAAATTTTAAGTTTTCTTCTCAAAGCTAGCATATAAAGTATGTGCATTCTATAGAATCTTAATTTTGTTTTTAAAAATAAAGAAACAGCACAAATAAAATACTCTAAAGTATTAACAGTGATTCTCTCCTCATAGTTTCACTATGGCTTACTTTTCCCTTCTCTTTTTTCTGTTGCTTTTACAATTTTATGCACTAGTGTATGAAAAATCTCTAAGTTAAAAAATTAAGTTTTTGTGGTAAATGAAATATGTCTTGTGTCACAGAGGAATTTGAGGTTATCTTATGTATTTAAAGTATTATGTGGAAATTAAATGTTACTTTCTGTCACTGACTTTCATTAACATTACTTAGATTTTCAGATCACATTAATTCAACTCCAAATTCCTCTCACATTCATCAAAAAAGCATGTTGACTGCCAAATCCATTCAATCAAATATCTATATAACTATTTTTTATAAAGTACTAGAAGAAACATTAAAATATATTCCTAAGCTTCTGCTTGTAATAATTTCTGAACTAAAATTTTAGTTACAGAAATAGAAACACTAATAGTGCCACTGTACTGATAGCTTTGTCATAATTTGTGACTTATATTTGCTTATTATGAGATAACGAACCCCAAAACATCCTCACTTTGACATAGCAGTTTTGTAAATTAGACACTTCAGAATAATTATTTTTCTTTTTATGGAAAAACAAAATTCTCTGACATAATTTTTCGGTGAGTCATATCTTTAAATTTTAGGTTTATATAAAAGGAATACAAATAATTGAGCTTTTATCAATCCTTTTAATCTTTTACATTTGTATCCCCTCGCATAATGGTCTCAAGGGACTTTTTAATTAATAAATAAGCAGTGAGGTTTCAAAACACCAGGCAAATACACAGACAAAATTCATTACTGAATTTGGAAGAGTTCATTCTTTCTTTTAAACCAAATGCCAAAGCAGAACAAGTCTTTAAGTCATGAATTTTAGGTTTTCAAAATTTCATTTATATTCCCTCCCTTTCATTTAATATTTCTTCTCAGAAACAGCAACTACTTAAAAAACAAAGTCAGCTTTAGATTCGTAACTTCTGTATTTATAGAACTCAAATTAATGCGGGATTTCCATAACCTAAGATGACACAGTTATGAAGAATAGCACCCCTAAGATTTTTACCTTGTGTCTGACCACAGAAAGAGATGTAAAGGCAATTATAGTCAGGATTCTCCAACCCAAATGTGCTTGTTAAGTTTGTTTATCCAGTCAAACCACATGCCACACAGCTGCGAACTATTTAGAGAAGGTTTACTAGACACTCCTCTGTCTAGGAATGTTTTCTTTCTTTTTGATTTTCTGCCTCATATCACACTGGGGACTACTTAATGTGACTACATTAAGTGTTTTCTGAACCACTGCTATTTCTAAATAGTTCTGATGTCTTTGGGGGCATACTTCCCTCAAAAGCCAGATTTCCTTGGAAGGGATTCTGGTTCAATTAATTAATTTAGCATATTGTGTATATAGATTGATACAAACAACCACAATTATTGTTTTGTCTAACAATGGCCTAGGTGCTGGGGCTGAAGCAGGGAATAGGGCACACAGATGGCTATTTTTATGGAGAGTACATCCTCGTGGGGGAGACCTAAAATCAATAAACAACC
This sequence comes from Mesoplodon mirus, assembly GCF_964341445.2. Classification (NCBI taxonomy): domain Eukaryota; kingdom Metazoa; phylum Chordata; class Mammalia; order Artiodactyla; family Ziphiidae; genus Mesoplodon; species Mesoplodon mirus. Next base: position 95,254,809 of record NC_138984.1, read on the forward strand.
AAATAATGAAAAGAGAACATTCCAGAAAGAACTGATATGCACATAAAGAATAACTGGGTGACAAGTTTCCTGAAAGGCCTTTCTCAGGTCTATTTTCTAAAGAATCTAGAAGAGCATAATTCACATCAAGAGGTAGCAAATCTCTATCATGTTCCCTTTCCCTCATTGAGACTTTAGAGGGAGAAATAAAGATGGGGAATCCAAAACCATATATATATATATATATATATATATATATATATATATATGGTTGGCGGGGACAGAGCAAAGAAAAGGTATAGGCAGAACTGCTGGCAGTAAAATAGCCAGTGAGCATGAACACCAAGACCAAGTGGCTGGGGGAACATGTGCCCACAGTAAGTGTGGGCAGCTTGAGCTGCCGTCAGTGTTACAGAGGCTCTAGGCCTGTGGAACTGGAAATGACCTTTGGTCATTTATTCCAACCTTCCTGTCTTACAAATGGCATGGCTAGCACCTGAAGAGTGATGAGACGCACCCGTGTCATGGTTAGAAATTTAGAACCAGAACTAGAAGTTAGCCTTCCTGGTAAATTTAGTTTACATCACTAGCAGTATTTGCTTTCATCTGCATTATTTGTGATGTGGGTACTAAAAAACATGGTTCCTGAGCTAGAATCAAGAAGTGATAGTGTGGGATTTAGGTAGTCACAAAAGTAGGTATTCAATAAGTTTATTATAATGGTAAATAATGTGTCTGTGCATCAGAACATCCTGCAAATTATTAGTGAAACTGGCTCATGGATCCTCTTCTGTTGGGGTTATGGAGAAACACAAGCCCTCTTCCTTTTCCCAAAAATGATGAACCAAAAGCAGCTTGAAAATTGAAAAGATTAAGGAATTTGTGTTGAAGAGAATTACTTAAAAAGGCCCAAACTAGAGACCAAAAATAAATAAATAAATAAATAAAAGAGTTAGGATGATTAGCTCTTTAGTTATTTGGAAGGAATTCTAGTGAAGATTAAAAAACACTGTGATCTGGTCTGTGGTTAAATCCCATGACATATAATTTTAGCAATCATCTGGGAGACAGCCAATGGTGGGGTGTAATTATGGAAATGCTGACATAGCAGAACACAGTGGAAATCAAATTAATTTTCAACATGCGTACCCAAGACCTAATAAGAAACTTCCACGGGTGATGAGAAAATAATTGAGAAATAAAAAAGTGAGAATATGTGAGTAAATATAGAAAATGAACTGAATTCTCCCTCCCATCTCCATGATCTTTCCACTAGCCCTTGTGCCCTAATCTGAGGGAATAGCAGCGTCTTGGAAATCTTCCCAACAAATCCTCTGAGTGAAGGTAAGAAGCTGGATTAATGTTTCAAGGAACTTTTTAAAGCAACCTGCTTCTACTGACCTGAGGAGAAAGTTAATTAAAAAGAAGAATACCTAAACTGTATTTTTGAAATTGTTATTAAAAAAAGCATTAAATAACAACTATAACAATAACTATGAATTTACCATGGACTCAATTAGGGGCCCAGGAAAACTATAAAATCTCAGATGAAGGTAGAGCTTAGAGATGGCAGCTGCTTTGAGACCCTTTTAGAAACGGAAGGGGAACAGGAGAAACAGTAGCTCATTTAACATATGGAATTCAGAACTTCACACCACATCTCAAACCAGCCTTCCGTTGGAAGGTACTATTTCTCTTGGCTACAGAGTCTGCTTTTGTTAAAAGCCTATAACACTTTCATTGTCTGGAGTCAGTGATAGTAAACACTTTGTCGGATAGGAGGTACCATGGGTGGGCTCAGTAAAAAGCAGAAGCAAGAGGTATACTTTTTGTTAGATTTCAGTTCAGTTCCATGTAACAGAAGTTTCAGACAAGAGAAGAGAAAACATAGCTATATCTGAGCAATGGTAAATGGGATTCCCTATTAAGGATGGCTTGATCATGGTATTCTTTATCTTCTGTTAGTTATCTAATGCTGCATAACAAAGTGCCCCCAAATTTAGCATCTTAAAACAGCAACAAGCATGTATTGTCTCACACAGTTTCTGTGGGTCAGCAATTCAAGAATGGCTTATATGAGGTGGTTCTGGCCCCAGGTGCCTTATGAGGTGATGGTCAAGGTGTTGGGGCATTCACTCGGCTGCAGGCAAGAGGACTCAGTTCCTTGCTGGCTGTTATCAGGATGCCTCAGTTATTCAGCACAGGGGACTCTCCACAAGGCTGCTTTTCATGGCATGGCAGTTGACTCCCCTCAGAATGAATAATCAAAGGTCAAAGTGAAGCCTTAATGACTTTTGCCCTAGCCTTGCAAGTTACACTCCTTCATTTCCACAATAGCCTATTGGTTATATGAGCTTATTGGTTACATGTCAGCCCTATTCAGTGTGTTGGGGGGATTATACAAGGGCATGAATACCAGGCGTTGAGGCCCATGGAACCACCTTGGAGACCACCTACCACAGTCACTTACACACCAACATCAAAATTTTTTGCCTTTTCTACCACATACCACTTACGCTATTATTTATTTAATATTTTTCTTTATGTGAACTTTTTAAACAAACCCATCTCAGGCAACAATATCCATGAAATCATAGGTTTGACGTGGTCTTTATTTTCATGTACTAATCTCCAAATAAAAATATAACTATTAAAACAAAATATGATTTTTCTTGTATCTCCTAATAGCAGCTCAGGCATCACCAGTGTTATATGTACTACCCTTTGGAAAAAAACACTGGCCACAAACTTGGATGGGTCTTGCCTGAAGGAGATTCTTACAAGTCTAGTGTAAGTCAGGAGGCATTTGTTTCATTTGACACCTTCACTTACATTAAATTCCCTAGAAGTCTAAGATAATAGTGCTTAGGGGTAGACTTCAACACTACCACATAGTCCATTTGCTGCAGTGGTTAGAACTGTCACTTGCCAGCTATTTTTTGTAATTACTTAAATCAGAAACAGTTTAAAGAATTGAACAGTAAGGGTAAAGCAGATTGTCCTCAGGACATAAAACTAAACTCACCTTATTATGTATTGTTACACTGCTGTCCACTCTCATTACCAAAGGCCATAAAGCAATTTTAAGTGTTCCCTGGAATGTCACCAGCAATAAACGTTTTTGCTTTACTGTTCTGTTGAGATGAATGTTAACAGTTATATTTTAGAACTCTTACAGCTGGGAAATCTAAAAATGCCTTCTGGTCTTTAAGAATTCATTGAAATATTTGCTTTGGGTAACCTTGGTATTACCTTAAGTATGGTTGGGGAAATAATGTCATAATCACTGAATTTTATTAGCTACCAGCCCTTTTTATCATGAAATACAGTGTTATGAAACCTAGAGCCTGTTCTGTCCCATGCTAGTGACTTTACCTCTTCTCTCGATGGTATGTCCATGAACCCTGACTATGCTTTCCTGAGAGTACTGTATTTATTGCTGTCCTTCATGGCCAAAGGTGACAATACAGATGATGTTATAGTATGGTTGATGGGAAGAATCTCTATGCTGAGTACACAGAGCATCTCCCGTACTTCAGCCTGAAAAGCCTACGACCATTTGCAGGGTTGAGATTCTGTGATTTTATCATATACCTGTCAGGTTTACATTTTTACTGCATTTGAGAAGAAAATAATCCCTTTTACTTTAGTTCTAAATTCACGTCTGAATTAATATAACTATTACATTTTTAATTAGGTTTTCTTCACCATTCTGTTTCATAAAATGAGCAAATTGTGGGGAGCCTCCAAGCAGTATGTGCCTCCACCATGCCGATGCCATCATTTCCAGAGTATTTCCTCTTCCTTCATCAGTTTCCTCTTATTAGAAAATATAACTTCTAAAATTTGCAACTTAAAACTATATTTGTAAAAAAACCAAAAAACAAACAAAAAAACTGTATTTGTGGGACTCCCCTGGTGGTCCGGTGGTTAAGACTCCGCGCTTCCACTGCAGGAGGCACGGGTTCAATCCCTGGTCCAGGGAACTAGGACCTGCATGCTGCATGGTGTGGCCAAAAAACAAACAAACAAACAAAAACCTGTATTTGCCCAGCCTCTGCTTCATTAAAACAAGGGAGAGAAAGATCAGCCTAGAGTATGCTTGACACAGTTAATACCCGGTCTCTTTTATACTATGTGTGACTTGGACATTTTTTAAAGGTGATTGATGCAATTATTTTTCTCTTCCTTTACAATCAAGTAGGAAGTGTGGTGCATCTTCATAATAAAAAACTCACTGAGCTAAATTAAATTAAAAGAGTTGTACTGTAAGGCTATAAAGGACCACTGTATATGTATCTAAGAAAATGAGTCCAAGTAGATCTGGAGCTAAAAGTGGATCTGAAGGTCATGCTCACGGGTTATTCTTTCTGTCTGTCTCAAGCACCTTGTGTTTTCTGTCATCCTTGTTTTTCTCTTTGCTTCTTCACTCTGAAGCAGCTTCCTCTTCTTGCCATTGGTCCCCCAGCCCTTATACCACATGACTATTTCAGTGCCAACCACCATCTAATAAATATCTGTGTGTCTCCAATCAAGTTAGAGAAAAAGAAAGAGATCTGAATGTTATTTATATTTTCCCTGTATAGATTCTAAGGGAGATGATATTAATGATAGTCCCTCGTTTATGGAATGGGATGAGGACTATGGTAATACAAGATTACATAAGAAGAGAGATTTTTAATTGGTCTGAGAGAGAGAAGGAGAAGTTAAAAGGAGATAAACTGTCTTGGTAGCCAGTAAGAAACTTGGTGAGTCATTGAAAAGGATGTAAATGTTTAATCAGGACTTCTGTTAAGTTTTGTTGTGTATTGTGTGATGTAATCCTCTTTTTAAAATTTCCCCATCATATCTTCTCTAATATCTATCCTTTGCTAACTTTTGTATGGTTAAGCTTGCCTTCTGGGGACTGTGATTAAGTCTTAGGTCAAAGTGAGTAGGGTTGAGAGCTGAGAGGCTCCACTCAGCAGTGCCCTCATACCGGTGGGAAGGAAAAGGGATCCAGACTCACTTTTCCATGATTTGGCATATACCTTCTTTCCCAGCTTTACTCCCCAGAGGCCATCCTCACATAACCAAAGTCTGGGCTAGGAAGAACAGGCTTCTAGATTCTCCTTGTCTTTTCATAATTCTATCACTTTGTTCATGTTATGCTACCTCCTCATCAAAAATCCATTTCAGCAATTCCCACAACTACATCAAGACCAAACCCCAATGCTACTTTCTCCAGGCAAAACTAACCTCTCCTTCCTCTCCACTCTTATGGCACTTGGTTTAGTACTTATATTACCTCTGTCACAATATGCCTTGCACTAAACTGACTGTATCATCTGCCCTCTTGGAGTGTAAGAAACATCTTATTCGCCTCTCAGATTACTCACATATGAGGCCAAGCACAGTGCATGGCACATTTGAGCACTCAGTAAATGTTTTTTGAATTGAATGAAAAGATAAGTAACGCAGGGACCTGTGTGGTCCCTGCACAGGGTGTGTTCTATCCAGATTTTTACAGTATAGTACTAGAAAATAGTAGGCTAAAACATGTGCACCTAAGTATGTGCATGTCCATGATGAAGATATGTTGGTCTCTTGCTGATAAAGTAATGAACTTTCACCTACCCGTCACATAGTCTGTCCTGAAGATAAATGGGAGTGTGAACATGTAAACACTTTGGGAAGTAAAAACATGCTCAATAAATAAAAGCCATTGTTTATTCTGTATACTATATAGAGTAGGATCCCTATCATTCAATGTCTCTCGGGACTATGGGTGATTATGATAGTTTTGGTTAATCTGAACCCTCCAGGTCAGTGTTACTCAAGTTGTGAACCATGGACCACTGCCAGTCCAAGAACTGTTACTGGTGTATAATGAGATAAATGGAAACATTTGGAGTCAGCATTTAAAACTTTTTGAAGCAACTTGACAGAACAATATAACTAAGTAATTTAATAATAAAAATCTGACTTATGTCTCTACACTTTTGTTGTATTAATTTCATTTTGCCAGCAATTCATTTCCGTTGTTGTGTGATAGGATTCACAGTAGATTGAGAATGAAAACAAAACATCAGAAAAGCTGGTCCTTCAGTGTAGATAGTTTGAGAAGCACTGCTTTAGGTAATTCTTTCCAGAATGGAAGATACCCACATTGTGTACATGGGAGTGTTGGGAAAAAAGATAAAAATAAACCGGTAGACATTATGAAATACTAGTATCAACAAAACTCAGTGAAAGTTGATATAGTTATCAACAAAAGTTGGTATAAAGGAACAATTTAGTGAATGATAGTGAGAAAAAAGCATCTGAAATGTAACAGTTCTGATTCATAGTGTTCATTTTGAGCAGTCTTCCTAAAGTGTTTTGTGCATCTTTAACAATCCTTTATGCAATCTCCTCTCTCTAGTAACTAAGCTTACATTCTGGCACTTTTAGAGAAAATAACATGCTCCCCTGTTGTTAAGTGAGTTTGGGTGTTGTGCTTGCTTGAAGAAAACATCTATGCACCCTTTTAATTAACGTGAACAAGAATTCTCCAGTCATCTGTAAGTCTTCTCTATGAAAAATCCCTTCAGGAAGTCAATAATTCAGTGTCAACTGAGCTTTGGTTATCCTTTGCTTTTTTTTGCCAGTTTGACACTGAATTTTTATGGAAAGTCTTCTTAACCTGGGTCAGGATGATATTTTGAGTAAAGAGTGTGTGGTTCTTATTGTCGGAGCATCTTGTTTTTCCAGATTACCAAGATAATACATTTCGCAGGGGTCTTAAAAATGTTCTACAGAGTTCTGATACTGTAGAAAGTAATATTTGCCAGTGTCTTAAAATTTAGTATTCATGAATCATGTTACAGATTTTGATTTGAGGACTCAGGGATTTATTATGTAGATCACAAAAAATAGGGACTGGATTCAATGTCAGGTTCTGTGCTGTGCCTGATGGGATGGGATTGCTCAGAAATGGTTCTTAATGCTTAGGAGACAGAGTCCTTGATATTGCATCAGGACTTGCTATTGCATTCTAAGCAAAACAGGAGGATTTTCTGATCCATTTATAATGTAATTTTAACTTTCCTATGTTCCATTTCACTTTTCTTTCCTTCCCCTGGCAGGCAGATCTGGCCTCAGGGTGCCCAGGACCTGTTTGAACTGAAATTGGAAACCTGGACAAGCCTGGGGTTATGGTCCTCTAGGGTACACACTCCATGTCTACCCCTTTCCTCCTACTTTTCAGACTCAGATTATCTTGACTCAGTTTGCAAAGTAGCCTGTATTTCCTCCAGAGTCTTTTAAAAAAGAAATTAGAATGTTTCATAAAGCTAAAGATGCTCCAATAAAGAGAAAGCCTGTTTCCTGCTTGCCAAATTGTTTCCTATAATACATTAATATCCAAGTCTGCTCTAAATGTGTATTTTAAATTACCCCTTATGTAATTGTTTGTGGGGATGTAAAGAAAATCTAGATTACACCTACTAGAAGTTTTGAAGGCTTTGCTAACTTTTTAAATTCTTTGTAGTTCAGTAAGCATAAATTTAAATCCAAGGATATAATTTTTTTTTTAAATGAGCTGGCTTCTTGATTTTTCATCTTATCTTTGCCTCTTGATCTTGCCGTCTTAGGAATTCTTGATGGCTCTTTCCTGACTGTCTTTCTGGTCTGACTTTTCTCAAGATAAATCTGAAACTGTGATATACCCATAATGAAATTTCTTCAGCCATAGGTTTAGCTACAGCTGTTCCAGAACCCTGTCTCTACCTTCCCTTGGCCCTGAAGACGTTTCTAGGCTCCCTAATCCATCAGGCCATCCCTCACCAGCTCTCCCATTCTGCTGCCTATGCTCTTCCTCCCAATGACAGATCCATCACTTCTGATCCTAGATTTTTCTCTCCACCTGAGGCTTAGATATGATGTTTTGATCTTCCCTTATCTCTCTTCCTGTCCTTATTGAATATTCCGCCTCCCTAGACACACAGTAGTTAGTTCCAGTTCCACTATCACCCAGTTCCCCCTTTTCTTTTAAATTCCTCTCCACTCCTAAACCCAGTTCTGGCTTCAAGTGCCTGGGTGGGAAATCCAGAGATCTTGAAATTATCAGCCATCTTGATAACAACTGAGAGCCTCACAGTGATAATTTCAACAGTGGCCAACCTTTCTCTGGCTCCTTCCTATAGTTCTCTCTTGTCCTTGGTTACATTGCGGATCCTATTTTGCTAAATGTAGTTGTATTCATGACATTGCTTTACCTATACCTGACTACATACTAGAACTTAAATAATCCTGAAAACTCATGCCCCAGTGGAAGCAAGCAGAGAGTCAGGCAAGCCTGATATGTCTTGTTACTTGTTGACAAAGTGCTTGACAGAATAATTCCATCATCTCTGCTTCTCTACTCTTGACTTTCCAAAAAGGTAACCATTCAACCTTGAGGGTATTATGCTAAGTGAAATAAGCCATAGAGAGAAAGACAAATACTGTATGATCTCTCTTATATGTGGAATATTAAAAACAAACAAACAAACAAAACCAAGCTCATAGATAGGTGAGAACAGATAGGTGGCTGCCTGAGGTAGGGGGTGGGTAAAAGTGGTCAAAATGGGTGAAGGGAGTCGAAAGGCACAAACTTCCAGGTATAAAATCAATGTCCTGATGATGTAATGTGCAGCATGGTGACTATAGGTAATAATACTGTAGTGCATATTTGAAAGGTGCTAAGAGAGTAGATCTTGAAAGTTCTCATCAGAAGAGGGCTTCCCTGGTGGCGCAGCGGTTGAGAGTCCACCTGCTGATGCAGGGGACACGGGTTCCTGCCCCAGTCCGGGAAGATCCCACATGCCGCGGAGCGGCTGGGCCCGTGAGCCATGGCCGCTGAGCCTGCGCGTCCGGAGCCTGTGCTCCGCAATGGGAGAGGCCACAACAGTGAGAGGCCCACGTACCGCAAAAAAAAAAAAAAAAGAAGAAAAAAAATTCTGTAGCTATATATAGTGACAATGGTAACTAGACTTATTTTAATATCTATAAATATCGAATCATCATGTTGTACCCCTGAAACTAATATATATCACTTCTACCTCAATTTAAAAAATAATAACAAAATTAAAATAAATTAAGAAAGTTATCCATTCAGAAACATGAAATACCATTTCCCACTGTGCTTACCAGTTTCTGCCCCCTGAGTCTGTACCCTGCCCTGAATCACACTCTGCCTGTTGGCCTCCCATGTATTTCACGTGGCACTAACAGCAGCTGCTCCCCATAGCAAAGCAGCTGTGAAAGCTGATCAGCCAGGATTTTTCACTTGAATCAGTTTAAACTGAGCCCACAAAGATGTGGCAGACACAACTTAGCTATTTCTTTCAAATTTACCATCTTAGCCTTATGCTTGGAGCAGCATGTTTGGTCTGTGCCTCGGGTATTAGGAAGAGTACTAAAGCCTCCTGTCACCAATAACACCCTTTCCCACATTAACCCTTCAAATCTCAATGAATTCTTTGAGAACAGATAGAACTGACTTCCCCAGGGTCTGGTTTCTGTCTCAGTGGGTGACACTATAACACAGTTCATCTTTTTGAAGCGAGCAATCTGTCAGGTTCAACACATCATTTCTCTTTTCCTCCCATATTTACATCCGTAGCCAAAACTGATTGATTTCACTTACCAGCAGCTCTTAAAAGAATTAGCTCTTTTATCTAGCTATCTACCCACTTATCTATCTACTTATTTAGTATAGTTACTGCCTTAGCATCTGCATTTTGAATGATTTCATACCCTTTCTCTTCTCCTTACCCTGAACCTGCCCATTTGACTCTTCTTTCTTTCAACCTGTGGCTCCTGTCCTGCTTGCTTTCACCAGGCTATCTAAGACCGTCTCGCTTTGCAGTTCCTTCAGTTTTCTGTCTGTCCCTGTGCTCCTAGGTTAACATAATCCTATTTGAGCCTTTCATTTTATCATCCATTACCATGTGTGAGCCTTGCTTCTGATTGCATTCCATCTCAGAAACACTAGTTCTATATAGATCACCTACACAGGTCACCTGTATAGATTGCTTATACTGAAAACACCTGTCAAAGAAAACGGAACTGGATCCTGTCCACCAGTCTCATTTTTGCAAGTTTCCTTGGGGAAACCACCTCGGTATGATCCCAAGAGTCCCTAATTACCTGTGTTTAATCCTGTTCACGCAGTGCGGGCCATGTTCTGAATGCTCCATACACACGCACTCGTTGAATGCTTACAATGCTAGGAAATCTGGAGCACTATCATTCCCGTTGATAGGTTAAGAAATTGAGGCACAGAGAGATGAATGACTTGCTGATCACACAACTTCTTAGAGAGAAAATAGGCTTAACCCAGGCGATTTAGCTCTAGAGCCCATGCTGTTAACCACCATGCCCCAAAACAGTGTTTCAGCAGGTAATATTTCTGCTTTCCATCTCTTCTCCAGGTCCCATGAACTTCCCAGATTCCTCCTTTGGCCACTTTCTGACAAACTAGGAGAAAACAAAGATTCTCTCTTGAACTCATGAAATCTTATGACTTCTTTACTCATCACACTTTCATTTCTTAGTGCAAATTGAACTCAATTCCTTTATCTCCATAACCTTGCCTTCAGCTCACATTACTGAATATACATAGACATTCATAATCCTCTTACTGACATTTCCTGTCATGAGGTGCAGCTTTGGAGAAAACATAGCTCCTCCAAGAATGCTCACAGCCCGCATCTGAGCTCCCAACTCTTGAGAGTCTAGAGTGAAATTCCTTATTTTCCTCTGAGTCATTTGTTGACTGTTACACAATTTTAGGTCATTTTAAAGCACAGAGGACTCTGTAACCCCTTACATTCTGAATCAAGGCTGAAATTCAAGCAGATAATAAGGCAGACTCTTAACCAGAACAGCTGTTATGGTGGCAAAGGAAGGAGCCCAGGAAATGGCATGAATTTAAACCCTTTAAATGACTGAATAATATGTTTAATTTTCAAAAAGTGAACATTTGGGACTTCCCTGGAGGCGCAGTGGTTAGGAATCAGCCTGCCAAGTCAGGGGACATGGGTTTGAGTCCTGGTCCAGGAGGATCCCACATGCAACTAAGCCCGTGTGCCACAACTAGAGCCCCTGAGCCACAACTGCTGAAGCCCACGCACCTAGAGCCTGTGCTCCACAACAAGAGAAGCCACCGCAATGAGAAGCCCACGCACCGCAACGAAGAGTAGCCCCTGCTCGCCACAACTAGAGAAAGCCCGCATGCAGCAACGAAGACCCAACGCAGCCAAAAATAAATAAATAAACTAATTAATTAAAATAAAAAGAGAGCAGATTGCTCCATCTCCTATTTTTAAAAAAAGAGGGGAGTTTAAAAAAAAAATGTGAACATTTGAACCTGATAATCCAGTAGCCATATGTCGTGCAAAAGTTTACTAGCATGAACTGAAAAGTCTTGGCCTGATGTCAAGCTACATGACTCCTTCTCATAAAAGGGCAGGACCTTGCTTTTCTACTTTTCTTTTGTTTCTATGACTAGCCTGGACTCACTTGGTGATATTGAGGAGTTAGCTTTGATTCCTCTTTTTCTCCCCCTTCCAATCCATCAACTAAAAAACCTTCTTTCTCTGGTTTATGGAGTGCGAAAGTCCTGGCCCCTGACCACTTCTCTGACTTCATCTCTCCCCCTCACCCACACGCTCCACCCGTGCTCGCCAGCTGTCTGTTCTGTGATCATTCTCAAGCCATTTTTTTCCTGCCTTAGGATCTTCCTCACCAGCTCTTTTCTTTCTCTGTTCAAAATGCTGTCTCTTCCCTGATATTTTGATGGCTCATCCTTTTCTATCAGAAGCCTTCCTGAACCATCCACTCTGAAGGAGCTGTCCACTGATTCTGTCACATAACTTTATTTTAACTAAAATAATAATAAATAAAAATTTAAAATTTAACTAAAATAATAATAAAGTTAACTTTATTAACTGTAATTAGTGCAGTGCACTAATTATAGTTACAAGACCTTAAACTGGGACTCTTTACCTAAGTTTTAGCTGAGTTCAAAAAGGAGAGGTGAAGAATACTTCAGTATTCTGAAGTGAGGCGCTAGGCTACCTACACAGGACTTTTCAAGGAGTTGACAACTTGGTCTTGCAACTCCTGGTTAACCACCAACTTACAGTCTATAAAATTGTTTGGAGGAGTCAAAAGAGATATTGGAGATTAAAAATTATTTTTTTCAGAGAGAATTGCTGGTGTGCTGCTCCCCAAAAATCTCTACAGTAAAGAGGAAAGGGGGGTATATCCCCCTCTTTTTTGCCTGCTGCAGAGACTTTGGTAAGACTACTCAGTGATCTTGACCTATGTCCCCTTAAACTGTGGGATACAGACTCACACCCAGAAATGTCTAAAGGAAGAAGACTGGCTGCTCTAAGAGACAAGCAGGAAGAAGACACTGAGTTGAAAACAGCCTAGACTCCCAGAATTTACCATGACAAAGGACACACGAGTGCTACCTCTTGACCAGATGATGGGCCCAAGAGAAAGCCCCAGCCAAGAGCCCTTTTAAATCCTACCAGAGAGGGCTATGCATAGGGGAAAAGTGATCCTAAGAGGAGTTGAGCTTCTAGATTCTTAGTAACTGAGAGAGAACATTTAAGTGGCCACCTACAGGAATATAGATGACCCACATTATGACTAGAGCAACAGAATTCATTCATTCATTCAATATAATGGTTACATCACTATTGGATTTTCACCTAGTTTATTTCCTTCTATAGTGCCCATCTCCTTTGATTAGAATATACATTTAACAAGAGTAAGGACCTTTTCTATCTTTTCATGGTTGGCTAGAGCAGTACTTGGCATATAGTTGGTATATTTGTGAATGAATATTTAATAAATGTTGATTGATTGACTGAAATAGGTGAAGACTAGGAAAATGTAACTTCCACTCCCTTCCCACAGTGATATGCAGATTCTAGTACTGTGAATGTCCACTAAGCTAACATAGTTGGAACTATAATCATTAACAAGTAGAAGCCTCAGAAGCAAGGGCTGATTAAAAAAAAATAGCTGATTAAAAATCTAACAACTACTTCATCACTTTCTCCTAAATTATTTTTTGTTTGGTTTTGCTTTTTTAAACAGAGCACCTCATGATAAATCATATTCTGTTATCAATATAACCCTTGTCGTACTATGCTGTAAGTTTCAACCTATTTATACAAGTTAAATAATCTTATTTTATTAGTCTATTATATTCTTCTTATTTTTAAATGTTTTTTTATATATACAAAATGATATATGTAATGTAAATTGAGGCATAATAATGTCGGTAAATAACATTTTATCACATTATAAGTAATTGTAGAAAATTATCCAACGTGGTGTGACATTTTAGAGAGAAAATAAAATGTTAATTCTTAGCCCTAAAATAAATTTCAATTTTAATGAACTTGATGCAAATATCTACTTTTCCAAAATACACACATATACAGAACTGTCTAGGGCTATATACACACTCATTTTTATACAAACTTCATATATAGGTATATATACATTATAATTGTAATATATAAAGCTAGTATGTATGTGTGTTGATATTCAACTTATGTAATATGAAATATATACTGCCTTCCCAAAATGAAGGTGGAGAATTCATAGAATTTTAAACTAATTTAAATAATAGCACCAATTTCCTGAGCCTTTTTGTATACCAGGCCCCTCCTGAGCAGTTTAATAAACAATATCTAATTAAATTTTCAGAAAATCCTCAGGAATTAAGTAATATTCCCATTTTACAAATTAGGAAACTGAGGCTTAAGAAAATTAAGCTTCTTCCCAAGATGACGGCAGAAAATTAGTAGTGAGTGATAAAACAGAAAACTTTCTGACTCCAAAATCTATGTTCTCAGACCTTTTAGTCATTCACCATGTTCCTCCCTAATCGATAGGTGCCACTAAATCTGTGTAGGGCCAAGATTATTTTCAGTGTAATCTTTTGAAATCATATACTAATATTTTGTGTGTCTATTTATTAATTTATGTTACTGTTTCCTCTCTCACATTTAACAAGCCTCAAATCGCTATAGAGACTTCTAAAAAGAAGCTAGATCCAAAGTGTCTAGGAGGGCTTTAAGATTCAACTTAATAGAGATATTATATTGGGCCACAATTTTGATGAGTAAGTAATATCTTTCAAACTAACATCAACATCTCTTTTGAGAAAAGAGGAGAGAGAAAACAAACTGAAAATCATGAATTTTAATAAAATAGCTGAACTATTTGAATTCTTTGTGTTTGTGTTTAGTTTTGCTTTTGTTTGTTTGTTTACTTCTTTTGCCTTAATCAGGTTCTATAGGATATTTGAAAGCATTATCAAGTGTCATCTTATGCTTATTAGTAATATTAAGGTAGGGAGTAAAGATAGTAGAAAAATGTTTTTTACTTAACTCAATGAAAACACTTTGTTCAATCAGTTAAGACTATTTCATTAACTAACAAATAATTATTGAATTTCTTCAATATGATTAACCAAAGGGAATTCAGATGTTATAGTCCCTTTGGGAGTTGAGAGATTCTTCTGAGTGTTCATTAAGGGTATCAAATATTTGACCAAGATAGCGTGCAAAACAACATGTGTTTTGCATTGTAGCTAGGGTGCACCAACTATCACAAATAGTTGCCTGTTCCCCTCTCCCTCTCTCAGGTGTGCTCATGTTGTTACAACAATGAAGGGCACATATGCAATGCAAGTTCACACTGAGAAAAACTTGTCTATTCCACTGATAATCTTCTTTGGCTGAGAGGAGCTGGTCTTTGGGGCTTTATGAGTATGAGTCATAAACAACCAGATGAAAGGTTTAAAGGGGTTACTTGGCTATAGTCGACAAAAACATCCTGTTATAGAAATCTTCTAAATCAGTATCTGTATGAGTAGATTTCTTTTTCTTTGCAACTAACTGTATTCTAGCTATCATATATTTCTCATTTTTTTAACCTCTATAATTCAGCCTAAAAATATAACTACTTAGTATTCTGACATTTCAGTTGGATGTCAGTGATCACTTCGTTTTGAACAACCATCAAATCTAAGACTGAGTTTCCTTGGAGGTCACTCTAGGATCAACATAGCCGTTGGAAGAACAATAAAAATATCAGATTTTTATTTTGGTATCAAACTGCAGATATTTTTATTGCTCAAGAAAGGTTGAAATCATTTGACATCAACCTTTAAAAATTAAACTCCATCTTTAACAACAATAGCTAAACCCTAAAAATAGTGCCAATTATTTCCATGTAAACACCAGATGGGGAGATTCCCCCAGACCTGTGTTTCATCCATTCAGTCAAGAAACAGTTATTAAGCCATTTCTACAAGGTGCCAGACCATGTACAAGTCCTGAGAGCAAAGAATGGAATAACCTGAAGTTCCTGCTCTCACCCAGACAAAGCTCCTTTCTGACAGTGATAGCATCTGTGAAAATAATAATTGGAACATTTGATAGTGCAGTTTTCCAGATTTGCCTGATAATAAGACTCACCTACATGCCTTGTCAAAAATGCAGATTCCTGGGCTTGGAGATTGATGACATGTGGAGTGAGTCCTATAAATCCATTATTTTACACATTGCTCAGATGTGTCATATCAGGCAATTGTAGGAAGCATTTGGTAGAGAATCCCAGGGTAAGAGTGGACTAGAAAAGCCAGTGAGGAGGTGGTGTTTGAGTCAAGGTCTGAATGATGAGAAAATATAGAGGAAGTGGATTCCAAGCAGGGAGAATAGCAAGGGCAGAGGCCCTGAGCACAGTATGAGGTTGCTGGCTTTCAGGAACAGAGCAAGCCAGTAAAATCGGTTCCACCAATTAGGAAAAGCTTGGCCAAAGGAGGTTAAAGAAGAAGGCACGGGCTTTGCTAAGGAGTCTAGAAATTTTTAAACTCAACAGGCAGCTGTTGGATGGTTTTAAGTAGAAGAATGATGATCTGATAAACATTTCAAAAGATCTACTCAAAAAGACTAGCCATCAAAAGGAGACTTGAGAATGTGCTTCAAAATCTCCTGGGATGATTTTTTTTTTAAATGCAGTTTCCTAGTCTATATCCTATATCTTCTGAACTAAGGCCCAGACATCTGTACTTCTAACAAGTACCCAAGGCTGAATAATACAGCCTCAGACTAGAAGCTCCATGAGTGTCTGGACTCTATTTACTTACCACTGTACACTCAGTGGCTAGCATTGAAGTAGTAGGGATATTACTTAATTTTTGAGGATGTTGTAAAATGTTTTTAATGAATATGTAAATGAGTAACCAAATCTTTGGTATTTAAAATCAATGTGATTAGCATTTAAAAAATCAGGTATTTAACTAACTAGCATAATAAATAAGATTATTGGCAGTCTTTACATATTTTAAATATTTCCTAAACAAATAAACTATAATTTAAGTTAGTGCTTTAATCATTGTCATTAATATAGAAATATTATACTCTGGCTCCTCAAATGCACCTGGATATGGTCAGAAAACCTGTCATTGCAGAAGATTATTGATGAGTAGATGATTGTTACAGCTTTTGAAAGGTAACAAAGCAGTAATCATGCTTGAACAGTTTTAGTTGCTTAACACTCAGTGTTTGGTCACATCTGTAGCATCTGTAGTCTGTAATGGTTGAGGGGAAAAATATTTATGAATCAAAGCAAAGCCCCATAGTTGGAATATCCACATTTTTCTTCTAATTCTTCTAAAATTC
Organism: Mesoplodon mirus; assembly: GCF_964341445.2. Taxonomy (NCBI): domain Eukaryota; kingdom Metazoa; phylum Chordata; class Mammalia; order Artiodactyla; family Ziphiidae; genus Mesoplodon; species Mesoplodon mirus. The sequence continues at coordinate 95,271,509 of NC_138984.1, forward strand.
AGCTTATATACATAGACATGGAGAGTTTTTACATTTATATCTTAGTATTTGTTGGTGATTACAAATTTTTTTTTCCTAGGATCAAAAGAAATGCTGTGAAATACAATAATAATCTGTAAGACTTTGAAGAAAATATAAATAATCAATAAAATATGCTCTGGGTCATAAAAAGGACAACATAGAAAGACATAGTTTTCATAAAGTAAATAGGAGTGATGTATGAGAATCAGTGTAATTTATAACTAAAAACTACTAAAATTTTAAAAATTTCTTGGCATACATTGGTTTATAAAAAACATTTCCAGGATGAATATATATCTTTTCCACAGATAAAACACAAGACATTAAATAAACTAGATCAGTTACAAACCCAAACCATATTAGGCAAATCCCATATCTTACTTACTTTATCTTCAGGGATTAACACAGAGTGGACCTCCAATAAATGTTTCATGAATGACTGAATGGTTGTCACAGTGATTTATATCATGAAGTTAATGAGACCAAGTTCATGTTCGTTCAATTGAACATATCTGTTTTCTTGGCACCAAGACACACTGTATCTTTATTTCCAGCCAGAAGCCCACTGTATCCTTATTCCATCACCCAAGTTACTCTTTGGTCACATAATAAACTGAGTAAGAGGATGCTTCCAGTTTAAAATGACCATCACAACTTTTTATCCAATGTAACAGTGTCACCTTCTTATACCAAGATCAGAATAAGTATATAATAAGTATATATCTAGATATATATCTAGATATATATCTAGATCTAGAGCTAAATTGAAAGATAGACACACACATATATGTATATAGACAAACTTATACACAGGTCCATATATATGAATATGTGCATATGTCTATGAATTTCAAAGATGTGAATCTTTATTATCATTATTATATAATAACTTACTATTTCAAAGGGAAAAAAGTTAAGGCCCATTATCATAGGCTTGATACACAGTATTGGATTTTGAGTGTGTATTCCAAAGAGTTCCCACTAAAGAGCTAAATATATTTAAAGCTAACAAAAATAAAAGGTTTTTTGAAAAAAATTATGTTGAAGCTCTTTGTACAACCACTTTATTCCACTTTCTGTCAGAGCTTATGTGTTTCCAAGGGAGTACAGTAATTTGTGCATTTTCTATTTTTAAATCATTCATTGTTCTAGTTAAATATTATGAGTGTATGGCAATTCCTAAAAGAGTCATGCAGAGATAGTAGGTGCAATTGTGTTGTACTCAAAATAAATTCATGGTTAAAGCAAATATTTAACAACTGTCAAATACTGGATTGCATGTAGAAAAACTAATCCTGTATAGCTCTGGTAAATTAAAACTTCAAACCAAACCTTCCTTCTGTGCTTTATAATTAGAAAACCAAATGAGGAACTTTTCTGGGCAGCCTGGTTTAAGAAACCCACCTGTTTTCTCTTTTTAAAAAGATATTTTGAAGTTAATATGTTTAAGTAAAGGATTTAAATGACTCAGAAAACTGGAATTGTAAAGAATGACCCTCTCACATTTAAATATTACTATGTATATTTGTGATTTACAGCAATTTGATAAATGGCATATGAGGCATTAATTATAAATAATATGCTTGAAATAGAAATAATATGCTTGAAAAACAAAGGTTATGCAAAGAAGATATTACCTGAGGAATGGCAACCATCTATCCCATGGGTCACCCGTCAAGCCTAATGTCCAAGGACCTTTATATTTTCTCCACATCAGCCATCATCCAGCACCTTGTCAGTATTCAGAAGGGCTCTACTGAAATATTAAGTTCAAGCATCAGCTCTCTGATCATCAGTCCCACTCTATTAACCCCACCATGTCTGTCTTCAGTCTCTCTGGGACATTTAGTCTCTTGACTAGACTCTTCTCTCTTTCACTACCTTCTCTATCCAAATTAAATTCTATGCTCCATTATTTCAAATGCTTGCTTCCCAATCCCTCTACCCTCTTCTCCAATTGTCCTTCAGTCTGAGTATATCAAAAAACCCAGCCTTGGCCCAGTCTAATTCTTCACCTTTTCTGAAAGAACCCACACTGCTTAGTGCCTCCGGAGAAATTTCAAACAAACTTACATGTTGGTGCGAGCCTAAATGCATGATTTTCAGACTCAACTGACTTCTCAAAGAGTTCTGATAATCCTATTTTTTTCAAAATATTTAGAACTTCTCTTTTCTTTTTAAATCTTCAACCTCATCACTCTCACTTTCATCAGGTACCTTACTTTCAACTTCACAAGGAAAAGAGAAGCCATCAAGGTAGAATAGCCTCAGTCTACCATTGATAGTACAGACTCCCCTGTGTGCCAGCCATATGTGCCTGCCTCCCTTCTGCCTCAGACTCACCCTTCTATTGGCGGGGGTCATTACTTCTTAGGGGACCATGCTCCAGTGATTCTTTCTTTCACTGTATCCTCAACGTCTCTTCCTATATTGACTGATTCTCACAAATAATTTGGTGATCACGTCGAGAAAAAATACATAAAACCTCTCTGGATGTTTCTCTGTGGTCCCTATCCCTTCTATCTGCACCCTTTAATAGCCAATCTTTTAGAAAGACTGCTCTCCTTACCATTTCCTTTTCCTCGCCTCCCACTTACACTCTGATCCATCTGTAATTTGGCCTCTGCCTCCACCACACCACAGAAAGGCCTCCCAGCAAAGTCTCAGATGACCATGTGTCAATCAAGTTTCCAAAAGAAAAGAGGTGGGACATTCAAGCTGGGATAATTTGAAGAGAATGTAATTTAAAAAAAAAAAAAGAGAGACTTCCCTGGTGGCTCAGTGGTTAAGAATCCGCCTGCCAATGCAGGGGACATGGGTTCGAGCCCTGGTCTGGGAAGATCCCACATGCCACAGAGCAACTAAGCCCCATGCACCACAACTACTGAGCCTGAGCTCTAGAGCCTGCAAGCCACAGCTACTGAAGCCTGCGAGCCACAACTACTGAGCCCACGCACCTAGAGCCCATGCTCCATGACAAGAAAAGCCACTGCGATGAGAAGCCCACGCAGTGCAACAAAGAGTAGCCCCCTCTCGCCACAACTAGAGAAAATCCCGCGTGCAGCAATGAAGACCCAATGCAGCCAAAAATAGATAAATAAATTTTTTTAAAAAGACAATAAAAATCCATTGGTGGAGTACAGTGAACCCTCAAGGGATAGCCTGATACTCCAGAGCTAATAAATGCAAGAAACTCTTCCCCAACCTACCCCAAGAGGGGTGAGCAGAGAACTGTCTGACAGGAACTGTGACCTTAGGTCAAGGAGCAAATCCACAAAGAAGAAGCTGAGGGGAAAATATCCTCTCCTCCCTTCTTCCCTCCTTCTTATCTTCTGCCAGTGCTCACCATTGGTCTAACTCCAACAGAAGATAGGATAGAGTTAATGGGGGCCATCCACACTGGGCAAACTCCTGGGCATAGAGCAAGATGAAGAAGGCTGGGGACACAGAGATGACAGCCAGCACAACCTTAGTGCCAAGCCTACTGTGCAGCTTTGCAGCTTTATCTTACTTAGGCTCTTAATGGCACTGAAAAATGCTGGCCTCTTCCGAAAACTCTCCTTTTTGTGACCCTTTGATGCCACTGCAACCTGTTTGTCTTCTTCCTCAACTTCTTTTGCACCTTCTATGCCTTCTTAAAATGCTGGTGCTCTTCAGGGCTATGGCTCTTCAAAGGCTGCTTTTCCTCTTATTGCCCTCTGGTGGCCTCATCTATTCCTATTGCTTTCATCACCATCTTCATGATTCCTAAGACTATATTTTGGCCCCAGATCTTTCTCCTGAACTTCATGTCCACTTCCTTGTCTGTCTATAGTGCTGCTTCACTTAGGAGTCTCATAGACACCTCCAGATCAACTTGTCAAAAATTAAACCAACCTCTCTTATCTCAAATCCATTCCATTTATGTTTCCTATTTTAGTAAATGAGACCATTATTCTTGCAATTGCCCAAAAAAGAAATCTGGTTTTCAACCTGACTTACCATTTTCACTATCTTTTTTTTTTTTTTTTTTTTTGCGGTACGTGGGCCTCTCACTGTTGTGGCCTCTCCCGTTGCTGAGCACAGGCTCCGGACACACAGGCTCAGCGGCCATGGCTCACGGGCCCAGCCACTCTGCGGCATGTGGGATCTTCCCAGACTGGGACACGAACCCGTGTCCCTTCCCGGACCGGGGCACGAACCCGTGTCCCCTGCATCAGCAGGCGGCCTCTCAACCACTGCGCCACCAGGGAAGCCCCCCCTATCATTTCTATCTCAAGCACTTTCTAATTTCAGTGGTTTACATTCATCCTCACTACCACTACTCAAGTCTAGGCTACCATAAACTCACATTTAGGTCTAGAAGTGGCTTCTTCCCTGGTCCTCTGCATCCCTTCTTGGCCCGTTCTGCACCTTCAGCCAGAGTGTAATTTCTTTGATAAATCTGCTCATTATATTTTCCTTCTTTAAAAATTTCCCATAGCTCCACATTTTTCTTAGAATAAAGTCTACATGTTTTGTCTTGGCTTTCCAAATTTATTCTCTTCTTTCTTAGGCACCACTCTATTAAATTCCAACAGAGCAGAGTTTCTTTCAGTTACTTGAACAGGCCATGCTCAGTCTCACCTCTGGACCTTCTCACAGTCTTTGCCTTCTTCTTGGGGTACTGCTTGCCCACTCTCTACCTGGGTAATTGCTGCTTTGCCTTCAAGCCACAGTGTAAATGTCACTTCCTTTGAGAAGCCTTCTGTGATCATCCACGCCTGGATATTATGCGCCTCTCTTATCCAATAGTATATTGTACTTCCCAGGGTGAAACTTGTTTTCTTGTGTGCATGTCCCTCTAGACTCCAGTGATGTGTGCGCCAGGACTGGGTCTTTCGTTTTCATTGATGCATCCCCAGCACCTAGCAGAATTGCAAGCATTTTTTAATGAATGAATGAAATTGCCATTGAGGATGTGAAGGCATTTTACAGAGTGGGAGTGAAGTATATAATTGACGAGGTGAAGAGAGGTGGCATCATAAATGATGTTATAGTTTTGCCCCAAATTTTATGTTTATTCCGAGGGCAGTGGTAAGCCACAGAATGTTCTTAAACAACAGAGGGATAGACAGAAGCTGTGTTTTAGTGAGAGTAATTTTCCTACTGTGAGTGGGATAAACCAGAAGAGGGGAGAACTGGAAGTTGAAAAAACAATTTTGAAGACCGAACAAATTGAGGCAACAGGTGACACTTTATAAGACTGCAAAGAAAGGTATAGCTGTGGGAGGTGTTTGGAAAATATAAAGAGGGATGCTTGGACATTAAGGGCAAAATAGAAGAAGTAAAACATGACTATGATTTTGATACTGGTCACTAGGGCAAATAGTTCTGTCATTTACCAGAATAGGGAAGTTGGAAAGGGGAATTTGAGGGAGACATATGAAAGGACTTAGAGGCTACGGTGAGGTCATCATAACACTTGAAGAGAAATGTTTTAAGAAAAGGGTTTATAGGATGGGACTGAAATGCCCCTGTGGCTTCTCAAGAGAGAACACCCTTTTCTGACCCTAAAGAATGTGTTCTGGCACAAAGAGAAGCACTCTGAGGCCTGAGGGTTTTTTTGTTTTTGTTTTTGTTTGTGTGTGTGTGTGTGTGAGCTGTTGCCTAAATTCTGAGTCCTAGAAAAGACTATAAGGACAGAGGACAGAGAGGTAGAAACTGCATTATGTATGTGTGTCCCCTCTCTGATCAGAGGCATATATTTGAAGAGCAGTCAAGAAAATTCCAAGTCGTTGATTATTGTAAATCACCACCTAGCTGAAACACAGATTTCCAATTATTGCACTAGTTTTCTGCACACTGCCTATAATGGATTCTTGTTAATTAATAGAAAGGATGCTGAAATCCATAGAGAAGTGTTCTGTAGTGTTCAGATGTTGGGAGTCTATGTACGTGTGTGTGATGCATAGGACACAGCATTTTGTAAAGGACCTCCGTGGGCTCTCTCCACCTGACAAAAGAATACCCACTACATGTAAGGGGATTTGAGTCATTTTTTTAAACAAAGTAAAACTTATATTTACAAATCACAGAAGAACTTTATTCTTTTTTTTCTCCCAGCCATTCAAAGCTGTTTTGTGGGCCTAGCTCTTTCCCTCCCCCTGAAATGTCCATGACTTTTCAATTCTCTGCATTTGGCAGGTGTTTAAAGTGACTCTTTTCTCTTATGGATATTTTCTTGGGTTCTTCTGAGATCCCACATCACTAGAGATGTCTCATTTACATTCCACAACTTCTTAGTCTCTAGAAGTCACATCCAGGCTCTTTGTGATGAGGCCTCCTTGACCCTCCAAAGCCTTGTTGGGAAGAACCCCCCAAACAACTCAGACAGCACTTGTACGTGGCCCCTGTGGGGGCCTCTGTCTGTGGGCCATGCAGTTACTTCCAAGAGCAGTGCTTTCCTCCGTCACTGTGGGTCACTTCAGCTAGACACCTGTCCTCATGAGGCTTTCAGGCATGACTGTAGTCTACCATACTTCCATAGTTCCAGGGAGTACCTATGAAAGTCTCTGTGTGGCCTTGAAACCCCTCTCACTTGAGGAACCAAAGATATACCTCTCGACCCTCTCTCACCAGAAAGAACCACAAGTACTCTGATGCCTCTCTCTCTCTAAAGAATCCTCTCAGAAACCCCTTCTTCTCTCTTGAGCTTTTCAAGCTTTATACACTGGAATCGGATGGTTAGCTGAGGGGAGCAAGAGCCCCTCCTGTACAAGTCCAGCTAGAGTCAGTTAGCACGTCAACTGGGAGGTGGCAGCACATTTGTCACCTCTGCTTTGGGCCTCAGCTAAAACCCAAACAGGAAGAGCCCTACTTAGCATCCTGTTACCACAGAGATGTAGATATGTATTAGATACTTATCAAAACCATAAAATATTTGACTGTAAGACAAATCTGGGTAAATAAAGCCTTACCCAGAGAAAGTGAATGAGGGAAACTATGACCAGTAGGATGACAGAGCTCAAGAGCACAGGACGTGTAGAACTCATCTAACCCCTCAGGCAAGTACTCATTTCCAGAGAAACTGCACTTTCAACCCTGTATCACACTTCAAAGGGGAAAATAAACCATTTCCTACATCTATGGAGTGTAATTACGAGAGAAAGAAATGAAGCACAGGATTTCATTTCCAAATATTTGCATATGTGTTTTCTATGAAAAACTAGAGAACAAACGAGGGATGTTTTTTCCAATAAACAGGAAGTATGTGCCACAAAATTATTCAGATATTGAAAGAATAGAGAAAGACTACAAACTTCTCTTTTAGTTTTTTTTTTTTTTTTAGTTTCTTTATGTGCGGGAGAAACTACATGACCTAAGAAGAGACCTGACCTCTAAAAAAACCTCATTTCAACCTCGACATATGACCCCAGAGGGACTCATTTGCCCTTTGGAAAGTTTTTAAGCTTTGTAACAGAGACACAGGCACAGAGAAGATTAGAGAGCTCAGGGGAAGGAAGTTGGGGATTTTCTTCCATAGCAGATGGTGGGCTGTCAGCAGCTTGGCTTCTCAATTGGGAAAAGCCTCCAATGGTGTAGCTCTTCATCAGCTGGAGCTCCCTCTTTCTCCGGGTCCCAGTAACTGCTTCCTCACCTTGGCCTTCAGGTCTAGTGGTGATACTGGCGCTCTGCCACTTTTTACCTACCTGTAACCCTGACCTCACACTGTTAAGTAGTCCCTTGATTAAATATTCTTCGTTTACCCTATTGGTGTGCCATCCCTTTCCTGATACACTGAAGCTGGTCTTTCCATAGAAAATTTCTGTTTGCCGAATTCCTCCTTGGGCTGGTCATTGGAGTTGCTTGAGTCCTTGAATACTTGGGACTCAGTCCAGTGTCAAATTGTTAAAGATAGCATTTTCTAGAGGGCAAATTGACTTTACGTGTACCTATTTATTTAGGAGGCCACAGAATATTTTCCACAAAATTATTACATACCACTAAGCTTACAGCTCATGGATATAGCACGGCCACTGTTCACATCTTGCAAATAACAAGAAAACGATAATCCAAAAATTATCTTTCAAAGTTCAAAGGCAGCTTAAGGGATTTTTTTTTAAAGGATGGAAAAAAAAATCTCCAGTTTTGGAAATCCCTTCATGTACCCACCCATCTGACCCCCACCTGTTTTAATGATTCACTGGGTTGGGAGCCCAGTGCACTAAAGCTGCTTGGTGCCTTGCGAAGGAGCCACAAGGCAAAGCAGTAAAACCACCTGTGATCCAAATTTACTAGGAGGAAAATGTCCTCTGAAAAAGGAGAAGGGTGTTAACTCCCAAACCAGCAGGACCCAAGTGTTGCTCTCTAGAGATGCTGCTTTATTAAAGGAAGAAGCGATCTGTAATTTTCATATCAAAGGTCGAGCTGAGGAGGGGTGGCCTTTGTGTTGCAATTACAGTGTTTGCAAACTTCTCAAGTGCTTCAAAACAGCGCCAAGCAGGGCATTCTTCATTTGCTTACCAAGCCACTCGCCGTCCTCCCTGCCTTTCCCTCTCCTCAGAGGATCATGCAAAAAAGATAAACTGCACCATAGGCCAAAACTGAATAATCGCACATTATATTTTATAGAAGCCTGAAAAATACTCCTTTTCTTTGCCCTTTTTATTTTTTGCATATTTTCAGATATTTCTCTGCTCACAGAAACTGTCTTAGCCCCAAATGATTTATTTTATGGTGAAATTTTAGTGGATAAAGCCTATAAATTATTTGAATACCATTTTCAATAGTACTACATAGGAAAAAGGTAAAGCAGTTTCATAAAGCTTTCAAATATACAATAATGAGCTCTTGCTTGAAGTATTAAGAGCACCATATTAGAATAAAATTATAAGCTATTCTTAAGACATGAGCTTTGATATTTTACCTTTTTTTCATTTTTAAAGTTGGTACTTTGGAGCAAATTAATGAGTTTACAGGTTATTCTTAGAAGACTGATTTCTGAAAAGCAGAATATTTAGAATTGAAAAGAAACCATTTTTCAGAACAATGTAAACATTTTCATCTGCTCATTGTTCAGTCATGTTTGTGCTCAAATTTTCTTTTCACTGTAGAATAGACAATGGTGTAGGTTATTAGTTAAGCTACTGGATATGATCATTCATAAGATAAACTAGTGTGTCCGTATTTCTAACTAAGGCAATCAGGAATTTCTCCTTTCCCTTGATTTATGTTTTTGAGTGTATTGGCAAATATTTTATGCATTTTAATATGTACAATAATTCAACAAATGCATCTAGCTCTAAGTATTTCATCTGGAATATAAATAATTCTATACATAAAAATCTAAAATCTAAACGCAGTACACAATTTACTTTAAGGTATTTGAGTTCTACCAAGTAATACTTTTTTGTAATCAGAATGAAGAGGTTTCCCTATCATTATTACCTCAAAAGATAATCTGTAGCATAATCTACAAATGAATTTGTGCATAAAGCTGACCAAATTCCTTTTACTGCAGTAAATAATCCATCATCTACATTGTTCAGCTGTACATTGCAGCTTTCTTGGTAAGGAACTGCATGATACTGTGAGAAAGTACAACATAAGATAGTCCATCATTAAGGAAATTTAAAATTAGAGGCCATATGTTTATTCCATGTGTTTAATTCAGTTAGTAACCATAGATAAATATATATTGTGGGGTCATTTTCTTTTCTTTTCTGACATTATTCTTAGTAAACCAGAGCATTGTTGGGATTTGTAGATTGATTTTTATAGAATCAGAAAGAATTAAATAATTTTGCGAAAGGATGGCCTTGGAGCTGACTCTCTGGTACGTAAATACGTAGTTTACAATTCCATGGCACTGAAGCGCTTTCAAGATCAAGTCAAGAGACTCCATTCAGTGACAGTAAGGCCATAGGCAGGTGCCCATGAAGAGCAGCCATCCTGTTTCCAAAATGAGCTGATGCGCTGAATTGAGCCTTTGAAAAGGCTTTGTTTTTAAGAGTAAGAAATACAGTTTTGCATCATGACACAGTATACTAATACACACACACACACCCTCACATTTATATATAATTGAAACTAAATTTCACAAAACAGTACTTATTGGAATTATAGCTAAAGCACTATTTTACTATTCTATTCTTTTCATCCTATTTTTTGTATGTTGACCATGACCCGGTAAGTTATGTCATGTCCCGCTGAAGAGTAGCACCCAGCTTTTGAAAAGCACTGTAAAGTGTGTTATAAAGACTGTCGTGAAATGAGCACCTGTTATTCTCCAATTTCCAGTAAAGGTGCCCAAGGGAACATGAGCTTCCTTTGATCAGTGCTGTCTACAAATTTTTTCACTTTTAGCCTCACAAAGACTGTTGAAGTTGGAGAATCTAAGAAACTTTGAATGTCTAATTCATTGAGACAAGTAAATGGAAACCTCTAAAACCTAATTGAGTCACACAATCTCATTGGTTAAGTCTGCTTAGAAATAGCAGGTAGTCATTGATGTTTATGCAATTCATGACCATGCGATATTATTAATTAAGCCTGTTTCTCAGATTAAAAATTGGGATCATCTCTTACTTCTAGCCACCTAGAGAAACAGTGGAGAAGAGATGAGATGAAGGGCCTGGCATCCCATTCGGCTCTCTTTCTGTCTTGAGAGGGGAGCCTGAGCTTGGCTGTAGCCTGAGAATCTGAGAGGCAAAGGTTCTTTCCTTTTCATACACGAGGGGAGGTCTAGAATTATAGAATTTAACTGGACAGACTCTGGAATGGTCTGTGAGCTTCTGCTTGAACTTCTGCCAAGAGAAAAAAAAATCCTTCAATTTATATTGTCACAACTCTTAGGAAAAATAAGTACCTGTCAGAGAAGTAATGGCCTATAAGCTTCTAAAAACTGACTGAGTTTATCAGAATTTTTTGAAAGTGTCAGATGGCTGAAAATAAATGCTATAGGACTCAGGTCTTACATGCCAAACAAGCCTAGAGCATGAAGGAAGGAACCCAGAACAGAGCGCACGTACACGTAGCTTCTGAGAGTCCGGGTGAATGAAAAGGCATCATGAAGACAGAGCAGAACCTGAAAGAGGAGTAGGCACCAAAGATGGCTTTGACCCCTGTATTATGTAGTGTAAAAGGCTAAGCTGCTCTAATGCTATCCCGGGGAGTCTTAACGATAGAAAGTCTTCAAAATGACTTTTATTTCCTCTTCACATATCAATCTGGGGCAAATAGGCAGGCTGCTATCCTGCTATCCTGCATATGCTTCAGATATCCACGCTTCTTCCTTCTTCTTCTCCAGTTATCATCTAGGGTGTTTCCCCTACCCCATAAGGAATATTTTCTAAGGAAGGTTGGAGTTTTTTCCAGCTTTTTGAGGGAGAAAATGCCTGAAGGATCATATGCACAATGTTTGAAGTCCCAGGACTGGAAGAGGCATGCAGCACTTCCAGTGACTTTCTCCTGGTGAGAATGAAGCCACAGAGCCATGTTTAGAGGAAAGTCTTGGGGAAGGAGTGGCAGTGCTAGAAAAGATAGTCCCTGCTTTGTGGTCACATCCCTAGCTTAGCTGTATTACTTTAAGGGGAGAATGAACTGTGATGAACAGCCAGCAGTCCCTGCCATAGCTACGTCTTAGTCAGCCCTGGCTCATGCTACATTTCTGTGTCTACTGTCCAAAAGCAGACTGTGGTGTGCCCAGGATGCTGTGAATATGTAGAAAGCCTTCTTCATGGAGCAAATTTTACTTGAACATTTATCATCAGGTCATTGACGTAACTACAAAGCCTTTTGAAAAATAACCTCATATTCATTTTAATCCAATTTTTCTCTTAGCTTGGAATGCTTTACATTGCTAATATAAAATTTCTGGGACTAAGGCCATAAGTTAAAAATGAATGTCTTTAATCAATTCCAGATTTCCATTCTAACTTCTAGTATAAATCTTGCTCCTTGAATTTAATATGTACTGTAAGAAACAAGGTATGGTACGTAAGCCATAAGCTTTAAAAATTCTGGTTTGAACAGAAATCAGGCCAAGTATTAAGGTCTGACAACATCATCTATCTAACTCAAAATGTTCTTGCATATAAGAAAAATTAATCTGGTTTCTGTGTATGTGAAACAATGCACAGCCCAGATAAAATTGTCTGCTAAATTTATGAATAATCTAGACTTGAATTTTAAGGTCTTAGTAGATTTTTTTTAAGGAAGAGTCTTTTTTTTTAACTATAGTTTTTATTTCCTTTTTTATAATTTCCAGGTTTCTGCTGAAATTCTGATCCTTTAAAGTGTAATTCTTGAAAGTCTAATTTCATTTAGGTATTAATCATGATTATTTTAAGATTCATGTCTAATAACCCTAGTATCTGTACACTCTATCACCTGTTTATTCAGCCCTGTGGCTTTTTTTTTAACCTACCTATTATTATTTTTTAACATCTTTATTGGAGTATAATTGCTTTATAATGGTGTGTTAGTTTCTGCTTTATAACAAAGTGAATCAGCTATACATATACATATATCCCCATATCTCCTCCCTCGCTTCTCCCTCCTACCCTCCCTATCCCACCCCTCTAGGTGGTCACAAAGCACCGAGCTGATCTCCCTGTGCTATGCGGCTGCTTCCCACTAGCTATCTGTTTTACATTTGGTAGTGTAGATATGTTAAGGAAGAGTCTTGCAAATAGAATTTGAATGTAAGGGAAGGATTAGTTTTGGCTAAGTGGAAAATGAATTCAAAACCTAATATATAGAAGACAGCTTAGATCCTGTCTAATTCAGAGGTGGGTTTTTGAGGGGGGGTTGTTTTGGGGTTTTTTTTTTTGTCCATTTCAATCTGTGGTATTCTCTAAGAATCAGTGCTCCAATCTTAAATCTTTATAGGCAGCCCTCCCTTATACTGATGAGAAGTCTCTGGTTCCAACATCAACATGATAGTGTTGTAGATGCAAGAGGTGTCAGCAGAAGGCCCAGATGGGGGTTCAAATGGAGTCAAAGACACCACTTCAAAATCAAGTTTTGCAAGTGCAATTTTTAAAATTTTATTGAAATATAGTTGATTTACAGTGTCGTGTTAATTTCTGCTGTACAGCAAAGTGATTCAGTTATACATATATATATTATTTTTCTTATTCTTTTCCATTATAGTTTATCACAGGATACTGAATACAGTTCCCTGTTCTATACAATAGGACCTTGTTGTTTATCCATCCTATAAATACTACAAATGCAATTTTTTTAGCCTTGCTAACACTCAATGAATTTAGCCTCATCCCTGGGTTTAAAGAGATCAAAGATGTCAGCAAGGACTTTGCTATTCAGAGTTCTCATTGTGATTTCCAAATGATTTCTATTACTCTGTAATGTTCTTTACAAACAACCCACGGCTTTCTCTTTTAACTGGCCATGACGGTTTTCTCTTTTAACTTTATGGATTTTATTCATGCATTCCACACATATTTTCAAGACACTATGTGATACACTGTTCTAAGTGCTGAGCGCACAGAGATAGACAAGAGCAGCTCACGTTTTCATATCCTAGTGGAGGCAGCAGAAAATAGACAAGTGTGAAAGTATATGACAAAAAATATATATCAAAACAATCAAGCAGGTGTCTTAGAGAGCCTGATCAAGGAGGTTCTACCTGAGGAGGTACCATAGCAGGGAATAAGGGAACAAGTCATGTGAAAATCTGAAGAAAGAAATGTATGGGCAGAAGATAGAAAGTAAACAAGGACACAAGATTTAAAAAATAGTCTAGGGCTTCCCTGGTGGTACAGTGGTTAAGAATCCGCCCGCCAATGCAGGAGACATGGGTTCGAGCCCTGGTCCAGGAAGATCCCACATGCCGTGGAGCAACTAAGCCCGTGCGCCACAACTACTGAGCCTGTGCCCTAGAGCCCGCAAGCCACAACTACTGAGCCCACGCACCACAACTACTGAAGCCTGCGTGCCTAGAGCCCGTGCTCCGCAACAAGAGAAGCCACCGCAATGAGAAGCCCACGTGCCGCAATGAAGAGTAGCCCCCGCTCACCGCAACTAGAGAAAGCCCGTGCGCAGCAACAAAGACCCAATGCAGCCAAAAATAAATAAATTTTAAAAATAAAAATAAAAAAAAAGTCTAGCATTTCGGTGTAACTTGCAGCAAAAAGGCCAGGACCAGAATGAACTGAACAAAGCATGAGGTGAGGTTACAGAAATTCACAAGGCCTGTTAGCCATGACCAAGGAGCTGTATTTCATTGTGCTAAATGAAATGGAAACCCATTGGAAGGGCTTGAGCAGGGAAGTAACATGACTTGATTTATGTTTTTAAATGATCACTCCAACAGCTGTGTGGAGAATTGATGGTAAGGAGACAATAGTGGAAGCACCAGTAAAAAGGCTTTTAAAGAAATGAGAAAAGATGGTGACTTGAACCAGAATGAAAAGGGTTGAGGGGGTAAAAACATTTTTTAAGAAGAATCTCCTCTAGGCTTTGCTAGTTGCCTTCCCAGAAGCCATCCTCACTTTCATTCCTTGCTCACAGCTCTCTGACATTCATCTGGTGTGCCAGCCAGCTGACAAATCAGGACAGGTCTAATTGTATCCTGAGCACTCCACCCTCCCTTGGTAGATATCCCCTCAGCCAACACAGCTCAGAATGTCCTGGTTTTCCAAAAAGACTTCAGAGAAAGTCATCAGACTTTCTCTGAAGGCTTTACTTTTTTATTGATGAGAGAAGGAACGACATCCTGTCCAGGTCTTCCTCAAACCCAAAATTTAATCAATATGGAAAAAGATTGAAAATCGAAAGGGGAAACATTTCCCAAAGTGTACTCTGTGGACAAACAAATTTGAGAAAATACAGTGGTAGAGTACAACAGGTTGATTTTCAGAATTTTTCAAATATTTATGTGCTTTGTGGATGTCTAAGAGAGAGTTAAAGAATCCAAACTTATATAACTGCAGAATTCCCCTTTGGGGAATAATAATCTGGTTCACAGAATTAGTCTTCTTCAGAACATCACTTATGGTAATATTGGACAAAGGGGTGAATTTTTAGAATCAACTGTTCTTCAAAATCATGGTACATCATTGATATACTCAGCCCACAGCAGGCTGCAAACAACTAAATATTTAAGCGTTGAAGTCTTTTGAGATAAAAATAGATCAACTACTTGGTAGAATCTATCAATATAGATGTTTGACATTAAGATTTGGATTCTCAGAAATAATATTCATTCTCAAGAATTAGAAGACTCATTCAAATTAAAATTTCAATAAGGATCCAGTTAGAAAATTGCTTTCTGGATTTTCCCCCTTATTAAATAGACTCATTATGAACTTAAGTTATTATGGAAGCTACTACTCTCCTTTTAGGAAGGGAGAGAGGGAGAGAGGGAGAGAAGAAGGCAGGAAGGAAGGGAGGAAGGAAGGAAGGAAAGAAACAGCTAACAGTCTTCTGTACAAATTATTGTTAGTGTGAAAAAAGTATTTAAATGAAAAATCTGAGCTACTCTAGAAATTTTACCATGACAATTTACAGACAGTTATATAGAGAGATGGGGTTTCTAACTATAATTCATTGACTCTGTTAGTAAAAGATAACAGGCTTCAAAATTTTATCTCAGCATAAAAAAGGATTAATATGGCTTATAACTAAATGTCAAAATAGATTTTCATTACATAGTTTAATTTTTCAACCACAAGATGTTGACAGAAAAGAACGATTCACACTTAGCTGCTCAGTTCAGATTTTCTTTGCTGGCATTACTGACAGTAGATTTTATACTTTACTGGTCTAACTGTGTAATGAAACTCAACCAAGAATATTCTCTTAAAACCTTACTACTCAAAGTGTGATCCATAGCCTAGCAGCTATGGCATCACCTGGGAACCTGTTAGAAGTGCAGAATCTTAGGCCCCCACCCCAGACCTGCTGAATCAGAATTCGCATTTTAACAAGATTTCCAAGTGATTCATAGGCACATTAAGTTTTGAGAAGCTCTGTCTTAGAAGGCATTCTCCAGGTGTTTTCCTATCATTGAGGACTGTTCTGCCATCACCTGGGGTGATCAGCAGGTTTCCCTAAGAACATGGCACTGCGATTACAGCCCAGCCCCTTCCCTGTGCACCCACTTAAAATGTGTGAGCGACAATAGACTGAGAATAATGTTTAGAGTGCAATATACATGCCACACTTTGTGCAGGTCTGATGTACAAATGTTGACTAGATAATTAATTCACATCTATCTAGTCTTCCTTTAGTAGGGTACAAGGTTACAAACCTTTATGTGTGTGTGTGTGCGTGCGTGTGTGTGTGTGCGTGTGTGTGTGCGTGTGTGAGAGAGAGAGAGAGAGAGAGAGGAGAAATAGAGGCAGAGAGACAGAAAGAGAGCAGGGGTTGCCTGGGTTCCAGGTTCATTCATTAGCAAAAATTCAAACGGCCAAGTCTTTAGCCACTGAGTTTCCAGAGCAAACCCCTGACTTTATTGGAAGTCTATGGCCTCATTGAAATCCTTCCACCCTAGATTCTGAAGCAAATTTCTGAACCATGTTTCTCTAAAATCCCCAAGTTTATTCAAAACTCAGCCCACTCTCAAACACTTGGCCGAACTACCTGGGTGGCTGAGCTCCCTTAAAATGTCAAGAACCTCTGATCTTCTCAGAGTCTGACCTCTATGACCCAACAACAGAATTCCGTGCCGATCACTCAGCCCAGCACAGGGGCAGTGCTACTTGGAAGATTTGGCATCTGACAGCAGGGCCTGGTGTATTATGTTGAAGAACAACCATGTCCTTAGCTGCCTTCATTCTTCCCCTGCTGAGCCCAAGACTTGGCCTTCCTGTGTATACCCTCTTGCTTCCCCTCCTGTTCCAATACAGCTATGTTCTCCATGTGAGGTTGGCAAGCAGTAAGATTTATATGTCCATCATCTCCTTCAAAGAACCAACTCCTTCTAAATTTGAAGAGACTGAGGTAGCCAGAACTGGGGGCAGTGAAGTTGTTTGTAGGCAGTGCTCATCATTTGTTGCCATCCTTAGAGGAGCAGAGAGGGAACTAAAAGTTAGGACTAAGGCTGGTAGAGTCGGGACTTGAGAGAGGGCTTGCTATCTGGTATTGGGTTGGCCCAAAAGTTTGTTCGGGTTTTTCCGTAAGATGTTATGGAACCCAACCCAAGAGTAATCAGGGAGAAAGAAGATGAGTCCTATGCTGGTGGAAAAAGTGGGTAGGGAATTGAGGAAGCCAGCCATATGGAAAAAGCAACATTCAGAAGGAGCCATCCTCTTGGTCATCTGAGACATGACATGTCCCTGGCTCTCTCACCTCTCTGATGATTCCTTCATAGACCGATTGTGGCTTGCTTTTCATCTGCGTGACCCCAAACTTTGGTATCCTTCAAGATTCTTTCAAAGCTCTGTTTTATTCTCTCCATTGTCCACCTTTATATTAATATGCTATCAAAATAATATCTTTAGCATAAGTGTCTCTCCTGAGTCCTAAAATTATCTATCTAGTTGTCTCTAGAACACATTCACTTGGATGTCTCTCAGAAAATTCAGATTCAGCACAACCACCCCTGCTGTGATTATCTTCCCATCTGAAAGGCTCCCCTCCTTCACACTTTATCACAATGAATGGCAACACCCAGTCACCCCAGAACTGTGACACCATGCTCAATTCCTCCCTTGCCCTCCCCTCCATTCCTCCCTCTTTAGTCTTTTAAGATTTAATTCAGACTCTTGGCATTTCTCTCCTATTTTAATACATCAGTCATTTGACTAAACTATCTGCATCTGATTTCCTATCACTCCATCTAGGCATATTATGGTATTGCATAAGATATTTTTCTGAATGTAGTAAAAATTCATACTCCTTAACATGACAATGAGGTTTCCATGATCTAAACCCTGACTACCTCTTCTGCATCTTCTCCTACCGCTCCCTGCTCTATGCCACATGCCTAACGTTCCCTAACTGTACCATGTAATTTCATGCAGTCCTATTGTGCCACCAACCTATCCAGTAAGCACCTAATCATATTGAAAGAGTCAACGTAGATGTCCCCCTTCAGATAAAGCTTTTTCTGAGTCTCAGAACTGGCTACTCCTTTCTTTGTTCCTACATGGAGTATTGTACTTTAAAAAATGTAGTTCTTTATTTGTTTCATGGTAATCTCATGTGTATGTACTGTAATTTCCTGGAGTGTGGCAACCTGTCTTAATTATGTTTATTTTTGTAGCTCTGAGCACAGTGCCTGACATAGAGTAGGTGTCCATAAATATTCACTGAGAGAGAGAATGAATATACAGGCATGGGATAAGTTCAAGGAAAACAGGGAACTTGTCTGTAGTTTACTTGTTGATGCCTAAAGTTTATCGTGACCAATCCAGGTTTAAAATGAGACTGGACAGCATTCCAGCGTGGACTGCTGAAGGAAGGATATCAGAGTCATTCTTGTGATGGGGGAACCTGAGAGGAAGCAGATCTCCTAAGATATGGGCACTGACAAGTGGTCAGGGAGGCTCCAAAAGAAGAAGGCAGATTTTATCTGTGAACAGACATCTGAGTTACAAATACAGAGGAACATAAAAGAACAAGGAGGCTTACCCTCAGACAAATGTTTCTCTTTTCACTTCAATTCCCATTTAGGAGACCTTTTGATGTTGTTTACAAGCCACACTATCATCTCACTTCAAACAATATCCCTAGCCTGTGTACATCTCTTGTCTCTTTTAGCTGAGTTCTCTCTTGTGAAAAACAAGGAATTCCCCTAAATTCACTTGAAAAGCTGTTTGGAAGCCCTTTTTGTGAAAGACTATCTAATGAAGTTATGAAATCTGGGATTTTTTTTTTTTTAAGACAGTTCTCCTGGCTTAAAAAAAATAGACATGCAGGGCTTTGCCTGCGGCTTCCCATGTACTCAGGGGTCACTGGTGTGAAATAAAGTTCATATTATATTTTGTGGCAAGACAAGAAAAATTTAAACATGAAGGTTCTTCTGTGCCATTTGGCTGCCTGTCTACCCCCATCCATGGTGCATTGTGCATTGACCAGGCCTCTCCCATTGGCGGGAATGCATACTCAGCCATAAAGAGCAACATTCTCCCAGAAGCAACAAGGCAACTCCTTGGAAGATAGCATTCCTTCTTGATCTTGTAGGGGGTCACATGACCCACCACAGTGGTACTTAGATATGGATCATGTAAACTGTCAATAATACCTCATTGATGTACAGCCCCCTGTCTCAAAAAAAATTTATATAAACTGTGTCTTGACTTCTAGCCGGCGGAACAGTTCTCAGAACTTTCTGAGATGCTCTTCCCGGGTTATAATCCTCAAATTTGGCTCGAATAAAAATTTCCAATTCTTTCTTAAAAAAAAATAGTCTGATGCTATTGATAGTGTGGTTTAGAATGAGAGTCTGTTATGAGGGCAGTGGAAAAGGTTTATCCTGCCCCACCCTCGTTCTGCTCTATTGTTTTTATTTTATAAACTGCCTGAAGGACTCCAAGTTGCTAAAATGTCCATTGGCAGCAACTGCTGTCAATATGGACATTGATCCCAAAGCAAGGATTCTTTTCAGTCAAGCCACTAAAATTTCATTTGACTCAATGAAGATTTTTCAGTGGAGCTATGAAAGTGTTTCTGCCCATTTCCTAAACCGTTACTAGTTGGAAACTGAATTGGATTTCATAAAGATTTATGAACACTTCCAAAATCACTTAACGGCTGAAAGCCATATAGTAACTTTTTCCATGTCTGAATAGAACATGAGGCCTGTAGAAGTGACAGCTGTAGAAGAGCAATGTGATAAGATTTGGATCTTTTCCACCCAGACCTTGCTCTGTCTACTGCAGGGTCCATGTCCACTGCCCCTAATGAATTATGCAAGCTTGCTGAAGCCTTGGAGTACAGTCTTTATACTATTAACTTATTGGAGTTCAATTAAATGTTAGTATAGCCCACCCCTAATTACTGGCAGTAACAATTACCCTGTTGTTACAAGGGATAATTATGTCTTAAGTGCCAATAACCTGAAAATTATTCTGAATGAAGGTTGAAATAGATTTAATTTTACATTTATACCTGAATGTAGGTAGGTCAGGTACTCCAGGAATTATTTTTAATAAAGTCTCATTATTAAGATCTGACTTCCATGGATCTAGAAAATCATTCTTTTCAATTTCATTCCTTCAGCCTCATTTCCGACTCCTGACCCTTATTGTACATGAAAAGCACTAGGCTAGGCAGAGTGGCTTCTCAAAACTGCATTGACAGAGAGAGTGGTTCAGAGTCTGCTTTCCTAAGACTTCCTTAGTTTACAAGGAAAACAAGGGGAAAGTTGTGAATCTGAAATCAACTAAGCTAGGAATTAAACAAGTAGGTACTGCCAACATTTAAAGGCAAGGTTTCTTGGTGGAATCAGGGACGATTACTCAGAGTAGACTCTTTTTCAGATGTCTTCAGATACTGAGCTTCTCCTCTGTATACACAGATAGCATAGGCACTGGGGTATGTTGGAAAGAAATACTTTTAAAAAAATAGTACATTTGAATAGCAGACCAGTCCTTGAATTCTATCTCTGTCACTTAATACTGTAACACCCTCCCCGGGCAATCTCCATATCTTTAAGATGTTAAAGCCAGTCGAGACAAGCCATAGATGCTTCTGCTCTGTTCACAGCAATTGCCCAGGACCATTTGGACTTGCTCCTGTTTTGTCAGTCTGCCTGTTTCCTGAACCTTAGCTCTGCTTTCTTTTTTCCCCACTTCTGTTCTTTGGTTAAATGGATTCATCTTGGTTTCTCTAACTCAGACTTTAAGAAGGTCTTTCTATTTTTTGCCCAGTTCTGTTCGCAGACACCCAAGCCCTGGCACCCATTCTGATAGCAGTCTTTCTAGATAAGCCAATCCAGTTTCCTTGTAAGGGAATATGAAAGGGTCAGGAGTGTAGTCCCTCACCTTGAGCAAGCCCTTAACACTTTGGAAGCCATTGCCTCATCTCTAAATGAAATAAATCATCCTACCTAACAGTATTTTCAATGAAATAAATTATTCTAAAATGAAATAAATCATTCTACCTAACAGTATTTTCTTCTAAGGATCAATAAACTTAGAGTATGTAAACCTATAATATAAAGTATTTACGTAGTCAGGAATAAGCCTTGGTAAAATAGCATTACCTCCTACCTAACTGGTATGTATTCTAGGCAGCAGAGTAGTAACTGCAATTTTTAGTCAAGATGCTTTAGGTATAATTAAAGCTGGCATCTCAGTAGTTTGTACTAGTAATAAAACATCAACTGGGATTGACTAAACTCACAGAGTAATGTGAACTACATGTGACTTACAGTACTACTACTTTTTTTTTTTTTTTTTGCGGTACGTGGGCCTCTCACTGTCATGGCCTCTCCCGTTGCGGAGCACAGGCTCCGGACGCGCAGGCTCAGCGGCCATGGCCCACGGGCCCAGCCGCTCCGCGGCATGTGGGATCTTCCCGGACCGGGGCACAAACCCGTGTCCCCTGCATTGGCAGGCGGACTCTCAACCACTGCGCCACCAGAGAAGCCCCAGTACTACTAATTTTTAAAAATCAGCTAGGTTAGACTTCAGATAGTAATTTTCAATCTGTCCTCCCTGAAGAATCAGTAATAATCTTTACTCAGTTGTGGCCAAGAAAATTCTTGCTGGCATGGTCAATGCTGTTTCTTATCTGTTCTTTGACCTGGTTCCTGTACATCCTTTACCTCCATGCCCCAGTTTGTACTTGTATCACATTAATAGGACCTGAGGTGCACTTCCTTTTAGAAGACAGTTCATTCTAGAACCTATTTACAAAACAGAAATTGAGTCACACATGTAGAAAACAAATTTACGGTTACCAAGGGGGAAAGGGGGGGAAGGGATAAATTGGGAGATTGGGATTGACATATACGCACTACTATATATAAAACAGATATATATATATATATAAAAATATCTATAAAATAGATATATATATAAAAATATATATATAAAATAGATAACTAATAAGAACCTACTGTATAGCACAGGGACCTCTATTCAGTACTCTGTAATAACCTTTATGGGAAGAGAATCTAAAAAAGAGTGGATATATGTATATGTATAACGGACTCACTTTGCTGTACAGCAGAAACTAACACAATGTTGTAAATCAACTATACTCTAATAAAAAAAATTAATTGAAAAAAAACCCCAGTTCATTCTAGATACAGAGACTTCTCAGTTTTTCACTCAAAGCCCAGTCTCTATTAACAGAGGTTCCAGTGTTTTCCAATTACACTGCAAAATCATTTTCATCAGGTCTGTACTACTCCAGGAATGCTCTGTCTTTGTGGTTCTCCCTGTCCCCGAGGTCTGTCTGTGATCTGTCTAGATGATTTCTGACATTTCATCTCTGAGTTTTGCAGTGCTGATCTTACTTGCTCACTTACAGATGAGAAGAAGAAATTCCAGATTAAGCCTCTGATGAAAATCATGTCCCCATGGGGTTTTGTTTTTGGTTTTGGTTTTTAATTTTAAAATGTAGTCTTGGCTACCATGTTGCATTTTGTATTATTTCCTTTTACACCGTACAAGCTTTATTGATAATTACTTCACATCTACTTTAGCACAGCTTGGAAAATGTACTTTGTAAATTGTAAAGACCCACACAAGCACAATTTACTTTTTGGTCATTTATCAGAAGACACATATATGAGTTAAACTTCTCTATTTGCATATATTTACCTAAGCCAGCATATGATAAGATAAATGATAGATAGATAAGATATCCAATTATAGACATTGACATATAGACATGTAGATGTTGACATTTATTCAAGATTCATATTTTTCTCCTTGCACTTGCTCATCTCACCTTCTTGAAAAGAATCAGCAACTGAATTGAATGCCCTTCACCTGCCTATCTGTCTGTGTGTGCTTTTTGATTCCTACTGCATGCTCTGTAAGAACAGGATTCTCTGGTTGTGAATGGTAACTTAAAACAATAACATTTGGAGAGTGGAAAACTTTAGTGACAATCTAAGTGAACCCTTTCAGTTTAATGAAATAGCTAGCTCTAGTGGGAAGGAGCCGCATAGCACAGGGAGATCAGCTCAGTGCTTTGTGACCACCTAGAGGGGTGGGATAGGGAGGGTGGGAGGGAAGCTCAAGAGGGAGGAGATATGGGGATATATGTATGCATATGGTTGATTCACTTTGTTGTACAACAGAAACTGACACAGCATTGTGAAGCAATTATACTCCAATAAAGATGGATTTTTAAAAAAAGCTGTAAAAATATAAGGGCAGTTCTGTTATCAGTTTCATGTCTCCTAAATCCCTGTATGGTTTCTAAAACTGGTTTTTAAAAAGCCTACTGATTTTTACATGAAGCAATGAAAAGAGTAAGAAGTAGCTCTACAATCCACCATATATAATATATATATATTATATATATATATATATATATTATAATATATATATATTATATATATTATATATATATATATATATATATATATATATATAATATATATATAATTGTATTGAATTAGTATTACCATCCTTTGGCCAGTAATAAAAAAAATGGGTCTGAGATTTTTTTTTCACTTTCATCTACAGTTCTGATGAGTTCCTTATGAACAGCATGTGGTTTTAAAACCAAAATAGTTTTTTAAGTTTCTGTAAACAGAGGGAATTTACTTTATTGGGTCAATATACTGTGCAACTGTTATAAACAAAGCTTTTCAGTGTGCACCAAAAATAGAATATCCAAGCTGTCTGCTGACTTCCAATGCATAGATGTGAGATAGAGCTGAAATTATTTTTGTATTTGTAGTATTATTCATTACGTTTTACTAATCCAAATTATAATTATTTTCCCAAAGTTTCTTTGGGTTTTTAAGCAATTCAGGGAACTTTTGTGCATTAAATTATTTCTCTTATTTTGCACTATTGTCCTTACAAAGTGGTGTAGCCTCTTTCCACTGTATACATTCCTCCTATTTACTGATGATATTTTAGTTTCTGATGTTTTCTTACCTCTTTTATCTAGTCTACAAAAACTAATCTCTGTGTTCCCCCAGTTTGCTCTGATTTTAAAAAAAAAAGAAAACAAAACAAAAGAAAGATTAAACTAAATTTATTTCTTTTAATCCCCCAAGAAAACCTTTTGCTATTCTGAAAGCATCACAATTACATTATATAGATTTTGCTATATTCACAACATATTTTGTAAGTTGCTTTGAAATTGTTTTCTGGTTTGAGGTCTGCATGTGTTGTCTATCTAAATTAAATTGCCAGATTTATCTATCTATCTAGATTGCCAGCTATTCAAGAATAAGAGCACATCTTTAACTTCTTGTATCCGCAGAGTACTTGGGATATGTGTACATAAACGTTTGTTGTGTGATAAAACTTTACCCATGATTAACCAATTTTACACTGTTTATTTACCATGTCCTTTTCTAAAGTGCCTAGGAACTCGGTTTTTCAAGATGAGGTCATGCGTATGAAAGGCTTCAGATAAGACGCTGTTGTATAGCCCTTTTACATGGACTCTAACCTCTGATAATAGAAGAAGAGTGATGCTGTAAACTGTGTGTCTTGTGAACCTTTGAGATCTTGTGCATTGACCAGTTGTTAAATCATTCCAGTGCACAAATCCAATCTTCCAGATCAGATTACTTATGAGATAGAATGTTGTCACATAATAGCTATGTGCTCTGAGGGGAGAATGGTTTTATACTAGGTCCTTTATACACTGTAACAAGAGAAACAGTTGTTTCTTCTTCTGAACTGAAGCATGAAATAGACTTAGTTTAAGAAGTTATAAAGTATCAGTAGTTTCAGGAGTTGTAAAAAAGACTGATAAAAAGTGAAATTTCTCAAAATTGTCCTTCTATTCCAGAAAAATTGCCCCGAATAATCCAGCCAGAAGAAACGTGTCTGTTGAATTTCTGTTAGGCACCATTTTGTATGGTATTTGTTACCTACTGGCTCAAATAGTTATTTCTTGATCTGTTAATTTCCCAAACTAAAGGGAACATTTCCAGAGGGAAGGAAAAATAGGCTATGTTTGGGATGGGTTGAAAGAAAGTTAGTTTGAGGCCCAGCATGGAGGGTATTAGGCCCCAGGCAAGAAATTCTAATTTAATTGGGCTGAGTTGGGGGAGGAGCCATTAAGAGTCTCTGAAAAGGAAATGATGTATTCATAGTTGTAGAAAAAAGCATCTGCTTATGTATGTCAATGTACTGAAAAGTGACGGGGATAAAAGTATCAAGAGGAAAAGAATCCCAAATCTGTCTGCCATGTTATGCATAACATCTCTCAGTTATACATAATAGGTGTTCAGTAAATATTTGTTGAATGAGTGAATAAATAAACAGAAGCAAATAGAGACAGAAAATGCCTTTTATTAACTTAAACAACCTTCTACATGAGTCATTGGCACTGAACTCAGATTTCTATACAGAGTTTATTTCTGTTGGTAGTTTATTTCTATACAAATTGCATCATTAACCATGATGATAAGAGACGAAGGATGAAGGAGAAAGGGCTACTATTTTTTTCAGTATTGATTATGTTCTAAGTACTGCATTAAAGTGCATTATCCACATTCACTCGTTTTCCCCAGCCAACCAGAGAAAACTTAAGAGATTAAAAACCAAGCTTGAGTAACACTAACAAACCGTGTATGGTTTTGATTGACAGTTGTGGCCAATGCTGTCGATGCCCCCCGCCCCTTGGGCCACCTGAGCTCCCAGAGCTCCCCTGGCCTGTACAGTTTCCGAAGGTTGGCAGCTTCCCTGCTCAGGTGCCTGTGTCCCTCATCTCCCACTGAGGACTCCTCTGGCATTTGGGAGCGTGCTTGCCTGAGAACAAGTGCAACCTGTAAGTGTGGCGAGGTTAGCCCTCCACCAGTAGAGGGTGAGTCCTTGGATAAATGCCCCAGTCTCCAGGTCTTCCAGAGTTGGGGATTCTGAGGTATGTTTTACACAGTTTCTCAGCAGATTTCAGAACTCTTATAATGAGGAGAAGCATTATTTCGTGTTTTTTTTAAAAAGGAACCTAGTCGATATTTATATTCAAGCACCAGGAAATTTGGACTAATATTACCTATAAGGATAAAAGAGCTTTTTGTTTCATGTTGGGAACTTTACTACTGTGAAAAAACTTATCTCCTATGTCGTAGCTCAGATCCCCCAAGAGCAGACCTTGAGACAAGCACTTGGAAGCAGTTGTTTTACTTGGGGAAAGGGAGCACTTTAGAAGGTTGGGTTAGAGGGAGTCAGGAAGAGATCGCAAACATATTGTTTATGCATCACTAATTGTTTTACACGTTACATGCTTTACTTTGGTAATTTAAAAATATCTATTAAAGAAAACATAAAAAAAAAAATCTTAAAAATTACTTGCGGGGCTTCCCTGGTGGCGCAGTGGTTGAGAGTCCGCCTGCCAATGCAGGGGACATGGATTCGTGCCCCGGTCCGGGAAGATCCCACATGCCGCGGAGCGGCTGGGCCCATGAGCCATGGCCACTGAGCCTGTGTGTCCGGATCCTGTGCTCCGCAACGGGAGAGGCCACAATGGTGAGAGGCCCACGTACCGACGGCAAAAAAAAAAAAAAAAAAAATTACTTGCTAGACATGTCTATGGATGTTCCACCAGTATCTCAGACTCATCTCTAGAACCCAGCCAGCATTATCCAAACACATTCTCCTCTCCCTCCCTATTCCAACTTTTCTGGTTGCTTTTTCTTTTCTTTTCTTTTTCTCAAGGCATATCATATCTCTCCTTATAAATTATAAGCTGATTAAGAGTAAGACCCATGTTTTATAGTACATCTTTGAATCTGCCAAAGGACACATGCATAATGCATGAACATAGACTTATAAATATCCAGATTTCTTTCAGTTTATGACATTAGTGATGTTAAAAGTCCAAATCATGCAAGGGCCATTCAAAAATACTGACTGCACACCTGCTGTTGGTCAGGCAGCATATCAGGTGCTGGAGATAGAGTGGTGAATAACGTAACAACACAACATGTGTTCTGCCCTTGTGCTCTAGAGAGGAAGACAAAATGAAAAGACAAAGACATCTGTGATTATAAATTAAAGAGCTATGAAGAGAATGAACAGGGTGGACTGCAATATGGTGACCTATTTTAAGTGGATGGGCAGGAAAATCATCTGTGAGAAGAAGATCTTTCAACTGAGACTGAAGAAAGAGAGGAATCATGTGAGAAGTCAGAGGTTGTGCCTTCAGGCAGAGGGAACAATATGGGCAAGGGCACAGAGAATGAAAAAAACCTTGATGCACTTAAGGAAAGCCAGTGTGAGCTGGCAATATAGTCAGAGGCCAGATCAAAGAGGCCAGTCCTTGGAGGCCATGTTAAGTGTGGTTTGTACTAGAAGAGCATGGGAAACTATTTAAAGGATTTAAGCAGGGACTTCCCTGGTGGTCCAGTAGTAAATAATCCACCTTTAATGCAGGGGATGAGGGTTCGATCCCTGGTCAGGGAATTAAGATCCCACATATCGCAGGGCAACTAAGCCTGCGAGCCAACTACTGAGCTCATGCGCCTCAACTAGAGCCCATGTAAAACTACAGAGGCCATGGGCCCTGGAGCCTCAGCACCACAACTAGAGAGAAGCCCACACACCACAATGAAGAGCCTGCACGCTGCAACGAAAGATCCCCCGTGCCACAACTAAGATGCGACACAGCCAAAATAAATAAATAAGTCTTAAAAAAAAAACAAAAAAGGATTTAAGCAAGGGAGTGGCCTGCATGATTTGATTTAGAATTCTAAAAATTCACTTCAGCTTCTATGTAGAAAATCGATGATGTGGGGATGGGGTGAATAGGGAGATCAGGTCTTGGATTACTGAACAGTTCAGATGAGATTACCGTACTTGGAAGAGGGTAGTAGCAGGGCAGAAGAAGCTCTTCAAATGGATGAGCTGGAGATATATTCTGAAGGTCCATCAATAGAACTTAATTACTGATGGATTAGATGTGGGGAATAGAGAGAGAGGGGGGACTCAGAATTACTTTCCAAGTTTCTGGTCTGAACAACCCGGCAGATGGAGTGCTGTTTTGGGGAAAGAAAGATTGAGTGGAGGAACAGTTGAGATTCGGGTCAGAATTCAGTGTTAGACATGTTACGTGCGCCATGCCCAGTAGACATCCAAGTAGAGATGTCAGGTAGGCAGTAAAACATGTGGGTCTGGAGCTGAGAAGAGAGGTCCAGGCTAGAGACACAAACTGGGGGAATCATGGTGGTATTTAGTGGGATTATTTAGTTGGTATTTAAAGATACAGGAAATTGGTTAGAGCTCTTAAGAAGGAGAGAAAGAGAAGGAAAGAGGGCTCAGAATGGAGCCATAGGCCTTTCCGACACTTGGGGTGGAGGGAAAGAAGCCAGCAAAGGAAACTCGGAGTGGCCAGATAGAAAGAAGGGAAGGGCTCAATAAGTGTCATGAAAACAGAGCCTTTCAAGGAGAAATGCTCATTCTTGATAACAGCTGAGAAATTGGGCGAGCCCATATAAGAATCCTCTCTATTGGGGAGGACTTCTCACCAAGGATAGAAATCACTTGTATTTTGTCTTTGAGACCTTAATGCATCTCCTAGCACACAGTGGGCACTTGAAACATATTAATCAAATGACACATTAATTGAATGACTGAATATTTTGGTTCAGTTGAGAGTGAGTGATTGGCATAAGAAGTTTTAAAAAGTCTTTCTGTTCTCCTTCCTACACGCTCTCCACCCCCCACCTGATTCTCACTCTTGCCTGCAAAAGTAATTGATTGGGGATATAGCAGTATCTTCAGGCTCTGTAATAGCAATGTTAAATACCCTTCATTTCTCCCGACTTAGGAAACATGGACTGTTCTCTAAGCCTTGGAGGAAGAAAACTCGGGGCTACCATAGTGTATGAGATCATAAAGGGTGGCTGTTTCTGCAAATGTAGTGAAATCATAACCATAACGACCATCACAGAAATTAGGTCCTGCCCTATGAAGTGGTCTACTGGCCACTCTCCTCTTAGTTATCCTGTGAAAGAATTGTGTTGAGTGGATTTCATTGTATAAGATTTTGGTGAAAGGAGGGAAAGAAAGAGGTGGGGGTTCAGATCAGTGGCTCTGACACTGCCAGTGCCTGGAGGGTGTGTGAGGGCCTTTGATATACCTGCTTCTTGGGCCTCAACTGGAAATTTTGTGGCAGCAAGCTTATTTCAGAATGATGAGCTAGTTGTAGAACTGGATTGAAATGAGGATGTCGATCTACCCAGAAACAAATATGCCCTGAGTGGAAAAACAGAGCAGGACCATTCACCGTGGACCCTAATAACTACTTTCTGGAAGCCGTTTCATTTCATGTTTACAATAGATTTATCACGTACCATTATTTGCCTTCTACCTTATTGAGAATAATAAGAGGATTACTACTCCCCTTGTTTTGTCTGTTGACAAAAGAGTAAAAATAATTGGGTTGGGTTTGGCTAGAATATCCTAACACTCCACAAGCATCTCAAACTCCACCTGTCTAAAATTTAAAACCAATGCTCCCCCATCTGTGTACACACACACACACACACACAACCTCATTCCTCCAGTGTTTTTCTCTGTGAATGAGCACCATATTCCCAGATCCCAGACTCGAAACTTGGGCATCATCCTGACTCCTTTATCTCAGCTCCACATGCGTCTTTACCAATGCTTTCACCACGTTCTGTCGGGTTCTGATCGTCAGATATCTCTTGAATCTCTTGTTTCCTCTATCCCTCCTGCTCCTTCCTAGTTCAGACCACCCTCATCTCACCACTCATTACTGCAGGAGCCTGCAAAGTTAGGTTTTCTGTCTTCCGAAAGGAGGGAAAGAAAGAGGTAGGGGTTCAGATCAGTGGCTCTGACACTGCCAGTGCCTGGAGGGCGTGTGAGGGCTTCCGAAACCCGCAGCTGATCCAGACCAGTCCTCCAACAGCCTCCTTTTAGCTCCAGCATAAACACTCCTAACCTGGCTTAGGAGGTTCACAGCGTGTCCCTGCCTCCCTACTCAGCCTCATATTGTACGATCCTGTCTGGGAGCCGCTAACTGCTCTAGCCAAACCACCTCTTCTGCTTCCTCTGCCTGGCCCTGCTCGCCCTGTCCCACATCCCTCCTTTCAAAGTGCTTTAGCCTAACAACCCTCCTTGTCCTTCAACTCTAACTGTCCCTAAAGCATCCAGAACTTTCTCTAGTTAGTAATGTTTGTCTACCACTTGACTGAAAATTTTCCTGAAAGCTGGTCCTGCCTTGTTCACCGTGGCCTCCTGTGGACCTAGCAAAGTGCCTGCTCAGTGAATATGCTGAGTAAATGAACAAGTATTTTAATTACGTGTCTGCCTTTACAACTTCAGAGGTGCTATTTCAGTATGGTTTTAATGCACATGTGCACACACACACCATTTGATGAATGCTGTTTCTTTCTCTTTTTTTTTCATACAGTAATAATTAATAACTGTACCTGCATCTCCTGCAAATACCGGCCTAATTATCTATGGCTGTCTCTGGTTGCTCTAGAAAGAAACCTGAGGCACACCTGGATTAATTAGGACGAGAATCAAACACGGTTCAGGTGTGTTGTGCTGTGGGCCCCCAGCGCATTTTCAGAGGCTCATTATGGTGTCTGTTTCTTGACCTCAGCTGGGTCTAAGCCCTGATGGCAGGTGTATCCGGAGGAACTGAGTGGATGCTGATGGAAAGGGGGAGCATCAAGAACCAGAGGGAGGAATCCGTTGAAGTGAGGCAAGTCACAGTGCTTCCTTAACCCAGACTCGCCCTTGGACTCAGCAACAACCTAAACTGCCTGCCTGTGCCTTTCAGCTCGAGCCACTGCTCCTCAAGCAAGCAGCCCGGACTTAAGAGGAAGTATGGGGAGGAAGGAAGTGGGCATAGAAGGGTGTAGGGTTCTGAGTCTTGAAGTGATATACCATAACGTCTTTATCGGGCGCCTTCAGGGAGTGCGCTTTGTGTTTAATCTGTGGCTCCCCAGTGGTTGCTTCTGCCCCCCAAATCAGGTATACCGCTTAACTATCAACGAAAGATCAGGACAGTTCCCCGCCCCAGTCCCTCCCGGCGCCCAGGTTTGTGGCCGGCCTTTGGGCCACTCCGGGCAGGCCGAGGAGCCTCTGCGTTCATAGTGAGGCGCACGCGGGTCGGATTGGGGCCACGCCGCTAACATCTAGGCCTCAATCGCGGATAAAAGGCTAAGCCCCGGACCCCTTCCGGCTCCACTCTTGCAGTCCCGGGAGCCCGGAGTCATGCCGTGCTCCGGGACTAGGAGGCCCCGGCCTGGACGCGCGTTCTGCGCAGCCAAGGTCCCCTAGCGCCCCCTACAGTCTCACGCGCGGGGAGACGGCATCGGGTCCTGCGCCTCCGCACTGCGCCCGGGACCCCACCCAGCGGCCCGCGCCCCGGGACCACGTGAGCACCGCACCTCCAGACTGCAGAAACGGGGCGTGGGGGCCGGCGGGCGCGCAGCATCCCCGCCACCTCTAATCGCTCCGCCCGCCGCGGCCTGACTTCCCCTCCCTCCCTCCCTCCCTCTGTCCCTCCCCCCCCCCTCTCGTTCCGCCCGCCCGCCTGCGCCGGACACGCTGAGCCTCTTCTCTTGGGGCGCTCTTCCCCTTGGCCGACCGTCTCATCCCGCGCAACTTTGGGACGGACAGTGGCCGTTTGGTGTTGAATGTTCCCCTCGGAGAGCGCATGGCTGCGGAAGCGAGGTGCGGGCCGGGCCCCCGAGGGGCCGCCGTATGGGAGGCGGTGATGCTACTGCTGTGCTTGGGAGTCCCGACCGGGCGCCCCTACAACGTGGACACCGAGAGCGCAGTGGTTTACAAGGGCCCCGCCGACACCCTGTTCGGCTACTCGGTGGTGCTGCACAGCCACGGGGCAAACCGATGGTGAGTGGGGTCGGAGGCGGCGCCCTCGGCATCTCAGAGCAGCGAGCGAAAGGCGCCTCAGGGATTCCCTGCCCGGTTCAAACTTTCCTCCCTCCGCGGGAGGCAGGAGGGGAACCCTGCGACGGCCAGCTCGCTAGAGAAGTGCTCGGGAAACTAACTTATCTTGGGGTGGCAGCACCCGGGGTGCGTTCTGGCGCCAGGCCCTGGAGTTTGGGGTGGCGGGTTGGGTGCGCGGAGTGGTGGGCGGAGGAGTCCGTGAAGACCCGGAGTTCAGTGGGCAGCACGGCTCACGTCTGCGCGCACGTGCCCATTGCTCACTTTAGGCTCGTAGTCGGGGCGCCCACGGCCAGCTGGCTCGCCAACACTTCAGTGGTCAATCCTGGGGCGATTTACAGATGCAGGATTGGAAAGAACCCAGAGCGGACGTGCGAACAGCTCCAGCTGGGTGAGTTGGACCTGGGGCCGGGAGCTAGGGACCCACTCCCCCCAACACACGCACACACACACACTTGTGAGCCCCACGGTAGCAGAAGTCCTGGAAAAACTTGTGTTGCCTATTCTAGTTTAAAGCGAATGATTTTCACTGTTAACTCTATGCCATCTTCCCTTCTAAACATAAAAGTGGTCTCCTTTCTGTCAATATTGTTCTCCCTTTTGCTTATGACGATGATTGCAGTACTCTGACCAAACTATGTGGAGAAAAATTTCTTATAAAACCTTCTCCTCACCTCTCCCCTCCGCAACCCCCCCTCCCCCGCAAAGTGTAAAACACATCTTAAAGTCTCTCAGCACGTTAAGGACAGGATCCAGCTAAGCCAAGACTTGAGAATTTTATTTCTATCTTTGACCTATCAGCCTTGTTAAAGAACAGGCTATGGGGTAGATCAGGAATAGCAGTTGGAATTGATCCCATACCCTGTCATTTAGCCCAAGGGCTTTCTGAAAAAGAAAACGATACAGTTTTACTTAGATATGAAATGTAAAAGGAGAGCACAAGAAAAAATTGGCATCTGCACCGTTAATATAATTAAAACGAAGTTTAACATATAATTATTAATTTTTCTTTCCAAAAACTCTGATGTTAAATGGATACCTCTATTTGAAATCATTTCTTAGTGTCTCTTCTTAGATTTGTGACAGCTTGAAAAATGCATTCTGATGGGGGAGAGGAGAAAGTTCATGTTTCAAAGCCAAAAGCAAATTTGCTTTGCATAGACACATGGGGTAAGAAAGGGGAACTAATATCAATTCAGACCCTATCTTGCTTCAAGCATTGTTAGGAACTGCTATATATGTTTCTTGTTTTCCGCAAAACACCACTGGATCATGGTTGGCATTGTTCTTACTTTACACCTGAGGACTCTATGACTCAGAGAGTTGCAAGGATTTTGAAGTTATTCAGTTAGTGAATGGAAGATGGGACCTCAAGTCAAAGTCAGGTCTGCCTGGGTCCAAAGTCCAAGCGCCTTTCTTTCATGTATGCATCTTCAGTGAAAATAAAATTCAATGACGAGTCCGATATGTTGTCTGCTGAGCTGATGAGTCATCTGTGAATGGTGAATAAAAGGTCATAATTGGTACCTTTTTCCTATTTATCTTTGCTATCAATGGACTTTTGGGATAAGTTAGTTACTGAATCTTTAACACTCCCCTCCCCCCATTTTTGGTTGTAATCTTTGCTTTTTCTCAAACTGGGAAGCGGCTTCCCTTCATTGAGAATGAAGTCAAATAGAGTATGCACATAATGGAAGTTTATTTTTGACTCAGCATCCGTAAGAGTCTAGGAGTTGTCTGCAGTGTGTAGAATAGGCCCCAGCCTCTCATTAAGCATCTTCCATCCCCAAAGGCAGACTAGGAAAGCATAACATATTCACAGACCTATCCATTTGGAATAATTCTGCAAAGTATAATTTTCATTGCATGAGAGACTTGTAGGATGAAGAATTAGGGAGCGGAGCAGACAGTCTTGATCTGCCAGAGGATCTTGACAGGGTCTCAGGAGGGAATGTTTTATTTTTGTTGTCCTGTCATAGTTTCCTGATTCATGACATTATAACTACTGGTATTTAGCTCCTACTTCCTGTCTGGAAGGGCACTGAATCTATTTCTAGATGTCTGTATTTAACTGGAAAGATCCTGTCATAATATTATATAAAATTAAAAATTTAAGATGATAATACCTGTCAAAATTGAAGGAAAACCTACATTGATTGGGCACATGGAGCATAGGGGTTGACTAAAGAAATATCCACAGAAAAAGGTGCACATGGTAGATGTTCAACAAACATGAATTAAGTGAAGATGTACTGGATGGATAAATGAATAAAAGCAAAGTGAAAGTTTGTCATCGACCTGATTGGTGAATAAGAGAATTAATTAGAAATGACAAGCCAAAGGGATATTTTTAACTTTCAAATTTTTGATCAATAAAAAGGTTTCTACTGAGATGAAAGGCAAAAAGGAAGACAAGATTTCTAGTCAGTCAACTGGTTGAAAAACTAATAGCTGTAGTAATAGCTATGAACATTTGCAAAAGAGTTGACTGAAATTACTTCTCATATAACATTTCAAACGATATATCTTCTCTTCCTTATATGAAGAAATTGTGTGTTTCAATTCAGCACAGACTCAGAAGTAACTTGAAGCTGTATAATAAGGGATTGAGGATAACGACTAGAAAGGAAACACCGAAAATAATACATCGGTAACTAAAGACATTTAAAAATTCTCAGGATTGTGGACTACGTAGTATTCTTTATGAAGAATTTTCAAGGAAAAAATACATACACAATCGTCTATATAAGATGCCTTCAGTTGTTCTGTCTCAAATATGGGTGACTATAGCATATGCAAAATGCTTAGCTCAGTACCTGACATACAACTGACATTCAAAAAATATTAGTTTATTTTTTATCTCTATTTTCTACTTAAATCTATGTCTGCATGTTATCTGTTATAGGCAGGTTGAGGTTATAAATACGGACAGTTAATAGATGAAACCAAAAGTTAAATGTGTAAATGAAAAGGTAACAGTTGAAACACAATGAAAAATATTTTTTGTTGGCCCAACCAAAAAATCTTTAAAAAAATTTTTTTAACATCTTTATTGGAGTATAATTGCTTTACAATGGTGTGTTAGTTTCTACTTTATAACAAAGTAAATCAGTTATACATATATCCCCATATCTCCTCCCTCTTGTGTCTACCTCCCTCCCACCCTCCCTATCCCACCCCTCTAGGTGGTCACAAACCACCTAGCTGATCTCCCTGTGCTATGTGGCTGCTTCCCACTAGCTATCTGTTTTACATTTGGTAGTGTATATATGTCCATGCCACTCTCTCACTTTATCACAGCTTACCCTTCCCCCTCCCCACATCCTCAAGCCCATTCTCTAGTAGGTCTGTGTCTTTATTCCCGTCTTACCCCTAGGTTCTTCATGACATTTTTTTTTTTTTTTTTTTAGATTTCATATATATGTGTTAGCATACGGTATTGTCTTTCTCTTTCTGACTTACTTCACTCTGTATGACAGACTCTAGGTCCATCCACCTCACTACAAACAACTCAGTTTCATTTCCTTTTATGGCTGAGTGATATTCCATTGTATATATGTGCCACATCTTCTTTATCCATTCATCCGATGATGGACACTTAGGTTGCTTCCATCTCCTGGCTATTGTAAATAGAGCTGCAATGAACATTCTGGTACATGACTCTTTTTGAAGTATGGTTTTCTCAGGGTATATGCCCAGTAGTAGGATTGCTGGGTCATATGGTAGTTCTATTTGTAGTTTTTTAAAGAACCTCCGTACTGTTCTCCATAGTGGCTGTACCAATTCACAATCCCACCAGCAATGCAAGAGTGTTCCCTTTTCTCCACACCCTCTCCAGCATTTATTGTTTCTAGATTTTTTGATGATGGCCATTCTGATCAGTGTGAGAGATATCTCATTGTAGTTTTTATTTGCATTTCTCTAATGATTAATGATGTTGAGCATTCTTTCATGTGTTTGTTGGCAGTCTGTATATCTTCTTTGGAGAAATGTCTATTTAGGTCTTCTGCCCATTTTTGGATTGGGTTGTATGTTTTTTTGATATTGAGCTGCATGAGCTGCTTGTAAATTTTGGAGATTAATCCTCTGTCAGTTGCTTCATTTGCAAATATTTTCTCCCATTCTGAGGGTTGTCTTTTGGTCTTGTTTATGGTTTCCTTTGCTGTGCAAAAGCTTTGCAGTTTCATTAGGTCCCATTTGTTTATTTTTGTTTTTATTTCCATTTCTCTAGGAGGTGGATCAAAAAGGATCTTGCTGTGATTTATGTCATAGAGTGTTCTGCCTATGTTTTCCTGTAAGGGTTAGGTAGTTTCTGGCCTTACATTTAGGTCTTTAATCCATTTTGAGCTTATTTTTGTGTATGGTGTTAGGGAGTGATCTAATCTCATACTTTTACATGTACCCTCTATGCCTACTTTTTGGAGGATTTTTATCATAAAAAGGTGCTGAATTTTGTCGAAAGCTTTCTCTGCATCTATTGAGATTACCATATGGTTTTTCTCCTTCTATTTGTTAATATGGTGTATCACATTGATTGCTTTGTGTATATTGAAGAATCCTTGCATTCCTGGAATAAACCCTACTTGATCAGGGTGTATGATCCTCTTAATGCGCTGTTGGAATCTGTTTGCTAGTATTTTGTTGAGGATTTTTGTACCTATTGTCATCAGTGATATTGACCTGTAATTTTCTTTCTTTGTGACATCCTTGTCTGGTTTTGGTATCAAGGTGATGGTGGCCTCGTAGAAGGAGTTTGGGAGTGTTCCTCCCTCTGCTATATTTTGGAAGAGTTTGAGAAGGATAGGTGTTAGCTCTTCTCTAAATGTTTGATAGAATTCGCCTGTGAAGCCATCTGGTCCTGGGCTTTTTGTTGTTGGAATATTTTAAATCACAGTTTCAATTTCAGTGCTTGTGATTGGTCTGTTCATACTTTCTATTTCTTCCTGATTCAGTCTTGGCAGGTGTGCATTTCTACGAATTTGTCTATTTCTTCCAGGTTGTCCATTTTATTGACACAGAGTTGTTTATGGTAATGTCTCATGATCTTTTGTATTTCTGCAGTGTCAGTTGTTAATTCTCCTTTTTCATTTCTAATTCTATTGATTTGAGTCTTCTCCCTTCTTTTCTTGATGAGTCTGGCTAATGGTTTATCAATTTTGTTTATCTTCTCAAAGAACCAGCTTTTAATTTTATTGATCTTTACTATTGTTTCCTTCATTTCTTTTTCATTTATTTCTGATCTGATCTTTATGATTTCTTTCCTTCTGCTAACTTTGGGGTTTTTTTTGTTCTTCTTTCTCTAATTGCTTTAGGTGCAGGGTCAGGTTGTTTACTCGAGATGTTTCCTGTTTCTTAAGGTAGGATTGTATTGCTATAAACTTCCCTCTTATAACTGCTTTTGCTGCATCCCATAGGTTTTGGGCCGTCGTGTCTCCATTGTCATTTGTTTCTAAGTATTTTTTGATTTCCTCTTTGATTTCTTCAGTGATCACTTCGCTATTAAGTAGTGTATTGTTTAGCCTCCACGTGTTTGTATTTTTTACAGATCTTTTCCTGTAATTGATGTCTAGTCTCATAGTGTTGTGGTCGGAAATGATACTTGATACGATTTTATATTCTTAAATTTACCAAGGCTTGATTTGTGACCCTAGATATGATCTATCCTGGTGAATGTTCCATGAGCACTTGAGAAAAATGTGTATTCTGTTGTTTTTGGATGGAATGTCCTATAAATATCAATTAAGTCCATCTTGTTTAATGTATCATTTAAAGCTTGTGTTTCCTTATTTATTTTCATTTTGGATGATCTGTCCATTGGTGAAAGTGGGGTGTTAAAGCCCCCTACTATGAATGTGTCACAGTCGATTTCCCCTCTTATGGCTGTTAGTATTTGCCTTATGTATTGAGGTGCTCCTATGTTGGGTGCATAAATATTTGCAGTTGTTATATCTTCTTCTTGGATCGATCCTTTGATCATTATGTAGTGTCCTTCTTTGTCTCTTCTAATAGTCTTTATTTTAAAGTCTATTTTGTCTGATATGAGAATTGCTACTCCAGCTTTCTTTCGGTTTCCATTTGCGTGGAGTATCTTTTTCTATCCCCTTACTTTCAGTCTGTATGTGTCCCTAGGTCTGAAGTGGGTCTCTTGTAGACAGCATATATATGGGTCTTGTTTTTGTATACATTCAGCCAGTCTGTGTCTTTCGGTGGCAGCGTTAAACTATTTACATTTAAGGTAATTATCAATATGTATGTTCCTATTACCATTTTCTTAATTGTTTTGGGTTTGTTGTTGTAGGTCTTTTCCTCCTCTTGTGTTTCTTGCCTAGAGAAGTTCCCTTACCATTTGTTGTGAAGCTGGTTTGGTGGTGCTGAACTCTCTCAGCTTTTCCTTGTCTGTAAAGGTTTTAATTTCTCCATCAAATCTGAATGAGATCCTTGCTGGGTAGAGTAATCTTGGTTGTAGGTTTTTCTCCCTCATCACTTTAAATATGTCCTGCCAGTCCCTTCTGGCTTGCAGAGTTTCTGCTGAAAGATCAGCTGTTAACCTTATGGGGATTCCCTTGTGTGTTATTTGTTGTTTTTCCCTTCCTGCTTTTATTATGTTTTCTTGTATTTAATTTTTGTTAGTTTGATTAATATGTGTCTTGGCGTGTTTCTCCTTGGATTTTTCCTGTACGGGACTCTCTGTGCTTCCTGGACTTGATTAACCATTTCCTTTCCCATATTAGGGAAGTTTTCAACTATAACCTCTTCAAATATTTTCTCAGTCACTTTCTTTTTCTCTTCTTCTTCTGGGACCCCTATAATTCAAATGTTGGTGAGTTTAATGTTGTCCCTGAGGTCTCTGAGACTGTCCTCAGTTCTTCTCATTCTTTTTTCTTTATTCTTCTCTGCAGTAGTTATTTCCACTATTTTATCTTCCAGGTCACTTATCCGTTCTTCTGCCTCAGTTATTCTGCTATTGATTCCTTCTAGAGTATTTTTAATTTCATTTATTGTGTTGTTCATCGTTGCTTGTTTGCTCTTTAGTTCTTCTAGGTCCTTGTTAAATGTTTCTTGCATTTTCTCTATTCTGTTTCCAAGATTTTGGTTCATCTTTACTGTCTTTATTCTGAATTCTTTTTCAGGTAGACTGCCTATTTCCTCTTCATTTGTTAGGTCTGGTGGGTTTTTTTCTTGCTCCTTCATCTGCTGTGTGTTTTTCTGTCTTCGCATTTTGCTTATCTTACTGTGTTTGGGGTCTCCTTTTTGCAGGCTGCAGGTTCGTAGTTCCCATTGTTTTTGATGTCTGTCCCCAGTGGCTAAGGTTGGTTCAGTGGGTTGTGTAGGCTTCCTGGTGGAGGGGACTATTTCCTGTGTTCTGGTGGATGAGGCTGGATCTTGTCTTTCTGGTGGGCAGGTCCACATCTGGTGGTGTGTTTTGGCGTGTCTGTGGCCTTATTATGATTTTAGGCAGCCTCTCTGCTAATGGGTGGGTTTGTGTTCCTGTCTTGGTAGTTGTTTGGCATAGGGTGTCCAGCACTGTAGCTTGCTGGTCATTGAGTGAAGCTGAGTGTTGTTGATGAAGATCTCTGGGAGATTTTCACCGATTGATATTACGTGAAGCTGGGAGGTCTCTTGTGGACCCATGTCCTGAAGTTGGCTCTCCCACCTCAGAAGCACAGCACTGACTCCTGGCTGCAGCACCAAGAGCCTTTCATCCACACGGCTGCTAGTGTTGGAGGGTCTTCTGCAGTGGCGGGGGGTGGCTGTGTCTCACCTTTTGAAGAAGGGGTCTCCATTCTCCTTCATGTGAATTCTGGCAATATTTCCGTGATCAATGTTGTCTCAATTCGGAAAACAATTCTAGAGGTTAGAAGTCCAAAATCAAGGTTTTAGCAGAGTTGGTTTCTTCTGAGGTCTCCCTCCTTGACTTGTAGATAAATGGATTTCTTTTCCCTGTGTCTTCACATAGACTTCCATCTGTTTCCAAAAAATCTTACAATAACTAAAGATTCATCTATGACTGCCGTGTCATAAAATGTTTTCTTTCATTCATGGCCTAATTTGCTATCAAAGAGATGAAGTTGAGAGATCTCTTAAAATGGTGCCAATCTCCTACACAATTCAAAGTGCTATCTACATGGACTAGTCTTTAGGTCTCAGAATTTCAGATCAAAGTTTGATTCAGATAGACTCATTCCCTCAGAAGAGGAGTCAATACTCTTCCCCCCACTTCCTAACCCCTCTTCCCTGCAGTGGCTAATGTTGTCCCATACTATGGTATATTCACTGTAGTCATAATCAGAAGTGAGCAGCAAATGCCTGTTTATCTAGAATGTTCAGGGTATGAGATGTCGAGAATCAGATACCCCTTTTAGTGAAGTGAATTGACTGTAGAAGAGGTGCATTTCTTCCTGTGTGCAAACAGGCTTCTTCCACCTTCCTGCCTGCCTAAGAAGTGTGTCTCCCCTCACTTCCTTGATACTGCTCTCTGT
This sequence comes from Mesoplodon mirus, assembly GCF_964341445.2. Classification (NCBI taxonomy): domain Eukaryota; kingdom Metazoa; phylum Chordata; class Mammalia; order Artiodactyla; family Ziphiidae; genus Mesoplodon; species Mesoplodon mirus. The sequence continues at coordinate 95,311,980 of NC_138984.1, forward strand.
GAACCAGAGGAAGGTAGTCTCCCCATCAGGAGGGTCTGAATCCAAACTTGTTCATGAAGACTCCGTGTCTGGGGAGGCCATAGTGATTTCCACAGGTTCAGTTGCTTTTCCACTCAGGTGCTTTGCATCCTTGCTAAGTTTTTTTTTTTTTTTTTTTTTTTTTCCTGTACGCGGGCCTCTCACTGTTGTGGCCTCTCCCATTACGGAGCATAGACTCCGGACGCGCAGGCTCAGCGGCCATGGCTCATGGGCCCAGCCGCTCCGCGGCATGTGGGATCTTCCCGGACCGGGGCACGAACCCGTGTCCCCTGCATCGGCAGGCGGACTCTTAACCACTTTGACACCAGGGAAGCCCCCTTGCTAAGTTTTTTAAAAGGAAACTTTGATCACAGATGGTTGCTAAATTAAGGCATCACAAATAATGACTTCATTACTGTATTTATCCATGGATTTCCGGTATTTGAACAATTAGAACATAATAAAATACATAAATGGCTACAAAATTATACTAAAAAGATTACCTTTATTTGGTCATTCAAAAGGCATACTAGATCTTTCATTATTTTGAAGTTGCCACTAGTAGCATTATACATGTGTGTTTGGGCGTGCACACGTGCACGTGCGTGCACGGGCACACACACACACACTTGTCTGGGTAATAGAGGCTAAAATTATACAATTACACTGTCCAGTACAATAGCCACTAACCACATGTGGCTATTGGGCACATGAAATGTGGCTAGTTTGTAGTGAGAAGCACTATAGGGCAAATTACTTTCTGGCTTTTGAAGACCTAGTACCAAAAAAAAAAAGAAAAACATACACACACACATACATATACATAAAATCTCTTTTTTTAGATAAGGATCACATGTTGAAATAAATATTTTAAAACTAATATTGATTACATTTTTAAATGAAAATATTTTTGATGTATTAGGTTAAAGAAAATATATTATTAACATCAATTTTACCTATTCCTTTTTACTTTTTAATGTGACTACTGTAAAATTATTTCATAAGTGACTTGTATTATGTTTCTGTCAGACAGCGCTGTTCTAGAGAAACATAACTTCCCTATGTAAAATAACACTAACTTTTTAGCAGGTGCCTTCCCAGTGTCTATGCATAAAGTGATTGGAATTTTCACTTTTCTAGACCAATGTTGTATAGTTACTAGACCTTTAAGCTCTCTCCTTGTACCTCTTTTTCTTACTAGAAAGAACAGTCGTTTATTAAGTTAGTCATCATTATTCCCCTTCAGATTTCTTCCTGGAAATTACATTGCCTTAGCCAGCCTCCTGGTTTATATTACATAACCTACTTGGAGGAGGTTAAATTAATTAGCATTTGTGTCATTAAACTAATGATTACCTCACTCTCACTTCTGCCTGATTTTTAGGAATTATTAGCTTAACAATAAAAAGCAAACCTCTCACTGTTGAAACTTCAAATATGTCCTTGATAACTTTCTTTTTCTTTCTCATTTGTGATACTCTTTAAATTGTAGCTTATGAAGATGATGTTGATACAGACTGGTCATTTTGAAAAATCACCCCTGAACAGAGGTTGTTATGCTAATTATGCACAAAATTAAGACAGAGAGCTTCATGAATAAACCATCATATTACAAGAATTGTTTCCTTATTTCCAGCAATTTCCCAAACTCCATCTCTAAAAGAATGGTTTCCACCTAATTTAAGAGATGAGATTTTCTAAAATGTATTTTATTTTTTGCCTAAAGTTTACTTGACCACTGGGTGCTGTTTCTACTGACTAAAAAATCTCTTCCTTTGGCAACAGTTCTTGGGCCAGATATGGTAATCCATTGTGCTTGTAGGTCATTTATTGAAGGATGTCAAAGGGCGAGAACCTGGGTGTACAAAAGAAACATGGCCCTTGCCCCAAGGGGTTTACCGTCTATAGGTTAGGTTGTTATAAGAAAGTATGGTGAGAAGATCTAATCTGTTTAGGAGATTAAGGTGATGTCTTCCTAAGGAATTGATGTTCTAGTGGAAAACTGAAAACAACAACAACAAAAAATCAAGAGTTAGCCAGAGGAAGAGGTTATGGGAAAGGGTGCCAGACAGAGCAAACAGTGTATATGAAGACCCTGAGGTCCTTGAGAGGGCAGCATCTTTGGACTGAAAGAAAAATGCATACAGTTGAACTGTGGAGTGTGAAGTGATGATAGGTTGGAGAAGTAAGCAGGGATTATTTGTGTTACAACTTGGTAAGCTCTCTGGAAGCTGAGGAAGCCCTGGCTGTCAGCGTGCTCATGTGTGGTTTCACACTCTTCCTTGGTGTGTGCACAATGCGGTGGAGGCTGGTGTTGGGTTGGGGGTAGCAGATGCACAGTTGGAGGTGTTGGCTCCAGATGGGCATTGTGGTGCTGAGCAACAGAAGGCAGACCCTGACGCAGGCCCACAAAAACTTACAGGGGCCCCGGCTGTCCGTGTGCTCCCCCATGGCTGCACTATTTCCCCTGGGCATGTGCACTGCAGTGAAGCTTGGTGACGGGCAGAGGGCTGGTGGCACGCAGATGCACAGCTATAGGGCTGAACCCTGAGCCCGGCACAAGGGTGGGGTCAGCCACAAGGGTCTAGGGTGGTATCTTGCACGTGGGCTTTGGTGGGTCCAGGGAGGGGCTCAAGTGGCTGGCTTCTTATACTAGGGTAACCACAGAGGCCTGGGATGACTGGTGGTGTGGTTTCTGGGCTTTTCAGTGAGAGAAAAGGGAGTGGGGAGGAACCCAGGCATCAGTTACTAATACCTGTGGGGCAAAAGCTGGCAAGATCTGCAGGGGGTCCACAGTGGCTGTACTGGCCTTTGGCTTAGTGCTGAAATCTGCTATTTTCCTGCAGAGCAGGTCTCCGTGAACTGGACTTTGTAATTATTAAACGAGAGAGATGAAAAAGAAGGTTTCAAAATGTTACCCAAGGTTCTGACTTGGGGTGTTGGATAGATGATGGTGCTATGTCCTGTGAGATGTAAAAGTAAATATCTGGAAATCAGTTGGATGTATGGGTCTGGAGGGCGGGAGAGGTCTATAGGGCAGTTCAGAGTTGAAGGTAATTAGCATAGAGATGGTAATCAAAACCATGGAGATTAATGAGTTTAACCTGGGAACTCTCTAGACTGAATAGATCATCAGGCCCAGGAGAGATCCCAGAGGCTTCCTACAACTTGAGAGGTGGCTAGAACAGTGTTGCTCAACTCTGGCTGCAACCTAGATTCTCTTGCAGAGGTTTAAGAATACCAGTGCTGGTGGCCTCCTCCTAAACTAATAAAATCTCTGGGGGTGGGTCTAGGGTAGGATATTGTGATTTATAATAAGAATATATTGATATATTTGGTCTTCCCTCATTTCTGGCACAGAGATCCTAAAACCCTTGGAGTTTTCTAGAGTGATAAATATATCTTCTGTTATGTCAGTGAGGTGACCTTAGGACCTAAGGATGTGGCTGGTTGCCAGTGGAACCAACCATATGATTAGATGGTTGGAACTTTCATTTCTATCCCCCTGACCTCCAGCAAGAGAAGAGGGGCTGGAGGTTGAGCCAGTTGCCAATGGTCAATAGTTTAATCAATCATGCCTATGTAATGAAACCTCCATAAAAACCCAAAAGGACAGGGTTGGTGAACACGTGGAGATTTAGGACTAGTGGTGCATTCAGAGAGGACCTGGAAGCTCCCTGCAAGTTCCTCATGCCTTGCCCTATGTGTCTCTTCCATCTGGCTGTTCCTGAGTTACCTCCTTTTATAATAAACTGGTAATCTAGTATGTAAAATGCTTCTTTGAGTTCTGTGAGCCACTCTAGCAAATTATTCAAACCAAAGGAAACTTCAGTAGCTGGTGGACTTGAAATTGGCATCTGAAGTGTGTGCGTGTGGGGGGAGCAGGGGTATGGGAGGAAAGCAGTCTTTTTAAATTTTTCATCTATTTTAATCAGCTATTAAACAGATACACCCGGTGTATTTTTACCTTTCAGGTTTCTTTTAAAAGTTCTATTACCCATTAAGGAAGTTTTGTGTTAATTTATTAAAGTTGTCTAAATTTCCTAATACTATAGAAGATAGTCACAAATTACTAAATGATAATAAGCTATTTTTTGGTGTTGCTCAGTAATGCACTGTATTTATTTATTTTTCTCTTTGTACCTTTTGACTCCCTTCACCCATTTCTCCCTCCCCACCCCTGCCTCTAGCAACTACATATCTGTTCTCTCTCTCTATGAGCTTGTTTTTTTCTTCTTTTTTTTAGATTCCACATATAAGAGAGATCATACAGTATTTGTCTTTCTCTATCTGACTTATTTCACTTAGCATAATGTCATCGGGGTTCAGTCATGTTGTTGCAAATGACAAGATTACATTCTTTTTTATGGCTGAATAATATCCCATTGCATATATGTACCACAATTTCTTCATCTGCTCATCCTTCAGTGGACACTTAGGTTGTTTCCCATCTTGGCTATTATAAATAATACTGCAATAAATATGGGGGGTACATAATATTTTTTTGAGTTAGTATTTTCATTTTCTTCTGATAAATACCCAGAAGTGGAATTGTTGGATCATATGGTAGTTCTATCTTTTATTTTTTGAGGAACGTCCATACTGTTTCCACAGTGGCTGTACCAATTTACATTCCCACCAACAATGCACATCCTTTTCCTCCACATCCTCACTAACGTTTGTTATCTCTTGTCTTTTTGATAATAGCCATTCTGATAGGTGTGAGGTAATAGCTCATTGTGGTTTTGATTTGCATTTCCCTGATGATTAGTGATGTCGAGCATGTTTTTATGTACCTCTGGTCCATCTGTATGTCTTCTTTGGAAAAATGTCTATGCAGGTCTTCCACTCAGATTGTTTGCTTGTTTTGCTATTGAGTTATATGAATTCTTGATATATTTTGGATATTAGCCCCTTATCAGATATATAATTTGCAAATATTTTTTCTCCTTCAGTATGTTGACTTTTCTGTACAGAAGTATTTTAGTATAGTGTAGTCCCACTTATTTATTTTTGCTTTTGTTGCTTTTGCTTTTGGTGTCAGATTTAAAAAATCATCACTAAGACCTATGTCAAGGAGCATGTAGGACTGAACCCTTAACCTGTGGGATCTGACATTATCTACAGGTTAGATAGTGTTACAATGGAGTTGAATTGCAGGGCACCCACCTGGTGTCAGAGAATTGCTTGTTGATGGTGTGGAAAAACTTCACATACACACATTGGAATTGGGTGCAGAACCCTTAGTAGTGCATCAAGAGTTTCCAAAGGTCCCCAGATTATTCCAATATTCATCCATGGTTGAAAACCATTGGAGAAGAAAAAAGAGCCTGAAAAACAGATTGAGAAGGAAAAGCCAAAGAGGTAGCTAGGAAATCAGGTCAATGTGGCACTGTGGAAGTAGAGAAATGAGAGATTCTATAAAGAGGTGAGTGGTTGGCAGTATCAAAAGTTGCCAAGAGGTCAAGCTAGGTAAGAACTTAGGAGGTTTCATTGGATTTAGAGAGAATTGGTTCATTAGTAACCTTGGTAAGACCAGTTTTAGTGGTGATACCAGACTTCAGAGGGTTGAGAAGTGAGGAGTGTGAAAATATTGGTGGCAGATGTCAACTCTTTTAACTGGGTTCTTCCTTTATTTATTAAATACATTTTATCAATTACTTATGCTGGTACTAGGAATAGAAAGGTGGCTAAGATGGCTAAAGCCCTGAAAGAACTCAGCGACAGGAGAAACAGGGAAACAGATAATTACTTACAAGAAAATGTAACATGCATAATGATAGAGACACACAATGGGGAGAAGAAAGTGTTTGGATGATGAGAGAAGTTTTCCTGGAAGAGTAATTGAGCCAGTTCTGACCAGTTTTGATGAGCATGTAGTAAAATCTCAGTGAATGTGAAATGGATGGGTGTGTTTCTCAGATTTGGGTGGGATCCTCTGGGGTTTGCTGTATATTTCAATATTGTTCCAAGAGGTCTAGGCCAGCCTTGGGTTCTAGACTCTGCCTACTCATACCAGGCAATCTAAGAATACACACTCCTGAGATAGGAAGCTTGGAACTGACTGTCTTCAAAACAAGGGGATTTTAATTTTAGGAAGAGCTGGAGATATCAAATTAAATATGGAAGTGGACTTGCAAGTGACAGAACTGGGCTCAGTAATGCAGTGTGTTGGTTCTGATGCTCTCAGTTTATCCCCAAGAATCTTTTTTTAATGATTTGAAATCTTTTTCATATAATTTATATGAAATACTGTAATTCTCAATGAGTATGTTCAGAAGTAGTAAGAGTATAGATTTAGTTATCAAATCTCTTTTGCAGGAAATATTTTGTGAAGTGGATTAGACATGTCCTTTTAAAATGATACCCTTTGTAGAAGTCTCTTGTCAATATCTACCCTCTGTGAAATCTTTCTAGGTCTACCTCACCCTAGTGCTATTCTCTGTTTTCTTGTGACCATTTTCTAGTATTTATTAGAATATCATTATTTTGTCTGCAAATCATTGTCTCTGCAACATCTTATCCCACAGTTTAAACTTTGAATGAAAAGAAGTCCTCTGTTATTGGTAACCCCTCATCTCAGTCTGATCCTACGTTGATTGGTACAGAATGATGCCATGGACTCTCTGACTGATTTTTATTTTTCTCACTTTTTTTTTTTTTTTTTGCGGTACGCGGGCCTCTCACCGTTGTGGCCTCTCCCGTTGTGGAGCACAGGCCCCGGACACGCAGGCTCAGTGGCCATGGCTCGCGGGCCTAGCCCCTCCGCAGCATGTGGGATCTTCCCGGACCGGGGCACAAACCCGTGTCCCCTGCATCGGCAGGCGGGCTCTCAACCACTGCCCCACCAGGGAAGCCCTCACATATTTTTAAACCTTGTTATTAGCCTGACCTCCTCCTCCATCCTACCCTGTGAATTCCAAAACCAGGCTCAGAACTTCAGTATTGGCCACTGAGCATTAAGTGAGGGCAGGTTTCCCTGGAGTTTTTTTCTGTTTACATTTTTGCATTATTCTTGTTTCAAAGACACTCAAAATGGTATCTATATATTAGTGATACTTTTTCAAATGAATGCTTAAGTCTAAGAGATTAGTTGAAAACCATGGAAGTAGAGAATTTTCTTTCCTTATTTTCTAATGTTGGAAGTTAATGTTATATAATAAGTTATTATAGAAATAGAATTAGAATAAGATTATTAATAATGTTGATACTTGGATTCATTCCCTGATTAACAGTGAAAAGTACTAATAGCAAATCATTGTAAAGTGGTGTAGGGTGGTGGATGACAGTATGGGTTTGAATCCTTCCTTCCCCCCTGTAAAAGTAGTGTGACTTTGGGCAAGATGCTTAATCTCCCTTTGTTTCAGCTTCTCCATCTGTGAAATTGGGATAATGATAATAATACCTGCCTCATAGGGATATAACGAAAATTAAATGACTTAATATACATGTTTACATGTATTAAAAGTGTGCCTGGCACATACAAAGCATATAATGTGTTATTGTATAAATAATTCTATAATTATTGTAAGAAAACATTCCTTCTTTAAATTATGCACAGCAAATATATCCGTTGCTGTACATTTTTTTCTGCTGTACTTAGTAAAAATACTTGTATAGGTTTTCTGTAGGAATTTAAAGAAGTTTGGGCCTAAGGCACCTGAAGGAAACCCCGATCTTAGGTTCATGCTCACAAGCAGGATGGTTTTCTAGGGTTCTGAAGTCTAGTGATGTCTCAGGATCAACTCAGATTCATAAAATTGCAACCATCAAGCTTGCCTCTACTGCCAGAACTTGTTCACCTCTGTGTGGAACTGTCTTCCTAAATACAACACAGTAAAATAAATACAATTATTAAATAAAAAATGTAATTAAAATAAAATGAAATAGAGGACTTAAATAGCTGGCTTTTTCAGGCCTATGATTATAGGAGCTGTTTCTCACATAAATTGAGCATGATTATCAGCCATTATCAGATTTTTATTAGGAAGTCATAGAATATGACACTTAAACATATTTTTCCAGAAAAAAATTACTTCGAGAATGGTTTATAATTTTGATGTTTAATTTGATATTTTGACTCTTGTTTGCCCCTAGCTGACTTGGAGGAAATGGTCTTGGAAGTTTAGTACTTTCATGTCCCATATCTCCTGTAAAACTTGGGTATTTCACTTTTCATTACTCCAAGTTATTGTTATTGCTGTTAAATTCATGAACATCACTGTTACCTTTCAGAAACATCTCCACCACATTTTATTAGATGTGTGGGAAAAGTACACAGTTTAATATAATAAAAATAATATAATGAATTTAATAGTAATTAGTGTCTGATAAGAAACAAAAACAAGGGGCCATTGGGCTTAAAGAGCTGAAGGAAGGCTGCTGATCCAACCTCACAACATTGTGAACTCCCTCTGCTGGTGTGCCCACATCAACGCAATGTGGGTACCCTGGGGAACAGAAGCATTTACCATTTAATGAACACCTACTAGGTGCCAAGTGGTAGGCCTTGTAATCTGGTCATATTTGAATTGGTTTGTTTGCTTTTAATTCCATATGTTTTTTCTATATTCTGAATCTTGGTAAATGAAGGAATTGTATGATTATTTTCACTCAGTAATTATTGCCTCTACAAATAAAGATATCTTGCATGAATGAACATAGAATCTTCATAGAATCTTTATAGAACATAGAATAGAACAAGGGTCATTTATTTTTCAGGATTATTTAAGAAAAATTTCTAGTGGAAGAGTTTGAAAATACAGGACTCATCTTTCAATGGAATAGAGCTTCACGTTAAAAAAAAAGTAATTGGTGGAAATAAGGTCTTTCACTATTTTTCTGAAACTTGAAAATTATGTCACATCTTTTGAAAGATCAGATAAATGCATGTGTTGTCTTAGTAGCCAGAAGGCCAGTCTGAGAGCCCCAATCAAATGTCTGAACTGATGAAGCCACAGCCCAGTGACACAAGCAGATAAACCAAATTTGTCATTGTATCCAAAAGTCCCAGGCTCCCCTATGCACAAAGTGTGTCACTCAAGCTGTCAAAGGTTACAGAAAGAAGACCTTTGAGTCTGGTCTTTCCCCTTGGTCCTTCCTCAATAGAAATGCCAAAATATTGAGAACTGATCTCAGTTGAGGAAAAGGTCAGGGTAAGGTAGGGACCAAGTAAGTAACATTTTTTGTGAACACTAGAAAGTTGACTGTATAGTCTGTGGGCAGACTTGTGATATTTTACACATTTTTAGCTGAAAAAAAAGGTTTAGAAAGTAAAATTTATCCAGATAATTCATATGTCTGAAATATATGTACAGTTCTATTGTATATACTCCAGATTAGTGGAAAGTAACTACTTTTAGATCTTCAATTTCTAAAAGCTTTTGATTTCCTTTTTTTAAAAATTCTTTTCCATTATGGTTTATTACAAGATAGGGAATATAATTCCCTGTGCTATACAGTAGGACCTTGTTGTTTATTTTATATGTAGTATTTTGTATCTGCTGATCCCAAGCTCCTAATTTATCCCTCCCTGCCCTTTCCCCTTTGGTAACCATGAGTTTGTTTTCTGTGTCTGTGAGTCTGTTTCTGTTTTGTAAAAAGTTCATTTATATCATATTTTAGATTCCACATATAAGTGATATCATATGATATTTGTCTTTCTCTGTCTGGCTTACTTTACTTAGTATGATAATCTCTAGGTCCATCCATATTGCTGCAAATGGCAGTATTTCATTCTAAAAGGTTTTGATTTTTGATTCTAATCTTTTCTATTTACCAGCCCCATGGATTTGGGCAAATCACTTTACTTCTTTAAGATTCTATTTCCTCACCTGTAAAATGGGATTGATAACACTGTCCTCTGTTGCTACTGTGAGAAATAAATGAGTTAATGTGTATGGTAAGGGCTCACTGACATTGATATGTCACCAATATGTTATGGAGGAAGATATATCCCATGACATATGTGCAGCTTAATCGTATCTTTAGCTTAATCCTTAAAATAATAATGTCAACATCAGCTAATGTTTTCTTGCTTTCTCTGCCAGGCTCTAGCCCGAGCCCTTCACATATACCTCATTTAGTCCTCAAAATCCTTGCAGAACCCCTCTGAGACAGGCACTTCCTGGAGGCCCAGCTAATTCTCAGTCCTAAATCATCCGACTCACATATCACACTTTGTAAAGATCTTCAAACCTGCAAACGCTGTTTTCCTTCAGACCATCTGTTACTGTCTTAAAACTTAAGGGACTAATATTTTGGAAGTAGGAGAGAATAGTAGAGAAGGAAGAAGACCTCTCCAAAGCTTAGATCCCTGAGAGTTTGGTGAAAATTTTGTAGTAGTATCCTCTAGTAGAGGATTTTGTGGTGGTATAAGGTGTTTCAGAATTCCCTCCCTCAGCAAATATTTTGTTCCTGCCTACTGCATGTAAGGCCCTGTTCTGTGCTGTGGGAATGCCACAGTCAACAAAATAGTCAGTCTGCCCCCATGGAGATGACAATCAAGGACAAATATCTAGTCTTCCATAGTCTCTGTCACATTTTGGCACTTGGAAAAATGGCACTAAAACAGATGATGTGAATAAGCGCAAAAAAGACAAAGGGGGGAAAGTGGTAAAGAATGTACCTAATTGGCTTTGTACTAACATCCTTTGTATCCATCTATCAAAATTACTGCTTATTCACATTTATATACTCATGTATGCACTGAAACAAAATCAATAAGTGGAAATAAAAACTGAATAGTAAGCATACATCTTTATATTTTCTTTCCCAAATGAAAATCGGAAGAGGAAGGAAAGGAAAGAAAGATGGGCTTAATTTTTAGAATAAGGGGTATGGTTTTTAACTGCTTTATATTTTTAATGTCTACTGGGAAAATGCGTTCAACTGTGCTAAGAATTAGCCATTCTAGTTATATAAAAGCATGGAAAATTATCACATGTTAATTTCTGCTGACCTCTTTTATGTTAAACCATGTAAAGTACTTTTTTCAATTATGAAGCTGATTTGATTTTCTGAGTTTAGATCAGTAATGTATGAGCTGAATTGAAAACCAGATTATAAATCATTTCAGCATGACATTTGGATAAAATATAAAGATAATCTGCATTTATTTATGGTGTTCTGTCAGGGAAATTCATGAGAATTAGCTTTCTCCTGGCAGTTCTAATGATCATCATTTCTGACCAAATTAGAAATGCTGTATTTCCACATGAAGAAAATCGGCTTAATATTTGATATCCTATTACAATATTTAGGTGAAACCAAGGAGGGCAAAAAGGTATTACTACTATTTTCTAAATGGAGTAGTTCCTTTCAAATATAACACAGGAAATGGCATAACCATGTACATTGCAGAGCAGTTACTCACAAGCCCAGCTGCTCACTACTGTGACTGCGGAGCTGTTTGATGTCTGGGTCTCAACCCAGGCACATCAAATCGGAGCCTCTGGGAGTGGGACCAGGTGTCAGTATTTGTTCCAAACTTTTCCCCCACCATCACCCCAGGTGATCCTCATGTCCAATCAGGGCTGAGAACCACGAGAAAAGGCGTGGCCTCCAGAGCAAGGAAGTTAAGGCAAAGCTCTGGAGGGGCCCTGAGCATAAGTTGGCGATGTGAAGGGCTGACCTCTCTGCCAAGATTCTGCAGGCATTACAGAAGTAAAGGTGAAAAGTTGCTAGAAATGAAGACCCAGATCAGTAGTGGGGATTTATAGGCCGTTCTTTGAACTGATTTTGTCTTGTAACCAGTGCTGAAAGTACCTCAGGATTCTCTTTGCTGTTGGGTGCTACTCTGTGGCAGAAGCAGTATTAGGAAGTGGAAAGAAGAAACCTACATAAGCGTGAGTCTGTCTGTCCACTTACTAGAGTTATCTAAGTGTGTGACTCTAAGTGTGAGAATCTGAGCAGTGATGACATTGTGATGTCACCTGGTGAGGCTAAAACTAAAACAGAAAGGATGCAATGGGTAATAATCTGTGGACACACAAAACAGTTTTATAACACAAAGAGTTTCTCTAGGGCTTCCCTGGTGGAACAGTGGTTGAGCGTCTGCCTGCCGATGCAGGGGACACGGGTTCGTGCCCCGGTCCGGGAAGATCCCACATGCCGCGGAGCGGCTGGGCCCGTGAGCCATGGCCACTGAGCCTGTGCGTCCGGAGCCTGTGCTCCGCAACGGGAGAGGCCACAGCAGTGAGAGGCCCGCGTACCGCAAAAAACAACAACAACAAAAAAAAGAGTTTCTCTAGTTTTCATTTTAAAATCTACAAATAAGAGAGCTCAGCTTAGAAACAGATGACAATTCACAATTTTTGTGCATAAGAACTTTTGGGCCATTTTCTTCAGCAATTTACATGGTATTTTTTGGTTCTAAACTATTGTATGTTTACTACGTACATACTACTATATGTTTTTAAACATTGAGGTGGCATCTCTAGAACAGTAAATTTGTTTCTAAATATTGGCCGTAATCTTAATGAAACTGTCCATTAAATGTACCACATTTTAACAGGGATAATGTGTTATTTGTGAACTCTGTCCTCTCCTGTCCTTAATTTTCCTCCTGCACAATTGCTTAGTTAACTGAGTGTTGACTGTAATTTTAGAAAGACTTTGGTATTTTCAGAGAAGATACTTTGTTGAAGTATCTATTGGGATAAATAATAACTTCAGCTTCAGGTAGACGAATCTACCATTTATCATCTATTTTTGACATTAGTAAAAAAAAAAAAACTGACAATCTTAGTAAAAAGTCAAACTGCAATTTGCATCACAATGAAAACTAAAATTTATTTGTCATTCTTTCACTTTCTTTCAATTACGTTGGCATTGTGTAGCCACAGTAACAACTTTCTATGTTAGACCTTAACCATTCAGTACTACAACATAATTGTCTTTCCCTTCCCTCTCCCTTATTCCTTCCTTTCTTTATTAACTTGAATATAGAAACCTTATGCTTCCACCTGGACCATGCTTGATCAGTGTTTGGGCTGCAGCAATATCCCCTTCCCATTCCAAGTAGACATGGCTAATCACCCCCAGCATTCTTTTTCCAGACAGATCCTTAGTCGTATTCCTCTGTCTCATGCTCTTGGCGGGCACTACCAATAGGTAGGAGTTGACATTACTATTCTGCAAGAAAATTGGCTAAAGAAAGATTATCCATATACCATCATAACAATGTTCCAGATCATGAGAATCACCTGGGGTAATCAGGGCCTCGCTTGGACCAACTAAATCAATCTCCAGAGATGGGGCTAGGAAACTTTCTTCAGTTTAGCTGTGTTGAAGGGTTGGTTTGCCCTGAACAACATTTTAAGAGAACAAACAAATGCTCATAAAATGTATGCACAAATATCTTTCCACACTCCTTAAAATCTCTCTTACCCAGGAGACTTACTGCAAATAATTTCACTTTCTAATACTAACCTCATCTATGAAGGTATTCTGAGTTTGCCCAGGAAGCATTATCTAGGGGTCAAGGTTATAAGGGCTTGATGATTTAGAGTGTGGTCCCTATCAATGTATGAAAACTTGGTACCAAAATTAAGTTAAAAAAAAAAAAAGTTCCATGTCCCTATCCAGTCAAATTGATGCAAATGTATTTATCTGCCTTTGTAACGGAACTGTCATGTGGCAATTGAAGTGGGTGGAAATAGCAAAAGGAATCTTAATATACTGCATCTTATTCTCCCCCAAAATCACTTACTTTAATCACATTTAATACAGGATCCCAGCTACAAAGCAAATAAGTCACTTTAACAAACAAACAAAAAAAATTACTGGGATGATCACTTTTTCTTGCACAGTTTAGAAGTATTGCCCGTGTGTAATATTTTATTTTTGGCTTTCTGGCTATTCATGCCTTTGTGAAAGTGCCTATTGAAGTTGTTTCTTTACTAAAATAATCCAGTTTTTCGAAGTCCTTTTTTCTTTGTTGAAAACATCACAATCCACTAAATGTAAACCATAGGGCAGTTTGTTTTAAATACTAGCATTATTAGTATGTTAATTATACACAGCTGCTTTCCACATGCTCAATCATCACCTCCAGCTTCAACAAACTGTGACTTAAATGCTGAGGACCGTATTGTAGTCCTTCTATTCTTAATGTCTCAGTACAAGAAACATTTTTTAAAAGTGCTGTGGAAATGTTGCTTACATTTCTAGATAAATGATCAAAACAAAGATGACATTCTTTGCCAAGTATTACACAATGCAGTTGGACTTACACAGCCAATGTTGTTTTAAACTGGTTTCCCCTCTCTTAGTCATGTTGGTTAGCTATCTCCTATATCAAAGCCATCTCTTCCTGACTGGTGTTACCAGTCAGAGGGCATTTCTACAAACAAAAATCACCTGTGAGAGAACAATTATGTTAGCACAGATTAACTGACGGTTACCCCAACAATGTGCACCAAATGTATGATGACAGGGAAGCAGGGAAAGGGGGCATTCCACAGAGGGCTGAAGGAAAAAACACTGGGGATAGCATGCATGTTTGTTTGGTCTTGTAGAATAATGCTGTTTTCAAGATAACTGATGATAAAATTATTTTCAAATGCTGTAGGTAGCCCTAATGGAGAACCTTGTGGAAAGACGTGTTTGGAAGAAAGAGACAATCAATGGTTGGGGGTCACGCTTTCCAGACAGCCAGGAGAAAATGGCTCCATTGTGGTAGGTTATTGAAATTAGTCCACTGATCACATCGTGAAATCAGATACCCTGGGTGTGACTTTCACATCATATGGTCTACTTTTATGTTTTATTCAGACTTGTGGGCATAGATGGAAAAATATATTTTACATAAAGAATGAAAATAAGCTCCCCACGGGTGTTTGCTATGGAATGCCCTCTGATTTACGAACAGAGCTGAGTAAAAGAATAGCTCCATGCTATCAAGGTAAGGCATGGTTTTGATATTAACTGAATCAAGAGAAATAAGTGAATGCCTTTAAAAAAGTTTTCTTCAATTTTCAATTTTGGATGTTTGGTTTGGGGTGGGAAGATCTCTGAAATAGCTATGTTTCCTTTAACTACTCAGAGCATTATTTCCTTTTTTTACCCAATTGCAGTTGTTTTAATGTTCAAAAATGTACTGTGTTTTTAAGACTAGGAATTCTACAATTTAATTTGAATAATTCTAGCATCTAGTTTAGCATTTCCACTTTAGCATTAAATATATTTTCTATTCAGTATAAGTGAGTCTAGTGCCCAGCAAGTGCAGGACACTTAAAATCATGAATTAGATTGAAAAATATGATCAGAAGCAAGAAAATTGTTTGTTTCTTGCTTTACCTTTAGCTTCCAACAAGATTTAGAAAGATTCAAAGTATAAATGTAAGCAGATCTTTCCCACTCACTGTCTTTTTTATTTCCCCAAATTTACTTGTTTTCCTTGAAATTGCAAGGGATTGGTATCTTAAGTTTGAAAGGTCTTTCCCATAAAAATTTTAGGTCATGGTTAGTGCATGCAGAGCTAGGACATAAACTGAAATGAGCAAAATTAGAGGTAAATGTCAACAGAGTACTGAAAAAATGATGCCTGCAACAGAACTAAAATTCTGAAAATGTGTCTTTGGAAAGAATAAAATATATATGAATGCCAAGTTCCAGTTTTTCTAACCAAAATGATTATCCCAGTGTCCAAAGGAAATTTCTATTACTTGACAAAACTTAGAGCAAATATGCAAATTGAGTTGGTTTTATTAATATTGGAGTCTTTCCTCCCTGGAATTTGATATAATAGAAAAGATTATATCATCTATATTCCTAATTTGCCTTTGAATGCCAAGAAGATAAAAGGTGAATTTTAACTTCTCAATTGCAGTAAAACTTACTCTAGCTATTATCCTCTTCTTCATAATAGTTTATGGTTTACACTTTAAAACATTTCACAGTAGAGGCCTCTCTCCCTGGCTGTAGCGGCCTTCATGGTCATTTGGGGTCTTGCAGTCTCTCCATAATGTAAACCTGACCAGCCTGAGTCATAATCTCCAGTTCAGATGAGGCCTTTTCCCTTGTGAACTTGGTTCCCTTTAAAATCAAGTGTGCAAATGTTCGACAATAGGAATTAGCGGTATAGGCTGAAGGAAACCTGTCAAAGGACAGTCTAGTAGAGATGCAAGCTAAAGACACCCCTCAACTGCAGCACCCCTCCCCACCTAGCTGGCCCCATGTCTGGGGCTTTTAATTGCCCCAGCAACCACTTCTGACTATTCTACTGGTGTGAAGTGATGCATTTGACCACTTAATGTTCTGCAACTTTTGTCCTCCTGCTGGCTGGTCCCTTCACAAAATGCTGGTGCCTCCCTGGGTGTAGATTTCAGTCCTGTACATTTTCTCATGTGTTCTCTGGGTGACTTTGTACATGGACATCCAATGTCCATGGATGACAATGTGCACCACCCCCAAATATATATATATATACACACACACACATATATATATATATGTATGTATGAATATATACATAAATAAATATATGTATAAATATATACCTAGCCACATTTTATGAAAAAAAAACATGATGGCAGAAACCTAAGACACCTAAAATTATGGTAATATTTTTTAAATAAAAAAATGTATATAGGACCAGAGAAGTTATAAAAAGAAATGAAAGCATGACAGGGAGTGGTCATTATAAATGACAGCAATTTATTTAACATTTCTGGTTAGCAAAGCCAAAACGAAGATGTGGTCCTGTATCTTCATAGAGGTTTACTTATGTCAGTTCTTCAGGAAAAGCAAGTTTTGTGCCCCTAGTAAGTTTCACAAAGCAACCATTCATGGGGGCTTTGTAAGAAGAGACCCTCCATCTCCATGCAGATCTTGACTCTGTTATTTTCAGCCAGGCAAAAATCTAGGAAGCCTATTTTAAATGGAAACCTGAACTGGAAACCACAAATCCTACCTCTGTCTTAGATACTCACCTGACAACTTTTTGAGTGTATGCTGCATGTTCTTCCCATGAAAAAGAGGCTGGGTAGATTTTTCTATTGCTATTTCACAAGGATATTTTGAAGATCAACATGGAAGATATTTGTGACCTTCAATTTTACCACTTACTATTTTTTTAAATAATACTGTAAAAGAGCTCTTAAAAGGTATACTTATAAGGATTTATAAATAAAATTATGCAGATTTTGTCTGTTTTAAAATGAAATCGTGAATTGTTTTTCTACTTTATTTTAGATTATGTGAGAAAATTTGGAGAAAATTTTGCATCATGTCAAGCTGGAATATCTAGTTTTTACACAGAGGTAATTGTCCCAAAATAGCTGCTATGGATGTTTACATATAGAATTTTAATTTGACTTAGAAGATTGATATTAAGAAGGTTACTTTTATGAAGAATTTAATAGAAATCAAAAGTAGCTGTAGTTATTTGTTAATTTAAGCATTGAAAATAGCTATGTTATTTTTAGTTATTAAATTGGGGTGGAGAGGAAGCATATGAGTTAACACTTTTAATTAGAAGTGTGAGAACTGGGAGATTTAAGAACTTAATAATATCCTCTTAAAGGAGATATGGTCCCAAACTATATTATTCTTTTTCTAACACTATCACATACACAGTGAAAGATCACAATTGTACTCAACTCCTAAATCTCCCAGTTTCTCTCAACAACCCATTATGAAGTTATGAATGTTTTCTAAATCTTTGTAGACAGGTTGTATCAAGCCTTGGGTTAACAATTTCCTTACATATTGCCTAGTATGGAAAAATAATAATGCTTGCTTTCTTTATATTTAAATTGACCTTTTTTTTTCAAAGTTTGGATTGTTTAGGAAATTTAGAAATGTTACATAGCTTTAACTGCTGAAAAGTTTTCATATTTCACCAGACAAGTGTCTGCTCTTTCCTTTCTTCAAAATTCCTATGTTTATCATCAAGTATGCGCCAATTTCATTTGAGTTGTTTTTTTCCAAGCTAACATTATTAAGGAACCTATTCATTAGCTTTCTGCAAATTGAAATAAATTAAGTCCATTTTTTACTCTTTGGCAACACACAATTATCTCTGTAATGAGCACTAATGAGTTACCCAGATAGGGTTTACTTTAATAGAAAACCACATTGCCTTTCTCCCCAAAGCTGACTCTAGTGTTCAGTGATTCTACCTTTGATTTTAAAGTCTGCTCATGAGCATGAAGTGAGAGTTTCAGCATTTCTTCTCTGAAATTCTCATTTTAGGTGAAAATTCATTAGCTAGCTTCTCTGGCTTTGTTGATGTGTTTTTAAACTCATAAAATGCTTACATTTCAGAAATTTATAAAAATGTATTTTTGTCACTATTAAAGCGTGTATCTGGAGGAGGTTTTGGGTGGTGAGATTGAACTTTTAAATGATGATAAATTTTTTTTTCTTACAGGACTTAATTGTGATGGGAGCTCCAGGATCATCCTATTGGACTGGCTCTCTTTTTGTCTACAATATAACTACAAATAAATACAAAGCTTTTTTAGACAAACACAATCAAGTGAAATTCGGAAGTTATTTAGGTACTATAAAAATGGACAAACTCGAATTATCTCTGCCTTACAGATACTAGTAATTATAAATAAGGGAAATTTTATCTTCAAAAGATCAAAATGGGGCTTCCCTGGTGGCGCAGTGGTTGAGAGTCCGCCTGCCGATGCAGGGGACACGGGTTCGTGCCCCGGTCTGGGAAGATCCCACATGCCGCGGAGCGGCTGGGCCTGTGAGCCATGGCCACTGAGCCTGTGCGTCCGGAGCCTGTGCTCCACAACGGGAGAGTCCACAACAGTGAGAGGCCCGCATACCAAAAAAAAAAAAAAAGATCAAAATGGCCAGTAGTAATTAAAAAGCCATTTCAGAAACTCCCTTTTTAAGGATATAGTCTCTGAAACTTCAGTTAACTTAATATTTTACGTATGTAACTATTATCAATATATAATTCTTAGGTTGGAACTCCTGGCTTAGCTTCCTCTTTTACAGTAAATCACTTGTAAGCTTATATCTTTATGCAGTCAACTTGTTATTATAAAGATAGCATCTATTGAGTGCCTGTCATTTCCTAGGAACTTTTGTAAGCACTCTACATGAATTAACTCATTTAATCATGAATGGATGAGTAAGTATAGTTTCCTCAAGGACCAACTGAAAGTCAGTGGGACTACGGACAGCATTCTAGACAATGGGTAACATTATGAAGAATATGGGTCTAAAAATGGCCCATTGACCTTTGCCTCATAAGTTCTTAGAATATTTCCCAGAGCATAACTATTTTTATCATTCTTATTATAATTACTTCTGAGTATAGGCTGTTCACATTTGAAGTGAATCCCCCCCCATTCATACAGAAGGAATTTATTTTAAAATGGAGGGAGTTCATTTACAGTTCAGCATTTGCTTGTTTATGGTCGAAGGATATCTTGAAACATTATTTTTAAAATGTAACAGTATTATGCCTTTTATCACATAATAAAATAAGAATATTTTACCTTTTGTGTAATCATACAATTTTATCACAATAGGAAGGTTTCAGGGCAAGAAAAGTTGAAGTTTAAGAAGACTTTTTTTTTTTTTACTTAAAGTTCAAAATGTTATATTTTATATACGCTAAAATATTTCTGTTGTAATCGTAGAAACTACCATGTCCTAATATACAGAGACTAACAAACCACATGTAAATGTGCTATCTTTAGTTTCTAAGACTTAAATATATAAGCCATATTAACACACAGATTAATAATTGCTTAAAGCATATAAAAACCAATTTTGAGTATTGCTATTCTTAAAACTCTATTTACTGTAGTCATTTTGAATTCAGTCTCATTTAATTATGAATAGATTTAGGATCCATTCTATAAGTGGATTTATGATAATGAATTTTACCCATTGCGAATGATGATTCTCATACTTGTCTCCATTTTCTTGAAGGATACTCTGTTGGAGCCGGTCATTTTCGGAGTCGGCACACTACCGAAGTAGTTGGAGGAGCCCCTCAACATGAACAGATTGGTAAAGTAAGAGTTACATTTTTATATTTATTTCTTCAAAAAGGTTCATATAGATTGCATGAGAGAATAAGATATTACAGGAGGAACTGCAGAAATTCTAAGCAATGAAGCTGGAAATGATGAGCAGTATGCTGCATTTAGTGGTAAAACGGGTGAAAGTTGTATGGCTTTTAGATAAAATTGAGCAGGAAAGCTTTCAGGAAGACTACATAAATCAAATGAGGCTCTTCTTTCCTATGAGTAATTGTTTCTGAGATAGAATTGTCTCAAGATGTCCAAGGAATACATTTATTGGTCAATAAGTTTATAGCTGAAGGCAAATCAAGGCAGCTACATTCCTGGTACAATTGTGGTAAGACTAGAAAGAACAAAACATTATTTCTCGTTCTAGTTTTTGTTACATTGCTGCATGAACATTACTTTGAAGATTGAGACAAACAACATTTTCTTTTTTTTCTTTTAATTGGAGTATAATTGCTTTACAATGTTTGTTAGTTTCTGCTGTACAAGGAAGTGAAGCAGCTATATGTATTTTCTGTGCTCTCTAAGGAAACAGTAAGGTTCCTGAGAAGGTAGTTTTTCAAGGAGGGCATCTTAATGTGAACTTGGTTCCCTAAGCCTTTTGTATCACTCTGAAAAGGATTTTTCAAAAATATATTTGGGCAATTACAAGTTATGAAGATTAGTGTTTTGATTGACTGAAACATTTTTAATGTGATAGCAGTCTGACCTTTCCGAATTCTTTTCCCCATTGCAGGCATACATATTCAGCATTGATGCAAAAGAACTAAATATCTTACATGAAATGAAAGGTAAAAAGGTAATATGTCTCTACCTTTGGTATCACTGAGGGCTTTGGTGAGTAATTCTGCTTTTTTCTCAATGACTGGATCTGGTTTGCCTTGGAGCAGCTTGGGTCTTATTTCGGAGCTTCTATCTGTGCGGTGGACCTCAACGCAGATGGCTTCTCAGACCTACTTGTGGGCGCTCCCGTGCAGAGCACCGTCAGGGAGGAAGGAAGAGTGTTTGTGTACATCAACTCTGGCTCTGTAAGTCTGATTGGCTGCAAGTTGGAAGCCATGTATGGGATTTTGATTGAAACTGATGCTTTTCTTATTCCAAAGTTCTGAGACTATAGATTTTTAGGCTTATATAACTGATGAAAGTAAAAATTGTGGTATTGTACTGATGCTTTAGAAATGAAATGGAATATGATGATGAATGGGCCACTGTCCCATTTTGATATCTCAAAAGTATAAGATCAATTGTCTGGAGTTTCTCTATGCACAGCTTGTATGTGTTCACTCAAGTAGTTGAAGTTTCTTCCAGTTTTATTATGATGCAACTCTAATTTGAAAGAATGATTTTTATATAGCCCTAAAAATGTGAATGTCCTATTGGTTTGGTGGTGAATGTCCCTATGTAATTTGGTAACTATAAAACACTACTAGAGGGCTTCCCTGGTGGCGCAGTGGTTGGGAGTCCGCCTGCCGATGCAGGGGACACGGGTTCGTGCCCCGGTCCGGGAGGATCCCACATGCCGCGGAGTGGCTAGGCCCGTGAGCCATGCCCCTGAGCCTGCACGTCCGGAGCCCGTGCTCCGCAACGGTGAGAGGCACGCGTGCTGCAAAAAAACAAAAAACAAAAAACATTACTAGAAGTAGAAGATAAATTATGAAATGTTTTTAAGTTCTTGATTTGAAAACAATTGGAAACAAGATATGTTTTGATAAGATGTTAATTTGCACAATTTATATAGATTATATTCCTGATAAGAACGTAAAATTGCCATTGTTTATTCCAAAGTAGATACAGTAGTTGTAGAAATAGGTGTTTACTTGCTTATGGTTGAGTTTTCAATTCTGGGGGGTGTTTTGGATTAGAAACTGACCACTTGATAATTCAATTTAAAGAGTTCTGCTGGCCTTATCTTGACAGTCTATCTTCCTGGCATCAAATCAAAAGAAATAATTGATAGGGCCTTAATGGGGTCTTCTTGGCCTGTTTCTTTGATTTAAGAGCAAGAACAGGTTTGTGAGAAAGTTGGTTCATTTCTTTTTTTTTTTTTTTTTTTTGCTGTACGCGGGCCTCTCACTGCTGTGGCCTCTCCCGTTGTGGAGCACAGGCTCCGGACACACAGGCTCCGCGGCCATGGCTCGCGGGCCCAGCCGCTCCGCGGCATGTGGGATCTTCCGGGATCGGGGCACGAACCCGTGTCCCCTGCATCGGCAGGCGGACTCTCAACCACTGCGCCACCAGGGAAGCCCGGTTCATTTCTTAAGTCACAGCATTTTCATTTGGGATTTAACAAAGTAAAATCTGTTTCCAGAAGGTATTTTTTAAAATCAGTTGTTTCAGAGCATTTAGTAAGTATTTACATTAAGCACCAGGCTAAACTCTTTACAATTTAAGAGAGAAAATACTCAGCCTTACAAAGCTGGGAGATTCTTAATGTTCCAAATATAGAGCAGGGAAGTTATTTTCGTGCTGGGATTTCCTAGACTGTTTAAACCTTAATTTTAATAGTAAAAGCATATCATCTATGAAGTGATCATTCATATCTCATTAGTAGTGAAATCAGGCATTACTCTGTCTTATATAGATATTTCACATTTTCCTATCCATAAATGGTCTTCCTTATGCTAGCTGCATACTTTTCTTTCTCTTTAAACTAAAGTTTTTGAGAACAGTTTAAACAGTAGCATATATACCTAAAGTAAGGCAATAATAGAAACGTTTTTCCCACTGAAATCTTAAGCAATCCCAATATGAAAAACAGATAAAAGTGAATTGCCTTTGCTTAAAGGGCAAGGGAGGAGATCTACCCATTTGACTATCCTCTTGTTAGCCCCTCACTTCTACATCACTCAAGAGAGGGCATTTCTGTTGAATACTGGGGTTAATTTTATAATTGATTTCAGCTTTTAAAACCTCTTGCATAAGTTATTCTTCTTTTGTTGCCTTCCAACTTCCTGTTTCTTAACTTTAAAAAGATACTAACCACTACCTGACATTATATTATATATTTATTGGTTTGGTTTGCTGTTGTTTGTCGGTTCTTCCATTGGAGTGTAGACACCATGTGGAGAGGAATCATCTGTTTTATTTACTACTGTTTCCTCAGGGCTTGAAAGAGTCCTGGACAAGTTGGTGCTCAGTAATTGTTTTTGAATGAACTCACGAAAGAATGATACTTGAATGAATCTGGCTTCCACCTACTTCTGCTAAAAGAGCTCTCAGGGGTCCCCAGTGAACTCTTGGTCACCATTCTGTGCCTGGAGGATACTTGAAGAATAGTGATCACCACTTCTTGAAACTCTCCCCTTGGAACTTCAGTGCCTTTGTGTTGTTCTAGGTCTGCACCTTCTCGTCCTCGCCTCTTCTGCTTTCTGCTCTTTAAATTAGGCATTTCTCTAGGAGCAAAACAAGTATAGGAATTTTTTAGTTGGAAAATAAAAGGTGAAGGGCACTTCACAAGGAGAAGAACGTGTGTACTATGGGAATGAACAGACTTGTTTGAGAAGAGGGAAGGATCTATGATGAGCAGTGCATGGGGTTTGTTTTTGGTTTTGTTTTTAATACAAGGGAGTGACATGATCAGAGTTTGGAAAGAGGTCTGGCAGCTGTTACTGCAACAGCTCCTGTTGAAACATTATTGAGTGTCTAATTGTAATAACTCATCTTCCAACTTCAGAGACAACAGTTGACCAATCCATGCTTGAGTGGCTGGAAAAAGATCACTAAGGCCAGCTTCAGTCGTGTCACTCCTCAACTCAGAAACCTTCAGTGGCTCTGTCTTGTTTTCCAAGTTGAGAGTAAATTTCTCCCAGCCTTCAAAGTCCCACCCCATAAGACTGCAGTCTGACTTTTTTCGGTCTCATTCATTGCACATACTGTTGATATAGCCAAAGTCTTTGCAATTTGTGTTTTGCTGATTATTTTCTCTGTGTATCAAAACTTTGCCCATCCTTCAGTAGCCACCTTGACCACTACCTCCTTTTTTGAAATCTCTGCTGGCTCTCACAATTAGATATGCTCTCCTTGCTTGTCGATATTGCAAAGCAGTCTGTACTTCTAAGTCATTTACATGCTTGGACTATGCCTTTTCTGTAACTGGGGGCTTCTTCAGGAAAGGGAGTGTCTTAGACACACACTGCCTTGTCCCCTTTCACCCATTCAGTCTTTACACAGTGCATTGCCTCTACTAGGAACTCACTAAATATTTGCTAAATTGAATTATCAAAATGATTTATTGGATTTTCAAAGCTAGGGATCATGAGTTTGACAATTTTTTTTTGTCCTCTGAGCTCTAATCATACTATTATATGTGTTGACACACTTGACAAATATTTATTGAATTGAACTGAGATGTGTGTACTAAAGCTCAGGCTATAGTTTGTCCAAACCGTTTGAAGCATTAAGAAAAAATCCATACCCAATTACAACAGTAAATCATGTGTAAAGTTGTGTTATAATGACACCTTTCTCCCCCTTTCTATCTAGGGAGCAGTAATGAATGAATTGGAAATAGAGCTCATTGGAAGTGACAAATATGCTGCAAGATTTGGGGAATCTATAGTCAATCTTGGCGACATTGATAATGATGGCTTTGAAGGTAATTAAAAGTATCCAATTTGGTACATGATTTCCACTTTTAAAGTGGCACATGGAAAAGAATATAATTGGAGTTTTATGTTGTTTGCCTTTCTATAGAAAATGGAGGCAGACTGGTGTGCTAAGTTTTTTTTCTTTAGTGTTATCCCTGATTTCTTCTCAGTTGCCAGCTGTTGATTCTTGACTACTGTTAATATAGAATGATATTCAACATACCTTATTTCATTGCTTCTAAGGCACCATTGATTATGTTGTTTTATTATAAGTCATTATTTTATGTGCCCCTGAAAAAATGGTGCCTCTTAAACTGCGACTCACTTTTTTTCTGTTTTAAGAAGGACCCTGATTTCAGGAATGTGGAAAAAAATGTGCATCATAGACTCACTGGATAACAGTAGTTAACTATCAGTGTAGTAAAGACACTGACAAAACCCAACAGAGGCTGGCCACAGAGCTGGAGCCAGGCTCTGAAAGCCCCCTTGCTGTGTCAGGCTTTCCTTGTTCACCTGCCCTGTGGATCTCCTGGGGATCCCAGGAGAGAGTCCTGAGCGGTGGTAAGGGGGCAACTGGAAGAGTCAAGGACAGTGGATATTTACCACTCAATAGGGGTGCGTTTCAATAATGGAATAGATGGTCTCATCAGAACTGTTACTGTTGCCTAGATATCAGTCCTGCTGTTGAAGTATCTGTCTCTACCAGCCTTCCCTCTTAAAATTTGCTTTTTGTTCAGTCTAGTTCTAAGTGGTAACTAAATCTATTAAAACTGTGCCTAAAATGATGAATGGGTTTGAAGGGAGAGTGTATAATTCCTCGAGTTCAGCAAATAAGTATTCGATATTTTCAGGGCTCAGAACTGTCTTCTAGATATGGTCATTGGCAATTGGTATATGGTAGAAGTAGGTCAAAACTTACTTGGATACTGGACGTAAGTGAGGGAGTACTGTAAATTCTCACTTTCTTAATATCTTCTTATGCCTAAATGCTTCATTCTACTTTAAATGTATGAAATGTTATTCTACAAGGAGAAAGCTAGTTGGTTATTGAATATATGCTTCCAGTGAGCCCTCTTGAATGTAAGATAGTGTAATTTGGTATACAAACGTTACCATTTCTGGATTTATTTTACTATTTTTCAAACAAAAAGAGATAAAAAGTATACATATATATTTCTATGGTTATGATTACACATAAAATTTTACATTAAAATATCTGAAAAATGTTATTATGATGTTACATTTCACAAGTACTCAGCAATTCTGTGATATTTATTGAGGACTTATTTTTTGCCAGTTGTACCATGCCAGGTATAGAGTATGTGCCATAATGAATGTAAATGAAGGAAATAGTGGCACTCCTTTTTATAGTTTTACAGTCAAATGGAATATAAGATTAAGACATGAAAAAATAAGCATTATATAAGTGGTAAATTTAGACCCAACCTAATTAATAAATATCTGTGAAAAAAAAACATGTTTTTTGCACCTTGATATTTCATATATATTATATAAAATAGTAAAATTCTTTCTTTTAAAAACAAAATCATCATTTAGTAAAATACTTATTTTACTTATAGTTCCTTCCACATCCTCTTTTAATTGACACATCTGGGGAAGAGTATTCACTATTTTGAATGTATTAAAATATTTGAGAATGATTTTTCATTTCTCATATGCACATACACAGATGGTTGTTACATATGACAGGATTTCCTTCTTTTTTATGGCTGAATAGCATTTCTGCTTTGCCCATGGCTCTGTGTTTTCTACATTTTAGATATTAGCCAAGACCATGCTGATTTGGAAGTCGGCTCAGTGTGTCCTAGCTCTGCACTGAGGTCTTTAATCCCACCGTCTCACTCTATCTGCCTGGGTGAGCCAGCAGGGCATCTATGTTCAATTTTTCATTATGTGATTCCCTATTCTTTTTCCCCATCTTCTAACTTAGTTTGTTTTGCTGGGATATGAGTGAAGTTACTTCACGTTCATGGCAGAGTGTGTGGGATTGTGTAGAAAAGAGATGAAAAACCCACCTGTTCTTTTTCCTTCCTTCTCCAGTCTTAGATGCAAATCAGACTTAATGTCCTTTTACTATGCACAGCTTTGTGGTGTTTTGCATAGTAGACCTCAGTAATTTTGGCATTCATGACATCATTTTTTTATTGTTCTTCAAAAGAAACAAATTAGAATATATTTCCTGTGTCCTTAGAAAAGCAAAACAAGCCATTTTCTAAGAAGATAACCAATTTGGCAAGAGTCCAGCATAAAAATTTCATCAAAAGTATGAGAAAGTTAAATAGGTACTAGACAAACCTATTCAACCAATGTGACCAGACAGACAGATGATAGCATTTTAGCCATAAAATGCTTTTGGCAAGACCACTTATTTTTGTTTTCTTATCTTGAGCCCTGTCATCTGACTTTTAGACTATATGTTTGAATATTTTTTTGAGCAGAACCATAATAAAGTTCTGCAACTGTAAACTATATGTTGTATTATTCTATGTGCTCCTGAAATGCTTATATATTATCAAATCATATATTGAGCACTTCTTTCGCACAGAAGAGGAACAGGTGCTAAGAGGGGAGAATGTTGGTCATAACTTTATTGTTGATGATTTTATAGAACATGGTGATGGAGAGCAAAGGTTGTGGAGCCAGACTGCAGGGTTTAAATCCCAACTCTACCACATCCTGGCTCGGTGACCTTGAGTGAGTTACATTCTGTGCCTCAGTTTCCTCATCTATAAAAAGTGAGGATCAAAAAGAATTTGATAGTGCTGTTGTGAGAGTTACACGGGTTACAGTGGGTTATGTGAAAATAACATGAATAACATATGTAAAGCCTCGAGCGCAATGCCTGCATTGTAAATAGTATATAAATACTAGCTGATAAGATTATTATGATCATACTAATGATAATTGTTATGGTTTATACTAACAGTGAAATAAATGTTCAAATGGAAAGTAAAAACAGTTGTCAGATATCTCTGTTTATTCTCTATGTTTTGTCCCAATGGTGTTGCATAGGCATGGAAAAACATTATTATTAATAACATGTATTCTCCTTATTTCTATAATGATAGGTAGAACTTTAGGATATTATATAATACATCCAAGTGTCATCTTAGGATGTAAGAGTTTGGATCTATACATAAGATAGCCAAAGACCGAATATACTTCAGTATCTTCTGCTTGGAATTAAATTGATCTGGGCCTTCTTAATAGTTTAGTACTATATGTACTTTGTTTTTTTCTTTTTTTACAACTTTATTGGAATATAATTGCTTCACAATGGTGTATTAGTTTCTGCTTTATAACAAAGTGAATCAGTTATACATATACCTCTGTTCCCATATCCCTTCCTTCTTGCGTCTCCCTCCCTCCCACCCTCCCTATCCCCCCCATCCAGGCGGTCACAATGTACTTTGTGTTTATAGCACTTAAGCAATCATGTTATTCATAGTTTCTATTTTCTCTTGGTTTTCTTATGTGAAAACATACCCTTAACAGATACTTTAATTACTTTCATTGGAACAGGAATTAATTCAGAAGTCATTTTGCAAATAAAGTAAAACCTAGAGCTCAAAATAAGTGTTCTTGTGGTTATAGTATTTATAGATGATAATAACTTATTATGTGCTACACACTGCTCTAAGCACTTCACATGAGTTACATCTTTTTATGCCAAGGATGAGTTCTCTTACAAACCTGTGCTGAGGTGAGGGAACTGAGATACAGAGAGGTTAAGAAATGGGCCCAGCATAGCACAGCTGGGCACGAGGGCAGTGCTGGGGTCAGGCCTGGCCACCTGGCTGTAGGACCTGTGTCCTTAACCATTCTGTTAGCCTGCCTCTAAGACCCTAAGACTCTAAGCTTCTTCCACACACAGACTTATCTGTACAATCCACTACATTGTTATGACAGTAACAGTATTTTATAATTTTTTTCTGTCCAGTGAGAAAAGTGTTTTTTGATAAGGAGTTTTCTTATGTGATATTAATTAAAGAGCATGAAGGTTAGTTTTCAGAGTTGCATTCTTTGCATTAAGAATTTATTTTCTGTCATTTAAATTCTTGAATAGATGTTGCTATTGGAGCTCCACAGGAAGATGACTTGCGAGGTGCTATTTATATTTACAACGGCCGAGCAGATGGGATCTCGTCAGCCTTCTCACAGGTAGGATAATACTATTCTATTAATACTTACAAAAGAAGCATTGGTAATAAAATCCTTCTTAAAACTTCCAGCATTAATGTGGACTTATTTTTTTTAATTTGGTCTTTCAAATACTTAATACTGTTTCACCATTTTCTTATAATAACAGTAGATGGCCTCATTTTTAAGGTCATTAATAACTCTTTGAAACCATTTTTTTTCATAAATAAGAGTTCTGGTTCACTTCCATTCTAGCTTGTATTTAACCTATTAAAGACATTCTCTCTGCATTTCATCAAATTTATGTTCTGAGGTAATACCCATACTATTCCAGATAAGCCCATTTGGATTTGATTAACTGTGTCTTGCCCTGTGGCTAAAGCCCCATGTTCCATGGAGATTGCACAGGGAGAGCAAAGACTCATGTGATACTCTGTGTTCCTTTTAGTGCAGAGAGTAAGATGAGAGCACTTTAATAAAGTTCCCTGATCTAACTCTGACTTTACTTTCACATTTTGAAAAATCAGGGCATTTCATTGCATGGAAAAAACTACATACACATGCAGAGAAGAAAAGTTTTTCCAAAGGGACTCTTACGGAAACATTAGCTAATACTGTTATTTTTGATTAGGCAAAAGTAGGTAAATTGTTCTTTATATAACATGAAAGATACATACTTGTCTAGTAAAGAATACTGATTCTCTTAGAATGGACAACCCTGATACTTATAAATCAGTATCTGGACATGAGATTAAACACATGGGGTAGGAAGCACATATCAGACTTGAGCTGTCCTTGTCAAATACTAGGAAGCAATCTGGCTAAATGAGGTGGTTATTATAAACCTAAGTAGTAGGCTCCACTAAGTGATCATAGATATCTTATTTTCTTATTATTTGTTTGGTTACTCATGTTGCTCAGGGAAATAAACACAGAGCCTGAAAAAAGACTGGGGAGAGAGTGTCAGGACTGTTTTAGGAGATCTTTACTACATAATTTTCCCTTTGCTCACAAAGGAAAGAAAGTGATTTTTTTCTTGTCACAAAATAGATATCAACTTCCCACTTCAAGCTGGAAACTACTCTTTCTCTTAGACACATGTATTTGACTTAACTACAGTGCATTTGTTAATAATGTGCCAGGGCATGTACCAGGATTCATTATTTAACTAAATCATTGTTTCTCTGGGATATTAGGTGTTCACATCCTGTTTCCCACTCAACTTTACTATTTTTCAGAGAATTGAAGGGCTTCAAATCAGCAAATCATTAAGTATGTTTGGACAGTCTATATCTGGACAAATTGATGCAGATAATAATGGATATGTAGGTGAGTATAAAATTTACCATATTTTATAAATTGAAATAAACTCTGTTGTGGATGCTGCTTTATTGTGAAGTACATAAAACTTGTAGAGAAAAGTTCTAATTTACTAATGAGATTTTCCTTCATTTTAAAAGCTCTTTTGAATTCAAGGATGGGTCAGAAATAATCAAGTAATTCCTGAGCTTTAAACTGTTAGTTACTTAACACTTTATTCCTTGTTCTGGAGAAAATTAAAAGCATTCATGAAAATAAATCAAACACACAATGATGAAAAGAAAGAGGTTTTTTTTTGGTAATTTAAAAAGAGATTTCTGAGTGAATGTTTATAGTCCAAAAATTGAATCTTGTTTCAGTAAGGCTGTCTTTATGTCATATGTTTATATCCTAATGTTTATATTTATACTGTAAAGGGGTGAATGTCATTGTAAATGAGCAGATTCAGACATATGTGAAATGAATCTTAAGATGTAAGCATACCTCTTCTAATTAATTTTCTGTAAATAGTGTTTTGATATAGTCGAAAGGTGATATGTAGTTAAGTATTTATGGCTGAAAGTAATTCTCTTTGACTAATGATGATCATTAATCTGTGTTGTTTTTTATCCTCCAGATGTAGCAGTTGGTGCTTTTCGGTCTGATTCTGCTGTGCTGCTAAGGTAAGGTTGATACATTTCACTGCTTAATGACAGTTGGGCTTAATTTAAATGATGGGAGGCAGTTTTTAAAATCAGCAGGGTGGCGACCTCATAACACTCCTTTTGATACTCTGAAATTTAATTATTGAACTTTAGGATATTTTTCCCACCTTACCTAGATATATACATAACTCATCAAAGTCAATATTTTTAGAAGTTTAAATGAAAATTTCTTTTGATTCATACGTGGAAATGTAATTGGGTATATATTCACATATTATTAAATGGTTTCATGAAATTACTTGATCAATGGAAACTGACCAAACAAATGTAACTGTCATCTTAAGGAAAAATAATTCTGCAATTAATATTGCTAATTTTATTTCCTTCTTAGGACGAGACCTGTAGTGATTGTCGAAGCTTCTTTAAACCATCCTGAGTCAGTAAATAGAACACATTTTAACTGTATTGAAAATGAATTGCCTTCTGTGTGCATGGATCTAACACTCTGTTTCTCATATAAGGGCAAAGAGGTTCCAGGTTATATCGGTAAGGGTGCCCTTACAAATTAATGCCTGATAGAATGTGCACTTCCCTCATAAATCTCTTGGTCATCTTTCGAGCTCTCTCTGTATTTCACCATGGAGGGGTTTTTAGGGCAGGAGAGAGCAGCCACCTGATAACCTTTACTCTTCATCTTCCGGATTCTCACTTTGTTCTAACCAATGAGTTGGACACATTAAGGCTTTAGTTGTTTAGAGATTATGGCAGGAAGTAGAGCAAGAGTATCACTTGCTCTCTTATTTAAGGTAAACTAATTGAGCTTAATCTGTAAGATCTCTTTAGAATAAAAAGAACATCACCACAGCTCCTCCTGTTTTACTAGGCTCACTGAAGTCTTGAGCTGGCTTAATTTGGAGGCCTGAGAGGGGGAAGATTCTTTTTTTCTTATTCTATCCTCTTTGAATAATTGAAGAAGCTTATCTGGAGTCTAGACCCTGGTTCTAATTTCCATAAATAACACACACCTCTTAAGGATTTACTATGACTATCGGCTCCTAAGAGCCATGCCTATTTGCCTGTACATAGGCAACTCCCAGTGATCTGCTCTGGAGAAAGTATCTTTGATATGGCTCATCCAACATTGTGGTTAATCTCAAATCTCAAATATGTGGCTTCATAATCATTACATTTTTTTCTAGCAGGTTAATGTTCCTAATTATGTTATATTTAAGCTAATATTAGAATAACTAACGAAACTAGCCCATGGTAGAAGAGAAGCATAACGGAGTTTACCATTTGGACATTAATAATTCATATATTTCCTGAGCCCCTCAAGGCCTATCAAGAGTTGTTTGTTCCCATGACCCTGCAGGGTGTCTTCTAAACATCATGAAGGGTAGCAGATACTTATTGAACCAAGCTATAGATATGTAGCAGAGGCCTCAGTCTGAATTAGCCTGTAATAAGAAGTAGAGAATGAGCCTGGTATTTCTATTTTAGATCAGATTCATTTTTTAAAAATTTTAATTTTATGGGAGTACAGTTGATTTACAATGTTGTATTAGTTTCAGGTGTACAGCAAAGTGATTCAGTTATACATATATGTATATTCATTCTTTTTTAGATTCTTTTCTTACAGATATAGATAAGATTCATTTTTAATGGTACTCTGCAGAAGTCCTCATTAAAGATGCAGTGATAGGCCAGTGGGCAAAACCTTCATCCGGTTATTGATTGAAGAAGTAGCAGTTGGAGAGCATGACCCTAGTAACACAGTGACACAGACAAGCTGATCATTATCTGAGAGACACATGTTAAATAGAACTATTTCCCTTTATGGAAAATCAGTATTTGTCATACTACCGATTCCATTGTGACCAAATATTTCTTTAAATGATTGAAAACAAATATATGAAAATCATAAATAATCATAGCATTGTTACAGAACATGCTTTATAGTTGTCATAAAATGACTCCTTGGGAGAAATAATTCACATAGTAAGCATATTTAATAAAACCAGGACATTTTGCCACTTACTGTGAACGGATTTTTATTTCCCTTGTTTCATGTGCTCTTGTCTGAGCTCAGGGTGATGAATTTGTAGATGGCTATTTCAGTTGCAACTCTATCTCTGAGGCATTGAACCTCAGTTATGGTAATTTTGAAGCCAATTGATTTGGACTTTATTTTCTAAATAAAAGGAAGGTTGAAAGATTTATTTGAAGTTTGTAGGAGTGATGTAGGTTTTATACTTATGTTTCCTTGAAGTAGATAAAATCCTTCCAGAAGAGTAAGATACTCCTAAAATGTAAATGAACACTTGAGGAATAATATAAATTATTTTAAATATCACTTATGAATTATTTCTCCTATATAATGAATGACCTCTCAGTGGACTACTAGATGTAGCTTGTTTTGCAAAGAAGGCTTTTATTTTTCAATTTTTTAAGTTGAGGTATAACTGACAAACAACATTATATTAGTTTCAGGTATAAAACATGAGATGATTCAATATTTGTGTATATTGTGAAATAATCACCAAAATAAGTCTAATTAACATCCATCGTCATACATAGTTGTAAATATTTTTTTCTTGTGATAAGAAATGTTAAGATCTACTCTCTTAGCACCTTTCAAGTGTGCAATACAGTATGATTAACTGTAGTCACCATGCTGTACATTACATCCCCATGACTTTTTTTTTTTTTTTTTTTTTGCTGTACGCGGGCCTCTCACTGCTGTGGCCTCTCCCGTTGCGGAGCACAGGCTCCGGACACACAGGCTCCGTGGCCATGGCTCGCGGGCCCAGCCGCTCCGCGGCATGTGGGATCTTCCGGGATCGGGGCACGAACCCGTGTCCCCTGCATCGGCAGGCGGACTCTCAACCACTGCGCCACCAGGGAAGCCCCCCATGACTTTTTTTGTAGCTAGAACTTTGTACCTTTTGATCCCGTCACCCATCCCCCACCCCTCACCTCTGACAACCACCAGTCTGACAAAGAACCCTTTTATATTCAAGAAATAGCTGTTTCTTTCTTGGTAAAATGGGTCTTGGAATTTTTTTTGGTTGTTGTAAATTTTCCTTAGTTTTTTGGTTATTGAAAATCTTCTTTAGCACATCATTTACCATGTCAGATTTGAAATAAGTTCTTACCAAACTGTCAGAATATTTATTGAGAGAATGTCTGTATATATTTGTTTATTTTTACATAAATCAACATTGGAAGATCCAACCAGAAACCAATAAAAACAAGGAAGAGAAATAATCAGGGTCTAGGGCTGGAAAGGAGATGTCTGTGAGTCAGCTGTTTATGTAGGTTTGACTTTTAAACCATGTGTTCACTTCACGTTAAAAAAAAAAAAAAAAGAAAAATAGCAACCCCTCAAATTGGAAACAAATGGAAATAAATGAACCCAACCATATATGAAATAAGTTCTGTAACCACACAAGATAAAATTATTACAAGTGACATTTGGGTGCCTGTACTTCCTCAGTCAGACGTTCTACGGACAAAAGGACTCGAAGAAATCTGAAACTTAACTCAAGACTTTTATTATTAGTAACAACTTTGGTAGTGTAGCTGTGAAATGTTTATATGTAGGAGGATTAAGCAAATAACTAAAGATGTTAATTTTAAAAGTAGGAACAGAGAAAAGTTTATAATTCTTTTTTTTTTTTTTTTTTTTGCGGTACACGGGCCTCTCTCGTTGCGGAGCACAGGCTCCGGACGCGCAGGCTCAGCGGCCATAGCTCACGGGCCCAGCCACTCCGCGGCATGTGGGATCTTCCCGGACCGGGGTACGAACCCGTGTCCCCTGCATCGGCAGGCGGACTCTCAACCACTGCGCCACCAGGGAAGCCCCTATAAATCTTTTTTTTTTTTTAATTTATAAAAATAATTCTTGAAATGTGTATTTTAAGTTGTTCCCGCTTTCATATTTCAGGTTAGTTTTTAGAAAGTTATTTAATGAAGAGAATTTAATATATTTCCAGTATTCTATATAACTTTGACTATTATCACTTTAAAAATAACAAAACAAATGCCTTTAGATAATTATACTAATTGCAATTCTCTCTACATTTTTGCAGTTTTGTTTTATAACATGAGCCTGGATGTGAACCGAAAGGCAGAGTCTCCATCGAGATTTTACTTTTCTTCCAATGGAACTTCTGATGTGATTACAGGAAACATAAAAGTATCAAGCAGAGTGACTAACTGTAAAACACATCAAGCATTTATGCGGGTAATGTAAACTTGTTTTTATTAACAGATATGTAAACTTCAATATTATCAATACGTTTAAATCTTCTTGCATTGGTATCTTTTATAAAACACAGTGAAAAGCAAGTGTTACTTGAACTAGCTGATCTATTGTTCCAGCGTCAAAATGGTAGATGATCCTGTGTCAGACCTAGATAATTCAAACTCTACTTTTTCCTTCTTCCTTATTTCACATTTATCACATTTTACCGCGTCACTGTTTTTAAAGATTTGCCTTTTCCTCTTCACAATTGCTATTGTCCCTCTCCGTTTATGCACTTGCCTAAAAATGTAAATGTCGAGTAGCTCTGCTGAGCCCCAGATCTATTCCTGGTAGATATTGGAGGGTGGGGGGAGGCAGGGAAGTTGGTTTATTTTTCATATGACTTTAAGAAGCAGAATCCAACGTGACTGCTTTTGGATCGTGCCTTTGTCTCTATGCCAGCATTGTCGGTGATGTCAGTGGGAACTTGCACAGTTGTAGCGTGATGGGGATCATCTGTGGGCCAGGATGATGCTTCTCATGATGGTTTGGGGTATATCCTGCCAAAGCACAGCCAATTTCATGTTTCTTTTATTAAAACACTCATTCCCAAACTGATCATCACGTTCCTTGCATTGATCACATTTTATCGTATGAAGCAGTGCCAGGTCTTTTTCATTAGGGAATGGTGTACTTCATCAGAAAAGCCACTGTCACAAAAAAGCCAAACTATTCCCAGGAGCCTTTTCTGGGATTTCAAATAGTAGCCTCAGTTTAGAACTTAATTTTTCCTTAGACACTTATTCCAAGCAAATGCAAACAAGCATCAGGACTATTAGATGCTAACAGCAATAATCCCTATGCTATTTCCTCATTTCCCTTAACAGTTTTTATTGTTGTACTAGAGTAAAGCTATTAGATGGTTAAGAGCCAAAAGTATAGAATGATATTAGTGCAACCATCATTGATGTGGTGGGGATTAAAGAGGGTTTTTTCTTTTTAATTCTGCATAGTTGATTTTACTCAGGTTAATCAATTTTAGAGACTAACACCGAGACCATTTTAAAGGGCAATAAAAGGACCAACATCAGGCATTGACAGACATATTGTGTTGAATCTGTATAAATGGCAGCAAATTGATCTGATTTATTTAGTCCCGTTTCTTGACATTGTTCCTATGACTAAGGCTTCATCAAAATTGTGCACTTTCTTCAGAATAGATTTGTACCAGAAATGACAGTTTAGCAGAGGTTTCTGTGTTAGTTGCATGTACACTTGTCACTACCATGGTAACACAACAACAGCAGGTTACAGCCATGACTTTGGGCCATACTGTCAATGTCAAAAAAAGCACTTAGCTCTGGGATTGGTACATAGAGGGACTGTTTTTGAAAAAGTGATTGTTTCTTCCAATATTTTTTTTCCTTCCTAACTTACCTTGCTTTTGTTTGGGACGTTTTAAAACTCATACATAGAAAGGCAAAAGGCTACTCCAACACTCTCCCTTGCAACAAATCCAAAGGCAGGTGTAAGAACCCCAGAAACAGCTGCCCTAACCTTGAGTTTTGTCAAGGACCCCTAGCTGTTATTTAGGAGGAGATGAAAATATAATGAGTGCATTTCCCATCCCCACCAGCATGGTACCCGAGGCTTTCGGAAACATTAACCGGATTGTTCCTTTGTTCTGTAAAGCGTGTCCGGTGTCAGGAGTGTTAATATACATGTGCATTCTACCTCAGCGCCCCTTACAGTGAAATAAGGTGACACTTGTTAATTATGTGCTCAGGGCCACAGCCCCCACCTCTCAGAGGACTCCCTGCCTGCTAGTTGGGCATGCTTTCTTTGCATAGCTCCTGTTGGCTGTACCAATTAAGTTCCACTCCTTCCAGTTAATAGATATTGAGTACCTATGTAGTGTCAGGTTCTGTTTGAGACACTTATATAGGTCAGTGACTGAAACAAAAAGATGACCACCCTCATAGAGTTTATAGTCTAGTGTGGTGAGATAAACAACGGCACAAAATGTAACGATACACAATAGTAACAAATAGTAATACAATAGCACAATAGTAACAAAATGTAAATTTTATAGTATTTTAGAGCAGCAGACCCCAACCTTTTTGGCACCAGGGACCAGTTTCATGGAAGACAGTTTTTCCACTGGGGGGGGGGATGGTTCAGGAGGTAGTGTGAGTGATGGGGAGCGATGGGGAGCGGCAGATGAAGCTTCTCTTGCTCACCCCACAATCACCACCTGCTGTGCAGCCCGGTTCCTAACAGGCCACAGACCGGTACCGGTCCATGGCCCAGGGATTGGGAACCCCTGTTTTAGAGGATTATATGGGTGATGGAAAAAGGAAAGGCGAGCAGAGCACAGGAAATTATAGAGTTCTGGGGAAGGAGTGAAGAATGCAATTTTAAATAGGGTGGGCAGAGTGGGCCTCATTCAGAAGGTGACATCTGAGCAAAGACTTGAAGGAAGCTAAGAAGTTACCATGTAGATGTCTGGGGCAGTGGTCCGCAACTTTAGCCTGCAACAGCATTACCTGGGGGGCTTGTTGAAACACAGATTGCTGGGCCCCACCTAGAGTTCTTGATTCAGTACATCTTCAACAAGGCCTGAGAATTTGCTTTTCTACAAAGTCCCCAGGTGATGCTGATGCTGCCAGCTTGAGAGCTGTGCTTTGAGAACCCCTGATCCAGGAGGAGAACATTACTGAAAGAAGAGCTAGGTAAAAAAGCATCAGGAAAAGAATGAGCCTGGTTGTTTTAGGAAACCATGAGGAGGCAAGGATGGCTGGAAGAGTGAGCCAGGGGGAGAGCAGTAGAAAAAGAGTCAAATCACATAAGACCCTGTGACTTTTTCTCCAAGTGGCATGGGGATCTATTGTAGAGTCTGGGGCAGATAATTGACATGATCTGACTGAGTAATAAAAAGGAATACTCTAACTGTTATGTTGAGACTACACAGTAGGCAACCACAGGTTGACGCAGGAGGAAGAGAACACTGTAATAAGCCAGGTGAGAGATGATGGCTCCAACGAAGGTGGTAGCAGTGGATCTGCTGAGAAGTAGTAGAAGACAGATTCTACAAAATTTACTGAAAGATTGGATATCTAGCATTTGAGAAAGAAAGGCTCCAAGGCGACTCCAAAGTCATTAGCCTAAGCAACTAGAAGAATACAGTTTTCATCAATAGGGCAAGGGAAACAACTTTTGGGTGTAAAATGTTGGAGTTCAGTTGTGGACCTGCTGAGCTGGAGAGACCTATTTTGCTTTTAAGTGTAAACAGCAATTAATCATTTGTATTGTATATACTCATCTGGAGTTGGAGAGGGGCATGGAACTGGAAATATAACAATGCATATTTGGCATGTGAATGGGTTTGAAAGTCATATGAGGTGGCTGAGATCATCACAGAAGGAGAAAAGAGCTAAGGTCTGCACTCTGGACCCTACAACATGAAGTGGTTAGAGAGAAGAGAAGGCTTACTAAGGAGATGAGAAGGACTAATCAGTAAGGAAGAAAAACAGGAGCTTGTGGCATCCCGGAAGTGAAGTGAATAAAGCAGGGCAAGGAGAAAGGCATGACAGTGTTTTCAGTGCTTTCCTCTTAGTTGAAGAAGATGAGGGCTAAGAACTCACCATTGGGTTTAACAGTGTAGAAGCTATTGGTGATCATGACAACAGCGGTTCTTTTAAGATGGGAGGAATAGCATGCTTTTATGCTGATGGGTGTGTTCCAATAGAGCAAATGAGATAGATAAGAGGAAAGAATCAGTGCAAAGAGGGCAAAAGGGGTGGGATTAATTGTACAAATGAAAGGATTGATTCTAGATAGGCACATGCATAGTTCATTTGTTTATGTGCTTGCAGATGCTGGGCAGATGTGGTTGAGAGGACTGGAAGTTCTCCTGATTGCTTTAATATTATCAGCGAAGTAAGAAGCAAAGGCATTAGCTTCCATTGGAATGGGAGAAGTGGTGTTTAGAGTTCAGGAAGAAGATGTGAAGTAGTCTTCTAGGAGAGTGGGAGAGTGAGAAAGTACAGTATGGTCCTGAGATGGAGTTAGGCTCTAAGTTGCATCAGAAAGTGAGACGAGTCAGTATGGTTGTGGTTTTTTCCAGTCATGTTCAACCTTACAGGTGGGAGTAGATGAAGAGTTACAATCAGCCATGGTTGTGGTCTGCCAATAGAGTGAAGCAAAGAAGGAACGCACGAGAGAGCCGAGGAGTATGCAAGGGAGTGGTTATATTTTTGGCCATGAAGATTAAGCAGGGTAAGGAGAGGAGAGAGGACAGCAAGAAGGTGTGTGAGGGACAGGGGAACAAAGTTGAATTGGAGGTCCCAGTGGGAGCAGCACATTGTTGGACTTGAGTATTAAAGAGAATGAGCCAGAAAGATTTCATCAGTATGACAACATGTTAGAGCCATTGGGGACCTGAAGGTGAGAAAAAGAATTGAATTTTATTTTTATTCTTGCTCACAATCCCTTGATGATCTCACATAAATGAAAGTCTTTAAACCTACTTATATTTAAAAAACTCATCACAGTCTTTGTTAGTAGAGAATTTGGCTATGTTAGAAAATCTAAATCTTCTCATAAAACTTGGCTTTTATTAAGTCCTTCTCTTTTAATCACACATTCTCTAGTTTCATGTATTGGATCTTCTTGGAATATAGGAGACATTGTTAGCAATCTAATAAGTATCACATCACTAGCATATACATTTGCTGGTATGTTATTTTTCTGAGACTATATGGTCATTTATCTGGTTGGTAAGCACATCAGTTTTCTCAAGTCTACTTCATCTATTCATAATTAAAACAGGTATTACCTAAGATTGTTTTATATGAATGGTCAAAATGTATTCCTCAGAAAATAAGGCAGAAATTATTTTTTTCCTTATAGAACTCCATTTTTTGGTTGTTTATAATTATGCCAAGCTTTAATTTTTACTGTTAGAGCCTTAAAATTATTAGATGTTATGAAAGGAGAATCTAGAATTTACAGTTGGGAGTTAATAAAAGGTTTCTATGATAGCAGGCAAATGGTTAATTTTTTATGCCTTATAGTGTTTTATCTATTGAAATTCTGTTCTCTTGGACCTCGCTTTTCCCTTTATGAAAATGTTTCCCCATCCATGTAAGCATATGAAAATGAATCTTTGTTATCTTCAAAGGTACAACTTGATTAGGTCTTAGAGATTTCTTAGGACAAGATTTTAGGACAAAGGATAATTTTGAGGCTGTTTTGATTTAGAGAAACCCATTCAACATTTGGCAACAATTTTTAGAAATGTTGGAGCAGCCATGGTAGTGAGACTTACCTTCACGTTTTTAGAGATATTTCTTGATTGATCTTGATGGAATCTCTGCATCAAAATACTCTCTGATATTTGAGAAGAAAACGAACATTCCCTTCCTGTCTACAGCATTCCATAAAATCTAGAAATATTTAGCTTAGTCATTGGAACAGGAATGCCTGTCTCTACTGGTATCTGAGATCCAGGCCTTAGTATGTTGTATAATAATCATGAAATCAACCTGCCTATGTATTTAGTAGATTAGTTTATTCTTTCTTTCCTTTGGTTTCTCTAAATTCTGGATTTTGGATTTCTGAAATAAAGGAATTTTATTTTGTTATCTAAGTCTTTAGATAACTTATAAAATCCATCATTTTCAGTAATAACTTCAAAAAATGAACACATATTTGATTACTAAATATATGTATTTGTATTTTATTTACTTATATTTTTAAGCTATACAAACACATAGTTTAATGAAGTACCATTTGCTCCAAAGTAGTTATATTTTAACCACTGTGGACCGATCCATATATGCATGCATTTCTGCTGAAAATCTAAATGCAGACAAACTATATAACTATGCTGATATTATGGTAACCTAGAAGATGATTGATTATTCCAAGATATATTAATTCTTTGTTAGATTACAAGGTCTTTGAAGACAGGATATTATGTTTTCCATGTTTGTATTCTTCTTAGAGCTAACACAACTCATTACATAAGGCCCCCAATCAATCAATATTTAATAAATTTATAGATTATGTGTTCTCAGAGCTTTTTAAAGAATTCTGTGAGGGAAAATCTGTAATGTTCTATTCGTGTAATGGTGAGGGCACCTGTCTTGGGGGTGTTGTCTTTTCTCAAGAAGTTGTAGTCCCAGATGTTTGACAGTTCACCCTCTGAAACATACTTACTAGATAAAATGGTTATAATTACACGGGGCCTTGCTGGCTCAGATTCCAATCTATGTCTCAGTCTTACCTTCTCCCACCCCAACCCATTCCCCACATTGGCACCAGAGGGGCATTTCAAAAACATAAATCTGATCACATTCCTTCTTAAAATTCTTCTATGTAAGAATTTTCCCATGCCCTTTCGAGTGTAGGTTAGGTGGCCCTCCCTCTTCTGTACTTGTGTCTGCATGTATCAGAATGCTCATCCCTCCACCACATGTGTGGATTTATGGGTTTTAAAGTGTAATGTAGGCACCGGCTTTCAGTTTTGTATCCCTAGATCCTGTCTTCTACAGAGTAGACTCATGAATAGATATTTTCACATGTTTATTTATACCTCAACATCATTGTTCATTAAGTAATATTTTATAAATATTTCTGGCTCCACCCTTTAAATAAATTCCCTCACTACATAAACACAATAGGATGACGTGAGCCTACAGCTCAGTTCTCAAGCTGGCCATAATAACAATTTCTGTGAAAGTGAGACAAGAAGGCAGACTTTGTGTAATTTCAGACATGTGCTAATTTGCATGCTTGTGGGTGCCCTGTTTTATGTAATTGTCCATAAAAATGTGGCATGGAATCTTCATTATTTTTAATATAGATAGCACATGCCCATCCAAATTAAAAATTTTAAGCAAATCTACTTTTTCCTCCTGTATATTAATTAGTCACTTTAAGAATTTTTGATATTATAGCTTTTGTCTTTAGGTGGAGCTGTTAAAGTTAAGTAAGTGTGAATATCTGTCAAATACAGTTCTTGCAAGAGTGCATGTACATTTTATATATTGTGAGAAAGGCATAATTAATAGCTAATTAGGATAATGAAAGTAATATACACCAGATGTAGAGAAGACCTTGTGGAAAATTAGTATGAATTAGATAACATGTGATGTGGTCAAAGCAAGCTTGTTGAGAAGAATTAAAGCAGTGGACATGTGGAGGGACAGTCAGTGGCTGTCTAGCTCCTACATCTAGGGAATAATTTAATCAAGTTTGCTATTGTAATACTCAGGGCTTCAAGCTGTTCCATTTTCACAAGTTGATAACTTGGGATTTGGACCTTGATTTGCAGCATTCCTATATGGTCAAGGTTTCGAGTTGAGATGATCACTTACCAAGTAATCTAATAAAAACATCTCCATGTGTGAGAATGGAAAAGCCATGAGAGATCTTGAGTACTCTGAGTCATGCTACACATCTTCCAGGTACCACTTAATTAATACAAGTCTAATAGTTGTATTAGTAGAAAACGTAGCTCATTTTCTATTTAGTGTTCACTGGTTGGCAATAGACTAATTTTCTTTCTTCTTATTTCTTCCAAATAGTCACCAGAATTTATTATAAGAAATTGAAATTCTGTAATTCCTTGGTTGGCTTATATAGCTACATTTTGCAGTAATATACACATAATAATGATAATATTTAACATCTATTGAGACGTTAACATGTACCAGGCATTGTACTAAGTGTTTTACATACATTATGTCATTGAATCCTCACAATAAGGTATAGGTGTCATAATCATCATTTTCATTATCATTATTACCAGCCATTTTCAGATGAGGTAATTGTTCCATAGACAGATTATGTAATTTGCCCAAGGTTACGTATAGATAACAAGTGAAGGACCTGAGGTTTGAACCCCAGTACTCTACCTTCAGACCATTTGCTTTTAACCAATTTATATATATATATTTATATTTATATAATTTATATATAATGTAAATGATGAGAAGAAACAATTACATCCTTTTTTATAATTACATAAAAGACAGAATAGGTGTAGTCTTATGTGAAACGTCATCTTTATTAACTTCATTGATTTTTATCAAAAGTTACTATAGGCGTAAATAGCATAGCAGTATTCTGTATGATAGGTATTTTTTTCTATTCAGTAGGGATTGTTAATTTATGAGCTTTGGAAATCTGCTTTTAGGCAGAAATGTTTAAGCTATATTCCAACTCTGAATTGTCTAGATAAATAGAAATCCACTGACATTATTCAATAGGAGGTCTGTCAATTACAATGTCATGGATCTACTAAGGAACTCACTAAGTGTAAATATAAACCTCATAAATATAAAACTCAATTATGGTTAAAATTAATATGTCTAGTCCCAATGAAAACACTTGAGTTTCTTCAGTGGGACTTTGATGAATCTGTTTTTTTTAAATCAGAAGAAATGTAAATTGAAACAGGCATATGAAAAGTAGAGTCAAACCAAGCTTTACATTTAAATTGTTAGTGTGAAAGACAAAGTGTGTGACCAGTTCTTTGAATATCTTCTGAGTATAGTAACAATTATAATACCAAGAAAAAGAAAAAGAAAAACTGCATAGTTCCTGTGTAGGTGGACTGTATCTGCTGATTGTGAGCTTCTCTCTCAAATCCTGAGATAATATCTACTTTTAATTTTTGTTGTGCATAAGCTACTTGTTCTATAGATTTGCCATCAACATGTCTTATTTCATGCAGTTTAAATTGTCAACTGAATTCTGTTATAAATCCTCATGGATTACTTTATAGTGGAATCTTATTTGCCCATCCTCTTAGATAGGGAGAAAAATAAATGAGTCTGCTTTCAGTATATTTTGAAAATCTCATATCTGTCTAGGCAGGGCTGCCTGAGAAGTGCTTTCTAAGAGATGCCATGTTTTTTATCTTACTTGACTTCCTTTTTTTTTTTTTTCACAGACTTGGGATTCTAGAACACCTTTACTATTTAGGGAAGTGTTTCCTTAATTGAATGCCAAACTTCAAAGTTATTTTATTGTCAGTTATTTTAGTGTTTGTGGATGTTTATGTTAGCAAATAATTTTGATAGTAATGTTCCCTTTTAATGAAGGGGCTTGAATAATCGAATGAAAAGATGAAATAAATTTTAAGTTCATGGGAAAATGTTTTTAAAAGAGAGAAAAATAATGCCTGCATGTAGAAATAAAGATTAAAATATATGAATTGACAACCAGTGTAATAAACTCAAGAGTCATTTCTTGGGGGGCAGAAGACAATAAATTCTAAAAACCTAATCACTCAAAGACTTTTTTACTATATATAAAGAAGATTAAGAATGATAAATGCTGTGTAAAAAATTAGTAAGATTTTAAACTTAAAAGAGTGTCATACAGAGAAGAAAGGATTCCAAATGGGTTACAATTCCTGTATCATTGATAAATAAATCCAAGAACTCTTTCTTTGTAAAATGTAAAATGTAAAAGCACAATAAGTGTGGAAAAACTGTAACAATAAGAAAACTGTATGCATAGAAAATAGTATTGAAGAAAATATGCCAAAATGTAGACCTTCATAACTATTATTGGATAGTTATGGTTTTTCATTTTTAATACCTTTTGTCTTTTTCCTAATAAACGTGATTGCTTTTGTAATGTGTGAAAATAGTCCAATTCTTTAACAATTTAGCTTAAAAGGAAAGGATTTTCTTTGACTTCCATATATTGTGTTTGACCTTATGCAGGAAAGGAGGGACTTTATATATTTTTTTTATTTAGATGCTTATTTTTGTTATTAATTCATATGGTTTTCAATTTCTTTAGAAAGATGTACGGGACATCCTCACCCCAATTCAGATTGAAGCCGCTTACCACCTGGGGCATCATGTCATCAGTAAACGAAGTACAGAGGAATTCCCACCACTTCAGCCAATTCTTCAGCAGAAGAAAGAAAAAGACATCATTGCAAAAACAGTAGGAATTTTTTCCTTTATTTGAAACATAATGTGACATATA
This sequence comes from Mesoplodon mirus, assembly GCF_964341445.2. Classification (NCBI taxonomy): domain Eukaryota; kingdom Metazoa; phylum Chordata; class Mammalia; order Artiodactyla; family Ziphiidae; genus Mesoplodon; species Mesoplodon mirus. The sequence goes on from NC_138984.1 coordinate 95,356,978, forward strand.
ACTGAAGAAATTCTTTTGAAATAGTACATAGTTCTGAGGAAATGTACTCTCTCTGAATTTTTTTTTTAATTTAATGAATTTTTGTATAAAAAAGATTCATGGTATGTCTTGTTTTCCATTTTTCTTTATTTTTTATATTCCCTTTAGGATATTGAACTGAATACCTTTAAATATGCATTTAGTCATAACGGTGGTTTCCCACATACATAAAATGTTAATTTTCTCTCCTTGATGCCTTGCCAGTGAAGAAAATATATTTCCAGAGAGCACTCCTAATGGAAGTGAGTTGCATTCATGAGTTATTCAGCATCGTCATGTGTGTTCAGCTTATCTTTCTCATTTTCTGTCTCCTTCTTTTTCAGTTGTCTTCCTCTCACTCACCCTACCCACAGATTCACTCATGTCTTGTTAGTCAGATTTTACTCATTCAGAAACATGTATCTACGTTACACAACAGTTTCTCTTTTTAACTTAACTGTATGTGCATTTTGAGATGGATCCTGCATTCTGAACAGTGAACTGCTTTTTAAAATGTATCCCTGAAGTGATGAAAGGGGAACACCTAAAACCAAGATTACTCTACCCAGCAAGAATCTCATTCAGATTCGATGGAGAAATTAAAAACTTTACACACAAGCAAAAGCTAAGAGAATTCAGTGTCACCAAACCAGCTTTACAGCAAATGCTAAAGGAACTTCTCTAGGCAGGAAACACAACAGAAGGAAAAGGCCTATAATAACAAACCCAAAACAATTAAGAAAATGGTAATAGGAACATACATATCAATAATGACCTTAAATGTAAATGGATTAAATGCTCCAACCAAAAGACAGAGACTGGCTGAAGGGATACAAAAAAAAAAAGCCCCGTATATATGCTGTCTACAAGAGACCCACTTCAGAACTAGGGACAAATACAGACTGAAAGTGAGGGGATGGAAAAAGATATTCCATGCAAATGGAAATCAAAAGAAAGCTGGAGTAGCAATTCTCATATCAGGCAAAATAGACTTTAAAATAAAGACTATTACAAGACACAAAGAAGGACACTGCACAATGATCAAGGGATCAATCCAAGAAGAAGATATAACAATTGTAAATATTTATGCACCCAACATAGGAGCACCTCAATACATAAGGCAAATGCTAACAGACGTAAAAGGGGAAATTGACAGTAACACAATCATAGTAGGGGACTTTAACACCCCCCTCTCACCAATGGACAGATCATCCAAAATGAAAATAAGAAAACATAAGCTTTAAATGATACATTAAACAAGATGGACTTAATTGATATTTATAGGACACTCCATCCAAAAACAACAATACACTTTCTTCTCAAGTGCTTGTGGAACATCCTCCAGGAAAGATCACATCTTGGGTCACAAATCAAGCCTTGGTAAATTTAAGAAAATTGAAATTGTATCAAGTGTATTTTCTGAACAAAATGCGATGAGACTAGATATTAATTACAGGAAAAAATCTGTAAAAAATACAAACACATGGAGGCTTATCAATACACTACTTAATAATCAAGAGATCACTGAAGAAATCAAAGAGGAGATCAAAAAATACCTAGAAGCAAATGACAATGAAAACACGAAGACCAAAAACCTATGGGATGCAGCAAAAGCAATTCTAAGAGGGAAGTTTATAGCAATACAAAATCCTACCTCAAGAAACAAGAAACATCTCAAATAAACAACCTAACCGTACACCTAAAACAATTAGAGAAAGAAGAAGAAAAAAACCCAAGGTTAGCAGAAGGAAAGAAATCATAAAGATCAGATCAGAAATAAATGAAAAAGAAATGAAGGAAACAGTAGAAAAGATGAATAAAACGAAGAGCTGGTTCTTTGAGAACATAAGCAAAATTGATAAACCATTAGCCACACTCATCAAGAAAAAAATGGAGAAGACTCAGATCAATAGAATTAGAAATGAAAAAGGAGCAGTAACAACTGACACTGCAAAAATACAAAGGATCGTGAGAAATTACTACAAGCAACCGTATGCCAATAAAATGGACAAGTTGGAAGAAATGGACAAATTCTTAGAAAAGCAGAACCTTCTGAGACTGACCCAGGAAGACATAGAAAATATAAACAGACCAATCACAAGCACTGAAATTGAGACTGTGATTAAAAATCTTCCAACAAACAAAAGCCCAGGACAAGATGGCTTCACAGGCAAATTCTATCAAATATTTATATAAGAGCTAACACCTATACTTCTCAAACTCTTCCAAAATATAGCAGAGGAAGGAACACTCCCACACTCATTCTGTAAGGCCACCCTTTGTCCAAAACCAGACAAAGATGTCACAGAGAAGGAAAACTATAGGCCAATGTCACTGATGAACATAGATGCAGAAAACCTCAACAAAATACTAGCAAACAGGATCCAGCGGCACATTAAAAGGATCATACAGCATGATCAAATGGGGTTTATCCCAGGAATGCAAGGATTCTTCAATATATGCAAATCAATCAATGTGATAAACCATATTAACAAATTGAAGGAGAAAAACCATACGATCATCTCAGTAGATGCAGCAAAAGCTTTTGACAAAATTCAGCACACATTTATGATAAAAACCCTCCAGAAAGTAGGCATAGAGAGGACTAACCTCAACATAATAAAGGCCATATATGACAAACCCACAGCCAACATCATTCTCAATAGTGAAAAACTGAAAGCATTTCCTCTAAGATCAGGAACAAGACAAGGATGCACACTCTCACCACTCTTATTCAACATAGTTTTGGAAGTTTTAGCAATCAGAGAAGAAAAAGAAATTAAAGGAATCCAAATCAGAAAAGAAGATGTAAAACTGTCACTGTTTGCAGATGACATGATACTATACATAGAGAATCCTAAAGGTGCTACCAGAAAACTACTAGAGCTAATCAATGAATTTGGTAAAGTAGCAGGATACAAAATTAATGCACAGAAATCTCTTGCATTCCTGTACACTAATGATGAAAAATCTGAAAGAGAAATTAAGGAAACACTCCCATTTACCATTGCAACAAAAGAATAAAATACCTAGGAATAAGCCTACCTAAGGAGACAAAAGACCTGTATGCAGAAAACTATAAGACACTGATGAAAGAAATTAAAGATGGTATAAACAGATGGAGAGATATACTATGTTCTTGGACTGGAAGTATCAACATTGTGAAAATGACTCTACTACCCAAAGCAATCTACAGATTCAGTGCAATCCCTATCAAACTACAAATGGCATTTTTCACAGAAGTAGAACAAAAAAATTTCACAATTTGTATGGAAACACAAAAGACCCTGAATAGCCAAAGCAATCTTGAGAAAGAAAAACTGAGCTGGAGGAATCAGGCTTCCAGACTTCAGACTATACTACAAAGCTAGAGTAATCAAGACAGTATGGTACTGGCACAAAAACAGAAATATACATCAGTGGAACGAAGGCCCAGAGATAAACCCATGCACATATGGTCACCTTATTTTTGATAAAGGAGGCAAGAATATACAATGGAGAAAGGACAGCCTCTTCAATAAGTGGTGCTGGGAAAACTGGACAGCTACATGTAAAAGAATGAAATTAGAACACTCCCTAACACCATACACACAAATAAACTCAAAATGGATTAAAGACCTAAATGTAAGGCCAGACACTATCAAACTGTTAGGGGAAAACATAGGCAGAACACTCTATGACATAAATCACAGCAAGATCCTTTTTGACCCACCTCCTAGAGAAATGGAAACAAAAATAAACACATGGGACCTAATGAAACTTCAAAGCTTTTGCACAGCAAAGGAAACCATAAGCAAGACAAAAACACAACCCTCAGTATGGGAGAAAATATTTGCAAATGAAGCAACTGACAAAGGATTAATCTCCAAAATTTATAAGCAGCTCATGCAGCTCAATAACAAAAAAACAAACAACCCAATCCAAAAATGGGCAGAAGACCTAAATAGACATTTCTCCACAGAAGATATACAGACTGCCAACAAACACATGAAAGGATGCTCAACATCTTTACTCATTTGAGAAATGCAAATCAAAACTACAATGAGGTATCATCTCACACCAGTTAGAATGGCCATCATCAAAAAATCTACAAACAATAAATGCTGGAGAGGGTGTGGAGAAAAGGGAACCCTCTTGCACTGTTGGTGGGAATGTAAATTGATATAGCCACTATGGAGAACAGTATGGAGGTTCCTTAAAAAACTAAAAATAGAACTACCATACGACCTAGCAATCCCACTACTGGGCATATACCCTGAGAAAACCATAATTCAAAAAGAGTCGTGTACCACAATGTTCATTGCAGCTCTATTTACAATAGCCAGGACATGGAAGCAACAGTTGTGTCCATCGACAGATGAATGGATAAAGAAGATGTGACACGGGCTTCCCTGGTGGCGCAGTGGTTGAGAGTCCACCTGCCGATGCAGGGGACGCGGGTTCGTGCCCCGGTCCAGGAGGATCCCACATGCCGCGGAGCAGCTGGGCCCGTGGGCCATGGCCGCTGAGCCTGCGTGTCCGGACCCTGTGCTCCGCAATGGGAGAGGCCACAACAGTGAGTGGCCCGCGTACTGCAAAACAAAACAAAAAAAGAAGATCTGACACATATATACAATGGAATATTATTCAGCCATAAAAAGAACTGAAATTGAGTTATTTGTAGTGAGGTGGATGGACCTAGAGTCTGTCATATAGAGTGAAGTAATTCAGAAAGAGAAAAACAAATACCATATGCTAACACTTATATATGGAATCTAAAAAAAAAAAAAAAGTTTGAAGAACCTAGGGGCAGGGCAGGAATAAAGATGCAGATGTAGAGAATGGGCATGAGGATACAGGGAAGGGTAAGGGTATGCTGGGACGAAGTGAGAGAGTGGCATGGACTTATATACAATTACCAAATGTAAAACAGATAGCTAGTGGGATGCAGCCTCAAAGCACAGGGCGATCAGCTCAGTGCTTTGTGACCACCTAGAGGGGTGGGATAGGGAGGGTGGTAGGAAGGGAGATGCAAGAGGGAGGAGATATGGGAACATATGTATATGTATAACTGATTTACTTTGTTATAAAGCAGAAACTGACACACCATTGTAAAGCAATTATACTCTAATAAAGATGTTTTTAAAAATTTAAAATAAATAAAATGTATCCCAAAATATATCAGTTTCACTCACTGTGTGTTTATTCCCAGGAGTCCAGTTATTCAGACTTTTACTGTCCAACAGCACAAAGACAGAGTCAACAGGATGTTTGGGGCCCTGGTTAAAGCATTCATTAAAACATTCAGTAAGGGCACACAGAATGCAAAAGATCAAAGGGACATTTAAAGGTCTAGTTCATATCCTGTCCAGATAAAATTGCCCCTAAGTCGTTTTAAGATATTTGAGCTTACAATCAGCACTGTCTGGTCTACAATACTAGATCAAATGAATATAATAAATTAAGAGCAAAGTCTTTCTATAGCCTTGTATGAAAATATTTATGGAAGTCGGTTTTTTCACTCTTCTGTTGAACTTCAGTTTTCAATATCAACTACTTTCAAATGTCTTTAATAACGAACATCTCAATATTGTAAAGTACATAAGCCCAAACCTTAGCAATTTGTAGTTATATTAGAATGAGCTACAAATGAGCTACATTTTGATTCTTCAAACAACCTGCTTTACGAATAAGAGAAGTAGAAAAAATATATATTAATCATCTAGAGAACGATTTACACTTTCCAGCTGCTCCCGCTGGTATAGGCAGTCTGTGGTCTGACGTGCCATTTGACAATGCTCTACCCACTTCACATTTCATGTGCCTGGCTCCTTCTCTGACTTTCTAGATTTCTTTCTTTTCTGCATGTCTCCCTCTCTCACCTGTTCCTCTCAGCTTCCTTTCTTTTTGTATCTCTCTATTTTTCCTTTGTCCAGCTTATACCTCAGGGCTTCCTGTGTACCTTGCAGTATCTCTGGGTCCTATTAAAATGCTCAGAATTAAATAAATTCTGGAACCTGTGGATAAACTATCATTTATTTTTATTCACTGTATCCTCAAAGTAAAATTTCTAAATTTCTACATTTTATTATTTTCAACACATATAAAATCACTGTTCTACCATCTTGTGAAAATTAAGTGTCATGCGTATGCATAATAAGCAGGATCAAACGGCAACACCAGAAAATCGCGAAGAAAATCTTGGCAGCACAGGTTCTAAACACTTACAGAGGTTACTACCACAGTCTGATTAAACTTCTTTTTATACAACTATTACGAAAGAAAGAAATTATTTCTTTCGCTTAACAAACTTAGGCTTTAAATTTACCTGTTGAAAAACGTGGTTCCTTTAGCCCTGGAATTGTCATCTGAACCTACTGATACTCAAATTGAACTCTTCAAAAGGTATAAAGGAGTTATCAATTTGCTATATCAATTTTATTTTTTCATGTGTCATAGATATTTTATCCTTTAAAAAACATAGAAATATACCTACTGATTTGAACTAAGATAAAAAATACTGTCATATTTTATTTCCAGATAAACTTTGCAAGATTTTGTGCCCATGAAAACTGTTCTGCTGATTTACATGTTTCTGCAAAAATTGGATTTTTGAAGTAAGTGTAGTTGACTCTCTGCTTATTTATCAGGATGGGGTAATTGGTGTGTGCATGTGGGTTCTAAAGAGTAAAGGACTAAGAACTAATCCTTGGGGGTTAGCAGCATTTAAAGACCTGGAAAAGAACAGCAGTCTCATTCTGCTGAAAGAGACTAAGTGTTCTATACAGCAGTCACATAAGTATACACTCAAAGATTACCACTTTTCAAAAGAATGAGAATGTGTGAGCACCATGGTTTTATCAAGCATGATTTTAACCTTTCACTGATAACTCGGAAGATATTTCAGGATTTAAATGTGCTTTGGGTTATTGTTATCATAATTGTAGTTATTTTTCAGACATCTGTAAGTGCCTGTTAATAGAGTTTTGGTTCAAAATGAGCTAACCTTTACTACATAATGCTCCAAAAACTGGTTACATAATTCAGATCGATGTACAAAACAAAGATATCCCTAAATATATATGTGACCCATTTGAAAGGGAATAAATCATCTTTATCTTCTAAATTCATAGAAGGGAAACAGGAAAAAGAAAATACATGTAAACGTGCTTAAAATAGTGCACACAGTGCAAACTGGATAAATGTTGATTGCTGTCATTATTTATGTTGGGAAATAAACCATTGTAATTCTGTATCATGTCTATATCCCCTCTGTTGAAACTGTTCTGCATGTCAGAGGGAAGATGTGAAAATGAGGACCAGAGAGATAGAATCCACACTTCAGGTTAAGAGCTGGCTGTGTATGGAAAGTGAAAGAGGGCAAAGAGGCATCACTGACAGGGCGGGAATATGAGAGACTGTTTGGGGGAGGTAGGGATATAGAGGAAGCAGGTTTAAATTGGGGTGTGTTGAATTTGATGAGACTTCTATATGTAGCTCTGCAGTGGAAAATCTAGTTCAGGATTATGTTTGGAGGTCCTCTTCACATTAGTTATGAGAATGCCTGCGATGGAAATGTGAATTTCACAAAGAAATAAGGATCAAGTCTTGGGAGGGGTGGGTAAATTTTATGTAAAGAGCTTAAAAAGAATAAGGACTTACTCCAGGAGACTGAAAAAGTATCTTCATAGAACTAAGAGAAAAACCAACTCCACGGTGAAATAGCCAATGGAGGATGTAAAAAGAGGGACTTAATACTGTGATTTTGTAGCAATCAGAGAGCATAATGACTGAGGAAAGGTCATGGAAGTTGGCACTTAAAATGTGACTGGTGGGGGAGAAAAAGGATGTCGCTGGCAAATTTTAACAAAAATTTCTGTGCAGTCATAGCTAAATGACAGCATCAGTGATTAAGGGAAGGAGAATTTATTAGGAACAAGTAGATTCAACTGAATTTTTATGTATTTATCAAACGTTATTTAATTATGGGAAGATATAAACAAGTATGAGGATCAAAGGCAGGGAAAAGAATAAATTGAACAAAGAAATAGTCTGCTTAAATCCAGGGGACACTTCAGATATTACTTGAACTGTCCTGTGAAGAATTTGACGGCTGTTCACTTCCTTTTTTTCAATGTCTTTTGCTTTAATTTCCAGGATGCCATCCTACTCCCAATCTCCTTTTACTTCTCTAGCCCCTCCTTCTCAGTTGTGTTTGGAGGACCACTGAATTTGGCTCTTTTGGCTCCCTTAATAGCCCTCTCTCACTCCTTCTCACACTCCCATATTTTCCCTGGATAATCTTGCCCCCAACCATAACCTCACCTGGTCTGCCTCCACTGCTGATGCCCAAATCAGTGTCTCTGAGTTCCACACCCACCCATCCAGTTGGCTATCAGACATGCAGTCTTGACTGCCCAGTCACTATCCACCAGTGACATAACCATTAGTTAGTTACCAAAGCCAACAACCTAGAGCTCAACCTGCATTCTTCTCTCTTTCTTATCCCTGACATCAAATAAATTACCAAGTCCTATAATACTACCACCCAGATGTATTTTTTATCCACCATACTTCTCCATCTCTACTACTATTGCTCCACATCAGGCAACTCAGTATCCTACCAGAATCACTGAGCTTTACCGCTTTCTGGGCTACTGACCTCTGATTTTACATTATTCAAATTCCTCTACCAAGAGGTTTCCAGAGTGAGCTTTCTAACTTACACTTCTGATAGCAAGGCTTCAGTAGCTCATTGACATCTAAAGTCCTTAGTGCTCTTCCTCAGCGATTCCACAGGACTTTTTTCCATTGATTGCAGAATAGTTGTGTGGCCATGCCATGCTCTCCTGAGCCTCTGTATCTTTTCACTTTGACTTATCTATCTGATTAATGCTTATTTATCTTATAAATCTCAGCTGTTTCCTAGGTAAAGCCCCCCCCCCCAACTTTGTCTCCAGCTACATAAACCTAGTCCTCCTGTGGCCCTGGTCCCAAAGCACCTGTGCTCAGAACTATTATTGTCTGTCTCCACACTATCCTGTACCCTGCTTCAAGGTGGGTTCCTGTCTTTTCATCTTTGCGTTCCCAATATGTAACACAGTGCCTGGAACACTGTAGGTGACAAGTGGATGTTTGCTGAGGATGGAACAGGGTCCTAAAGGAAACAGCATGTACCTGGGGTCAGACTCAGGTGGAAGGGTTAGCCTTAGAAAGAAGTTAAGATTCCCCTTATCTTGAGCTAAGAAGCTGTGAATAGATGCTGACATTGATTAAGAAATTTCAATGTGGGAGGAAGGGAAATACAGAGAATTAATGGATGGCCAGAATAAGAAATGAGTTTGTATATGGAAGGTGAGGGCTCTGAGGTTGGGTTTGGGACCTTGTGAAGGGAATGGGAAAAGATTCAAAATAGCTGTTAAGATAAATGGGATAGGGAATCAACCAAGAATGAGTAAAAAGGTTGACAAACAGCACTGAGTACCCTGCTGGGGTGGGATCACATATGGCAGAGAATAAATTAATTCTTTTCACCTAGGCAATGCCAGGATAGCCTTGAGCATCCACAGTTGAGGGCCAAGAAGCCCTAACCTATTTGATAGATAATTGGACTTTATACTTAAATTATCCAGATTGGCTGCTTAGATAGTCCAAAAACAGCAACCGCTAACTGCTTTGTAATCCAGCATGTAATTGTGGTGCCTTTGTTGAATTATTAGATGAATAATTTATAACCTTCCCATTCACATATTTATTTTCTTTCTAACATGCTTAGTCTTCCTGGTGCTTTTGCTCTCATGGGCCTTTGATAAGAAGTATTTTGTGTGGGAAAGATTACCTAAGCTACAAATAAGTGGTGTTTTCATCTTCTCAAATCAGACACTTCCATGGTTACCTTGTCATCTTTCACTGCAGCCCCTCTGGCCTGTGAAAAAAGTGAGATGTTGAAATTTATATGGAAATATTACTGAGAATGCTTATTTCCTGAAGAATGAAAATAATATCTTACTGAATTAAGATATTAAATCATTAATGTAATTGAATTATCAGCTTTTCTTCAATATGTATTTCTCATGAGAAATTAATTACCTACATTGCATTTTTAATTTGAAGTGATAATGTTTCCTGTAGTCGAAATATCAAGTCCATTATGATTTTATATGGCAGCCAACAGAAGGTAAGGCAGTTTTTCTCAAGGTGTGGTCTTTGAGTCACCTTCATGAGAATCACCTGGGATGCTTGGTAGAAATGCAGGCTCTTAGGCCCCTGACCATCCAAATCAGAATCCATGGGGACCAGGCCAGAAATGTTCATTATTAAGAAGGCTGTCAGTGGTTCTTATCAAGCTGAAATCTGAGAACCAGTGTTGTGGTGGTTTAGAGTTTAGATTTGAAGTCAGACTAACCTGGTTCAAGTCTATCTACCATTTACTAGCTGAATGACCTTTTCAGAGAAGCCTTTCAACCTCTGTAAACTTCCTTCCTCATTGGCAAGAAGGTAAAACAGTACTCTGTAAGGTTGTTTTAAAAATAAAATGCAATAATGCAGGCCAGTGCATTGCATAGCACAAAGCCTGGTACATATGAAGATTTGAGAAAAGTTGTTATTTTTGATAAATTATGGTTGGAATAGTTATAGACCACGATAAAAATGTTTTCATTTGGATAAAAAAATTAAATATTGCCAGTGAATTCTAAACATTTTCTGCACATGTACTGGTTATTTGTCCAGAGTTTATTGTTCCTTTATGTCCCGAGAAAGCTGCTGACTGTGCCTGGGTCAGCTGTTTTCAGTTCTATGAGGTTTGTAGTGTAAAGTATAAGCCCCACATGTTTTGCATCAGCTAGGAAGATTACAGGCTATTTCCATTAGGTAAATGATAACTTATTTGAAGAGTTTTCAAACAAAAACTCTTCAAATTAATTTTTAGACCCACAGGTGAAGGGTTCTGACAAACTATTTTGCGTTTTAATAAATGATATACTCTCTCAGAGAAGAATTTGCCCCTCCCTCAAAGGAGTCCTCTCTGCCTTCTCGGTCGTGGTAGGCCAGTTGCAACCATATGTTCTATGCCTTCTCCCGACTGTAACTCCTCTGGCACTAATGGTATTTCTGTGTCTCAGAGCTACATACCTGCTTCAGGTAAATGTAGTTACTCCATCAAAAACATGAGTTTCTGATGACTGCACTAATAGACTGCCGACAGCAAATTAAATAGTGTTGATGCACTCCATCTCATGTTTTCGTTAAGTTGAGGCTTCCTCCTGAATCTCTAAATTCTCAGGACAGTAAACCACATTCAAATGGACTTACAGTGTGAGGTGAAAATGAACAAATATGACTTTATATAAAAGATTACAAATAGAAGAGCAGGTATTAACCATCACCTAGGTAATTTAAAATCGAGTCTTTCGCAGAGACGACTGATCTAAATGACACTACTTCTCTTCTGTGCCTCCGTCATGCTTCCAGGGTAAGTGATGGAGGCTTTTCCTGAACAAAAGTGCTTTCCTATCAGTGAGGAATGCTTTTAACTGTAACAGAGTACGGGACTAATAGTAACTTAAACAAAGGTGTTTAATTATTTTGCATAATAAGCAGTCTGGAGAAGGTGGTTGCAGGTTTAGTGAGAAGCTACCAAAATCTGGGCCTTCATGGTTCATGGTTATCTTTCCAGTTCTCTTGGCTTTTCCCTTGTGGCTGCTGGGGCACCAAGGTTCCCAGTAAACAGAAAGGGGCAGGAGCAAAATTCTGTGTCCTCTTGAGGCTGTCTTTCAAGGAAGGGAAGTGTCTGAGCAGACGCCTTATTCTGATTAACCAGAGAGGTGTCGCAGGCTGCCCCCGAATCTATCCTGGTTGAAAGAGGATGGAGTTGTCATGATCATAGTAGATCAATCATAATTCACTCCCTGAAGCTGAGCTGGGGGCTTAGCTTCTGCAGTATCAAGGGGATACTGCCGACTGCCTGGCTAATCCAGGGTTCTGTTAGCAGCTAAGAAGGGAACTCACTGTTGGGTAGACAGTGAGCGGTGTGTAACCGCACTATGCTGTTACCCCCAAAAGAGTGAGTGTAACAAAACTGTCCATTTTTAACATGCAGATAGTAGGAATATATGCCTCACTGATGTCACAGAGTTTGGGGAAGAGGAATCGTATGCTTCATACGCTAAACATTCTAATTCCTATTTCTGTCTTCCAATCCACGTTCTTCTGCTATCCTCCTTGGGATCTTAGTGAATTTGTCTCTTCAGTAAAATCTTCTTAAATGTTAGGTATCTGATATTTCCCAGTAGATGAGAATTTTCCGCTATTTTATTTTTTTCCCCGAAGTCAGTAACAAAGAAAAAAGAGGACAAAGTTTTACTTGAGCCTGAGGCCCCTTTGCCACAGGCTAGTCTTCTGTCAAATAAATGACTCGTGTTACCTTGACAGGGGTACATATCAATTTCTGTTATATTTTGTTCTAGCATCTTGATTAAAAAATGTTAGCTATGAAGCAGTCATTCATCTTATCAAGGCAAAATGCATTAATTATATGAAGACTTAGGGAGCATTTCTCACAAAATAGAACAGTAGCATTCATTCAGGAAAAACATAGAGCCTGGTGCTGAAATACATCATTTTTCTGTTTTTCCTTTCACTTATTAAGTTATGATTCTGTATGTACACAGTATCTTGATTTGTTTAAATTACATGGATTCTAGGCTGCTTTGTAAATTTCAAGTCTGCATTATGCATGTTTTAATAAAGAATGAACTGTGATTCCCGGGGAAAGCTCTGGTTCGGCCTTGTCACACTTCCAGATGTGCACCTGGTCCTTTATTATGTCTCATGTAAAAAGCTAGTGGGTATCTTTCTGACAGCACCTTGTTAATGAATCAAGATACAGTAAGATGTATACATATATATATATATACTCACACACACATAAAGAGTAGAATTGTAATTATGGTAATGTGGCAAAATAGCTTAAAAATGGAAAACGGACCAGGAGCCTTGCTGTTGAAATGTGAATGCTGTGTTTCTCTTTCATTTGCTGTTGTCTTGGAACCTAGCTGTTTATGCAGTGCTTTCACCTTCTGTTGCTTGTCTAAGTGCCAACTTCTTTCCCAAAGGTGTTCAGTGACTAATGCTTTGGTTACAAGCCAGAATATTTTATAAATGTCTATTTATAGGCAGCTCTTCTACAAGTCTTAATTAAACTTTAATGTCAAGCTGAAGTTTACTTTTAGAACCTCTTAGTTTCCTTTAGTTGTAACATGGTTCTAGAAAAGTAGAGGGGATGTGGGACAGCCATGTTTCCGCACGTCTTCACTCTGCCCTTTAACACAGGGCCACCAAGCAGATGCATGCTTGTGTAACACAAAGGTTTACAACACAAGTAAGTCACAGCCATCCCCTCAAACACTGGGAGGAATAGCACATTATGAGTGAGTCAGATTCTTCCCCCCTGAAATGATAGCCATGATTCAGAAGAGTTACTGCCTTGTTACTTATCATACATCCTTACAGAAATATCCAGGTTCTCAAAGCCGGGGATCAGAGCTAGAAATGCTACATAGGGACATTTTCTTCATTCCTTTCTCCTCGATGTCTTTAGTACCACACAAGGAATTATGAGGTCTGGGGCATCGTTTCCTCTAAGGCAGCATCGGGTGCCATCTGAAATAATGAAGCTTCTGTTATTGTCAGAATAATACAGGTTTTAAATATAGTAATATGATGTGGTATGCTTATTTTGAAACTAACTATGCTCCTCAGTCAGACTGCCCAATGGCAGAGCCAGCAAACTTTTTACTTGAAGGGCCAGACTGTAAATATTTTAGGCTTTGTGGGACAGAGATGTCGCAACTGCTCAACTCTGCTGTCATGGTGCAAAAGTGGCCACAGACGAAAGAGCATGGCTGTGTTCCAATAAACCTTTATTTGCAAGACCAGGCAGCGGCCCCAATTTGGCCTTCAGACAGCAGTTTTTGAACCCCTACTCTCTGGTATGCTTTCTTTTATATGATAATCCTGTAGGACATTTTTATTTTTTATTATTTAAATGTAGTTCCTTATAGTGTATTTTATTTTTTAATGTAATTTGTTAGTAAAATTTAAGCTGGTTGCCAAAATTAGCCAGATTTAGAGTTTTTTTTCAGGAATTAGTCCTGGGTTAATAAACCATAAGGGCCTGCTCATAGATAGACAGACAGACTGACACAATGGAATTACATATATATGTTTACTGAAAAACTATAAAGGCTCCAAACTGTAATTGCCAAAATTCCCAATGACAGTTGAAAGGATAAATAAAATGTGGCATATTTACAAAAATTAGTATACACACCAAAGAGAAAAAACGATTTACAACTCCATGCATCAATATAGATGAAACTTAAAACAAAATTTTGAGTAAAGAATGTTGGATACTCCAAGATTACATACTCAGTGATTCCATTTATATGAAATATAAAACTGGGCAAAGCCAGTCTATACTAGTAAAAGCAAGATAGTGGGTAGGGGCAAGAATTGGAAGGGGGCACAAGGGTATTTCTTTGGTGCTAGCAATATGTTTTTCTTGATCTGGGTGCTGGTTTCACACATGTATTCAGTTTATAAAAGTTTGCTGAGCTCTACACTTAGGTTGTGTGCATTTTTCTATATGTATGTCCTACCTTGATAAGAAGGCTTAAAATGGAAAAACAATTAGGATAAGAAGGGAAGAACTTTTAGGTATTAAGTGAAATGTCCAATTTCTCATAGATATATTATTAGAGGTATCAAAGTGGGGGGAAGTGTTCAAAATTATAATAATTTTGTTTGTACATTCTGAGGTTCATAATAATTTGCTTCTCAAATTCAAACTCAAACAGTATCCATGTTGCCATTAATTTATTGGTCAACTCAATAGTTGTATTGCCACTAAAACATTAGGTTGTATGGGCGGGGTATAGATCACATGAATGTGGTAGTAGTAGATGTTTACTTTATCTTAATGAAACATTTGGAATTTGTATACCATCACAGAACAGATAAGCATGGCTCTAATTTCATAGAATGTATAATGAGTTCATGAACTTTTAACAGTCACTTATCCAGTAATTTCCTCAATCTTTCAGACTTTTTTTTAGTGTTATCCAGCCCTTTTTAACGTTTGATACACTTACATACCACACGTATATTTTGAACACTGTGTTGCTAGCCTCTGAGAAAACAGTGATACTCATGACCCAGCACCTTTTCTCCAAGAGAACTTATTCTAGTGGTGAGAAAAGCCAGAAAGTGTGAACATATTGCATTAGAGGGTTGCCCAGTGTGTGGGAAAGTGGCAGAGAGAAAAGCCACTTCTGTTAGGGAGGATGCAATGCTGGGTGAAGGGGCTTAGCAATAAGTATCAATTGGAAGAACTTCTGAGGACTCTTAACATTGACACTCAAGCTGAGTCTTGAAGAACAAGTACAAGTTAGCCAGATAACATGAAGAGGGGAGAGGTTGAAGGCAGAGGGACGGCTTAAAGTAGGACACAAAACACAGGTGTTTGGACCCCTGTTTGTAGGTGAGCATGGCTAAAGGGAAGGAATGGGTTGTGCAGTGGAAAGTAAGGCACGACCAGCTCTCTCGGGCTGCATCTGCTGCACTAATCAGAACTCTATCATGAAAGCACTGGAGGAAAGGAAGCAGACACGTGACATTATCAAGTTTGCTTTCTGCAAAGTGACCACCACCCGCCCCCAGTAGTGTGAAAATTGGAAGAGAACTTGACAAATCAATTAAGAGTATAATCCAAGCTAATGCCAGTTCAATCATGAAATTTTCAGATCTTCTTTATGTAAAAAAAGAAATTTTAATCTTCATTCAGCTCAACCTAAATAGCTAGAATAGTACAAAAGCAAGAAGCAACATGCCTTTGCTACCCCCAGGTGAAATGGGTTCCCCGCCCTGGTCCCAGAGCCCTTCATTCATAACTCTTTTCAAGTATTTCTAATATCTGTTTACATCTGTTTATAAATCTGCCCTTTATAAGCTCTACAAAGCTGGGAATTTGTTACACTATTTTTGTATGTGGGAGTAATAGATGTAATGATTATTATACAGGGGCTTTCAATTAAAATCATTCTTCACCTTCAAGTAATGCTTAAAAGCATCAATCTTGAAACTTGTTCTTTTTTTTTTTTTTTTTTTTTTTGCCGTACGTGGGCCTCTCACTGTTGTGGCCTCTCCCGTTGCGGAGCACAGGCTCCGGACGTGTAGGCTCAGCGGCCATGGCTCACGGACCCAGCCGCTCCACGGCATGTGGGGTCTTCCCGGACCGGGGCACGAACCCGTGTCGAAACTTGTTCTTTAACTCTGTCCTTAAACATTCTGTCTTAAATCAACTCACAAATAACTACTAAATGCCTACTATGTGGTTAACATTTCCATAAATAGTTTATTCAAACACAAATACAGATGTTGATTAGAATGATACAATGTAAGCATTATTGAAGAAACTTTTTCTAAACTCTAGTTGCTAGGTGAATATCTTTCTTATTGTTATGATTATCCTCATCTGATATTTTGCTTTGGGTCATATTCTTCTCTGGTTGAACTAATTTTTTTAATTTATATACTTTGATATCTAAGAGTGTCTGTTTTTGAGGACAGCTTACAGAATCATGACATTCTGTAGCAGGTTCTGCACTCTTCTAACCATCTAATCAGTAAAGGGAATGGGTTGCCTTGAGACTTTAGAACATTCTAGCTGTGGTACCTTGAATACATTTCTTAGACCTCAGGTTCCTTGGGGTTTCATGGAATGTGCATGAGCCAGATCTTCACTGAACAGTAGTTATTATTACAGATGGGATGACTGAGTCTTTAAAATGCTAAATGACCTCTCCCCCAGAAGAACGGGGGCCAGAGCCAGAACTTGAACTCACTTATGCGTTTGGATTTGCAGCAGCATTCTCTTTCCAGTTCACAAGATGGTGAAACACTTCCACAATTCTATTTTTAATTTGGTCTAGTTATTGGTAGAGGTGACCAGCCTGCCTTAAGAAATTAATTCTAGTTCAACAGATTTTAGTGGCACCCACATGCTGGCCATAGCAGTCCTTTCCCATGCCGTGCTCACTTCCACCAAAGCATCCTCTATTTTGGTGGAAATAGTCTATTCTCCTTTTCTCCCAGTTTCCCCCAGTTCCCCCTTTGGCTTTGGCAGCAGCTAGTTCAATGTCTACTCAAGGATGAAGAAAGAAAAAAAAATCTTTTCTTTTAGGAAAATATTTTGAAATAATGAGAAAAATATGCTAAAATGATAGAAGCAAGAAGTTAAACAGAAAAACAGAAAGCAGACTAGTTTAATTATAACTAAATTAGAAAACTTTTCCTGTGTAATAACTAACTGAATTTATCTGAAACCTGGGAAACTGAGTTCTTTTTAAAATGGATTTACATCTACTTGCATGGGGTCATCTCCCATGGTTGTGTTTCCAAATTAGTATTTTATGTTCAGGATACATAAATGAAGAGATGGGATTTTTAGTTCCAAACGAAAACTAAATCGTACTTAATTTTTAGGCCACATGAAAATAAAACCTATCTTGCTGTTGGAAGTATGAAGACATTAATGTTGAACGTGTCCTTATTTAATGCCGGAGATGATGCATATGAGACAACTCTGCATATCAGACTACCCACTGGTCTTTACTTCATTAAGATTTTAGATCTGGTAAGGATCGAAAACCTACAGTAGCATAATACTACATGATATTTTACTTAACTTTTAAAGAATGTATATGTATAAATCACTTTATCATTTGAGGTATAAAGATTTGGCGTATGAGTCTTAATATTCAGACTTATCACTCGGGCTTCCAGTGATTTTTTTCCTCTGTGCCCCTAATCAAAATGGCAAGTTCCTTGGGATCTGACTGAGATCAAGAGAGTCAGCTTCCTGCTTACCAAGGCTACTATGAGACAGAAGCGATTGTCCAGTTATCC
Source organism: Mesoplodon mirus (assembly GCF_964341445.2). Lineage (NCBI taxonomy): Eukaryota > Metazoa > Chordata > Mammalia > Artiodactyla > Ziphiidae > Mesoplodon > Mesoplodon mirus. The sequence continues at coordinate 95,374,942 of NC_138984.1, forward strand.
AAGCAAGCTGCCTGGGTGTCATTGCTTTTCTCACTGGTACAACCTCATCTGGTGCTGTGATGGTGCTCCTCATGGTTGAGGTCTCTACACGGGCCATATTGGTCCTTCATGCTGGGCTCCCAGAGTTACTGCTCTGCATTTTAAGTTCACGTACACTGTCTTGATCCCAAAGGACCTCCAAAATGCTAGAACCAGCGTCAAATTCCAAAATTCTGGTGTCAACCAGATTGCAGGCAAGTTTCTCCTTTCCTGCAAGAGTTTGGAGCATCTGGAGACCTTTTCCTTTTTTTCCTTTTTACCACTGTGCCTCAGTCATGAGCACTTAAATCCATCAGTGAGGTATTAATAATGTTGAATTTGAAAGAGAAAAGTCTCAGTCACTTTCTCCTTGGATGCTCCTCCGCCTCTTAGAAAATTTACCCATCTCTTATCCAGAGACCATTTCTTCACACTAAGGGCATTTAGAAAGGCCTTTGACCTCTTATAAATATCTACTACCCACTTCCTCTAGAGCTTTGGGAGCCTGTTTGCAATGGTAAGAGGGAAAACTCAGATATTCAGGGAAATATACATCTGTGAGATGTATATAAATGTGTATTTCCCTGAATATTTGAATATATATATAATTGTGATTACAGTTATAATTAAATACCTTTATCACATTCTCACAACCCAGACAGAAGGCAGCCATGAAATATAGACCTTATGAATTCCTTGCTTCATGATTTTTCAAGGAACCTTGAGTTAGGGAACAGAGAAATATGGTTGAAAGCTACAAGTCCAGGAATTATTCTGTGGAGAATTTATGTGAATATTAGAATAAATCTATACTTGTACACACATATTTATGTAGTGTATTTATATTCCTATTGATTTATCCCCAAAGTAAACAGAAAATAGTCTTCCAAGAAAGTAAAGTCTTCAGGGATGATTTTCTTTTCAAAAACCATCCTTAAACATAAGTTATGAACTTCTCATTCGCTACCTACTTAAACCAGTTATTTCGTTTTCCTTTTAGGAGGAGAAACAAATAAACTGCGAAGTAACAGACAGCTCTGGCATAGTAAAACTTGACTGCAGGGTTGGTTATATATATGTAGATCATCTATCAAGGGTAAGCATTTAGCATTTATAGTTTTTGTTACTGACATGAATATAAAATATTTTCTGTTTCCCTATGTTTGTGCTGCATACAAATAATTTGTTGTCATTTTTATTATTTACTAAGAGTAAGTAGCTAAATGAAATAAAACCCAAACCAACTGGGCTTGAGATCTTTGAGATTGTGTTTATATTCTTGGCAATGTTCACTGTTTAAAAGAAAGAAAAAGAAGGGGGCACCTGTTTGTGTCAGGAAGGGCATGTGAATGTGTCAATCAGAATTCCGCTCCCCAGCCTCACCCTTCCCCCACACTCCCCCCCCCCCGACTCCACCCCGGGTGGTCCTATCTGCCAGGCATGTCACCTCTGCTCTACTAAAAGGTGTTTCTGGCAAGAGTGCTCACTCAAGTTGTTAAAGCATCTCTAATTTTGTCAGTCTGGACCTGCCTATCTTTACATTCAGAGGAGGCTTTGTGGAAATGCTGCTGCTTTAAAATTGCCGCAGACCCAAGAGCTTCCCCGTAGTTCTCTGAGTGAGGGTTAGCCTATGCTTCTAGGACATCATTTCATATCTGTATTTCACAGAACATAAAAACTAAAATTCACATTGTAAAAACAAACTTTAGATTGTTTTTAAAATGAGTGTTCCCTGTGTTTTTCAGACAGATATTAGCTTTCTTCTGGATGCCAGCTCACTCAGCAGAGCAGAAGAGGATCTCAACATCACAGTGCATGCCGCCTGGTATATTTCATTATGAAAAACAATTGTGTTAAAGGAAATGAACCCCTGACTTTTGGGGGGAGAAAAGGGGGGTGACCTTAGGGGAACCATGGAGCTGTGTTCCATTGTCTGCAGCAGAAAACTTCCTTTATGTGATCTGTTAAACAAACAAAAAACCCTTCTAACATAGGGTTTTATAGCATAGAAGCAAATAATGGCGTAAATAATGAGAGCAAATTTCTGCCAACTCTGACATAAAAATTTCTTACTACCGCATCTACTTTTATCCCCACTCCTCAAAAAGCATTTCTTAAACCAACCTCCAAGTACATTAGGTATACATGGGGTGTAATTAGTTCCCTCTGAAGAGAATTTTTGTGCTGACTGGATTCTAAGAGGGTGTTTTCTATTTGCTTCTGTAGTGAAAATGAAGGAGAAACAGGCAACATGAAGCGAAACAAAGTGACTTTAACAGTACCTCTCAAGTATGAAGTCATGCTAACTGTTCATGGGTGAGTAGATATGGAGGACTCCTGTAAAATTCTGAGCTGATTTTGAATTCTGTTGCTTCTTAAACTACTGGTCAAAAGCCTACTTAAAGTTTTTTAAGAAAAGATCATGTGCTGTTTCTGTCTCTTAACAATTACCTCGGTGTTGCAGCCCATTGCTTAGGTGTTTGTTATTTTAACCCACTCTGTAGTCATCACTGAGACCACCTCAAACTAATGCCCCAATGGAGATTTCTTACTGGAAGAGCCCAATAGGAGGCCACGTCCAACCATTCAGTGGTACACCGTGCAGTCCAGGGCCCCAGAGTGCCAGCATGCACTTTGTATGGTCATGCTCAGTGGCTAGGGCAAGTGTGAAGTTCAGAGAAGTGGAAGGTTGGCCAAATCGCCCTTGTGCAGACCCCGCATCTACCTGCGTGGCAAATGAATTGAGATACAAGAGAGCCGGCTCCCTTGTCCCCTCTTTATATCTGTGAATTACAGAGTTCCTTACCCACAGCCCAGCAGTCACTGATTCCTCACAATTTTAGTAATTGTTTGAATGGACCCTCCTATGACTCAGGAAGGAGATGTGAAGAGAAAGAATTAAAGGAGTATCATGAAAACCTTTCATGATTTTACTGGAAATTATTGAGCCTACTAATCTTTGTTTAAAATCACATTTTTAAAGCAATAGACAATATGAGACACAGAACAAACAGATGAGCTTTTCTAGTTGCCCTAACTATAAAGCATCCCTAGTCATTTTTAACCACCCATAAAGGTGGCATATAGTTATATAAAAATAGCATCCGAAACTGATGGAACTGATTCTCCAGTTTGTGAGATAAAACCAGCGGAGGAAAAAGGAATCCATTCAGGGGCGAGTAGTGGGGAGCAAAGAGAAGTCAATTGCACGTTTCCTGGGTTTGAATCCTTACCTCGCCTCGCCTCCTTGATTTTGTTATAAGTGTGTCCTCCTGCTTTTCCATTATCCACATCTTATTTTGAGCAAGGGATGCTCTGCAACTATTAAGCTGCCTAAATCTACATTTGAATATTTCTCATTTCTTTCCTTTGTAAAAGAGTCTCTAACATATTACCTCATATTAGCTGCCAAATATGAGCAAATTGGGGAGTCGGGATTTTCCTAGAAAAATATTTCTTAAAGTTCATTACTGACCGTGTATATGTCTCAACTCAGGTAAAGGAATGACAACCTTGTATTCTAACAAAAATTTGCCCTACTTATTGATGTTTGAATTGTTCCCCAGACTTGGGGTTCATTACAAATAGCCAGCAGGAATTGGGCGTGATAAGAAATAACTCAAAAATCTGTCAGATAGATTGAAATACAGGAGGATATTGGAGCCCTAGGGAAAAGCTAAGAATTTATCTCATATTTGTCAAGTTTGCATGAATCATTTGAGGGCTGAGAGAGAAGGAATGGTTACTAGAGTGAGCTAGGAAGTATTGGGAAGGCAAGCAAAGGATATTGGCGGGAAGAGAAATTGTCACCCCAGTCAGAGCACGTGGCTTTCTAATTTCATTACATTTTCACTAAAATTCTTATCTTTACAAGAAACCAAAAGTATTCCATGGTACTTAGAGGCACCTGTAGTCTGAATTATGGCATATTTAAGGGATATTTAAGAGATAGGCTATATTTAGACTATAGAGAAAGACTGTTTCTAATACTTCATCAAATAAGACAGTTAAATTAAATCTGAATTCATTTCTGGCAGGTTTGTAAACCCAACTTCGTTCGTGTATGGACCAAAGGAGGAAAATGAGCCTGAAGTGTGTATGGCAGAGAAAATGAACTTCACTTTCCACGTAAGAAAAGTTGATTGTGCTGATATTTGTAACAAACTGAAAGAATGTTACTGATGCATTGCTCCAGAGGACATCATATATGTGTGGCATCCCTCAGCTTTGGGCCACCTCAGCTGGCTGAGGGCGAGAAGGGAGCTGCAGCAGGGCTCATGCCCTTGCCTAGTGGGCCCCTGCGCCTTCTCTCCCATTCATCTTGTCCCTGTTACTGAGCCCACTCTCCTTATACTACCTCTCTTTATACAGTAAGTACCTCCTGGGAACAGAGGTAATGCCTGAAATAGGCAAAGTTATGGAAGGAACTGACTGCAAAAGATGAATGCAGAAATCAGAATAGGTCAAGAAAAGGCATATTTGGGTGCAAATCAGTGAAACCTCTTCATGGTCCAAGCTTCAAACAAGTCCTAACCTTACCAAGTAAAGGAAGCTTTTACCTCTGCATCTCCATTTAAGGTCTGCTTGGTCAGCCTTTCAAGCCATTGGTATATGACCCATGACAAGTGATGCATCACTTATTAAATAATCTTTTTAAAAATGAAAGAGTATTATCATCACCCAGAAGTATTAACATACTAATATAAAGCTAAAACTTCATTAGACACTTTTTACTGTCAAACTGAAATTTTTGTTACAGCGTGGATGTTGATAATGAGCAAATAATTGGAGATAATGTCCACAGAAACATTTTTTGAACCTAAAGCACTGCTCACACGTTCTCAAGAGCTATATAACAATCCACAGACTGAGTGAATCTGCATTAGGTACATTATGATATTTTGTAAGGCAATGCTTTTCAAAATGTGTATCAGAATCACTTGAGGTGCTTATCCAAAATGCAAGCTCCTGGGCCACTGCCCCAATCTGTGGAAGAAAAATGACCTCAAAATTCTTTTGAGTCCATACTCAAGTTGTTGTTACACTAGTGTACCCTAGTGTTGGAAAAATGTAGCCCTCTACTTTGAAGTCCCCCAAAATGCTCCTGTCACAGTCCAGTGGGGGTTTGTACTCTGATAAACAGAAACTGACTTGGACTCTAGAAGGCCTATTTATTAAGTTACAAATAATAGTTAACAAGTATTGTCTAGTTAAGTTACAATGGAGTGGCTGGGCCTGGAGATTCTTTCAGTCTGTAGGCTTGGTGACTTGTCCAAGTATCAAGATGTTCTTGGAGGTCTAAATGTTATTAGGGGAACATGGATAAAGAATATTGTAAGTGAGCTTGGTTATTTGCTGGCATCAGGAAGACCTTGTCTAAAGGTCTGGGCAGTGCTGGGTCCCCATTGCTGACATTGCCTTTTGCAACTGCCCTGTGCTTCCAAGGCCTGGCAGTTACCACCTGTCCCAAAGCCCAGGGATACTCTCTCTTTATTTACGTCGTGTGCATTCAGAAGATTATTGCAAGTCTTTGAGCCATGCTATTTCATTGAGATATTGTAGCACATCTTTTCCCTGACTTACTGTATTGGTTTTATAGTTCTCAGGAGGCAATATTTTGGCCCAATTTCCTTCTTCAGGGTTCTGCAAACCTCAGATTTATCAACAATAATGAAATATCTTCCCCTTATGCATTATTAAAAAACTGTCTTTTTTCTAAAACCCAATAACCTACCCTTTTCTGATTTTCTGAGTGCATCAGCATTATAATTTTCCTGAATTTAAAATATTTTTATTCACTTACTGCTGCTGATTATCCTTTCAGCACAGAGTGACTTTGTGAAACCAACATAGAATTTAGAACTAGAATACCTGGGTTTTGGTCCCACTTCTTGTCACTTTTTAACTTTCATCTGGGTTACAACATTAACACCTCAGCATTTTCCTGAGATGGCAAATAATAAAATGTCAGCCCATCTCATGGGATAGTTATAAGGACAACTGACCATGGTTTTTTTAGATCTATAATGTGCCATACCAAGGTACAGTTGGCCCTTGAACAACACAGGTTTAAACTGCACGGGTCCACTTATATGTGGATTTTTTTCAATAGTAAATACTATAGTACTATGCAATCCACGGTTGGTTGAATCTGTGAATACAGAGAAACCATGTGTACAGAGGGCCGACTATGCATTATATTTGGAGTTTCAACTGTGCTGAGGTCAGTGACCCTAATCCCCCTGAATTGTTCAGGGGTCAACTGTATATTATTGATGTCTTTTTCCTCAGACTATTTCTGCAGTAAACCATCAGTGTAGACAGTTCGGTCTAATCGGCACCAAAAGGAGAGGTCTAGGAATAATGACTAGTTATATTATTAACAAACGTTTTAAAGTTCTGACTATGGATATTCTGTCTCCTTTTGCCGTGCAGCTGCCAACTACAAACCTCCACCATTATAAATGCTGCATGAAATATATGGGTTCACCTGAAAAGTTCATTGGTATCTGTACTTTTATAAAAAGTATTTTTTGAGTGTTTAAATTTTCTTTCTTCTTATCAGGTTATCAACACTGGCCAAAGCATGGCTCCAAATATTAGTGTGGAAATAATGATACCAAATTCTTTTATTCCCCAAACTGATAAACTGTTCAACATTTTGGATGTCCAGGTAAAAATGTGTTCCTTCCTTTATTCTAAGTAATATTGCTAAAATGGAGATTTCTGTTACTTCAGTCACACTTAGTCTAAACTATGAATGCACCATGCATTTATTGTGTTCACTTTGAATACTGCATTAGAATGGCAGGAGTACAGTGGAGCCTCTACATGTGACTTAACACAATAACAGAACTATGCTCTACCATCTTTGGTAGATTTTCTTTGTGATAGGGACCTGTGGAAGTAATTTAATTGGTGGAATTCTCCTTAAAGCTTGAGACCACTGTTGAAAAAGCAGTACTTCAGCCTTTTATTAATATTCAAATAACTACTTAAGAATCAATATTCTTATGTTGATGATTCTATCAGAATTGTTTTTACGTTTCCAGTTTTAAGACAATCGACAAAGAAACCTACTCAGTAGATTTGATATATAATCCTTAAAAATCTTACTTGAATTCCAGATTTAGATGGTGGGGCATGCTGTTAGAACACTTTGTTGTATGTCTAAAGCCAAAGAAATGTTCAATATCATAATAATGTTCAAACGTCCATTTTTCATATTGCCCTAATTTCTGTAAGGCTAAGGCCATTTGATCATTTGGGACCTATATCCAACCCTTTAAAATTTTTCTGGGTTTTTGTTGCATTTTTTGCCACAGAGATTTAATCTCTCCCAAATAAATCTATCAAAAAATATTTTCACACAATTTTAGAAGTACTTGATATATTTCAGGAAAGGTAAGCTTTAAAAGGTAAGTTTTAAAGCCATGTAGCTGTTGTTCTTTGCAATATTGGGTAAGAGTTTTCTTTCTTTCTTTGTAGACTACTGTTGGAGAATGCCATTTTAAGAATTACCAAAGAAAGTGTGCATTAGAGCAGAAAAAAGGCACAATGGAGACCCTGAAAGATATATTCAAATTTTTATCAAAGACTGATAAGAGGCTACTGGTAAGTTTCAATTTTTCAGGTTGTAGTTTTTGCTTTCCAACCTACAGAACTGAAACACTTAAACCCATGAACCAAGGGGCTTTGAACTGTCAGTTGAGTATAGGAGAGAAGCCAGTTCAGGTAATGTTCTTGTGTGTGAGGAACAGGCATGACTGGAGAGTTGAGCGACACCCAGGGTTAAATATATACTATATACTTTCATTATTTATGCAACAAGTGCCCAATTTATGCCAACCAGACGTTGTGTCAGACCCTTTGCGGGTCAAGATGCTGTCCTCAGCTGAACGGCCTTCGTGGCATGAAATTAATTTTCAGTATGTTCATTTTAGTGAATATATGGGAAAAAAAACCCAAGAAAGCCCTTAAAATGATCCAAGTTTTACAGTGAACATAGAACATGTAATTTAGCAAGACTCTGATTAGGTGTCTTACTTTTTCTATCCCAGATTAAGTTCATAAGAATAATGAAAACATGTGATCTAGTTCAAATACTTTGTTTTTGTTAATTTACTAAACATTTGTGTTTTGTTTAAAACAAGATAATTTTTTCAGTGCCACTAATGAAAGCATATCTTTAATTCCATGTTTATATCAAGATAAATTTTTGCAAAATGCCACTAAGGGGAGCAGATCTTGAATTCCACATATATTTAGCCATCTAAATATTTAGCCATCTTTTTAAAAAATGTTGAAATTTTAACATAGCTCTTTTGTATTCTTTTCAAGTACTGCATGAAAGCTGATCCACATTGTTTAAATTTCTCATGCAATTTTGGGAAAATGGACAGTGGAAAAGAAGCCAGTGTTCACATTCAGTTGGAGGGTCGGCCATCCATTTTAGAAATGGTAAGTCTATGATACAGTGACAACTTTGTGGATAAGATTTCATATAGAATCTACAAACGTGACCATCTTATACAGGTAGGATGGTATGTAAGGAGGCATTCAACAAATTAAGAAGGTATGAATGAATGTAAAATCTGGAGTGAAACTCCAAAACTGTTTCCATTTATCACTACACAATACATTGTCTAAATGATGTGGCTTTAGTAATTAAACAGATTACTAAGACTGTAAAATAGACTATAATTGAGATTTTAGAAAGCATGTCCAACTATTTATGAACCTTGATCAAATTAGAGAAATTAGCTGCTTTAACATTTCATATATCCTTAAAGTTCTTTCCAAATTACTTTATGCTTAAAAACCTACTATTGTATATCATATACATTTATTAATATATATTTGCTAAAAATTAAGACTTCCAGAAAATCAAACTAAAACATCAAAATTTATCAACAACAGTAAAACACAAACACGCTTTTAAGAAGATGAACTTTGAAAGGCTAAATTAAAAATTAACTAAATACATGTTGGACTTCTTCCTAAAAAGCAGTATGCATATTATGAGAAGTACTTCGAGATCATTGGTTTTATCTGGAGTTCTGTTCTTCAGTTTCCTTATCAGATTAATATGGGTAATATCTCTTTTTCAGGGTTGCTGCAGATTAGATGATTTTCATAAAGTGCTTAGTGCACTTTCACTTAGTGCACAGCACATAATAAGCCAAAGGAAATGAGAGCTATTATGTTTTGTTAAGAGGAGTAGTTGAAATTACCACAAGGTGTTCAAGAGGAAGATGCACCAGACAGGGAAATAAGAGCTGTTTTAGTTGAAAGTTATTTAAACTTTTGTAGCCTGCCTTCATACTCTTGAGGTCCAGGTTTCTCAACAGTGGGCACTAGTAGCATTTTGGACCAAATACTCCTTTGTTGTCAGGGGCTGTCCTGTGCATTGTAGGATATTTATCAGCATAGCTGGCTTCTCCCCACGAAATGGCAGTACACCCCCTCCCAAGTCCTGCCAGCCAGAAGTGTCTCCAGAAATAGCTGACTCTCCTTGAGGGTACAGAATCATCCCTGTTGAAAAAAAACTGCTCCAGATAAAGTATATAATTTATTTTTAGCCCTAAAATTCTACATGTTCTCTCCAAAATGTTAAATAACCTTTACACAGTAGTTTTAACTTTTGTTGGTCATAGTCCTCTTTAAGAATTTGACAAAAGAATATATTCTCATCTACCCTAATGAACGCACATATGAAATATAAAAAAATCTTGATTTTTGAATACAACTTCAAAGATCCTTAGAGTCTATGGAGCCTGTTCACAGATGCCCAAGCTCTGGATTCTGGGTGATAAAGCCCTCTGTTAGACAGTAAAGCTCTGAGTTCAGCCACTGATTTTATTTTTGAATGCTATAAATATTTGTACCAGATTTTGTACCAGATTTTTTCATTACAATATTGGTACACTAATCTGTATTTGATCAGAGCAGAAAGGTGACAACACTATTAAGAGAAACAAGCCCAAATAAAATTAATTTGAGGAAATGTTTATCAGACAAAGTCTTCTTTGGGAATAAAAATTCAATAGCTAAGGTAAAAATACACTGGTAATTATCAAATAGTATTTAAATATTAAATATTATAAGCATTTAAATCAAGTTCTCTGCAAAGCAGCCATGTTTAATAAAAAGATTTCAACAAAATGATGCAATATAAATTAATACCAAGGACATGCCTTTGGAACCACAGGAAGCATTGCATTGCAGTTAACTACAAATGGTGAAACTGGAGAAGATAACTTGTGAAAACCTTTAGAAGTAGTTTCTCATGATTCTTACCTGCTCTGTTTTCATGAAACAAAATGATGTATCAGGCTACAGTGATCTTTTTTTTTATTTATTAAACAGGATGAGACTAGAGCCCTGAAGTTTGAAATAAGAGCAACAGCTTTTCCAGAGCCAAATCCAAAAGTTATTGAACTAAACAAGGATGAGAATGTTGCACATGTAAGATTACCTTTTTAACCAAAACAAACATTGTGGGAAAAAATATTGCTAGTGTTGGGTCAGGAAAATCATGGCGAGCCTAAAATACTTTACTGGGGATTGGTATTTTCCACAACTGCCAGGAAGGCATGACATACCTCTTTCAGGAGGTGATTTTGGTAGGATGGATTGGAGGAAGAACCACAGATATGGCCCATTACACACCCTGTTTCTGCTAAACAATTACCAATGTTTCCTATGGTTTGTGTTAGACCAGCAAGCAAATGGGATGGGTTATTCTGAATACTACTGGGGATCGTGGAGGGGCTTCAAACGAAATAGAGGCAAGTTTTTAAAGTGGTGTTTCTTTATTTTGGTTAATTTATGTAGGTTCTACTCGAAGGACTACATCATCAAAGACCCAAACGCCATTTCACTATAGCGATTATTTTAAGTAGCTTGCTCCTTGGACTTATTTTACTTTTATTGATTTCATATGTTATGTGGAAGGTAAGCCTTTAATAATTACTATTGTTAAACCACTCAAAATGCCATTCTTGATCTTCTCAAAGCCAACTTGTGACTCCCACGTTACTAGATCTCAGCATTTCAGTATTTTTAATGTTAATTCTTATACTGATTGATTGCATATTTCTCTTAACTTTAGTACCACAGTCTTTCTAGAAAAATATGCCTTCTTAAAGATAACTTATCTTCAAACTATAACAAAAGTTTTGAAAGATGTTCTTTCTAACTAAGCATTTGGCAAACACTGCACGTTATATGTTGAATTTCAATTTTGGAGAGTGTGCGTGCATCACTGAGAAATCCTGCGGTAACAACAAAACAATGCTCTTTAACCCAATATTTCCCAAACTAATTTTTACTGACTACAATTGGCATTGACTGTTATTATACTCATCAAATATCTAATGTTCATGACTATAGTGATTATGTAATGCTATTTTCAGGCTGGCTTCTTCAAAAGACAGTACAAGTCTATCCTACGAGAAGAAAACAGAAGAGACAGTTGGAGTTACATTAACAGTAAAAGCAATAAAGATGATTGAAGACTTCTTTCAGATTGAGAGAATAACAGACTCAGGTTACAGTAAACTAAAATTTAGACACTGTTTACAAGAAACCGTGAATTTTGCTCAGACTTCTTCTATGTACTTCTTTTAGTCATGACCTTGTGACATGTTATGTCTTAATGCAGATGAAAAATCCAAGCAATGATTATTCTAAGAGAAAATAACTCCAAAAGTAATATTTTAATATATCCAAAAAGATAGATAATCTTTCAGCTCTTAAATGGATAGAAAAACACTAAAGCATCAGCTTATCCAAGATAAGTAATCCCTGGACAATACCTTGAAATGAGTGCATCTGAATTAAAATTACGTTGAGGAAGTAAACAACTCGACTGGAGAAAACTTGGACCTTGAGGTATCATTCCTTTAAAAGAAATACTATTTACCATATGTGCTGGCTTTGGTAAAATTAATTCCACCAAATAGGTAAGGACTCATTTCTAATAGATCTTTGAGACTTGTTTGGAATATGTTCTCTAGAAATATTTAGTAGAATTTTTGAAAGAGCTGTTCCCAAATTTTCTAATGAATAGAAGAGGAACATTATCATTTTAAAGCATATTTTATCTTTAAAGACCTTGATTTGTAATATTTTTCCTATAAGCTTTGATCAACAACCATTTATTCAGCAGTCTATGAATACTATGGCCTGATGAGCAAACTTCAGACTGAAGTTATACACTGGTTTAAGCTTAATGGGATAATTTCTGGATAATTATTGTTTATACAGCTATGGATTTTTTCTTTCTGTACATATATATATATATATACATAAGTTTTTAAGAGAAAATATATGTTTGTATAGGTATAAATCCAGTAAGTCCTTCTATAACACAATTTTATCAAGGGAAAGGTATTGAAGAGTAAATTGTAAAAATCCATCTTTAATCAAAATTTTTGTTTATAAAAACAACAGTACTTAGAATTCTAATTTATATTCTAAAACAGATCGAATGTTGCACTTTAGCTGATATATGTAAAATATGAAAACTGTACCTCACTAATTTTTAAAAATCAAAGCTCTGCAAAGAACATATTGGGGACCAGTATTTCATACAAATTAGATACTGTTTAAAATGTTAACTATCAAATTCAGCAAATAAACAAATCCTTGTTTGGATGTTACTCCTTTCTCCTCACATGTAAGTATGAAATGTGTTTTCACCAGTACTATAAGAGCATTCTCTTCTTCAGGGAAATAGAGAAGCAAATTTAACTGTAAAATTGAAAAATATAGATTTAGCTTGTATCAGGTAAAAATGTGACATCAAAATTTCCATGCTTTAGTGATGACTGAAGTATTTTAAGTTTTTTGTTGGTGTTATCTTCTTAGACTTTTTTTTTTTTTTTTTTTTTTTTTTTGCATTACGCGGGCCTCTCACCGCTGTGGCCTCTCCCGTTGCGGAGCACAGGCTCCGGACGCGCAGGCCCAGCGGCCACGGCTCACGGGCCCAGCCGCTCCGCAGCATGTGGGATCCTCCCGGACAGGGGCACGAACCCGCGTCCCCTGCATCGGCAGGCGGACCCCCCAACCACTGCGCCACCAGGGAAGCCCCTTCTTAGACTTTTTATAATGAAGTAGCTTCTTTCTGCGTCTAAAATAATTTATCTTTAAATACCTCTTCACTTGCAAATACAATCACTTTTTGTAATATTTATTCATGCATATGAACTAAATGCTGATAAACGCAGAATATAATTTCATCTGATTTGTCCCTACATCTGTCTTGATATGAAGGTTGTGGCCAAATTTTTGAAATCTGTTACAGGAAGTGATAGGTTAGAGGGCAGTCTTTACCACTATGGAAGAGGATTTCTTCATAGAGGTCCCTGCCAACAGCTGTCTTCGTCAGACCACTTAATTCCTTTAAGTTATCTGTTCACAAATTGGTGGCTGGAGAATGAAAAATGCACAGAAACTTGTGAAGACATTTGAGCAGTGGGACCCAATGAGCACGAAACCTCCTGAACTCAGGAGTGTACCAATAGAAATTAATTCAATTTTAACCCTTTGACAAAAGATACTATGTTTTTTTATGATTAAAAAACAAGTAGTTCTTTCAAGAAACTGTCTAGGCTCATTGGTGGAAAATCAAATCCAAATTTAGAATTGCTTTCTCAAGGATGATCCCTGAGGAAATTTAAATTTGGTTCCTTCCTACTAGAAATGACACCATTTCAGGTAGGATTCTAACCAGTTAGATATTTTGAATAGTTTATGTGTATTATGGATTTCAAAACCCTACCACTTTGAGTTTTCAACTTTCAGAGACTATTCACCAAAGTGGTACTATAACTTTTTTTAAAAATCCATATTTTTTCTTTTTGGCAAGTAGTCTAGGTATTAGAGAGCTTTTGAAAAAATAGTACTATTTCTGGTTATATCATTTCCTAGCTGTGTAATTTAATGTTGCTGGATTACATACCTCATCAAGAAATCAGGACAGTCTTTCTTACATGAACTCTGTGGTCTGTTGGCATCAGGCTATAGGAAATTTAACATCAGAATTGATGGACAGGAATCCAAATTATTTCACTTTGGAATTAATCTAGGTTAAATATTGATATATCATGTTTAAATTTCAAGTATATGAAATATTTACTTTCCATTCCAATAAATACTTTCCAAAAACCAGAATTTAAATTGTTTTGTATATATTTCATGTCTTATTTTTAAAGCCTAGAAGCTAATTTTTAGTAACATCAAAAATAGCAATCTTAATTTCTTTTAAAAAGTTTTTTCCTTACTAAAATATCTGTTTAAAACATGACAATATCCCTTCATATTAAAATTCTAATTTTCACATTCCTCTTATAAACAACTACATGTTACTTGGGAATCATTCATTTCTTCCATGCTTTTTCCATAAAGATTGATAAGTCTTGGGTGTACTCTGTAAAGAATATAAGAATATGCATGATTATTTCATCAACCTATCATTCTGTTATTTTTCACACATAACCCCTATCAAATGTGGTGCATAATACCAAATAGAAATCTAGTGATAGCCAATGAACATACATTCGTGGCAGAGCTGCCATCTAGGAAAAACTGCAGGGCCTAATAAATCAGCAGCAGTAATTCCTGTAAAGCCCAGTCACCCGTGCATGTAGAAAGCTCACATCTAGCAGGCTACTCAGGAAGCCCTGCACACTTCTTCTACCCACTGAGTCATAATGCTTACCAACAATAAGTTTGCATGTTCCCAAGCCTGTTTATAACCCATTGCTCTTGTTAATAAATATGTAAAATTGTTCTTATGTAAAGTATGCTTTGGAAAGACGATAAAAGCAAACTGCTGAACACAAAGTGTTACAGTATTTGTTGTGGGTAAAAGGAAATTTTAAATGACTGGGGGATTAAATTGTAACCATCTGCTATTCAGATGGCATCACAAGGTTTGAGATCTTAATCCATTTTTAAAAATTCAAAATGGAAATTGTAGACGTACATTATCTGTATAGTTTGTGAAGAATGGTAATTCAGAATGCCAACATAGAGACTCATAACCAAAGAAAATGCTTTGGTTCTACATAACAATTAGTGAATAAATACAAAGTTACACTTCTTTATTTATTAAAATTGTACATGTGTCTTTATGCTTCCCTGACTTACGAATTAAAAAAAAAATTAGCCAACTGCCTGTTTTGAAAGTTATAAGAAGGCAACTTCCATTTATATGTCCATCAGACACAAAACTGATAGTACAAGATGGTGAAATAATTAGACTTACCTAACATGGACCTCTGATGCAACTTCCATTAAATCACCATCTACATTCCAAGGGAAACTGCTTCCTGTAGCAGTTTCATGTGGTCCATCTTCTTCCTCTGGATTGTGTCCACTGCTGTTACTCCTTGGGTGAACTTTTACTTCTTCAACAGTGTAAGTCTCAACAAATGGAAAATTGAACTAAAAAAAAAAAACCCCAAAATAAATGCAAATAATCTTGGTACTTGCTTTATCCCTAACTGTGATGCAAACTAGGAAAGTTCACTGTGCTCTCACTTGCAAGTAAATATCAATGTGCATGCTGATGTTTTCATAGCTTTGAAACTCTAATTAGTTCCAATTTCGTTGGAAGAAGGAGCCCCTTTTCTGAAGCTTTCCTAGCTCATTTAGATCTAGCAGCTGGCAAACTTGTTTTACGACAAATAGTATATGTCTATGAAATTATATACAATAAGTTCCAATGAAAACTAAATATTTAATATTGGTCTGTTGTTATAGAGGATTTATATAATCCACTGACTTGATTATTGTCAACTAGTTTAACTGATGTAGAGCAAACTCTAGAATAAGTTTCACATTTGGAATTTAATTAGGAAGAACTAAACTTATGAAGGTAAAAAGAGAAAGTCCATCCCATGTGATTTTGACAGGTATTTGCCTGTCTCATCCTCACTTTAAAGATGTACACAAGTTGCATGATAATTATGGTTGCTTACTGGCCACTCTAGCATGGTACAAAGTCAGCTTCATATTTCAGTCTTTCTTGGTCATGCTACCCAAAGAAACCTACAGATTTTATTTTATCCCTATCAAACTACCCATGACATTTTTCATAGAAATAGAACAAATAATCCTAAAATTCATATGGAACCATAAAAGATCCAGAATTGCCAAAGCAACCCTGAGGAAAAAGAACAAAGCAGGAGGCATAACCCTCCCAGACTTCAGACAATACTACAAAGCTACAATAATCAAAACAGTGTGGTACTGGCATAAAAACAGACACATAGATCAATGGAACAGAATAGAGAGCCCAGAAATAAGCCCACACACCTATGGACAATTTAATCTTTGACAAAGGAGGCAAGAATATACAATGGGGAAAAGACAGTCTCTTCAGCAAGTGGTGTTGGGAAAATCGGACAGCTGCATGCAAATCAATGAAGTTAGAACATTCCCTCACATCATAGACAAAAACAAACTCAAAATGGCTTAAAGACTTACATATAAAACATGACACCGTAAAACTCCTAGAAGAGAATATAGGTAAAACATTCTCTGACATAAATCATACCAATGTTTTCTTAGGTCAGTCTCCCAAGGCAATAGAAATAAAATCAAAATTAAACAAATGGGACCTAATCACACTTATAAGCTTTTGCACAGCAAAGGAAACCATAGTCAAAAGACAACCTAAGGAATGGAAGAAAATATTTCCAAATGATATGACTGACAAGGGCTTAATTTCAAAAATATACAAACAGCTCATACAATTTAATAACAAAAAAAAAACCAATTGAAAAATGGGTAGAATACCTAAATAGACACTTCTCCAGAGAAGACATACAGATGGCCCATAGGCACATGAAAAGATGCTCATCATTGCTAATCATTAGAGAAATGCAAATCAAAACTACAATGAGGTGCCACCTCACACTGGTCAGAATGGCCCTCATTAAAAAGTCTACAAATAACAAATACTGGAGAGGGTGTGGAGAAAAGGGAACCCTCCTACACTGTTGGTGGGAATGTAAATTGGTGCAGCCACTATGGAAAACAGTATGAAGTTTCCTCAAAAAACTAAAAATAGAGTTGCCGTATGTTCCAGCAATCCCATTCCTGGGCATATACCCAGACAAAACCTTAATTCGAAAAGATACATGCACCCAGTGTTCAAAACAGCACTATTTATAGTAGCAAAGACATAGAACCTAAATGCCCATCAACAGATGAATGGATAAAGAAGATGTGGTACATATATACAATGGAATATTACTCAGCCATAAAAAAGAATGAAATAATGCCATTTGCAGCAACATGGATGAACCTAGACTTTATCATACTAAGTGAAGTAAGCCAGACAGAGAAAGACAAATACATTATCATACTAAGTGAAGTAAGCCAGACAGAGAAAGACAAATACCATATGGTATCACTTATATGTGGAATCTAAAATGAACTTATCTACGAAACAGAAACAGACTCACAGAGAACAGACTTGTGGTTCCCAAGGTGCAGGCAGGGGAGGGAAGGATTGGGAGTTTGGGATTAGCAGATGCCACCTATTATATATAGGATGGATAAACAAGGTCCTACTGTGTAGCATAGGGAACTATATTCAATATCCTGCAATAAACCATAATGGAAAAAATATGAAAAATATATATATGTATAACTGAATCACTTTGCTGTAAGCAGAAATTAACACAACATTGTAAATCAACTATACTCCAGTAAAAATTTTTTTTTAATTTAAATTTTTCTTACTTGCCTAAGGAAACTATAGTGAAAAAAATATGTATTCTCTGAAATAACTAAGATAGCCAAGTAACTTTTTAGTAGAAATGCACAACTACTCATTTATTTCAGTTTTCAGATAAATGGCATGAGGTTTATCACAAATATATTATCTACATGTTTTTTTTCCCCTTCTTTCACATATAAACCTCGATGAAGCACAGAATTTTTAAAGTTGCCAGAAAACTATTTCCCCCAATACCCTTATTTTGCTATATGTGGAAACATCAAGGTCCAGCAGATCATACAGTTTATACTGAATAATGCATGGGTTACATGGTGGATAATACTGGGTTACATGATGGCAACAGTTGTTCTATTTGAAGTACAGGGTTAGCAGGCCCGAAGCAACTCTCTGTTGGAAAAAGCAAGGCTCTCTCTAAAACTAAGGTTTGGGGCCTTAAGGTAAGGTTTGGGGCCACCCTTCACACTGCACTTGTAAAATGTTCTACATTTTTCACTCATTGTAAAAATAATGTGTTTTAGTTGTTTTTTTAAACATTTTAAAATTATTTATTTATTTATTTGGTTGTGCCAGGTCTTAGTTGCAGCAGGCAGGCTCCTTAGTTGTGGCATGTGAATTCTCAGTTGCAGCATGCATGTGGGATCTAGTTCCCTGACCAGGGATCAAACCCGGCCCCCCTGCTTTGGGAGCACGGAGTCTTAACCACTGCGCCACCAGGGAAGTCCCAAAATAATGTGTTTTAAATGAGTCAGTGATCACTGGCCATTATGGGTGAAACTGTGTCCCCCGTAAAGATATCTAGAAGTCCTAACTCTTAGTACATGTGACTGTCACCTTATTTGGAAATAGGGTCTTTGCAAATGTAATCAAGTTAAGATGAGGTCATTTGGGTGGCCCTAATACAATATGACTGATGTCCTGGTTAAGAGAGGAGAATGCCATGTGAAGACAGACACTCAGGGAGAATGTCATGTGATGAACAGGTCAGAGACTTGAGCCATGCAGCTAAAGCCAAGGAGTGTCAGGAACTGATGGCCATCACCAGTAAGTCTATTGTCTTACATCATCAGTTTTCATGTGCACACTTCACAAAATGAAGCTCCATTCATCCATGCATGCACATTTATTACCTAGGAAGCCACAGACATTGTTAGATGGGACTTAGGGAAGCCAAGAGCATGATATCATGTGTGAGGGTGTTTGGGGCATGAGGAAGGGAAGTTAACAATTAAAGTTGTGCTATATATAAGTGCCATGATGGTATAAGCACAGAGAAATGAGAAGAGGCAAACAGGCTCAGGATATTGGGTGAATTGCCCTCTTGAGCTGAGTCTTAACACAGAAGAATTAGCCTGGAGGTGAAGAGAAGCTCTGGAGAGAGGAAACCACGTTTGCAAGAATACAGAGATATGCCATGATCAAGCATAGTGTGATACTGATGGCAACACTGGTATTTTGGCATTTATTTTTCAGAGTATGTTAATGCCTATATTTGATTTTAAAACATAGACACATATGGTGTTATGGGCTGAATTGTGTCCCCCCCCTCCCCAATTTATATGTTGAAGTCCTAACTCCCTGTACCTCAGAATGTAACCATATTTGGAGATTAGGTCTTTAAAAGCTGATTAAGTTAAATGAGTCTTTTAGGGTAGGCCCTAATCCAATATGACTGGTGTCCTTATAAAAGGAGGAAACTGGGACACACAGAGAGACCCCAGGAATGTGCATGCACAGAGAAAAGATCAAGTGAGGACACAGCCAGAAGGCAGCCATCTGTAAGCCAAGGAGACAGGTCTTGGGAGAAACCAAACCTACCCAGTCTGTGGTATTTGTTATGGCAGCCCTAGAAAACAAATTCAATGACCAAAGCATGAGCAATCTGGTGGAGGATGGCAAGAAGCGAGGCTGTGACATAGGCAAGGGCTAGAATACAAGGGGCCATGTATTCCACACTGAGGAAATTTGTTATCATCTTGATGACAATAACACATTGAAGAATTAGGCAGGAGATAAATCAGATATGTATTTTAGAAAAATCCCTCTAGAATGCAGTCTGGAAGATAAGACCAGAGAAAAGAAAGATCAGAAGGAGGCTATTGGAAGCAAGAAGGGATTAAAATTTGAATTAATTGGTGGACTGGTTGTGAGGAATGAGGGAGAGGGATCCAGAGTAACTCCAGGATGGGTAGAGAGTGGTGCCACTGCCCTTTGTAGGGAAACACGGAAGGAGCACCATCAGGGAAGAGGGCAATAAGGTAAGTAGTGGACGTGCTGGACTCAAGATGCCTGTGAGTTTTATAACCTTCTCAGCACACTGGAAGGCACAGTGGTCCTGCAAATCAGAAAGGAAGAGAGAACCCTTGGTAGTGTGCAAAGTTCAGATAGTGGTTCAAGCAATGGGAAGCAGTGAGATCACCCAGGAAAAGGTATCATGAGAAGAAGGTTACAAACAAACCCCTGGGGAATAACAAGGGTTTTAAACCCCCTAAACAAAAATGATGGTCAAAGCAAACGTAGAAATGTTTCAATATGAACAGAGAAAACAAAGGCCAGCTACAGGATGGAGTTGAAAAGACTTGAAGAGTAATTTTTACCTCTATCTATTTCACACAGAGATGGGAAATGCAAGATGCGTCACCTACAAATGATGGTTTTCAGTACATTCTACAATTGTTCAGATACATGAACATTCAGTTCAACCTAGAAAGATGGCTCAGAGACCTAGACTGTTGCTCTCCTTAGGCTGAAGTGCCGCATTTCCCTTCCTGGATACCAGAACTGCTACTAATTGACAGTGGATTATATAACCTTATATTTATCTGGTCTTTATAATATTACATAATTTATATAAATTTATATTTTTGAACATGTCACCATGAAGGAAAGAGACTACATACACATGTATATGTGTATATGAATGTCTGTGATTTTTTTAACAAATGTATCAGACTAACATTGCTTGAAAGCAGTCACCTTGGGAATGAAACCAATTATTCTTACTATATACCATTATGCAAAACAGTTTAGAATTTCTTTGCAAAAAATTACAGAGCAGTAGCATGGACTTGAATTTTTGGAAAGAGCTGAGCCAATCAGTTAAGCCTAATGAACCATACACACACACACACACACACACACACACACACACAGGCAATAGTTTTTTTGTATCAAAAGCAAGATATGACTGGTTGAGTACCTGAGAAAAATGGTTATGTCTTGCATAACATGGTCTCCTTTTGAAAAAAAATTACTTTCCTATAGATACAGAATTACATTCACTACTATGTCTTTGTCTTTATTTTTTATAGTAAGCATCTATTACTTTTAAAGTCAGAAGAAAGCTACTTTCGTAATGAGAAAAGGATGTCTACAAAAATTACCTAAGACATTTGCCCCTTAGGCAATTCCAAAAGAGAACTTCTGTAAGTAATCTGTGCAGTCGTGCCTCCCTAAAATAAATATACAGCTTCTCAGGGTAAGTACCTTGGGGTTATTACTCCTTTAAGTTCTCAAATTTATTTAATAGAAAAAGAATAGGAAAAGTTTATACCAAGGTAATGGCACTCATTATCTCTTGGAATATAGAATTTTGAGAGCTTTTTTTTTTTTTTTGCGGTACGCGGGCCTCTCACTGTTGTGGCCTCTCCCGTTGCGGAGCACAGGCTCCGGACGCGCAGGCTCAGCGGCCATGGCTCACGGGCCTAGCCGCTCCGCGGCATGTGGGATCTTCCCAGACCGGGGCATGAACCTGTGTCCCCTGCATCGGCAGGCGGACTCTCAACCACTGCGCCACCAGGGAAGCCCGAGAGCTTTTTATATATATTGTTATCTTGTTTCTATTTTCTGACTTACAAGAAAACCAATGAACATGTATTGCTTTGGATTAAGAAAAATAATAAAGTTGCAAACAAAATTAGCAACATCTGAAAAGGCATACATTCCTTTAAAAATCAATAAATCACTATTTTCCCAAACACATATACATAAAGTTATTAATTAGGCTTACAACCTACATTATATCTGCTTTTGTCCACTTGTCTCCTTAGAGATTTATATTTAAAGAAAATAGGACTGTATATAATTTTATGACATAATTTCCTAAACATTTCATTCAACTGGTTGCTCAATAAACACTGATCAAATAATGTAGTAGGCAGAGGAGATCTGAAACTTCATGAAACCTGCCTGAGAAAGTTTAAAATTATAAAGAAGCAAAAATGAGAGCCTTGCAGTGGCTACCTATGTAAGAAAGATTCAGCTGCTGGTCACCGGCTGGATTTACTCTCCTTCCCCCATCTGTTCTCCCCCATATACATCCAGGCACAATTTTATACCTGTAAGAAGGTATGAGACTGTAGGGTTTTACATGCATACTATGTACTTCAAGATTCATAATTTCAGAAATTCACATATTTCTGGATCAGTTTCCTAATAACTGGCTCAAAATGTCTGCCAAAAGAATATGGCTTATAATAGTTATTGCTTCTCTTTAAAACAAATCCCTTAAAATGGAAGTACAGTTTTATCTATCTCTACAAATACCACCACACATCCTAAGTTTAGAATAAAATAAATAACATCTATATAAAAGTAGTGTATTTTAAAATATATTTCTGCAAATCTATTTCAATCAATGTAAGTAGGCTGATCTTAAACAACAGGAAAATCCAAAGGTCATAACTTTAGAGGGAGTCTGCTGCCATAAAATCAAGAAGGCTAAAAATCTCAGATTTCACTTCTCTTCATTCTGAAGAACAGCTGAGTATGTCATTTTATCCTTAATTTACTTCACATTTCAATATAACACTACATTTTCTATTTTCTCTTTGCACGCACACACATAAATGTATATAACCACCAACCCACAATTCAAAAAAGGCCAATCCATATTAATACTGGTGGATACTTTTCAGAATTTGAAGAAAGAACAAATTGAAAAAAAAAAAAGGTTAATGCATTCAGAAGAAAATAAAGCCTTCTTACAAGGCAGGACTCGGTGTCAACTCTGGCAGCATCTCCCTCCCCATGATTAATTGCTTTGCACACAGGTAATCTAAATGGTTTACTGTACCTGGTTTTTAACACTTGCATATCTTTTCAGGTGTTTTATAAATTCTGGTCGAGAGGTGTTTCGTGAAATTATAAGAGCCATGCTTCCATTATTTAATCTGAAATTAAATATTTGTATTTGACATTAAAATATTTATTAAGAGAGTACATCAGAAATTACTCTGTATCATTCCTCCTAACAAATAATGTTTACTAGAAGTTGTAGGCAAGCTAGATAAATCACCATCACATTAAATTTACCTAAAATTATTAAACCATATCTTGCTGTGTTGTCTTTTAAATGAAACAGCCTTTCAAATTAGTTTTATTAAACAACTGACTGATTTCCTTCTCACCAAGCACTGACACCAAGCACTTCTTAAAAAATGAATCATCATGCATCCTATTCACATATTAAGACATAATTTGAAATCCAATGTACTTACTTAGGGATTCTAAGTGTGAAACCATGTATTTTTTTAAAGATGTGTTGTACGATAGTTAATAAATACAAATGGCCTAACAACTAGTTCAACACTTTTTAAAATCTAAAGTGTGATTTAAATATTTATTTATGGGCAGGTCTAAGTGACATAGGAAACCAAATAAATCAGAGGCTCTTGGATGGATGAACTGGAGTGAACAAATGCTACCACACATGTTCAGTTAAATGACTGAACATTTTAATCTTGCATAACTCTTCAGTTCAATATAAGAGGTTTCAAATTTAGAGGTGTGATTTAGTGCCAAAAAGCCACTCACAGATGCATCTAGCTTTAGAAGGCAGTTTGCAGAAATATGTGCAAATGACTTCTAGGCTCAGTTTCAGTGCAAATATAAAGTTATTCCAAGAATAACAATGACGACATAAAAAAGAGCTCTTTAAATCTTATGGAAGCTCAGGTTAGAGCTGTAAGGGACCTTGGAGATTACCCAGTCATTCACTCAGTTTATGTAGAAGGAAAAGAAGCCCCGAAGTTTAAGTGATTGGTTCAAAGACAGAGAAAAACAAAATAATCACTGGAACCAGAGCGCTTAATCCAGGGTCCACCATTCCTTTTACCCATTACGTCACCTCTTCCCAACTGGAAATAAATAGTACCAAAACATAAAAAAATCTAGAAACAATAAATGCTGGAGAGGGTGTGGAGAAAAGGGTACACTCTGGCACTGCTGGTGGGAATGTGAATTGGTACAGCCACTATGGAGAACGGTATGGAGGTTCCTTTAAAAACTACAAAGAGAACTACCATATGACCCAGCAATCCTACTACTGGGCATATACCCTGAGAAAACCATAATTCAAAAAGAGTCATGTACCAAAATGTTCATTGCAGCTCTATTTACAATAGCCAGGAGATGGAAACAACCTAAGTGTCCATCATCGGATGAATGGATAAAGAAGATGTGGCACATATATACAATGGAATATTACTCAGCCATAAAAAGAAATGAAATTGAGATATTTGGAGTGAGGTGGATGGACCTAGAGTCTGTCATACAGAGTGAAGTAAGTCAGAAAGAGAAAGACAAATACCGTATGCTAACACATATATATGGAATCTAAGAAAAAAAAATGTCATGAAGAACCTAGGGGTAAGACGGGAATAAAGACACAGACCTACTAGAGCATGGACTTGAGGATATGGGGAGGGGGAAGGGTAAGCTGTGACAAAGTGAGAGAGTGGCATGGACATATATACACTACCAAATGTAAAATAGATAGCTAGTGGGAAGCAGCCGCATAGCACAGGGAGATCAGCTCGGTACTTTGTGACCACCTAGAGGGGTGGGATAGGGAGGGTGGGAGGGAGGGAGACGCAAGAGGGAGGAGATATGGGAACATATGTATATGTATAACTGATTCACTTTGTTATAAAGCAGAAACTAACACACCATTGTAAAGCAATTATACTCCAATAAAGATGTAAAAAAAAAAAAGTACCAAAACATTAGTGTTTTGTGCATTCTTGATTTTTTTTTAATTACTTAGTTTTTACTGGTAAACAAGAAAAGCATTTCATGTGTCTACCTTTCAATACTTATTAGTAATTGAAACACATGCTATGTGCTTGGCACTGTTCTAAATATTTTCCATACATTAATGCATTTAATCTCAGAAAAATTCGAATACAAAAAAATTAGTTCCTATCAGCAACCTGCACTGAGGTATTCTGAAGTAAATTATACTTTCTTGTGAAAAAATAAAGGTGGAAGTTGAAACTCCTTTGCCATTTCCCTGAATCATTCAGAAGCTAAATTTT
This sequence comes from Mesoplodon mirus, assembly GCF_964341445.2. NCBI lineage: Eukaryota > Metazoa > Chordata > Mammalia > Artiodactyla > Ziphiidae > Mesoplodon > Mesoplodon mirus. The sequence continues at coordinate 95,400,031 of NC_138984.1, forward strand.
TGAATACCTTGGTCAGCTGAGGCTCTGATGTAAAGGCCTTTAAAAAAATGACATGTTTGCTTACAATCCACAGAAGATATCTCTAACTAGTCATCCTCCTCTGAAAAAATTCATCAATGCAGATTGAACCTGGAAAGTAAGCAGTGGAATTCCAGGCCAGCTGGAAAATGACTGGAGCAGCTTGGAAGGAGGCATGAATCTACTGCTCCCAGGAGAACAGGACTACTTCCCATGAAGGTCCTTGAGCAAACACGAGAGTCAGAGATGGCGTAGGGTTAGAGCAGCATTGTGTCAAGTCCTGGAGAATGCAGCTCTAGTCAGCCAGCCAGATCTTCACTTTTCGTAGGGGAAACTACATTAGGGAGGTGCACAGCTATCTAGGGTTTCTGAGGGTATGGGGAGGAAACAATCAGCCTCAATTTCTAAACCACACAAGCTTCAGCACTAGAGATAATTAATGAGACTCTGACATGTGATTTTTAAAATAGTTTCTCGGGCTTCCCTGGTGGCGCAGTGGTTGAGAGTCCGCCTGCCGATGCAGGGGACACGGGTTCATGCCCCGGTCTGGGAAGATCCCACATGCCGCGGAGCGGCTGGGCCCATGAGCCATGGCCGCTGAGCCTGTGCGTCCGGAGACTGTGCTCCGCAACAGGAGAGGCCAACAACAGTGAGAGGCCCGTGTACTGCAAAAAAAAAAAAAAATTTTTCTCTTCTTCTCTAACTTTGGATATTTCCCTCTTTCTTACTTTCCTATCAATTGCCAAGGAAAACATTTTAAATCAATCCCTTTACCAATTGTTAATCCTTCAGGTTAAATATTTTGCAGGGAAGTTGAAACTAATCATTAAAATGATGTTATGAATTGCCAAAGTACATACATAAGTCATTCTTTTATTCCACTTCTGGGGAAAATCTAACAGTGATGATATTACACAACATTCATCACCTTTCTTCTATGCTCTACAGGAACGCAAGAGAAATATATTTTCAGACCAATGATGGACAACTACATGAAAAGGATGTGCAAGAGATGGAACAGCTATAGCTTGTGGATAAAATAATGGTATATAAAATGTCTCATGAAAATGTGGGCAGTAGATTCAGATGCACCACAATTCACACTAAATATAACTAAAATGTTTCCTCTAACTAAAAGTATCATACACACGTACATGCTATTCCTGCTAAGGATGTATACGTCTGCACTAAAGTCGAAAGGCAGAGACGTGCATAAGGAATACCAGAATTAAATATAATATTCTCAATGACTGGTAAATAAATAAATAAAGCAAAGTAGACATAAAATAACACAATAAGATCATGTCAATAAAACCCAAGGAATATTATTTTAGCCTCAGTGATATTAAAAAATCAGAGTAAAAAAAATCAGAGTAAATTATCATTTTTCCAGTATAACAGTTACTCTCAGCCTACTCTGAAGACAAATCCCTTAAAATCAACTCAGAAATGACTACCTCTTGATAATATTCTAGTTAGCCAAGAGTTAGCAGGGTATTCTGAAAGATAAATGTGGTTTATAGAAAAGTTTTAATGGGACTTCCCTGGTGGTGCAGTGGTTAAGAAGCTGCCTATCAATGCAGGGGACACGGGTTCGAGCCCTGGCCCGGGAAGATCCCACATGCCATGGAGCAACTAAGCCCGTGCGCCACAACTACTGAGACTGCACTCTAGAGCACACGAGCCACAACTGCTGAAGCCTACGTACAAGAGAAGCCACCACAATGAGAAGCCCGCCCACCCCAACGAAGAGTAGCCCCTGCTCACCGCAACTAGAGAAAGCCCGCACGCAGCAACCAAGACCCAACTCAGCCAAAAATAAATAAATAACTGAATGAATGAATGAATGAAAAGTATCAATGATTCAATAAAAATGCTTACTAACCTGGTAGTAGGTGCCAAGCCTCTAGGTGCCACTGAACACAGGCACGGAATTGCCATAATGCTGACATTCAAGAACTGACCCTGGATCATTTGCCACTGATCATCACAGTCTAAAGGTAATAGAAGGGATTGGTTACTTTCCCCCACCAGAGCAAAATGTCAATAGAGCCCTGCTCAGTTCTCAAGGAGGTAACTTCATACTCACCAGATTTTGGAGATCCCTGTGCCCTCCTAAAAGTAGAAAACAAGACAAAGAAACATCACATCACATACAAAAAAATAGCATCTATTAAACATGAGATGATTAGAGAACCCAACATTATATATATTAGATTCAGCAGTAAGTAAAAATATGTGAACAATTCTGTCACTGCATTAGTTGTTGATTCATTGATTCATCAGTAACAATGATTTTCAAAATTTCTTTTAAGACTAGAGCATTTCCTTTGTGTGGCTTTGAGTAATATTTTTATTCCACATTAGAAATTCTCATGAGGGCAGAAACTATGGATTTTGTTTGTGGGCGTATTTTATCCAAGGTGTCTGGCATACAGCAGGTACTTAATAAACAGCTATTGAATGGACGGATGGATGGATGGATGGATGGATGGATGGATGGAGTGAATAGTTGTTTCTGAAGACAGATGCCAAACTACATGGCCTAACAGAATCTGTAGGACCCCATGATTCTATATTCTTCACTAATACGATAGAATAACAACCAAAGATCACAAGTCTAATAAATTGTTTATATCAAACTGTTTTATGCTTCAAAGAAAGATACAGATTCCTGTATTACTTTGAGCTTTTCACTTACCTTTCTTCTAAATCCTGAGGGTCATTAAATGGTAAAAATGATATTTCACATTCCTCTGGCCTAAAATATAGTGAAATTTGTTATTAGCACTCATTGACTCTGGGATATGAAATTTGGGGGTTAAGAAAAAAAGACTTACTTAAGTTTTGCCAGTGCCTTAATGACAGCAAAATCCATACGTTGGCTAGGGGACATCCATCGATGTTTTTCTGCCAGAGCCAAAGCTCTTCCACCAAAGCCAAACATGGCCGAGAACCCAAAGCGAAGAAACTTGCCCGTGGTGCTGAAGGTACAGACATCGACTGGTTGTATGTGCCCTTGAATGTTATATTGAATATTAGTCAGTCAGCAAGTAAGTAGAGCCAGGTGTCAAAATGGCAAACATAGGAGAGCATATTTATTTACTCAGAGAAGAAGAAAAAGTCAGGCTACTTTATACCATAATATCCTATTTTCTCTTCCACTCTCACTACCTACAACTACTGCAATTGCCATTTATAACTTTTTCAGGTACCAAGGGAAGAGACACAAAGTGGTAAATTTTGCAGCTTACTGCTATTTTAAACAAAACGTGGCTAAGGAAGTGAAGTTGAAGTACATGTGCAGAGTAAACTCAGATTTAACAGATTTGCATTTATTAGAGCTTACATGCTTTACATCAGTTGAGATAATAAAAGGTCTAGTGGAAGGACACTGGCTAAAAATTTTTTTCTTGTGCTTTTTTTTTCTTTTAATAACTAGTCCTAGAGTTCTGGTAGTCAAACAACAGTACCTGATATATTTAATCAGTATGTATGGATTTTCTTGACCTGGTTATAAAATTGTGATCTTGAACATTATTGTATTATTTTCTATCAAGATTATAGTAGGGCTTCCCTGGTGGCGCAGTGGTTGAGAGTCCGCCTGCCCATGCAGGGGACACGGGTTCGTGCCCAGGTCCGGGAAGATCCCACATGCTGCGGAGCAGATAGACCTGTGAGCCATGGCCACTGAGCCTGCGCGTCTGGAGCCTGTGCTCCGCAACGGGAGAGGCCACAACAGTGAAAGGCCCACATACCACACACACACACACAAAAAGATTATGGTAAAATTTCACTTACTACTCTTTATAGCACCTGTATTCTGAAAAGATCAGCAGTCAAAATAGTGAAGCTTTGCCTAACTGACTTTTGGTTTTTAGTCAAACATTTCTCTGCTTTGAGAGATAAAGAATCTGTCTTAGATAAGCCTGAAGGATATAAAATAGCCTTCCTTATATAAATAGAAACTTCCTTACAAAACATAAACTTCTTTGGAAGAATTCTTACCCATTATAATGTGCAAAGTTGCAGTTACCACATGAGAAATTCCATGAAGAGAATGTGCCAATACATTAGTAGATCCTGCCAAATCAAATTTAAAACATGTATGATCAGTATAGCAAACATTTTAAATTAACCATTTGTTTCTACTTTATAGAGATGTCACTATGTAATGTGCAAATGAAAAATTAAGTGGAAGTTTATAAGTTTTTTGCACATTGAATGGCTACTGAATTATTATTTAGTCTTTAAATAACTTAAAAATTAGGAAACAAGTTATAGTATCTACTCGCTCACAGCTTCTTCCATCATGAATGTCTATTTTCTACCTGAAAAAGTGCCAGTTATATCAAAGTCTGCCCCATTCAACTTTAATAAACAGGCTTCTTTACCAAAATGAGCACCAAGAGCAGAAGGATGGCTCTGGAAAGCAGAGACAAATGCATAAACACAAAAAATCCAAATAATAACTAAGAAAAAAGTATAAAATCACTATAAAGTACAAAAGATATGCTTTAAATACATTTTAAAGCTCTCAACCAAATGGAGATCCCTTCTATTATCTGAAAAATGCTACCCTAGATGAAGAAAACTCTTCATCCCATGGTATTTGCCATAGTTTGAGATTGTGTATTGAGACATTATAGGTTTCTGATTTCCATAATCACTAAGATAATTTAAGATCCACATGAATTTTTCCCACCAGCCTACAGAGAGAAAGAGCTTTCTCAAGTCAGGCCCCTGTAACATTTGTGTGTGTCTGAGATCTTGGGGTAAAGGCCTGGTTTCGAAGGGGAAAATACCAGCTAGCCCCTGCCATTCCCAGGAGGTAAAAAGCATTTAAAATTAAGAAGCTACATTTTTCTTGATTTAAGTCCAGTAACAGCCAAGAACTGTGAAAGCATGGATGTACTGTGTACAATAGCTATCAATGCAAAGGCTAGCTAATCAGGAACTTTCCTGTGTGGTCATATGTAATCCCTTTGGTTTGTGTCACTTTGATCAGATGTATTATGCTTGGGCTGCTCAGCTGGAGAAGCTGAGTCAATGAACTCATTATCAAGCAAGACTGTCATTAAAACAATAGTAATCATGAGGTACCTATCTAAGTATTCATGATTTCCAGACCTCTAGTGAAACCAATGCAAAGAAACGTCCCCCTTAACCAATTGGTAAACTGGTTTTAACTGATTCATCAAACAGTAGTTTATGTTCTGACCCTTGTTACTCAGAATATGTCCCACAGCCCAGCAGCAATGGTCACACCTCCATGTTTATTACACTGTTGATTCTCAGGCCCCACTCCAGACCTAACAGGTATAGTCTGCATTTTATAAGATCCTCAGGTTATGTATATGGAGAGGCCCTCCTCTAGAACGTATGGTTCAAGCATCAGCAGCATCAACATTACTTGGGAACTTGTTAAAAAGGGAAATTTCTGGGGCTTCCCTGGTGGCGCAGTGGTTGAGAGTCCGCCTGCCGATGCAGGGGACACGGGTTCGTGCCACGGTCCGGGAAGATCCCACATGCCACGGAGCGGCTGGGCCCGTGAGCCATGGCCGCTGAGCCTGTGCGTCCGGAGCCTGTGCTCCGCAACGGGAGAGGCCACAACAGTGAGAGGCCCGTGTACCGCAAAAAAAAAAAAAAAAAAAAGGGAAATTTCTGGGTTCCACCTCCAACCAATGGAAAGGGAGTAGCTGGGAGTGGGGCCCAGGTGCCCATGTCTTAGCATGTTCTCCAGGTGATTTGTATGCACCCTAGGGTCTGAGAAAAAGTGATCCAGAAACCTGTTCCTCAGTGGATCTTTACCAGGAGTCAATTACCTAGGCTTTTCCAATTATTCTTTGACCCTCTACAGCCTGCCCTTTGGCTGTCTAATACTAATTAACTTGGAATGGGTGGGGGAAAAAAGCAAAAACAAATCAATTTTGCTTCCCAATCGGATTTATGGTAAAGGTTTTGGAGGAGGCCACATAATTAGAGTGAGATATTTAAGATTATCGATGGATTACAGTACTCCATGAAACACATTTCCTCCATTACCATGGTTAATTAAGAGTAGACCATAAAAGTATTCCTCTAGAAAGACTATTAGAAAACAAAATGTAATGTTGTCATGTGCAATAGAGAATGACACATATCATGACTCAAGAAAATAAAGACCATTTATTCCCTGTGAGTTTGAAGTATGCTAAGTATGCCAAAGCACAAATCCTCTTAGAATGCTAGACGTTGCTTTTTTATTTCTATGTCTTCTCAGGCTTTGCAACTTTGTCACTTTTCTTTAATTCCACTGAACTTGGCAGTGATGACAGACATGACCAGAAATCAGAAAATCATTTTAGTCATCTTCTACTCTGCTTGACCTGTACCTTAATCCTTAAGAACATTTTTAACACTCTGAATTTAAAAGGAAAGTTCATGAAGAAAGTAGATGTAAAATTATAAAACTCTAGATTGCTCCATATTTTTGTTTGAATAATCTAAAAGAGTACAATTTCCAGAAACAAAACGGGATTCATCCAAAAAGATATCTACATGCCAAAAGAACATGCTGCTCACATAAATAAAAACTATGTAATTTTAGCATTCTCACAAAAGCTATAAATGTTCTACCTCAAGGTAAACATTTTAATTAGCCTGAAAAGTTATTTTTCTTAACACTACCAGCAACTTTGCTCACCACCGCCACCCCAAACCTGCTAAAATGTGCCACATCCAATGAGTAAGGACCGAAGTAGCAGCTCATGTAAAGCATGACTGATAGAAGAACCAGGCAGAAACTACAGAGGCAAAAAGAAAAAAAAAAAATGTCCTTGGAAGTGCAAGCACTTCTGCAGAACAATTAACTTAATTAACCAGACATCATGAATATTCATAAGGCCATTAATGTCTCCCACATCCAAACAGATAAATGTGATGTAATGACTTCCTAGTCAAGCATATCTAAAATTCTCATGAAAACTGCACCTACACTTTGGTTCTTTGCCTGAAATATCATAGAAATTAACAGTCCCTTGGTAATATTTTATTCTCCTCAAATTAATTGGAAAGCATGAATTTATTTATGTGAATTCTATAGAAATATATGGTTCCCAGTCATCAGTATGTGGATTGAGCCTTGTTTTACAACAATTGGATTGCTTTTTTATTTTTATGTCCTCTCTGGCTTTTTTCCCTATCCTCCCCCTCATGCCCTTAATCGGAATCTCTCTGTATAGTTCCTTAGCACCAGTTCCCATAGCAACAAACACCGTTGCTAATGGCCAGCAGTTCAAATACAGGCTTCCCCACATCTGATCCATCTGAGTCTGACCATAATTCAGCGGCTTAGTCTGTTGGCTCAGTGGAGTAATTTACTAAACACTCTCCCTCTGGGTGTCTCTCTCCAGGAGGCAAATGGCTTCAAAGGCAGACTCTCTTCTGTGTTAGCTTAGAAACTTCCTGCCTAGCTCTTGTTCCCATTCATTATCAAAGCCCTGACCAGACATAGAGTCCTCACATTAAATACATCCTGCACATGACTTCCTCCTCCTATTAGATGGAATCCACAAGCTAGAACTCTATACAACCACTAAAGTTTTGGCAACAGTCTGTATCTTCTAAACAAAAAGTATTCCAATGGCATTTCTACATATCCACTGTATCCAGAAAATGCTTTCAAAATCAGAAATATGCTTAAAAAGTATAATGATAATAAAGCTCAATGTGTTCCTTTATAACATCTGAGTTACATATTAAAAATGTAAGCATAACCACCAGTTTTTCTAGCTAGCTATTCACTTTATGTCAAATGAAGATCCGTGGGGACACACATCTTTCCACTTTTGATGCAGAGCAGTGAATGAGTGACTTCAGGGGTGTACGTACTAAGGAAGAGAAACAGTGACCTAAGCACATCCACTCTGTACAGAAGGAAATGTTGGGAAATTTCCACCATTACAGACGGCACTTCTAAAGTGACACAGAAAGGTCAAAGTGCAGCCCAAATGCATCTTTTTGAGTTGATGCATTTTGTTCTCTTCTACCTAAGGGGGTCTTTCTCACAGATTTTTCTTAACAGGTTTTACAATCATCAGGATATATCTCAATATCCCTCTCCTTTTAAATTCTTATTTTTATGAAAGACTTTTTTCTCCAGAAGGGCATTGGTATGTCTTTTGCTCTTTGTCAATTAACACTACTAAATATACTGAAATCCATACTAAATGACTCTGGTCAACAAATGGATAGAATGTTGCTATTTTTTTCAACCATGTGCAACCATGTGTCTTCTATTTTCATAGGAAAGAATACAGTTGACCCTTGAACACGGGTTTGAACTGAGTGGGTCCACTTAGATGTGGATATTTTTCAGTTGTAATTACTACAGTACTTCATGGTCCCCGGATGGTTGAATTCAAGGATGCAGAGGAAAGGAGGGCCGACTGTAATTGTTTCCGCTTTTCTTGTAGAGATAATAACATGTGATGTTCTAAAGTGAAAAAAAAAAGTCACTTTCCTTCACTACTGTTTGTTTCAATAATAATTTGAGAGGAGGGACTCATATAATAAACCTGCAAAAGATACTTTCGTCTTTTCTGGATCCCAGTGTTGCTCTGGCTGCTCTCCCTGGCTCTGACCTCCACTTCCTTTTCCTCCCTTCCCCTAATCAGGAATCTTCCTAGAACAGGCTCCCAGCAGGTTGCTCCCTTGCTCTAAACCTCCCATTGTTCCCTACTGTTCATCAACTGCAATTCAGACCCCTTCCTGTGGCATCCAGGAGCCACCATGATTTGGACCTATTTTGACACCAGTACTATCAAACAAATGGCCTGTTTTCTATTCCTCAACATTCCTGGATTTTGCCTTGCCATTTATTATTTTTGTAGCCAAGAAAATAACTCATTCCCATCTTTCAGGCCAGAAAAAAAATTGTCCTACCTATTTTTAGGTGCAATTCAAGTGGTACTTGCTCTATAATGTCTTCTTTCCATTTATTCACTTAATCTTTATTGAGTGTTCACTGTATCACATTCTGTTCGAGCTGCTGGAGATACAGCAGTCAGGATGAATCCTTTTGGCATATTCAAGCTTATCTGTTTACACTTCAACTATGGGAATTGAGTTACCACGTTTTACCCCCCAAGAAATTATAAGCAGCTTGACTGGAATGGCCTTGTTTCAAAATTTCACATCTGGGACTGTGTGATCATTAGACCTTTATATGGGAAGGTAGAATAACGGTCCCATTTATTGTTTGCTTAACTATGTATTAAACCCTGCATGTATACTATCTAATTTAATACTATAATAACCTTGTAATAAAGTGAGTGTCATGTGTGTTATCTCTCTTTTATGAGTTAGAAAAATAAGGCTCAAAGAAATTAAATAACTTGGCCAGAGTCTCACATATGCTAGTGGAGATGCCAAGCGTGGGTCTTTCAAACTCAAAATCTGTGCGTTTAACTCTGTGCGACACTGCCTAGGTTAGGAAGTAAACCAGGGGAACATGGGCGAGGAGTTCCATTTGGCAAATCCATGGCCCCTCTCTTGCCTGCTGGTATCACACCAAGTGGAAGCTGGGCTCGGACAGGAGTCAGGATGCTGTCTGTTTCCACCCTGGCATTCTTCTGGGCACTAAGCAGCAAAGCATGGGCTACTTCACTGGCAGATCCATCTCCACCAACACAGACCACACTAGAAAAGAAGAAATTAAGTCAAAGAATGAACAACATCAAAACAATTGGTGATAATTCGTGAAATTTTGACTTTAAAACATTGGGTTGGCCAAAAAGTTTTCGTAACATCTTATGGAAAAACCCGAACGAATTTTTTGGCCAATCCAATATTAATTTTATATATTTTGTGTGTGTGATTACTCACACCTTCAAACACTTCAACATGTGTCAATGGATAAGAGGGCACTAGCACTGCTCTGATAAAGTTTACTTCACAAATATCATACCTAGATGATACCCCATAGGCAAAATATTTTTAAATGGGTTAAGAGGCATTAAACACTTGAACATGTTAATTCACATCTGAACTGAATTTTGCTCTGTTAATATCCCAAAGCATATTATCCTCATCTTGTTTATGTTAATAATAGTCATTGCAATTCATTTAACTAACACAAGCCAAAGTCATAAAATCCTGCTAATTTTCAATATAGCTCTGAAAAGACAGACAGCAATAAAAATCATGTAAAAAGTATGAGGCTTTAATTTAAGGAACTGCTAATTATCATTAGTATGTAAATGTTAATTGCAAACCTGAACTAGTTTTCATCTCCTGGACATTACTGCGATATGGCACTTTTAAAATTAGTGTTACTACCCTTTGACCCTAGTCAGTACTACTAATATTTTTTTAAGACCTCACCATATGTACACTACAGGAGTGATGGGGTGGGAATCCATGAAAGTCATACAAGATATCAGAAGTTTTGTCATAATCATTCGTGTTTAAAAGATGCAAAATAGGGGCTTCCCTGGTGGTGCAGTGGTTGAGAGTCTGCCTGCCGATGCAGGGGACACGGGTTCGTGCCCCGGTCCGGGAAGATCCCACATGCCGTGGAGCGGCTGGGCCCGTGAGCCATGGCCGCTGAGCCTGCGCGTCCGGAGCCTGTGCTCCGGGAGAGGAGCACGGGAGAGGCCACAACAGTGAGAGGCCCACGTACTGCAAAAAAAATAAATAAATAAAAGATGCAAAATAATCTTAAGTATCAAAATCACATCAATTTACCCAAAAGGAAAAGATTTTGTGTTATTGAGAGCAGGTGTCATGCCCCAAGGCCTCCAAGGCCCAGCAGGAGCAGAAGAGTCTGCTCAGTCTAAAGAAGAGGCAGCTTCTCAGCACCAGCCCACTCCCATCACCCAGGAGGCAGGCTTTACAGGACCACATCTTCTGATTTTTCTAGGGAAGCCTCAGGTCCTGATTTTGGGGAGAGTCTCCTAATCTATAAACACTCACAACTAGCATTCAATATATTTAAAAATTGTATGTGCCAAACAAAACAGCCTATGGGCCATAATCAGCAGGAGGTCCTGGTTCCCTAAGTTTAGGAAGCTCCAGAAGTTGGCGAATCCAGAGGCTGAGAATACTTTTTGCATCAACTCTCTCTACCTCTCAGCCTTCCAGCCCCGGCACCTAGGTGGGGTTCAGCGCTAGGGCTGCACATAGCCTGGGTGATCCAGGTCCATCCTAATTAGAAGAAACTCCAGGATATGAGATATGACCCAGGTCATTTTTGGCTGGGGGTATTATTTTGTCTGAACTGATTCCAGGGGTCATCAGTGTAGTCACTGATTCAGAGAAAAGTGATTATACCTACTGAGGACCAACTTCACATCAGGTAATACATTGGCTCTTTTCTGTTAAATTCCCAGAATTCTGTAAAGTAAGCATTAGCCTCATCCTTATATATGGGGAAGCCAAGGTTTCAATTGAACCTTATCTGTATGATTTCAAAGACCTCTATGAGCAGATTTCCAAACATTCTGTGAACTTAATTATAACTCCCAGTTCCATGCCTGTCTACCAACCGAGGTGTATGTGGCCTAAAAGGGACTGTAAAGTCTTCCAACACAGCATCTAACTTAGTACAAAGAACTTGCCTCTTCCATATAGTATGTCAACACTTGAACCCTGGAATCGTGCATCCAGTTATAGCACATGTTAACTCATTGCTAGAGTTAGTAGAAATGGCCTTTCTATGAACATGCTCTGCTACAAAAACCTTTGTAATTTTGTCATAACACATTCTGTGTTAAATATTTTCAAACTATAACAAGTGATCATTACAACAATAAAGTAACATTTAGTGAAAAATTACTATGTACCAGACATTGTTGTCAGCACTCTCCATGTATTAACTTTTTAAATTTGAAAAACAACTGTATGCAATAGATACTTTTACTCCCAATTTACAGATTAGGAAACTAAGACATAAAAAAATTAAGCAACTTTTCCAAGGGCATAAGTTATGGAATGAGATTTTGAACCAAGACAATTTGGCCTTAGAAACTACACTACTATTTGATATATTAGACTCCTTTCTTATACATAAAACCTAATGAAAATAGCCTTATGAGAGTTTTATTATTTTGGACATCAGTTTACCAGTTGAATCACTGTGGAATTAAATAAGTGAGAAAGGAATATATTTATTTATCTTGACAACTACTAGACCACTGAGATCATCTCAAGATATAGTTACTCAACCTAGGGAATATGCTTAATACAAACATACCGCAAGAGTCTAGATATTACAAGAAAAGGTAAAAAATAAACTTTTTATAATGAGTTAATTTAACCACATTTAAGAGCTTCCCTAAAACATAAACCTTTACAAGTGGTACACCTTGTGTTTTCAGAATAAGTAAACTCTCTCTTGCCATGACCCAAAGTAGAGCTTTTCTGTCTAGAAAAGTACAACTGGGGGCTAACATCTTACTTCTCTTTTTAAAAAAGTGATAGGAAGATTTTTAAATGGCTGTTTGTGTATTTGTCTATCAACCCATATCATTATTGAAATGTTTATTATTGCATTTTTTACTTAAAATTTTTTTTGAAAAGAGATACTTTTTTAAACCTTATTTAGTAATACAGATATCATGGTGGTGATAAAATGTTAGTGCAAGCCAAATAATGTCTAGATTCTTGTGAAATTAAAAGAAGGAAAAAACTATAATTAAACAAATTAAAATTTAAAAATGCTGTGAAATAAAACAGGAAAATATTAGTATATGTATAATTGCATAAGAGCTACAGATTAGCTTAACCATTTTCACATTCATAAATCCAACTGTTACTGCTTCAAGTCTATACACCCAATATTACACTTTTCTTTGCCTTTACAAAACTTCCTATTCATGCGCAGTGTAAAGAGGGGTCAATATGGAAACGGACACTCCTGCAAGCTCTAGCAGTGAATCTGAGAGTATTTGCTAGAACACCCTGGAGCTGCACACAAGCTGTCATGAGAACTGATACACTGTTCCTGTTGGCATTAGGAATATGTCACAATGTGTCTTCATAGAAACATATGCAACTCATTAAAAAAACTCCAAAAACTTAACAAATAATCTTCTTAAACATTATTTACTAATCATTTTGCTTTACTGAAAAATATACATAGAATTTCTCTTGGATCTTAAAACTCTGTCTGGTCTGTGTCTAAAAAGCTTTAGATGATTTCCTAGTCACTTCCTACCAAGAGCTCCACTAGAGTCGGGCAGAGATGCTTCAGGCTCAAGTTGAGCTCCTCTTTCATCAAAATACCATAGAATCCTGGGGTTACCTTATCCCGACCTTGAGTCTTTTGTATCAATTTCTCAAAAAGTCCTCCTATAGCCACTCTTTGAACAGATTCAGGAACAAGGAACTCATGAATGTAGTGTCTTCCACTTTCAAACAATTCTACTTGTTAGAGAATTGTTCTTTGGAAGTGCCTACAGAAACTGTTTCCATTGTTCTCCTCATATGTATACTTCTCTATGTAATTCTAAGTAGAGTCACTTAAAATTACTATTTTATTAAGATAGTTATCCCAACCACCACTTCATCTCCTAACTGGAAAGACTGGGCTCAAATAAATACATAAATAAGCTATTTAAAGGATCTTAGAAATATCAGACAACTTGCAACAGAAATTTTAAATTATTATAAGTTCTAATTAATTCAGCATGCTGTAGAGCAGCGGTCCCCAACCTTTTTGGCACCAGGGACCTGTTTTGTGGAAGACAATTTTTCCACGGACTGGGGGCAGTGGAGGTGGGATGGGGTCAGGTGGTAATGCAAACGATGGCGGGGATGGGGAGCGGCAGATGAAGCTGCACTCCCTTTGCCCACTGCTCACCTCTTGCCATATGGCCCAGTTCCTAACAGGTCGCAGACTGGTACGGGTCCTCAGCCCGGTGGGTGGGGACCCCTGCTATAGAGTTTAGACACAGTGAACTCACTGGAACTCAATTCACATAATGGTTAGGCTAAACTACTTGGTTTAAAAAAATGTAGGTAATAACTAAAGGATCTATATATCTTGCACTGCCACACTGCAAAATAACAGCACCTGCCATGTGGAATAAACAAGAATTAAGTATGTTCAGGTAAAGAGAAAAACATTACTTGTTGTGCTTAAGCTATAGTCTTTCATCATTCTGCAAAGTTCTTCTTGATCCTTGCATAGTTAATTACCAATGGAACTTAGTTATAGATACCACATTTATCAGAACATTTCATAATGCTGACAGGCAAGACCAGGTCTAATACCTACAATACCTGTTATTCTTATTATTTATATAATCACGTTTTGAAGCAAGGACTTATTTGCAATGCAACATCTCTTATATACTCACAAGCTATGCTTCAGAACTATGCAGCATATTAAGGTAGGTAGCTTGTAGGCATGATTCCCCCAATTACTTTTCCTAAATTGTCTACTTGCAAGATAATTGCCTAAGTGTAGCCTATTAATCAATCTGTCTAGCTCTAAGTATAAAGCTCTGAAGTAATCTCCTACCTCATATTCTTCATGCTCAGTATTTATACAACATTGCCATCTAGATTTGCTCCCCTCAATTAAATTCAAATGCTCGGGAGGGTGTGGAGAAAAGGGAACCCTCTTGCACTGTTGGTGGGAATGTAAATTGATACAGCCACTACAGAGAACAGTACAGAGGTTCCTTAAAAAACTAAAAATAGAATTACCATATGACCCAGCAATCCCACTACTGGGCATATACCCAGAGAAAACCATAATTCAAGAAGACACATGCATCCCAATGTTCATTGCAGCACTATTTACAATAGCCAGAACATGGAGGCAACCTAAATGCCCATCGACAGACGAAGGGATAAGGAAGATGTGGTACGTACACACAATGGAATATTACTCAGCCATAAAAAGGAACAAAATTGGGTCATTGTAGAGACATGGATGGATCTAGAGACTGTCATACAGAGTGCAGTAAGCCAGAAAGAGAAAAACAAATATCATATATTAAAGCATATATGTGGAACCTAGAAAAATGGTACAGATGAACCAGTTTGCAGGGCAGAAATAGAGACACAGATGTAGAGAACAAATGTATGGACACCAAGGGGGGAAAGTGGTGGGGGGTGGTGGTGTGATGAATTGGGCAATTGGGATTGACATGTATACACTGATGTGTATAAAATGGATGACTAATAAGAACCTGCTGTATAAAAAAATAAAATTCAAAAATTCCAAAAAAAAAATTCCTTTTTGAAAAATTATGTTTTACTTACCAAGCTTTCTTCTTCAACCAATAATACTTTTCTCACCAACAAATATTAAGCATTTCTGAAAAACAACCCTACTAATTCTGATTTCATCACTTTCCTCTCTAACACATTCTAATAATTTTTTAGGAAAAGCAAAGCCTTTCATTTCAGTTGAAAAACCCAAATGCCCTTCCTGATATTGTGAGTGTATTGTTGCCCCCCTGCCCATTACCATGTTACACAAATAATTCACATACCTGCCACCTTTTAAAACTCTGAAATATCCACACTTGCAAAAAAAATCTTCCCTAAAAGAATATGTTTTTAGTCTTGTACATCAATCCAGCACTTTAGCAAACTGATTCACCTAAATTTTAAAAATGTCAATTAAAGTATATGTCACTTGCCTTGTTTCTAATGTTTGCATGCCAGTGAACAATTTCTACACACTCCAGCAATGTATTGCAAACAACAGTTTCTAATGCCTACTGTGAATAACATACTTATTTGGTAGCTACGAAATTATAGAAGATAAGTAAAATTAGCATATTCTTTCATCCTGAAAAAAAAATATTTGTTTTTACAGAATATTTACACTCAGTCAAACATATCCAAATTAACCAGTGGGTAGCTGGTTATTTATTAATACTATCAATACATTTGCAAAAAAGGATCATAGTATAGTTATATCACACAATCAATATAATATCTTCCATCAATGCTTTTCTATATACTCACAGGGTTAAAGCCAAGAATTAAGGACTACAGAGGCAAATATATACACATTAGGTAAGAATAAGGTGATACATTGTGATTTCTCAGTACTTATATTTATATCTCTCCTTTGGCTTTCCTATGCCCGATCCTGCGAGGTGGATGACTATGCCATAGTACATTATCAGCATTGTTATTACACAGATACAAATGAACTAGAGCCTAATTACATACATCACAAACATTTAAAACTTGTAAGTCTCAAATATGTGGCTAAAAACTAATGAAAACATTTAATAACATAAGCCATATGACATTTATAGATTAATAATACAACCTACCCATCAAATCCCTGTAGTTCACATTCTTTTAGCAGTGACACGGCATGCCCTTCATATTCTGTTACTATATGAAAAAAACACACACACACACAGAAAAAGATGAAAGTTTTAAACAAATGATCTACACTTTTTAACTTGATTTGGCAAACTAATATGCCAAACATATGGTCAGGTCATAAAACAACATTTATTCTTGAATATTTATATTTTAATCATGGGAAAGAGGATTAAGTGTTACTTGCCTGTTGTGTTTTACAGCTTTATGTAAAAGAGGGTCATATATTTGTTCCAACTACATAAGTCATTTGGGGATATCCCATTAGATAATTTATCTTGGTGCCTGTCTGTTTAGTGTTCCCTAAATAAGACACATTTCCTTTAAATCAGAAGCCTAGGAGCAGCAGTATTTTGAAAATAAGGCATATTAGCTGGCACCAAATAGTCAATGTTAAATCACTTTGGCAACCCTACATGAATAAATTAGTTGAAAGGTTAGTGTAAGATTTACATACTAGAAGAATGTGTGTCTGGAACTGCTAGACTAAAAAGAGGAGGAGTTGGATGTGAAAATGTGAAGCAAAGCCAACACCAAGGATAACAGACCCAACGCCAAGGAGGGTGGCACACAGGCCCACCAGAGCCCAGATTCTCTGAGGAAATGAATCTGTCACTCCCTATTGCTGCCTCTACAGTCATGATGCCCTATGCAGTGTTGTAAATGCCAGAGAAGACAGGATAAACTGGCACACTGCAGATGGCACCAAGCACCCCAACCACATTTAGCATTTTCTAGGGCAGCTTTGCCAGAAGAGACAGCCCAGCTGTACCCACCCATCAAAGATTTCTGCTGACTGACATGACACTGCAGATGGATGTTTTTGTGTAAGAATGTGCAT
The DNA here is from genome assembly GCF_964341445.2 of Mesoplodon mirus. Lineage (NCBI taxonomy): Eukaryota > Metazoa > Chordata > Mammalia > Artiodactyla > Ziphiidae > Mesoplodon > Mesoplodon mirus. Next base: position 95,417,231 of record NC_138984.1, read on the forward strand.
CATTATATGCAAGATTACATTAATCTTTCATGCCTGTCTGTCCCTGGTGCCAGCATGGTTCAAGCTTTTCCTACAATGCTTTTAGATATTGTTAAAAATTATCAGCCTTGGCGTCTAAAAGAATCATTCTGTATCCAGCAGCATTACATTGTAATTCTCCCACAGCTTATTCAAATGCCGTTAACATTCACATGAATAAAACCTCTCTCTATTAAATTCTATTCAGAAGAAAGCTACAAGAAAATGAAATATAAAATATTAATATTAATAAATTTAGGTTATCATAAATGATTGTGTGCTGATCATTCATCTATAACTTCAGCAAGTAGTTGCAACCTTAAAAAGCAAAATAATAAAATGTCTTACAAACACACATTAAAAAAAATTAAGGATATTAGGAAGAAATATTTATGCTGAGAATCAGTTTATCAAGTCTCGCTTTTATTCCAAAGCTTACTTTGGTAAAGCTTTTCAAATCCAAAACAAAATTAGCCTTAAAATTATCTTGTAGCTGAATGCTATTTTTACTTAGGAGAAATTTTGAAATAATCGCCTATTTCTTCCTTTCATCTTGCAGGTGAAATGTGACTATACACTGATGCAAATTATCCAAGAACAGTAATTTTTTTAAGTGACATTGTAAAAGTTAAATAAGATGACTGATCCAGAACAACAGATGGACAAGATGACTGAAACCTGACCACAATATACTAGGACAATGAACAAAGTTTATCAAGTCCTTGGCCTCAGGGAGGTTACATTCTGGAGACAGAGGATATGCACTAATTTTTTTCAATGAATGTACAATATAATGTAGTATTAGTGATTATGAAGAAAAATAATATAGGGGAAAAGGATAGAGAGTAATCTGAACTACTATTTGGAGGGAGTAGAAGAAATCAAAATATGTGTTTAGACAGTGTATTATGGGCTCTGGAAGCAGAAAGAACCAGATTCAGATCACTCCACTTCACGTAGACATCAACAGTGGGCTGCTGGGCAGCTGCACTTTCAAAAGAAGTTACTAGCCTCTTCTTTCAACTACTTTCCTTTGCCAATGAGACTGACACCCCTCTTACATAGGAAATTTGGTGTTTTCATCGTTTACAACTCTTTGAACACACAGTTCTCACTGCTGGGATCCCCCCATGCACCCCAACCTTCAGTTTAAATATTACTACCTTCCTCCAATATTGTCTTTCTGAGGAAATGTCTTGAGGTTGATACTGAATGTTGAGGAAACAGGCTGAAGTCAAATCAGATGAGTTCTGATTTGAATGTAAGGAAACATTTCTTGGTCTGCTGACAAAATTCTATAAGGGGATAAGGTACTGAGATGTCATTTTCTTTCCTGTCCCTTAGGTACTTCAAACTTCGTAAGTTCAAAATAGAATCCATCATTTCCACCTTCAGATATACTGCCTTTCAGTTACACTATTCTTTTGTGTGTTCCATCATCCACTCCCCACTACCCAAGATAAGAAAATGTCTTCTTCCTAGAGTATCCCTTTCTTTTACTCTCCAAAACCCCTCCATGCCCAAAGCCAGTAGTTTCTGTCTTTTTGTTTATGTGGCTGCATCCAACATTCCTCAAGCCAATGCCCTAGACCTAGTCACCAACATCTTTAATATGCAAACTACATCAGCCTCTCCTCCAGTCTCCCTCTAACATTTATCCCACTCTAGCCAGAATGACCTTTCTCAAGCACATGTTTAACCACATCTCTTCCCTACATAAACACCACTGATGACTATTCACTGTCCCCAGGGATAAAGTTCCAATTCCCTGAGATCCTATTATTAAAAATGGGATTGGTCATATATATATATATATAATTATCCTAGAGATAATAAAAAGAACTTTTCACCCATAATTCTCTCCCTCTCCAGCTGGACCTGATTCATGGAATATTTACCATCCAGATTTTTATTAAAATGTAGGTAAAACTGGAAGTGAGTAATGCCTCAGCGTACTAGCATCTTTTGGAACAGTTTTATCAGATTACCTAGCCTTCTGCTCCGTGAGATCAGGAACAATTAGAGGCATCTCCATGGAATGGAGGGCTTCAAGTAGAGACATAAAGAGCCAAAGAGAAAGAATTCAAAGAGAAGATCTGGTAAAAGTGTCAAAAGTTAAACACATGGTTCTAGAAGGAGGAAAAAAAGTGAAAATAAAACCCTACTCTTTTGACAACTCTGCCCAGGGTCAGAAAGGAGGTAAAATTATCTGGTGACTAGGCACTCCTATGGGCCCTGAGCTGGCGGAGATCAAGGCTACATTCAGAGAAGTGTCTTTGACCATGATAATGATAATCAGCATAAGGTCTAGCAGCTTTGTTCCGACCAAGATTGACTGAAGGAGGTGGAACTGCCTGTCTTGAACAAGAGAGATCACGGGCAGACGTGAAATCTGTTTTCAAATACCTCAAAGCTCATGGAAAACACGTCTTTCATTTATTTTGTATCACTACTAAAGATAACATCAACACTGAAAGTCACAAGGTGGCAAACGTCAGCTCACAAGCTCTCCTTGCAGTTTACAGTCTTGCACAAAGGCATTTGGCAAAGGGTCAGGTAGGTTTGCAATCCAGCCAGTACTCTTATTCAGCATGCGAGGTGACCTTGGGCTATATCAGCCCAGAAGAAAGAGCACCTTTTTGTAAGTTAGCACAAAGGAGGTGCTCCTTTTCTTTTTTTTTTTTTTTTTTTTTTTGCGGTACGCGGGCCTCTCACTGTTGTGGCCTCTCCCGTTGTGGAGCACAGGCCCCGGACGCGCAGGCTCAGCGGCCATGGCTCACGGGCCCAGCCGCTCCGCGGCATGTGGGATCTTCCCGGGCCGGGGCACGAACCCGTGTCCCCTGCATCGGCAGGCGGACTCGCAACCACTGCGCCACCAGGGAAGCCCAAGGAGGTGCTCTTTTCTAATATGACCCTGAACTCCAGTTGAGAATATCCATCAGTATTGTCCAGTAACAGCACACACTGACTCCATCACAGGGTGCCCAGGCCGAGGCTGGGTGGTTTTCCACCAAGAGTGTCACGTGACTGCACTCCACCGCATGAGAGAATATGAACTAGATGGCCTCCAAAGTTCTTTCCAGTTTAATTTCTCTGCTGCCTTGACTTTTTCACTTTATCATTCTATGAATTATCGTATGAATCTATGATGTCCAAAATTCCTCTCACACCTTTAATAGTGTAATTCCGAAAGTCTGTTCTGAGAGGAAGAGAAAGAAATGGTATCATATGCCATTTGATTCACATATCAAGTTATTAGGAATAAATAACTCTTTTTTTTTTTAGGTTCTTCCAGTTCTTCTGACACCCTGTCCCCCAACCTCTGGAAATCTGTTCTCTGTATCTACATGTTCTCGTTTCTTTGGGGGATTTTTTTTTTAAATATTCCACATATAAGTGAGATAATATGACATTTGTCTTTCTCTGACTCATTTCACATAGCATAATGTCCTCAAGGTCCATTTATGTTTTCCCAAATGGCAGGATTTCCTTCCTTTTTATAGCTGAAGAGTATTCTGTGGTATGGCATGCAAATATATATATATATATATGTATGTATATATGTATACACACACGCACACACCACAACTTCTGTATCCATTCATCAACTGACGGACACTTAGGTTGATTCCATTTCTTGGCTGTTGTAAATAATGCTGCAATCAATATGGGGCACAGATATCTGTTTTGAGTTAGTGTTTTTGTTTCCATTGGATAAATACCCAGAAGTGTGGAATTGCTGGATCATATGGTAGTTCTATTTTTAATTTTTTGAGGGGCCTCCATAGTGGCTGCACCAATTTACATTCCCACCAACAATGCATGAGGGTTCCCTTTTCTCCACATCCTCACCGACGCTTGTTATTTCTGGCCTTTTTGAAAATACCCATTCTGACAGGTGTGAGGTGATACCTCATTGTGATCTGATTTGCATTTCCCTGATGATTAGTGATGCTGAGCACCTTTTTATGTACCAGTTGGCTATAGGCATATCTTATTTAGAAAAATGTCTACTCAGGTTATCTGTGCACTTTTTAACCAGATTCTTTTGTGGGGGGTTTTGCTATTCATTTTTTTTAAGTGTATAGAAAAATTATAATGTATTCATCTAGCTATAATTTTTACATCATGCCTCATTTATACAGCACTATCTCTTAATGAATTCATCATCATACAGAATTTATTACAGAATTCATATTCCATTTGGACTTGGCAGTGCACAGAAGATATGTTAAAACAATGGTCACACTGGACATGCAGAAAATATATACTCTTTCTGCTTTACTCTTTCATAGAAAATACTTTTTCAAAGTTTGAGTTGAGTCTTACTGTTACATAATTTATGAAACTGAAATCAACTGCATTATGACCATGTTTCTATAGTACTTTATAGTACACAAGGTAGTTTTAAATATACTACCTTATTCAAACTATAAAACTATACTGTGAGATAAGCAGGAAGATTCTAAAACTTTTCAGATACCCAAATGTCAGTCCTTTACATGAAACAGGAGACTTTTTAGGAGACATTTTTAATATAAATATTTAGCCAATATACATATCAAAATGGTTTTATAAGCAAAAGATGCAATTTTATAATTTTGCCTGTAGGAGGAGTGTTAGGCAGCTAATAATTAGCCATGCTGCACAAATATATAAATAAATTCTATATTTGCATTTATGTAATATTCTAATTTTATTTTATCTTAAACTAAATATAATAAGCAAAAACATCTAAAATTCAGGGGAAACAAGTCCTAGAACATAACATTTTTCTCTCCAATACACTTGTTTTAAGAAGGAAAGCACATTCCTATCATTTCCTCTACCTTAGTTCAGGCCTCATAGGCTGGTTTCCTTTCCTCCAATCTCTCCCTCTTCTCTTCCAATATTTATTCTGATGACATAATCATCTTTGCTAAACTAGATTACAACACTATGATAAAAAATGTACACCACCTCCGAATCAATGCATGATGAATAAACTCCTGAGTGTAGCATAAAGATTCATCCTGAATCTGGACTCAGACTTCCTTCTGTGCACTTTGTTGGGAGCCTTCCCAATTTCAGTTCAGGTGTCCTCAGCCTTTAGGAGAAGGGGGTCCCACCCTCATCCCATGGGAAGGGTCTGGATGCTTAAGAGAGTAAGTGCTCCAGGTGGGGTATATGTACTACATTAGGAGAGTCAAACTGATAGGAAAAAATTTTTAATCCTTGTTCAGGATTAAAACACGTTGAATCTCTTGCATGTACACACCTCTCCCCATCTCACTAGATTTGAATAAAGAAGAATTGAATTCATTGGCACCATTTTACGATGATGGAAAGGACCATATTTAAGATAAAGCCAACGTTATGAAAGAACTAGCAAAACACTATGGGTACAGCACACACAGCCACACCCACTTGTATGTGCTGCTAGTGTGCCTGCCTTCTCTCACTTTTCTTTTCTGCTATATACATATAGTAAATATGTATATTTACTATAACAGTAAACCATTATTTGCCTTCTCTGACTTTCTAAAACTGTCCAGTTCAAATTCTTTTCTTGGGTCTTCTGATCAAAGTAAATAAGACCCCTGAGACACCATAATTCCTTTATGTATATCCCAATTATATCTACTTTAAGTATCTATTTTAATCCTTAATAAATTAACGGTCACTCAAGAGCAGGGAGTAGAACTTAGCCATCTTTCATTGTGCATAGTGTTTAACACAAAGCATTCAACAAGAGTTTCTTGAACTGAATGATATGTAGTAATATCCATGTAAAACTGTTTTGGATACTAAATCAATGAAACAACAATTAAATGTTATTGGGTTCACCAATAAGTTTATTCAGCTTTTAATTGGCTCATCCGAATATGAATTTCAAACTTTTCCTTCTTCCAATCCTTGAAAATCTTCAGGGGAAGCAACAATAGATCTGAATTGTTTCTTTTTCTTATAAATCACCTCCAAGTAAGACAAAAGCCACAAAGATGAAAGATTAACTCCTTCACTACAATTTTATTTTAATTCAGAAACTCCTCTTGAGTGTTTCATGGTAGTTTCTCTCCAACCTTCATTGCAGTAGATGCATTTTGGGGTGGATGACCTTCTCAAAAAGATTATTGTTGCTGCTTTTTTTTTTTTTTTAAAGGAATTCCCTTCTACCCTACCCATCAAGTCATGAGATGTAGGTTTATAAACCTTATTTACATTGTGAGGCCCATCTCCCCTGGTGACAGCTGAGCAAAGGCAGGTCACTCTGAATCCCTTCCCTACGAACTTATAACTGGGACTAGGAGATTCCAAGTACATTCTGGTCTTGTATCCTGAGTAGGCTTATTATGCAATATTCTTCATCAATTAAGATTTACTACAAATTTACACTGTGTGTTAATGAAGCTACACAGAAATAAAACCAGAAGAACTGAGGGTGTGATTCACGATAACATCAACCCTCCTCACCCCACCCCCGTGGGAAAAATAAGGGTCTCAAGGAAACAAAGGAATCTGGTCACCAAATTTTAAAAGCTGAAAAGAATTTTACTAATCTTCTTTATATGAACTTTAGCATTAGCAAATTTCTGTCTTCCTGGGCACAAACCTAAGCACCCTTCTTATTTTAGACAATGAATTTAAGCTTCTGGCTTCTCTAAATTCATCTAAAATCAGCAGTTAAGTGCTTAGTTTTGACCTAACCAGCAGGGGTCAGAGTCAGAACAAAAACCACCTAATGAAGGATTCCATGGAAAGACATCAAACATTTAAGTGAACAAAAATCAATTGCTGCTGAACTGCAGAGATAATGTTTAAATAGCCAACATCCCAATGAGGGTATCAAAATGTGTGCAGCCCCCTTAAAAATGATACCTAATAATTTTTAAAGTCTGAAAAAAGGTTTAAAGAGAAAATACTGATATTCTAATAAAAATAACACAATTAAAAGAAAACAAAATAATTGAATTATAATCCTGGAGCTGGCTGCAGTAAGTTATCAAAGCACATAAACAAGCTTTAGATATTATAAGTAGGTTCCTAAATTTGACTCAAGAACAAACTCAAGGTTATTTTGCTTCCTCAAGTATGAGTTTTTTAGAGGTGAAATTATATTCTGAAAATATTTACCTGTTACATCCGTCTTTATTCCCGCAATCTTCAACAGTGGTTCAACCTTCTCATAATAGACCTGAGTAGCTTCTTTTTTGTGGCTTTGGGGGTTAAGGACTATTTTTAATGACTTCGGTCTGTCTGAAAAACCTAAGAGGAAAATATAAAGACAAAAATTATAGTCTCTATCGGCATTTTTTTTCTTTCCCTTTAAAACCATACACTAAGGCCAGTTAGAATGTTATACACCTATTTAATTAGTGTTTGCTATTTTTATTTGAAGTTCTTCCAAGAGTTTTCCTGAATATGGCATTATTTTAAAACATTTCACAGTTCCTAGCAGTGAAATAAGAATATCCCTCTTAAAGTAAGTCATGAGTTATAACAAAGCATTTAATTTATGAAGGAAGGTGTGAATGAAACCGACTTCATGAATATTAGGCAACGATTAAGTATATTTACCAAATCACCAATAATATATCCAATGTTCCTTTAGCATTTGTTTCTGGGGAAAAAAGCAATGGACTATAACAGGTTAGAAAGTCCATTTCCTCTCCTTGGATAAATATGCTTATTATTGGAATTGGGCATTCCGGTGACCCCAGGGCTAGCCAGGGCTGACCTGCTGATGAGCCCAGAGTGGAGTGGAGGATGCAAGGCCAGGTCAGGGCCAGCACCCAGAGCAATGCACGCTGGAAGCTAAGAAGAGGGTTTAGGTCGGAGTTCAAGCCTGAAAAGGGGCCAAGGGAGAAAGAACTCTTCCCTGGGGAATTGGGAAAGCAACGCCTCTCAGCGGGGGTTCGGGAATATAGTGCTGCCTTACAGTTGGGGCTGAGATTTGATACTACAATTTTCTGGGCTTGCAAGATGCTTATCACTTAGAGCCCAGTTGGAGCAGGTGCAAAGCAAATTTTCCGTTGTTAGGAAGGGGCAGGAGAGGACACAGGAGCCAGAAGAAAGCTGACGACTATTTCTTTCATGGTAAGCTCTTCTCACAGGGCCACGCTTCAAGGTTAGAAAAGCAGTTACTAGCATCCATTTTTAATGAAACCGTTACTAAAGCCAAAAGAAAAATGTCCATTACACCCACATCAGTTTTTGTGCCTCAAGTAGAGACAATATTTTATTTCTTACCATATTTGAAATAATAAAAATTTTTCAACAACACATATTGTTTGAATTCAGGGAGTGTCTTGGCTGAGGACCAGAGAGGATGTTGCTGAACTCCTTACCTCTTCTGTACTTGGCCCTGGGAGCCCATTTTGGTGAGAGACTTCTGCCAGTCTCCTAATCACCCAGTCTTGAAACCTCAAAGCCATACTCAATTCCTTGTTTTTCTTTCAATTCCTACATTCAAATGAGTGCCCAGATTCGTGAGGTGATAACTATTTGCTTCCACGCCTCTGCCTTTCCTGGCTGTCTCACTCTGGCTCGGCGTTCTCCAGGACCATTCACGGGTACCTTGCAGCCCCCCTTCCACCATATCCTCAGACATCACAGCTCCCAGCAGCCCTGCACTGGTCCAAAGCACCAGGGCTCATCACTGCCTGTGGGGCAAGTCCGACCCCTGAAAATGACATCCAGAGCCTCCCCCAACCAACTCCAACCTATCCTCTCTCCTCCCTCTCACACATATTCAAGAAATACTTGTTGAGCATTTGCACTGAGTACTGGGAAGAGGTGGAAAGTGATTAACCTGTGTTCATGCTTTACAGGGGGAAGACGTATCCACAAATAGAACCAGTACAAGACAGAACAGATTTGTTAACACGAAGGTACAAAGTGCCCTGGGAGTGGATGAGAGGAGGGTGGTTAATTCTTTTTTTTTTTTTTTTGCTGTACGTGGGCCTCTCACTGTTGTGGCCTCTCCCGTTGCGGAGCACAGGCTCCGGACGCGCAGGCTCAGCGGCCATGGCCCACGGGCCCAGCCGCTCCGTGGCATGTGGGATCCTCCCAGACCGGGGCACGAACCCGTGTCCCCTGCATCGGCAGGCGGACTCTCAACCACTGCGCCACCAGGGAAGCCCAGGGTGGTTAATTCTTATTAGGGATCCGGAAAAGGCTCCCCAGAGAAGGGAGCATTTGAGCGGGGCTTTGGGCTCATGCTGTTTTCACTACTTGCAATTCCCTCCTGCCTCACACTTCATCCTCCCCTTAGTGAAACAGCAGGGGTAGAGTCAGGGAGGAAATAGCAAGCAGTGAGACCAGCACAGAAGATGCTCGAAGCAAACTAAGTGCAGAGGGTTTTCTGTTCCATTTCCACTTCCCCTTCACGATGCAGACCCACTGTATTACTTGCCGAATACCAGCTGCTATAGGCCTTCCTCTGTTCAGACAGTTCACCGTTACCACTGTACCTCGTCTCCAATCCTGTAAAAATCTGACCACTTTTTCAAAGCTCACCTCAAATACCACTTCCTCACTGAAGCCCTTCCTGACCAGCAGAATTCACCTCTCTGGCTTCTTGCTCCTGTGTTACTCTCTGTACCTCTATTATCGATTTTTTATATCATTTATACAGAAAACTCTGATAAAGGACTCAGTGTCTCAGGACTCCCACTGGCCAAACCTGGGACAACACAAAATGGAATAAAGACAGTAACATATCATACATATTACAGTGACTTTTTAAAAATCCCAACTCCGGGGGTCAAGCCGACACTAAATACACATATAAATAAAGGAGGAAAAGGAAAAACTTCATCTTAGAGTAACAATTAATAAATACGGGAAAATTACAGTGTTAGAAAATCACTATTTTCAACCATCATAATAATGATGGATTTAGGCAAGAATCAGCAATGGATGCTAAAACCATCGGTGACAGTCAGTTGGGGAACAAAATATTTACTTATTCTTAAACTCTGTCCTTCCCTATTATTCTATTTACAGAAAGTAAAAAGGAATATTTACAGTAGGGAAGTCGGGCAGACACGTCCTCAGTCAAGTGATCAAAGTTAACAACACTCTGAGTGATACAAACCGACACATGTGCCTCATGTACAAGATACACAGCACTAAGGACACACAAATTCTGTGGGATTCCTGCCCCAAGTGCATACATAATGTGGACCTAACAAGATGAAACACTCAGACAAACCCAAGTTGAGGGGCATTCTCCAAATACCTGCCTTAAATTTTTCAAAAATGTCAAGGCCATGAAAGACCAAGAAAAACTGAGGAAGTGTTCCAGATTAAAGGAGACTAAAGAGTGACAACTAGGGCCTCCCTGGTGGCGCAGTGGTTGAGAGTCCGCCTGCCGATGCAGGGGATACGGGTTCGTGCCCCGGTCTGGGAGGATCCCATATGCCGCGGAGCGGCTGGGCCCGTGAGCCACGGCCGCTGGGCCTGCGCATCCGGAGCCTGTGCTCCGCAACGGGAGAGGCCACAACAGTGAGAGGCCCGCATACCGCAAAAAGAAAAAAAAAAAAAAAAAGAGTGACAACTAAATGTAGTATGTGACTCTGGATCAGGTCAAAACAAAACTGCCACGAAGGGGGCTTCCCTGGTGGCACAGTGGTTGAGAGTCCGCCTGCCGATGCAGGGGACACGGGTTCGTGCCCCGGTCCGGGAAGATCCCACATGCCGCGGAGCGGCTGGGCCTGTGAGCCATGGCCGCTGAGCCTGCGCGTCCGGAGCCTGTGCTCCGCAATGGGAGAGGCCACAACAGTGAGAGGCCCGCGTACGGCAAAAAAAAAAAAAAAAAAAAAAACAACTGCCACGAAGGACAGTATTCGTGTCCTTTAACCAGGAAGGACGAAGCAGATTAATCTAGGGCTCACTTTTATTAAAACACTAAAAGGACCAGAAACTTGTTCTAAACCCCAGAGTCCAGACAAAAGATCTGTTTAAGTTTCCCTTACCTGGTAAATTTGTGGGAATACCCTCATTTCTCCAGCAGGGACAGACCCAGTAAGGAAGGTGTCTAGCCACCAAATTGCAGTCCCCAAATGCTGTCATACAAACAAACTTTTATTTCCCCCTTTTCCTATACCATGACTGTGGAGGAATAGACATTTGTGGAAATGAGAAACAGTCATTTGGGGTTTGTGAGAATAAGCACATTGCAGTCGAAGGCTTGTAGACCTTAAACATATGTATAAAAGTGCACGCTATACGTCCCACCCAATCTTTGTGACACAATCTTCTTAAAATGGGAGGAAAGGGGCTAAAGTTATTTTTAAAGACTTTCTAAAAGGATTTAAGCAAAATAATTTTATTTTTAAGCCTCAGTTAACAACAACAGCAATGAAAACTAAATTAATCAGAAAGTCCCATTCCTTAGACATTCTGGTCAATCAAGGGGTTTTTAAATACAAGTCAACAAAGCCAATTTTTTTTTCTTTACCAGAGCACGTATTCATTTCCTCATTTCTCTTTTTCTTTTAGATGCATCTAATATGATGACTATGAAGATAGAGTCTAAGTATATATGAATTAGGTAGCAATTTGAAATCAATTTAGAGATCAGGATGGAGATCTCTGCCGAATAAAGTCGGATTTTTTAAATGTTCTTAATTAAGTGGAATAGAGAGACATAATTAACAAATCTCCATCCTTCTCTCCTTCCATGCTCCCTCCTCAAGCCTCCTCCTATTCCATTCAGTTTCTTGAACTCCTATGTTCCCTCTACCACAGGGTCCTTGCACCTGCTCTCCCCACTAGCTGCCCACCTACACCAGCTGCCACCATAGCCACTTTGCCCAATTAACCCCCTCTTCTCTTTGTCTTGATCTCACCTCAGTCACTGTTTCTAGGGAAAGCCTACCATGGTTTCCTTGGCTTTGTGGCTTCAGCTAGGTCATTTCCCCCTTATCATTTGTTCTCATAAGTCCATACACTTCCCAATCTTGATCTTACACTGCTGTTATTTTATATCTATTTATTAATTATTCTTACATATTAGACTGGAAACTCTCTGGGTTTTTCTCCACATTCTATTTCCTTAATGCACAGCACATAATAGATGATCAAATACTTGATGAGTGAATAAAAGGGCAGTGTTAGCTTTGGGTCATCTAGATAACAATAACATCCATTCATTTATTCACAAATAACTAGATGCCTGTTATTTGCCAGGCAGGGCTCTAGAAGCTGAGGTTCTATCAGGGAACAAGAAAAGCCTCTGTCCTCATGAAGCTTCCATTCCAATGGTAGGACATAGAAATAAACAAGAGAATTCAGAGCATGCTAAGTGGTAAAAAGTTCTAAGGATAAAAGTGAAGCTCAGGACCTAATGAAACTTAAAAGCTTTTGCACAGCAAAGGAAACCATAAACAAGGTGAAAAGACAACCCTCAGAATGGGATAAAATATTTGCAAATGAAGCAACTGACAAAGGATTAATCTCCAAAATTTACAAGCAGCTCATGCAGCTCAATATCAAAAAAAACAAACAACCCAATCCAAAAATCAGCAGAAGACCTAAATAGACATATCTCCAAAGAAGATATACAGACTGCCAACAAACACATGAAAGAATGCTCAACATCATTAATCATTAGAGAAATGCAAATCAAAACTACAATGCGATATCATCTCACACCAGTCAGAATGGCCATCATCAAAAAATCTACAAACAATAAATGCTGGAGAGGGTGTGGAGAAAAGGGAACACTCTTGCACTGTTGGTGGGAATGTAAATTGATACAGCCACTATGGAGAACAGTATGGAGGTTCCTTAAAAAACTAAAAATAGAACTACCATACGACCCAGCAATCCCACTACTGGGCATATGCCCTGAGAAAGCCATAATTCAAAAAGAGTCATGTACCACAATGTTCATTGCATCTCTATTTACAATAGCCAGGACTTGGAAGCAACCTAAGTGTCCGTTGACAGATGAATGGATAAAGATGTGGCACATATATACAATGGAACATTACTTAGCCATAAAAAGAAATGAAATTGAGTTATTTATAGTGAGGTGGATGGACCTAGAGTCCATCATACAGAGTGAAGTAAGTCAGAAAGAGAAAAACAAATACTGTATGCTAACACACATATATGGAATCTGAAAAAAAAAAAAAAAAAAAAAACCTCATGAAGAAGCTAGGGGCAGGACAGGAATAAAGACGCAGACCTACCAGATAATGGACTTGAGGACATGGGGAGGGGGAAGGGTAAGCTGGGACAAAATGAGAGAGTGGCATGGACATATATACACTACCAAATGTAAAACAGACAGCTAGTGGGAAGCTTCTGCATAGCACAGGGAGATCAGCTCGGTACTTTGTGACCACCTAGAGGGTGGGATAGGGAGGGTGGGAGGGAGGGAGATGCAAGAGATATGGGGATATATGTATAGCTGATTCACTTTGTTATAAAGCAGGAACTAACACACCATATAGTTTATGGTGTATACAAAGCGATTATACTCCAATAAAGGTGTTTAAAAAAAACAGTGAAGCTCAGTTGTGGGAGAGAAGGAGGGCAAAGGTAGAAGAAATGACTTGCTGGCCAGGGAAGGTCAGATCACCCAGAGCTTTGTAGGCATTTACAAGGATTTTAGCTTTGGCTCTGAGTGAGAGAAGAAGCATGGAGAATTTTGAGCAGTGTTTACAGCAACATAGCCTTAGGTGTTAAAAGGATCACTTCAGCTGCCATATGGAAAGTAGACACAGTTAGGGTAAGGACTAACAAAGTAAAGAACACTGGAAATATTCTAACACTGTGTGCTTAGACACAGTGGTTGAAGTGGACATTATAAGAAAAGCCAGATTCTAGATATATCTCCTCATTGAAGCATAACTGACATACACATTATACCAGTTTTGGGTGTACAATATGATTCAACATTTGTATCCATTGGGAAATAATCACCACAATAATTCTAGTTACCATCTGTCGCCACAGAATTACAAAAAATTTTTTTTCTTATGATAACTTCTAAGATTTACTTTCTTAGCAACTTTTGAATGTATTTTGAATATATTTAGATATATTTTGAAGGGAGAATATTTTGATATGGTATATGAAAGAGAACAAAGAGTAGTCACATGTGTGGCTGAAAAAGGGGAAAGTAAGGACCTAAGAGGGCTAAGGACTAGTGAAAAGTGGCAAAAACAGTAAATTGTGGTCTCAGTGGGGCTGCAGGATTATAGGGGTTGGGAGAGTTGATCTGGTGAGCTAGGAAGACAGAAGGCAGTAGCCACATGGGGGGTAGGATGGTTAAAATTGAGACAGAGAGTTATTGCTAATGACAATAACAAGATCTGATGAACTTCCACCTTCATCAGAATGACCAAAAGGAGCTTCTTCAAACAGAGATTTCTGGGTCCCAGCCCCAGAGTTCTGGACTCAGTAGTCTGCGGTAGGGTCTGAGAATTTATAACTAATTCCCAGGTGACGCTGATGATGTTGGTCCAGGGGGCCACACTTTGAGAACTACTGTACTAGAAATATGATTATGGGAGAAAATGGGGCAAGTGAAATACAGGTCAAGATCTCTGAAGAAGAGGTAAAAACTGAGAGAAATGTACAAAAAAACACATAAAATTATGACAGCAGTAGTATTGGAGGGAGTGACAGTGAGGCAGGAGCTAAAGTCTTCAAGGACTGGCAGAAAGATGCAGCAGACTGTACAGGACTGCAAAGTAATGCTAGCAGGTGGTGTCTGACGGACTGAGCTTCAATGCTGAGGATTTTTTAAAGAGAGTACGCTGAGAAAATGGTCCCCAAATACCAGTGAGATGCAAGGAAGACTTCAAGACATCAAGAGTACCTCCAGCACCAGTTGTATGAAAGGCATGGCAGAGGAAACAGCTACCACTCGAAAGGACTGCAGGGGACACTATAAGCTCCTGGAAGAGCTGTGTCTCTCTACTAAAGTAAAAGGGGGATATTTGGAAAAGCGGTTGACAACATAGACTTTGCTAATGATGAATCATTCGTTCCACAGGGCAAAAATAAAATGGTGTCTGGAGTTGAAGAGAGTAGGGGATGGTGTCAGGTTAGGCGGTACACAGAGAGGGCCTTAGAGGGATGAGAGTCTAGGTGATGAGCCTCAGGCAGCAACACAGTGTGTGTAAGAGATAAAAATTGTGTGCGGCAGTTGGGATTGGAGAGTGGGGCAGTGATGAGTGGAGTCTTACCCCAAACACAAAGAGCTCTATGGATCCTGTCTTCCCTCTGGTCAATATCCAAGTTAGGGAAGAAGCAAAGTTGCCCAGAACTACAGTTGTTCCAAAGCCCCTTTCCCTCTGGTAACCATCCAGTGTTGGAGCCTGAACCCAGATCTGTCTATGGCACTTGGTTACACTCTTCACCAAGTGACCACAATGCAAATGTCTCTATATCTGAGAACCATATACACAATTATTTTCTGTACAAATTAAAATACACACATTGTACAGAATTCAAAAATCTCATTATTCAGCTCATTCCCTGGTATCTAGTTCCCTTCCTGAGGGACAACCAAGAATCTATTCTCTGCATATACAAAAATGTAGGTATACATTCTGTGACCTTTTACATAGATGGTAGCATCCCAACTCACTATTCTGTGCCTTGCTTTTCCTTTTACAATATTTTGGAGATAATTCCATATCACTACATAGAGTGCTATCTTACTTTATTTAAAGCTGCCTAGTTTTCTTTGTATGGATGAACCTCAATTTAATTAACTAGTTCCCTGTGGACGGGTATGTAGGTTGTTTCCAATCTTCCTTTACTGCAAATACTGCTGCAATGAACGTCATTTTGCATCTATTTACATAAAACTGCAGGACAAACTTCTAGAAGTAGAAACACTGGGTCAAAGGGTATGTACCCTTGAGAGTATATATTGCCAAATCACTTGCCATAGGAATTTAGACTTGTGACTGAAAAAAAAAAAGTAAATGCTAGAGTAAAAGTAATTGATCTTAAATCTTGGCTCCTCCATTTGCCAACTGTGACTTTGGGTTATTGTTTAACTTCTCTGTTCTTCAGTTTCTTCATCTGTAAAATGGGGATAATAAGAGTGCCTCTCACAAATTGTGATGATTAAATAAGTGTAAAGTACTTAGAAAAGTGCATGGCACATAGTAAGTACTCAGTTTACCTATTATTTTTACTACCAATTTACAAGGGTGTTTTCTTATACCCTTGTAAACCTTGTAAATTTTCAAAATTTTGATCTTTGACTATCTGAGGGGTGAAAAACTGCATATCACTCTAATTTCAATTTACATTTCTCTTATTATGAGAGAGGCTGAGAAACTTTGCAAATGTTTAAGAGCTACTTTTATTTTTCCATGAACTGTCAGTTTATATCATTAGCCAATTATTTCTTTGTACTGTTTGTCATGTTAATTGTAGCAGTGCTCCATACAGTATCAACCTTTTACTTGTGTGAGTTACAAATATTTTTCCCAGTGTGTCATTTAGTGCTTTTATTTATGCTGTTTTCTCTATGTCAAACGTTTTCATTTTTATGTGCCTATGGTTGAATTTATCACTTCTTTTATGGTTTCTGGGTTTTGTGTCATATTTAAAAGCTCCCTTTGTGACAAAAAAAATCCCCTATATTTTTCTAATAATTTTATGGTCTCAATTTCATATTTTATTTAATACTATCTGAAAGTTATTTTGATAGATGATACAAAATTGGGAGTTGACTTTACTTTTTTCCAAGTGGCTATCTATCTGTCCCAACATAATTCATGGCATAAACAGTCTTTCTCCTACAGATTTCAAATGCCACCTATAGATATACTAAATTTCTGGATGTATTTGAATCTCTTCTTAAGTGTCTAATCTGAGATCTATTGATTTATTCATATGCCAGTATCATAATGTCTTAAATATTACAGTTTCATAACATGACTTAGTAGCTGATAGAGTTCCTTACTACTTTTAAGAATTTCCATGTCTATTTTTACACATGATCTTTAAAATCAGTTTGTCTAGCGTGAAAAAATTCTCCTGGCATTTTATTCAGATTATGTTAAATATATATTATCTTAAGGGCTGTAACACTTTTATGAGATTCAGTCTTTCTTTACAGAAACATGGTATGCTTTTCTATTTTAAGTCTCCTGTGTCCCTAAGTACCATGGTAAACATTTTTCAGATAAATGCTGAATAAGTCTAGGTTTTTCACCTTTTTTTGATGCTGCTGTCAATATGTTTCTAACTCCATCTCCTAACTGACTCTTGATGCCATATATCAAAACCATTGATTTCTACACCTAGCACTTAATTTTCTCATTGTTCATCATAGATTTTCCCTTTATTCTCTTGGATTTTCCAGTCTAATAGTTACTTCATCTTCAAATAATGGTAATTTCACTTTCCTCTTTCCAACTGTCACACAAATTCATGTTCTTCTCTAGCCTACTTGCATTGGTGGGTTTCACCAGAAGAATGTGACCAACAGTGCTGATGAAGGATACTGTTGTCAGTTCCAAAATTTAATGGGACTTCCTCACATGTTTCTCCTATTATAGGCTTTAAAATGATATATATATATTTATCATGTTGATAACACAGCCATCTATTCTTATTTTATTAAGGGTTGTTTGACACTCATAAGTAAAATCAATCTATACTTTTCCTTCTTTGGACTTCATTGTCAGGTGTTGGTATTAATTTCATGCAAGCTCTAGATACAAAATCTGGGAGTTTTCCATATTTTCCTATGCTCCAGAATAATTTAAATAGTACTGAAGTTTTCCTATTCCTTAAAGGTATGGTGCATATCCCTGTGAAAATATCAGAGTTGGTGTTTTAGGAGTAACAAAAAGATTTCTGCTTCTTTGGTGATAACTGGTCTTTAACATTATCTATATCTTCTGGAGTCAGTTTGGCCATTTTTATTTTCCTAGACAATGTGTTCATTCATTTCATCCTGCTCTTAAGAGGCAGCCCAGGTTACCTGTTGGGTTCTAGATATCATCCTCCTATTGAGTAGTAGTAGCAACACTATTTCCCCCTGATAATCAGGACTGATCACCTTTGCCATCAGAGCAACTTCATTATTATTTTTTCACTTGCTGGTTCAGTGATATGGTTCAATAATGTGGCCAGGTAGTTTTCAATGTCCAATTCAACTGAACCACTGTCATGTTCCCATATGAAAGTATTCTTTTAAACTAAAAGCTCTAAATCAGCAGAGTTCAAAGTTGTAGAGGCTGGAAGCAAAAATATTATGAGCGGGTCACAAAAGGTGGAGATAAGAAATGACACTTCTACCTTAACTCATTCATTAGTCCATAGACCCAAGTATTCTGTTTATGGAACTAAAAACTACCTTAATATCACAAGATTTAGTCTCCCAGGTGAAAGACAATATTATAAAATAGGAAAAATGGTAAGACTAGTGAATCCCATACTTGTCAGCCAACTGTTTCACTATTTTTGATGTGAATGAGTCCCTTGATCAAAAGCAGTATTGTATACGACGCAAATTCACTGAACACGGCATTTAGTAGGGCCACCAATGGTAGTGTTGGCAGAAACATGGTGGACTGGAAACGCAAATCCATACCAGAAGTAAGCATTTATAGCAATGAGGCCAAGCCACTGACCTTTCACAAAGGAGAGGATTCAATGTATCAACCTGCCACCAAGTGGTGGACTGGCTGCCCTGGGATATGGGGTGTATCCAGGGCTCAAGGCTGATCTGCTTGCAGGCAGAGTACTCAGCAATGGTGGTAGTCAAATCAGCCTTGGTGTGCAGAAGTGTTTATTGCTAAATCCCTGTATTTTTCTCCTTCCTGCTTTAAGGCCACTTTGTTTATATGTTCATTGTGCAAGCCCTGGGTTTGCTCTGAAAAGATGCTGACAAACATCTATAGAATGGACCATCTTACATACCTGGTTATTTCCTGGTTATTTCTAGAGAATAAATTTTCTTTGGCGAGCATTTGCATAAAACACAAATCTCATATTCTGTTCTTATTCTGTGAAAGTCATCCATATACTTTTGCTTTACACATCTTTGCCACCAACCCTCCAAATTTTTACTTCCAACTATTTGGCCAAGCTCTTCACCACTGCTCATGCATTGAGATACATCAATCCCTGTGGCCATCAATCCTTAACAACTAGTATCAACTATTTGAAGTTCTGACTACCAGAAGGATCTCCCTTTCCTACTATCTTTTAGGAACACCTTGAACGGGGCTGTAATGCTTCAGGAGCTCACTTCCATTATACCATGGAGCTGTCTCTGAACTAGGCCCCATTTAGTTCCCTTAGGCAACTGGTCAGAGAAAATGTCTCATGAGGCCATATATGTGGGGTGAGGGGGAAAAAAGCAATCAGCAACAGTTGTAGGCCACCAGCACATTCGATGCCGTAGAACCTTCTCCTCTAGCCCTTTAATAATATTATCTGTATAAAACAGCTTTCTGTTTAAAATAGCTAGAGTATTTTATGTTTTATTTCAACTGAACTTTGATCAATACAAATGTTTAATAGACATCTCAAATTTAACATATTCAAAACTGAAATTCTGCTTTTCCCCACCAAACCTGGTCTGCCTACCCACCATCTTCCGCTTCTCACTAAATGATAACTTCATCCTTCCACTCACTCCAGTCAGAAACTTCACTTTACTTTGAACAACTACTTAAGCATTTATCCTGCCCTTCTAATATGCACTATACTTCTAGCTAACCAAACAGTACCATTTACAGAAGGAACATCATTTTTTAAAAAAAGAATAGCACTCATTTTGGAAGAATGTTGAATTAGAAAATCTCCATGATCTACCCCTAGTTAAATAATCAGTTCCGGCAAGGATAATCAATGCATGTTAAAACCATTAGATGAAATATTTACTGAGGACTAGACATTCCCTTGGTCCCTGAGTACCACCCAACAAATTATCTGCTAGTTTCGAATAGCGACATTACAATGGAGGGATCAAGCTTTTTCACCTCCTTGATTCAGGGATCAGTCTTAGCCTTGGGGAAGTCATCTTGGCCTCATTAACAGTAGGGAAGTCAGACATTCATTATGTACCACCTGAGATGATAAAAAATGAAGTACACATACCATTTATGAAGTATCCTTGCCCCAAATTTATAACAGAAATCTAATTAAGTCTTTAGATTGAAAATCCAGTTTATAGTAAATACAGAGAATAGAAGAACAAGTTAAATGATGCCCCCAAGAGGCAATCAGATAGGGGCATAGCAGTACGGCTCAAAGTCTATGGTCTCGGGCTTCCCTGGTGGCACAGTGATTGAGAGTCCGCCTGCCGATGCAGGGGACACGGGTTCGTGCCCCGGTCTGGGAAGATCCCACATGCCGTGGAGCGGCTGGGCCCGTGAGCCATGGCCACTGTGCCTGCGTGTCCGGTGCCTGTGCTCCACAACGGGAGAGGCCGCAACAGTGAGAGGCCCGCGTACCGCAAAAAAAAAAAAACCAAAAAAAACAAAAAAAAAAACAAAGTCTATGGTCTCCAGAATGACACCCCAGTATCACACAGCAGCTCAGTAGAAAGGCCCACACCAGATCCACTGAATCAAAATTTCTGGGAGTAAGGACCAATAATCTATATTTAAATGGGCTAAATGTTTCTTATGAACACTAAAACGTCTACAGGACAAATAATCCAGTCTCTTCCATAAATCGATGTCCAAGAGAATATAAAAGATGAGGAAGGGCATGTTGTAGTGTTGTAGTTTAAATGCATTTAATTGACTGGACACTGATGGTTACAAATCAGCTATAAAAGACATTCTGGAAAACAGGGGGGAAATTTCAATGTGGACCAGGTATTAGATGATAATAAACAACTATTGTTCATTCATTTTGTAGGATAATGATATTTTGTTATTTGTAAAATTTCTGTTTTTAGAGATGCATACTGAAATATTTCTGGGAAAAATATAATGATGTTTATAATTTACTTTAAAACACATTGACAGAATAAAATGTTTGAAGTCGCTATGGAAAAATGTTAAGAACTGTAGAATTTAGGTAACAGAAATACAGAAAATATAAAAACATTATAATAGGCACCTAGATGTTTGATAATTTTTCATAATAGAGTAAAAATTATCTTGGTGTCATCCTTGAATTTTTTTTTCAATATCCCCCGTATCCACTAAGGCAGTAAATCCAGCCAGCTCTATCTTCAAAAACAAATGCAAAGACCAACCACTTCATACCATGTCTCCCGCTCCTACCCTGATTTAAGCCACCATCTCTTTCCCGGATTATACTAATTTCACTTAACCGGTCTCCTGCTGCATCCACTCACCCACTCGCAAAATCTACTCTCTACTTGGCAGCCAGAATATCCATTTTGAAAGTAAGTCAGATCATGTCGTTCCTCTGCTTAAAACTCCCCAATGAGCCCCCATTCTTCTCAGAATAAAAGTAAAAAATCATACAAATCATGCAAGATCCTTCATGGCTACTCCCAGCCACCTCTGTGACGTCATTTCCAATTATTTGGCTCCCTGTTGACTCTACTCTGCACATGGCTTTCTTGCTCAAGCTTTTGCACTTACTGTTCCCTCTGCTTGGAACATTTCCATATCCATATGGTTCCCTGTTACTTTCAGCTCTTTTCTAACACTTCACAGTCCATGAAGTCTTCCTTAACCACCTGTGTACATTTCACATCATAGAAATATATTTGACATTTTTTTCAATTCCCTCTTCTTATGAATTAAATATTTGTGTCCCACCCCCAAATTTATATGTTGACATCCAAATCCCCAATGTGAGGTATTAGGAGGTGGGGCCTTTGGGAGGTAATTAGGTGATGAGGGTTGAGCCCTTATGAATGGGATTAGTGCTTTTATAAAAGAGACCCCGGAGGGCTCTAGCTTTCTTTCTGCCATGTGGAGACACAAGAAGAGGGCTCTCACCAGAAACTGACCATGCTTGCACCCTGAGCTCAGACTTCAAGCCTCCAGGACTGTGAGAAGTAAATTTCTGTTATTTATAAGCCACCCTTTCTATGATACTTTGTTATACCATCCCAAACAGACTAAGCATGCCACTACCACTAGAATATAAGCTACTTGAGGTCAAAGACTTTGTGGTTCTGCTCTCTGCTATATTACTAGCCCCCAGAATAGTATGTGGCACACAATAGAAGCCATATGTGTGTGTATGTGTGTGTATTCTTTTTAAAAATAAACCAAAAATTAAAGAAAAAATAAATTATAAATCTGTAATTCCAATTGCATTAAAGAAAACAAAAGATCAACACTGCAGAAACAACCATTTAAGCAAAAAGCCTTCCTTTTAAAATTGCTGTGATATAAAATAAGTCCAGAAACATAACCACCTACATTAATTCTTAAAGTAAAACAAAAAGACCAAGGCAAATATTTCACAAAGAACCAAAGATTTATCAACAGTAGGTTTTGCAATAGACATTTATATCCTTTTAAAGAAACATTCAGCATGAAAAATCAAACAACCTCTTATTGCTGCCAAGTTAAGCTTTTAAAAAATAAAAAATAATTCAATCACTAACTCATATTTACTTCCTATATATACAAACTTATGACCAGTAGAAGAATTTTTTAAGAGCTGGGGAAATCTTTTCTAAATTAAATTTACAGCAACAATGAAAATAAATACTAACCCTTTTGCTCAGAATTTAAAATAAATCAGTTTGCCCTCCAAAAAAAAATCATGTTATTAAAAAATCAGAAAGTGGGCCAGAAAGAAACTGCCTTTAGTGCACATGGTACAAGTTGGTTTTGAAAAACAACCTCAGTTGTCCCATCTTAGGCTTGGACTGGGAGTGCTGTCCTTCAGCCCCAACAGGGCACTTGTGTGCCATCATCTCACATGAAAAAGGACAACGCAAAGAAGCAGGTAGCCAAGGGGATGGCACCAGTGTGTAAAGATGATGACATACAGATGGCCAACAAACACATGAAAAGATGCTCAACATCACTAATTATTAGAGAAATTCAAATTAAAACTACAATGAGATATTACCTCACACCAGTCGGAATGGCCATCATCAAAAAGTCTACAAACAATAACAGCTGGAGAAGGCATGGAGAAAAGGGAACTCTCCTACATGTGTGGTGGGAATGTAAATTGATACAGTCACTATCAATTTACATTGAGGAAAACAGTATGAAGGTTCCTTAAAAAACTAAAAATAGAACTACCATATGATCCAGCAATCCCACTCCTGGACATATATCTGGAGAAAACCACAATTCAAAAAAACACATACACCCCAATGTTCAAAGCAGCACCATTTACAATAGCCAGGACATGGAAGCAACCTAAATGTCTCAACGGAGGAATGGATAAAGAAGATGTGGTGCATATATACAATGGACTATTACTCAGCCATAAAAAGAAATGAAATTGGGTCATTTGTAGAGACGTGGATGGACCTAGAGAGTGTCATACAGAGTAAGGTAAGTCAGAAAGAGAAAAGCAAATATCATATAAAAATGCATAAATGTGGAATCTAGAAAAATTGTATAGATGATCTATACCAAGACAAAAT
Organism: Mesoplodon mirus; assembly: GCF_964341445.2. Lineage (NCBI taxonomy): Eukaryota > Metazoa > Chordata > Mammalia > Artiodactyla > Ziphiidae > Mesoplodon > Mesoplodon mirus. Next base: position 95,440,776 of record NC_138984.1, read on the forward strand.
TCACCAGGTGAGACTGCCAAATAATCTGATAACCCTATCTTCCACAAAAAGAACTGTAACAGTTAAGAAAAGAATTTGGAGACTTTGAAAACTAGGTTAGGAAGCTTAAAAAAAAGGAGGAAGTTCTCTAAGTTTTATGAAATTTATTTATTGATTGATAAATAAAGAAAAAGGAGACATTTTAATTTCGTTTGTGGGAAAATAGACATGCATCCTAGATCTCTTGCCCAAAAAATAAACATTCTCATGTACTATAGAAATATAGTTCACTGTAAAGATTTATGTAAATTACTAGCTACAAAGAACTCTACGGGGCCTCCCTGGTGGCGCAGTGGTTGAGAGTCCGCCTGCCGATGCAGGGGATGCGGGTTCGTGCCCCGGTCTGGGAGGATCCCATGTGCCGCGGAGCGGCTGGGCCCGTGAGCCATGGCCGCTGGGCCTGCGCATCCGGAGCCTGTGCTCCGCAACGGGAGAGGCCACAACAGTGAGAGGCCCGCATACCGCAAAAAGAAAAAAAAAAAAAAAAAAAGAACTCTACGGAAGACATTTTTAGAATGAGATGATGTGAAGCATCAGGCAGTCATAACCTTGCTCTTCTCTCGTCCAATTATGACAAACTGTTTAATATGAAAGCTGTATAGAGACACATAAATCCCCTGAACTCTTTGAAAAAATGAATCTGAAAGTGATTATTATCATTCATTCATAATTTTACAATAGTATAAGCATCCCCCCAAAAGATAATCCAAGATTAAACTATAGATATGATTCAACATTAATATGCAGTTGACTTGGTTCTCAGTCTTTTGGTAGCCTCTCAATTCAGACTCTAGAGTATAGACCTTTTTAGCACGCCAGTTTGCAGTGAACAAGCAATGTAAAACAGAATGGCCAACTGTTCCTCCGTTAGTAACAAATGTGCTAATATGTACTAGTTTAAACTTGATCTATCAGTGAGTCAATGAACCATGAAGGGTGGGGGTTAATCAGGGTGTTCTCCAGACAAAGGCTCATGAGAGCAGTGGGGACGCCACTCCCAGACTCACATCTGTGCTGTTCTGAGTGCAGCATGATGGAAATGGCATGGTGTTCATCAAAATTAAGAGCCCAGAACCTTTTCATAGTCTTGCACATAGTCACAACCATTTTACACAGAAAAGCAACCAAATTGTTGCAAATCGAAAATCCATACACAGGAAATAAAGATCTCAGCCACAATTCTCAGGAACTATTAATATTAAACTATGCCCAGTTAATGTGTAACAGTGATGGTAAAAACCTTTCACGCATAAGATTTGACAACTTCCCAGCAGCACTCAGAGTTGGAAGTATTTTATATTACATGATATATATTAAAGTGCATCAATTTCACTTTATTATTAGCAAAAGCTAATTGATGCGCATCTTTACACATACCAATGAAAACAATCTAAATGCTGTATAGTCTACTTAAAGTAACAAACAAGCTCAATAACTTCTGAATGCACATGCAGCCCACCAATGTGACATATCTCTATTTCTAAGAGCTGAAATGGACTGAGCAGTAATTAGTAGAAAGAATCATCTGCTGCCAGGAATAATCACCTCAATACTTCAGTATTTAAATAATAAGGGAGTTAAGACTATGTAGACAGAGCCAGAACAAACAGAAAGAAGAGAAAAAGAAAGAAAATTTAACAAAATATATCATCCATTTATTTTTACCAGATTTTTATAATAATCTTGATAAAATAAATTTTTATTTATTTTGTTCACTATATCACTTTCCCCAATACAAAACCCAGACTGAAAAGAAATACATGTTACTGGCTTCAGGAAAGTTTTTTATTCCCTTGCTCTGCTTAGAAGTTGACCACAGAATTAGTTAAAATAATTAGCATTTAAATATGACTAACTTTATGAAAATATGAGTTGATGAAATAATTGTATATTTAATACTTCACAAGTCATGAAATTATGAAAATATTAGAGAATTTTATAAACTTTAAAATTTTTTCATTGAATTATACCTGACATACAATTTTATTACTTTCATGTGTACAACATAGATATGCGACATTTGTATATACTGCAAAATATTCACTGCAATAAGTCTAGTTATCATATTCAACATACAGAGTTAATAAAATATCACTGAATGTATTCTCCATGCTGCACATTATATCCCCATGACTTATTTATTTTATAGCTGAAAGTTTGTACTTCCTGCTCCCCTATACTCATTTCACCTTACACCTTATACTCCTCCCCTCTGGCAATCATCAATCTGTTCTCCATATCTATGAGTCTGGGTTTTGTTTTGTCTGATTTTTTAGATTCCACATATAAGTAAATCATGTAGTATTTGTCTTACTAGGACTTATTTCGCTTAGCATAATACTCTCAAGGTCCATCCATGTTTTCGCAAATGGCTAGATTTCATTCTGTTTTTATGACTGAGTAGTATTCTGTTGTATATATGTACCACATCTTCTTTACCCATTCATTCATCAGTGGACACAGGATCTTTCCAAATCTTAACTATTGTAAATAATGCCATAATGAACACAGGGGGGCATATACATTTTCAAATTACTGTTTTTGTTTTCTTTGGATAGATATCCAAAAGTGGAATTGCCGGATCACATCACAGTTCCATTCTCAATTTTTGAGGTACCTTCACATTGTTTTCCATAGTGGTTGCAACATTTACATTCCCACTAACAGTGTATGAGGGTTCCCTTTTCTCCACATCCTTGCCAACATTTTTTGTCTTTCTGATAATAGCGATTCTGATGGGTGTGAGGTGATTATCTCATTGTGGTTTTGATTTGCATTTTCCTGATTATTAATGTTGAGCATCTTTTCATATGTCTGTTGGCCATCTGTATGTCTTCTTTTTAAAAAAAGTCTATTCAGATACTCTGCCCATTTTTTAATCAGAGTGTTTGTTTTTTTGTTATAGTGTGAATTCCTTATAAATATATTTTGGATATTAACCCTTTATTGGATATATGATTTGCAAATATCTTCTCCTATTTAGTAGGCTGGCTTTGGATTTGTTGATGGTTTCCTTCACTGTGCAGAAACTTTGTAGTTTGATGTAGTCCCATTTGCTACCTTTGTTTTTCTTGCCCTTGCCTTTGTATTCAGATCAAAAAGAAAAACAAATATTGCGAGGACCAATGTCCATGAACTTACTGCATATGTTTTCTTCTAGGATATTTATAGTTTCATGTCTTACATCCAAATCTTTATTCCATTTTGAGTAAATATTTGTATATGGTATAAACAGTGGTCCAGTTTCATTGTTTTGCAGGTCCTTTTCCCATTGCATATTCTTGCTTCCTTTGTCATAAATTAATTGACCATATAATGCATAGGTTTATTTCTGGGCTCTCTATTCTGTTCCATTGATCTATGTGTCTGTTTTTATGCCAACAATAGACTGTTTTAATTACTATAGCTTTGTAGTATACCCTTCTAACCTGCAAAGTTTATGCTGAAAAATTTGCCGATAGCCTTATGGGGTTTCCCTCGTATGCTATCAGTTGTTTTCTTCTTGCTGCTTTTAAGATTCTCTCTTAACTTTTGATATTTTAATTATACTGTGGCTTACTGTGGATCTCTTTAGGTTCATCTTATTTGTAACTCTCCATGCTTCCTGGACCTTGATGTCTGTTTTCTTCCCTAGATTAGGAATGTTTTCCGCCATATTTCCTCAAATAAGTTTTCTGCTCCTTTCTCTCTTCTCCTTCTAGGACCCCTATAATTCAAATTTTATTCCACTTGATGTTGGCCCAAAGGGTGTGTGTGTGTGTGTGTGTGTGTGTGTGTCTGTGTGTGTGTGTCTGTGTGTGTGTATACATGCTCTTTCTGGGTGAGTTCCATTGCTTTGTCTTCCAGCTTGCTGATCTTTTCTTATGCTTCATCCAGTCTGCTGTTGAACCTCTGTAGTGTATTTTTTCAGTTCAGATATTGTATTCTTTAATTCTGTCATTTCTATTTGGTACTTTCTTGTGGTATTTTCTTATGTTTTCTACCTCTTTATTGAAGTTCTCACTGTGTTCATCTATGCTTTTCTTGAGTTCATTGAGTATCTTTACAACCATTACTTTGAACTCTTTATCAGGTAGATTCCTGATATCTCCATTTCATTAAGATCTTTTTCTGAGGTTTTGTCTTGTTCTTTCATTTGGAACATATTTCTCTGTCTCCTCATTTTTGCCTGACTCCTCTCTGTGTTTGTTTCTATGCATTAGGCAAAACAGCTACTTCTCCCAGTCTTGAAGGAGTGGCTTTTTGTAGGATAAAATCCCTGAGGCCCAGAAGTACAACTGCACCCACACTGGCCACCAAAGCCAGGTGCTCAAGGGGCATCCCCTGTGTGAGTTACATGAGCTCAACAACTGTGGTGGAGAGAGTCCTGGCAGATTCCTCCCTCTCCAGTAGATGCATTAAGATTAGTGTTCACATGTGGTTTATGCACTTTTCAGACTGATGCTTTTGCACTAGAGTCCCTGAGTCTGCATGCAAGCCCTTCAAGAACAGGTTCTCCATTCCCTACAGCTCTGTGGTATTCCTGGACATATTCCCCATTGTTTCCTAAGGCCAGATGTTTTGGTGGCCCATCTCTCCAGTGCTGTGCCCCTGATGTGGGGCACAAACTGCTTGCTCCTCGGGGAAAAGTTCCATAGTTTTGAGATCCCTCCCAAATGTGGGTTGCTGTACCTGGGTTGGGATTCTGGCAAGACTGTCTCTGCCTCTTCTGTCTCAATGTAGCCCTTTTACCCTTTGTTGTGGAGCTGCTATTCATCTAGCTTTCAGGGTTTTTTCAGAGAAAATTATTCCATATGTAGTTGTAGATTTTTTTTGTCCAGAAGAAGAGGCAAGTTCAAGATCTTCTTATGCCACCATCTTGAACTGTCTTCTCATGAACATTTTTTAATTCAATGATTTTATAAGTTAGAAGGCTTTTACAAAGTATCACCTCTGGATCACATATAAGTAAATAGGTATGACTTTTAAGAGAGTTTTTAATTATCTGCAGGCCTCAAAAAAAATCACACAGTCTTTAACACAGTCCTTGACTTACAATGGTTTGATTTATTATTTTTGTCTTTATGATGGTGTGACAGTGATATACATTCAATAGAAACTGTACTTTGAGTTTTGAATTTTTATCTTTTCCCAGGCTACCAATATGTGGTAAAATATGCTCTCATGATGCTGGGCAGTAGCATCTCTCAGTCAGCCACATGATTACTAGAGTGAACAATGACACACTTACAACTATTCTGTTTTTTACCTTCTGTACAATATTAAATGAATTACGTGAATTATTCAACACTTTAACACGTTGTGTTAGATAATTTTACCCGACGCTAGGCTAGTGTGTTTAATGTAGGCTAGGCTAAGTTATGATGTTTAGTAGGATAGATGTATTAAATGCATTTTTGACTTAAAGATATTTTCAACTTGTGATGGATTTAGGACACACCCCCATCATAAATCCAGGAAGATCTGTATTCCAAGAACATATGTTCCATTGTAAAAAGAAGGTTCTTGAAAAAGCTTATGTGCTATAATATATGTTGTCAAAGAAAAACCTGAGCTGAACGGTAGTGGAACTGGTTAAAACAGGTTTTATTAAGAACTATTGCAATAGGAGGAAAGAGACCTCAGTACAGAACAAGTCTTATTTCATTATACAGCATGAGAAACTGGGAGTTTGCATCCAAGGAACAAGATAGGGGTCAGTGGACAGAAAATTACTAAGAGGAAATATCAGAGGTAAAGGGTATTCTGGCTAAACCGACCTAACAGGATTCTTTGCTGAAGACAGGCCAGGATGATCAGATATTACCAGGAAGACGGCAGAGAATGAGAAACCTGATCAGTTACTGTGGGTGATCAGATATGGAGGGTGGGGGGTCCTAGATTAACTGACTTAGCAGGGTCTTGCTAAGAGGGGACTTTACAAGGAAGTGCACAGATGGGCCTAGGAAAAGGTTCAGGAACCTGATACTTACATAAAATTAGCCCTGCATTATAAATGATAATCATAATGTGTTTCCAAAAGCTTAACATTTCAGTATAAGAAAACTGAGAAAGAATTCTGAGGGATACTCTCCATCAAAATGATACTGCTTTGGGATTACCATTTTGGAACACTATAGCAGCTGCCTGAAACTGAATTTTGCTGCATGAGTTCTGGCCCAAGATGTCAGTTCTTCCTAAGTTTATTTATAAATGTAATATGCTCTCAATAAAAATATCAATTTTTTTCTAGATCTAGATAAGTTGATACTAAAATATATATATATAATTAACTTTCAAAAATAGGTAGGAAACGCTGAAAAACAAAAAAAAAAGATCTAAGAGAGAAACTAGTCCCACCAAATACTGAAACATACTATTTACAAGGCCTCTTTAAATAAACCACTGGCATATGAATAGACAGACCAACCAATGGAATAGAAGAGAAAGCCCAGAAATAGGCTTGAGTTCATATGGGAATTTAGTGCATGATAAAGGTGTTAACTCAAAACTCTGGGACAAAAACAGACTTTTTAGTAAATGGTATTGGTACAACTGAATAACTATTTAGAAAAAAGGTCCATTTTATACCACACAAAAATTAACCCCAAATAGATTAGAGATCTAACATTAAACTATGCAAGTACTAATAGAAAACATTGATGATTTTCTCTATAACCTGTGTATAAAGAAAGGCTTCCTACTATGATTCAAATACCATATGCAATAAAGAAAAAGAATGGCAAATTTAGCTACATAAAAATTTTAAAATAAAAACTCTGAATCACAAAATCACTGTAAGAAAAAGTCAGGAGAAAAATATTTGCAACATATATAACAGCAAAGGGCTAATGTCCCTAATATATAAAGAACATTTACAAATTGAGGGGAAAAAAGACCAAAAGTATTATAGAAAAATGGGCAAATAATATAAACACAATTCACAAGATATTAAAGTGGCCATTAGACATAAGAAAAGGTATTCAATTTTACTCATAATTTTTTAAAAATGCAAATCAAGACTATACTGACACAACATATCTCACCTATCACACTGGAAAATTTCCAAAGCATGAAAGAACAGTTTGTTGGTGAGGCTGTATGGAAACAGACACTTTCATACATTACTGGTAAACATGAAAAATGGCACAAATCCTATGGAAGGGAACTTGGCAATATCTAACAAATTTACAAATCTACCCTTTAATCCAGAAATTTGCTCAAGGTACAATATGTACAAAACTATTTATTGCAGCATTATTTGTGATTACAAATATTAGAAACAATCAAAATGCATAAGTATGCAAAAGTATTGAATAAAATATAGTACACACCACACAACAGAGCTCCCTATGAGGTAACATGGAGTGATTTTCAGCATATGTAGTTAAGGTGAAAAAAGTAAAGTGCAAAAGACTTCATATTGTATGTTACTTTTTGTGTAACAAAGAAAATTTAAAAATATACATACAGGGCCTCCCTGGTGGCGCAGTGGTTGAGAGTCCGCCTGCCGATGCAGGGGATACGGGTTCGTGCCCCGGTCTGGGAGGATCCCATATGCCGCGGAGCGGCTGGGCCCGTGAGCCATGGCCGCTGAGCCTGTGCGTCCGGAGCCTGTGCTCCGCAATGGGAGAGGCCACAACAGTGAGAGGCCCGCGTACAGCAAAAATAAATAAATAAATAAATAAATAAATAAAAAAATAAAAAAAAAATAAAAATATACATACAGGTCCAGAGACAAGATGGTGGACTAGAAGGACATGAGTTCACCTCTTCTTACGAAAACACCAAAATCGTCACTAATTGCTGAAAAACCATCGATAGAAAAATGCAGGAACCTACTAAAAAAGGTATCCTTCACTCTGTATGACAGACTCTAGGTCTATCCACCTCATTACAAATAGCTCAGTTTCGTTTCTTTTTATGGCTGAGTAATATTCCATTGTATATATGTGCCACATCTTCTTTATCCATTCATCCGATGATGGACACTTAGGTTGTTTCCAGCTCCGGGCTATTGTGAATAGAGCTGCAATGAACATTTTGGTACATGTCTCTTTTTGAATTATGGTTTTCTCAGGGTATATGCCTAGTAGTGTCATACAGAGTGAAGTAAGTCAGAAAGAGAAAAACAAATACCATATGCTAACACATATATACGGAATTAAAAAAAAAATGTCATGAAGAACCTAGGGGTAAAACGGGAATAAAGACACAGACCTACTTGAGAATGGACTTGAGGATATGGGGAGGGGGAAGGGTAAGCTGTGACAAAGCGAAAGAGAGGCATGGACATATATACACTACCAAACGTAAGGTAGATAGATAGTGGGAAGCGGCCGCAGAGCACAGGGAGATCAGCTCGGTGCTTTGTGACCGCCTGGAGGGAGGCGTGGGAGGGAGGGAGATGCATGAGGGAAGGGATGTGGGAACAGATGTATATGTATGACTGATTCACTTTGTTATAAAGCAGAAACTAATAAAAAAAAAAGATATCCTACACCCAAAGAAAAGAAGAAGCCACAACAAGAGAGTAGAAGGGGCACAATTGTGATAAAATCAAATCCCAGACCTGCTGGCTGGCAACCCACAAACTGGAAAATAATTATATCACAGAGGCTCAACCACAGTAGTGAAAGTTCTGAGCCCTATGTCAGGTTCCCCAGCCTGGGGGTCTGGCAAAGGAGGAGGAGCCCCCAAAGAACCTGTCTTTGAAGGCCAAGGAGGTTTGTCTGCAGGAATTCCACAGGACTGGGGGAAACAGAAACTCATAATTTTGAAGGGTGCAGACAAGATCTTGTGAGCACCAAGAACCAGGGAGAAAAGCAGTGACCTCATAAGAGCCTGGGCTAGACATACCTGCTGATATTGGAGGATCTCCTGCAGAGGCAGTAGGTGGCTGTGCCTCTCTGGGGGGACAAACACATTGGTGGCAGTAGTTCAGGGGTTTACTGATTGGCATGAACCCTCCTGGAGGCCACCATTTTCTCACCAAGACCTAGCTCCACACAACATCCTGTAAGACTCCAGTGCTGGAATACCTCAGGCCAAACAACCAAGAGGGTGAGAACACAGCCCCACCCATCAGCACACAGACTGCTTCAAGTCTTCCTGAGCATACAACTTCCTGTTAAACACATGCCCTGGAAAAGCCCTGCCCACCAGAGGGACAAGACTTCACTCACCAGTGGGCAGGAACCAGTTGCTCTCACCAGGAAGCCTGCACAGCCTCTTAGACAGACTCATCCACCAGGGGGCAGGCAGCAGAAGCAAGAAGAACTACAACCCTGGGGTCTGTGCAAGAGAAACCACAATCACAGAAAATTAGGCAAAAATGAGACAGCAGAGGTATATGGCCCAGATGAAGGAACAAGATAAAACCCCAGAAGAACTAAGTGAAGTGGAGATGGGCAATCTACCTGAAAAAGAATTCACAGTAATGATACTAAAGATGATCCAAGATCTCAGAAAAACAATGGAGGCACAGATTGACAAGATACAAGAAATCATTAACAAACAAAGACCTAGAAGAACTAAAGAACAAACAAACAGGGATGAATAAGATGACAAGTGAAATGAAAAATACACCAGAAGGAATCAATAGCATGTTAACTGAGGAAGAAGAATGGATAAGTGAGCTGGAAGACAGAATGGTAGAAACCACTGCCACAGAACAGAATAAAGAAAAAAGAATGAAAATAAATGAAGACAGTCTAAGAGACCTCTGGAACAACATTAAACATACCAAAGTGTGCATTACAGAGGTCCCAGAAGGAGAAGGGAGAAAGAAAGGATGTGAGAAAATATTTGAAAAGATAATAGATGAAAACTTCCATAACATGGGAAAATAAACAGTCACCCAAGTGCAGGAAGGGCAGAGAGTCCCAGGCCGGAAAAACCCAAGGAGGAACACACTGAGACACATAGTAATCAAATTGACAAAAATTAAAAAAAAAAAAATATTAAGAGCAACAAGGGAAAAGCAACAAATAACATACAAGGGAACTCACACAGATTATCAGCTAATTTCTAAGCAGAAAATCTGCAGGCCAGAAGGAAGTGGCATGATACATTTAAAGTGATGAAAGGGAAGGACCTATAATGAAGAACACTCTATCCAATAGGGCTCTCATTCTGATTCGATGGAGTAATCAAAAGCTTTAGAGACAAGCAAAAGCTAAGAGAATCCAGCACCAACAGACCAGCTTTGCAACAAATGATAAAGAAAATTTTCTAGGTGGAAAAGAAAAAGCCACAATTAAAAACTAGGAAATTATGTATGGAAAAGCTCACAAGTAAAGGCAAAAATACAGTAAAGGTAGGAAATCTACCACAGACAAATATGATTATCACAACTAGCAATCAGGTGAAGAGGAGAGTACAAATGCAGAATATTAGAAATGCATTTGAAATGAAAAGAATATCAACTTAAAACAACCTTTTCTCTATATACACTGCTGAATCAAAATCTCACTGTAACCACAAATTGAATATCTACAACAGAAATACACTCACAAAAGAAAAATGAATCCAAAAACAACACTAAGGTTAGGCATCACATGACAAGAGAAGAGAGCAAAAGAGAAAGGGAAGAAAAAAGACCTACAAAAACAAATCCAGAGCAAAAGCAAGAAGAACTACAATCTTGCAGACTGTGAAACAGAACCCACATTCACAGAAAGATAGACAAGATAAAAAGGCAGAGGGCTATGTACCAGGTGAAGGAACAAGATAAAACCCCAGAAAAACAACTAAATGAGGTGGAGATGGCAACCTTCCAGAAAAGAATTCAGAATAATGATAGCAAAGACGATCCAGGACCCTGGAAAAGGAATGGAGGCAAAGATCGAGAAGATGCAAGAAATGACTAACAAAGACCCAGAAGAATTAAAGAACAAACAAACAGAGATGAACAATACAATAACTGAAATGAAAACTACACTACAAGGAATCATTAGCAGAATAACTAAGGCAGAAGAACAGATAAGTGACCTAGAAGACAGAATGGTGGAATTCACTGCTGCGGAAGAGAATAAAGAAAAAAGAATGAAAAGAAATTAAGCAGCCTAAGAGACCTCTGGAAGAACATTAAACACAAGAACATTCGCATTATAGGGGTCCCAGAAGGAGAAGAGAGAGAGAAAGGACCAGAGAAAATATTTGAAGAGATTATAGTCAAAAACTTCCCTAACATGGGAAAGGAAATAGCCAGCCAAGCCCAGGAAGCACAGAGAATCCCATACAGGATAAACCCAAGGAGAAAAACGCCAAGACACATAGTAATCAAATTGGCAAAAATTAAAGACAAAGAAAAATTACTGAAAGCAGCAAGGGAAAAATGACAACATACAAGGGAACTCCCATAAGGTTAACAGCTGATTTCTCAGCAGAAACTCTACAAGCCAGAAGGGAGTGGCATGATATACTTAAAGTGATGAAAGGGAAGAACCTACAACCAAGATTACTCTACCAGGCAAGGATCTCATTCAGATTCAATGGAGAAATCAAAAGCTTTACAGAAAAGCAAAAGCTAAGAGAATTCAGCACCACCAAACCAGCTCTCCAACAAATGCTAAAGGAACTTCTCTAAGTGAGAAACACAAGAGAAGAAAAGGACCTACAAAAACAAACCCAAAACAATTAAGAAAATGGTAATAAAACGTAAGGTAGATAGCGAGTGGGAAGCAGCCGCATAGCACAGAGAGATCAGCTCGGTGCTTTGTGACCGACTGGAGGGGTGGGATAGGGAGGGTGGGAGGGAGATGCAAGAGGGAGGGGATATGGAAACATATGTATATGTATAACTGATTCATTTTGTTATAAAGCAGAAACTAACACACCATTGTTAAGCAATTATACTCCAATAAAGATGTAAAAAAAAAAGAAAATGGTAATAGAAACATACATATCGATAATTATGTTAAATGTGAATGGATTAAATGCTCCAACCAAAACACACAGGCTTGCTGAATGGATACAAAAACAAGACCCATATATATGCTGTCTACAAGAGACCCACTTCAGACCTAGGGACACATACAGACTGAAAGTGAGGGGATGGAAAAAGATATTCCATGCAAATGGAAATCAAAAGAAAGCTGGAGTAGAAATACTCATATCAGATAAAATAGACTTTAAAATAAAGAATGTTACAAGAGACAAGGAAGAACACTACATAATAATCAAGGGATCAATCCAAGAAGAAGATATAACAATTATAAATATAAACACACCCAACATAGGAGCATGTCAATACATAAGGCGACTGCTAACAGCTATAAAAGAGGAAATGGACAGTAACAAAATAATAGTGGGGGACTTTAGCACCTCACTTACACCAATGGACAGATCATTCAAAATGAAAATAAATAAGGAAACATAAGCTTTAAATGACACAATAGACGAGATAGATTTAATTGATTTTTATAGGACAACCCATCCCAAAACAGCAGATTGCTCTTTCTTCTCAACTGTGCACAGAACATTCTCTAGAATAGATCACATCTTGGGTCACAAATCAAGCCTCAGTGAATTTAAGAAAATTGAAATCATATCAAGCATCTTTTCTGACCACAACGCTATAAGATTAGAAATGAATTACAGGGGGAAAAAACGTAAAAAACACAAACACATGGAGGCTAAACAATACATTAGTAAAAAACCAAGAAATCAATGAAGAAATTAAAGATGGAATCAAAAAGTACCTAGAGACAAATGACAATGAAAACACGATGATCCAAACCTATGGGATGCAGCAAAAGCAGTTCTAAGAGGGAAGTTTATAGCTATACAAGCATACCTCAAGAAACAAGAAAAATCTCAAATACACAATCTAACCTTACACCTAAAGGAACTAGAGAAAGAAGAACAAACAAAACCCAAAGTTAGCAGAAGGAAAGAACTCATAAAGATAAGAGCAGAAATAAATGAAATAGAAACAAAGAAAACAATAGCAAAGATCAATAAAACTAAAAGCTGGTTCTCTGAGACAATAAACAAAATTAATAAGCCATTAGCCAGACTCATAAAGAAAAACGGGGAAAGGACTCAAATCAATAAAATGAGAAACAAAAAAGGAGAAGTTACAACAGACACCAAAGAAATACAAACTATCCTAAGAGACTACTACAAGCAACTCTATGCCAATAAAATGGATAACCTGGAAGAAATGGACAAATTTTTAGAAAGGTATAAGATTCCAAGACTGAACCAGGAAGAAACAGAAAATATGAACAGACCAATCACAAGTAATGAAATTGAAACTGTGAGGAAAAATCTTCCAACAAACAAAAGTCCAGGACCAGATGGCTTCACAGGGGAAATCTATCAAACATTTAGAGAATAGCTAACACCCATCCTTCGCAAACTCTTCCAAAAAGTTGCAGAGGAAGGAACACTCCCAAACTCGTTCTATGAGGCCACCATCACCCTGATAACAAAACCAGACAAAGATACTACAAAAAAAGAAAATTACAGACCAATATCACTCATGAATATAGATGCAAAAATCCTCAACAAAATACTAGCAAAGAGAATCCAACAACACATTAAAGGGATCATACAGCATGATCAAGTGGGATTTATCCCAGGGATGCAAGGATTCTTCAATATATGCAAATCAATCAATGTGATACACCATATTAACAAATTGAAGAATAGAAACCATATGATCATCTCAATAGATGCAGAAAAAGCTTCTGACAAAATTCAACACCCATTTATGATAAAAACTCTCCAGAAAATGGGCATAGAGGAAACCTACCTCAACATAATAAAGGCCATATAAAACAAACACACAGCAAACATCATTCTCAATGGTGAAAAACTGAAAGCATTTCCTCTAAGATCAGGAACAAGACAAGGATGTCAACTCTGGCCACTATTATTCAACATTGTTTTGGAAGTCGTAGCCACAGCAATTAGAGAAGAAAAAGAAATAAAAGGAATACAAATTGGAAAAGAAGAAGTAAAACTGTCAGTTTGCAGCTGACATACTATACATAGAGAATCCTAAAGATGTCACCAGAAAACTACTAGAGCTAATCAATGAATCTGGTAAAGTTGCAGGATACAAAATTAATGCACAGAAATCTCTTGCATTCCTATACACTAATGATGAAAAATCTGAAAGAGAAATTAAGGAAACACTCCCATTTACCACTGTAACAAAAAGAATAAAATACCTAGGAATAAACCTACCTAGGGAGACCAAAGACCTCTATGCAGAAAACTATAAGACACTGATGAAAGAAATTAAAGATGATACAAACAGATGGAGAGATATACCATGTTCTTGTACTGGAAGAATCAATATTGTGAAAATGACTATATGACCCAAAGCAATCTACAGATTTAATGCAATCCCTATCAAATTACCAATGGCATTTTTTATAGAACTAGAACAAAAAATCTTAAAATTTGTATGGAGACACAAAAGACCCTGAATAGCCAAAGCAGTCTTGAGGGAAAAAAACGGAGCTGGAGGAATCAGACTCCCTGACTTCAGACTATAGTACAAAGCTACAGTAATCAAGACAATATGGTACTGACACAAAAACAGAAACATAGGTCAATGCAACAAGACAGAAAGCCCAGAGATCAACTCACACACCTATGGTCAATAATCTATGACAAAGGAGGGAAGGATATACAATGGATAAAAGACAGTCTCTTCAATAAGTGGTGCTGGGAAAACTGGACAGCTACATATAAAAGAATGAAATTAGAACACTCCCTAACACCATACACAAAAATAAACTCAAAATGGATTAGAGACCTAAATGTAAGACTGGACACTATAAAACTCTTAGAGGAAAACATAGGAAGAACACTCTTTGACATAAATCACAGCAAGATCTTTTTTGATCCACCTCCTAGAGTAATGGAAATAAAAACAAAAATAAACAAATTGGATCTAATGAAACTTCAAAGCTTTTGCACAGCAAAAGAAACCATAAACAAGATGAAAAGACACCCCTCAGAATGGGAGAAAATATTTGCAAACCAATCAACAGACAAAGGATTAATCTCCAAAATATATAAACAGCTCATGCAGCTCAATATTAAAAAAAACAAACAACCCAATCCATAAATGGGCAGAAGACCTGAATAGACATTTCTCCAAAGAAGACATACAGATGGCCAAGAAGCACATGAAAAGCTGCTCAACATCACTAATTATTAGAGAAATGAAAATCAAAACTACAATGAGGTATCACCTCACACCAGTTAGAATGGGCATCATCAGAAAATCTACAAACAACAAATGCTGATGAGGGTGGAGAAAAGGGAACCCTCCTGCACTGTTGGTGGAGATGTCAATTGATATAGTCACTATGTAGAACGGTATGGAGGTTCCTTGAAAAACTAAAAATAGAATTACCATATGATCCAGCAATCCCGCTACTGGTCATGTACCCAGAGAAAACCATAGTTCAAAAAGACACATGCGGGCTTCCCTGGTGGCGCAGTGGTTGAGAGTCCGCCTGCCGATGCAGGGGACACGGGTTCGTGCCCCGGTCCGGGAAGATCCCACATGCCGCGGAGCAGCTGGGCCCGTGAGCCATGGCCGCTAAGCCTGCACGTCCGGAGCCTGTGCTCCGCAACGGGAGAGGCCACACAGTGAGAGGCCGCATACTGCAAAAAAAAAAAAAAAAAAAAAAAAAGACACATGCACCCCAACGTTCATTGCAGCATGCAGCACTATTTACAATAGCCAGGTCACGGAAGCCACCTAAATGCCCATCGACACATGAATGGATAAAGAGGATGTAGTACATATATACAATGGAACATTACTCAGCCAGAAAAAGGAACGAAATTGGGTCATTTTCTGAGACATGGATGGACTTAGGGACGGTCATACAGAGTGAAGTAAGTCAGAAAGAGAAAAACAAATATTGTATATTAAAGCATATATGTGGAACCTAGAAAAATGGCATAGATGAACCGGTTTGCAGGACAGAAATTGAGGCACAGATGTAGAGAACAAACGTATGGACACCAAGGGGTGACAGCATGGGGGGGTTGGTGTGGGTTTGGTGGTGTGATGAATTGGACGACTGGTATTGACATGTATACACTGATGTGTATAAAATTGATGACTAGTAAGAACCTGCTCTATAAAAAAAATAAAGTTAAATTATTAAAAAAAAAACAAAAAAAAACAAAATCCAAAACAAGTGAGAAAATGGCAACAGGAACATACATTTCAATAATTACCTTAAACATAAATGGATTAAAGGCTCCAACCAAAACACACAGACTGGCTGAATGCATACAAAAACAATACCTGTATATATGTTGTCTACAAGAGACCCAATTTAGATCTACGGACACATACAGACTGAAAGTGAGGGGATGGAAAAAGTTATTACATGCAAATGGAAATCAAAAGAAAGCTGGAGTAGCAATACTCATATCAGACAAAATAGACTTTAAAATAAAGATCGTTACAAGAGACAAAGAATGACACTACATAATGATCAAGTGATCAATGCAAGAAGAAGATATAACAATTATATACCCAACACAGAAGCACCTCAATATATAAGGCAAATGCTAACAATAAAAGGAGAAATCGACAGTAACACAAAAATAGTGGGGGGGCTCTAACACCTCACTTTCATCAATGGACAGATCATCCAGACAGAATATCAATAAGGAAACACAGGCCTTCAATGATACATTAGACCAGATGGACTTAATTAATATTTATAGAGCATCCCATCCTAAAGCAGCAGAATACACATTCTTCTCAAGTACACATGAAACATTCTCCAGGATTGATAACATGCTGGGCCACAAAGGGAGCACTTGGTAAATTTAAGAAAATTGGAATCATATCAAGCATCTTTTCCAACCACAAAGCTATGAGATTAGAAATCAAATACAAGAAAAACACTGTAAAAACCACAAACATGTAGAGGCTAAGCAATATGCTACTACACAACCAATGGGTCACTGAAGAAATCAAACAGGAAATAAAAAAATACCTAGAGAGGGCTTCCCTGGTGGTGCAGTGGTTGAGAGTCCTCCTGCCGATGCAGGGGACACGGGTTCGTGCCCCAGACTGGGAAGTTCCCACACGCCGCAGAGCAGTTGGGCCCATGAGCCATGGCCATTGAGCCTGCATGTCTGGAGCCTGTGCTCCGCAACGGGAGAGGCCACAACAGTGAGAGGCCCACATACCACACACACACAAAGAAAAAACCTAGAGAAAAGTGACTACGAAAACACGATGATCCAAAACCTATGGGACACAGCAAAGGCAGTTCTAAGAGGGAAGTATATAGCAATAAAATCTTACCTCAGGAAACAAGGAAAATCTCAAACAACCTAACCTTACAACTAAAGCAACTAGAGAAAGAACAAACAATACCCAAAGTTAGCAGGAGGAAAGAAATCATAAAGATCAGAGCAGAAATAAATGAAATAGAGACTAAAAGAAAAATAGAAAAGATCAACAAAACTAAAAGCTGGATCTTTGAAAAGACAAACAAAATTGATAAACCTTGAGCTAGACTTATCAAGAAAAAAAGGAAGAGGCTCAAATCTATAAAATTATAAATGAAAAAGGAGAGGTTACAATGGACACCATAGAAATACAAAGGATCATAAGAGACTACTACAAGTAACTCTATGCCAATAAAATGGACAACCTAGAAGAAACAGACAAACCCTTAGAAAGGTACAACCTCCCAAGACTGAACCAGGAAGAAATAGAAAATATGAAAAGACCAATAATACGAACTGAAATTGAAACTGTTATTAAAACTCCCAACAAACAAAAGTCCAGGACCAGATGGCCTCACAGGAGAATTCTACCAAACATTTACACAAGAGTTAACACCAATCCTTATGAAACTATTCCAAAAAGTTGCAGAGGAACTATCCTACAAGGCCACCATCACCCTGATACCCAAACCAGAAATATATACCACAAAAGGAAAATTACAGGCCAATATCACTGATAAATAGGCACAAAAATCCTCAACAAAATACTAACAAACCAATCCAACAATACATTAAAAGGATCATACACCATGATCAAGTGGGATTTGCCCCAGGGATGCAGGATTTCTTAATACCCACAAATCAAGCAGTGTGATACACCACATTAACACATGGAAGAATTAAAAAACCATATGATCATTTCAATAGATGCAGACAAAGCTTTTGATGAAATGCAACATCCATTTATGATAAAAACTCTCCAGAAAGTGGGCACAGAGGGAACATACCTCAACATAATAAAGGCCATATATGACAAACCTACAGCTAACATCATACTCAATGGTGAAAAGCTAAAAGCATTTCCTCTAAGATCAGGAACAAGTCAAGAATGTCCACCTCTGCCAATTTTTCAACATAATACTGGAAGTCCCAGCCACAGCAAACAGAGAAGAAAAATAAAAGGAATCTAAATTGGAAAATAAGCAGTAAAACTGTCACTGTTTGTAGATGACAGGATACTATACATAGAATATCCTAAAGATGCTACCAGAAAACTACTAGACCTCATCAATGAATTTGGTAAAGTTGAGTTACAGGATACAAAATTAATACACAGAAATCTGTTGAATTTCTATACACTAACAACAAAAGATCAGAAAAAGAAATTAAAGAAACTATCCCATTTACCATCACATCAAAAAGAATTAAATACCTAGGAATAAACCCACCTGGGGAGGAAAAGATCTGTACTCTGAAAACTATAAGATGCTGATGAAAGAAACTGAAAATGACACAAACAGATGGAAAGATATACCATGTTCTTGGATTGGAAGAATCAATATTATCAGAATGACTGTACTACCCAAGGCAATCTACAGATTCATTGCAATCCCTATCAAATTACCAATTTCACTTTTCACAGAACTAAAACAAAAAAATTTTTAATTTATATGGAAACACAAAAGACCCTGAATGTCCAAAGCAATCTTGAGAAAGAAAAATGGAGCTGGAAGCATCAGGCTCCCTGACTTCAGACTATACTACAAAGCTATAGTCAACAAAACAGTATGGTACTGGCACAAAAACAGAAATATAGATCAATGGAACAGGATAGAGAGCCCAGAAATAAACCCATGCACGTATGGTCAATTAATCTACAACAAAGGAGGCAAGACTATACAATGGAGAAAACAGAGTCTCTTCAATAAATGATGATGGGAAAACTTGACATCTACTTGTAAAAGAATGAAATTAGAACATTCTTTAACACCACACAAGAATACACTCAAAATGGATTAAAGACCTAAATGTAAGACCTGATACTATAAAACTCTTAGAGGAAAACATAGGAAAAACACTCTTTGACATAAATTGCAGCAAGGTCTTTTTTAATCTGACTCCCAGAGTAATGGAAATAAAAATGAAAATAAACAAAAGGGATTTAATTAAATTCCAAGGCTTTTGCACACCAAAGGAAACCATAAACAAAATAAAAAGACAACCCAGTGAATGGATGAAAATATTTGCAAACGACATGACCGACCAGGGATTAATCTCCAAAATCTATAAACAGCTCATGCAGCTCAATATCAAAAAAACAAACAACCCAATCAAAAAATGGGCAGAAGACCTAAATAGACATTTCTCCAAAGAAGACATACAGATGGCCAATAGGCACATGAAAAGATGCTCAACATCACTAATTATTAGAGAAATGCAAATCAAAACTACAATGAGGTATCACCTCACACCAGTCAGAATGGCCATCATCAAAAAGTCTACAAACAATAAATGCTGGAGAAGGTGTGTGGAAAAGGGAACCCTCCTACACTGTTGGTGGGAATGTACATTGGTATCGCCACAAGGGAGAATAGTATGCAGGTTTCTTAAAAAACTAAAAATAGTTTAGTGATGATCCAGCAATCCCACTCTTGGGCATATATCTGGAGAAAACCATGGTTTGAAAGGATACATGCACCCCAATGTTCATTGCAGTGCTGTTTACAATAGCCAAGGCATGGAAGCAACATAAATGTCCATCGACAGATCAATGGGTAAAGAAGATGTTGTACATATATACAATGCAATTTTACTCAGCCATTAAAATAATGAAATAATGCCATTTGCAGCAACATGGATGGATTTGGAGACTATTATCCTAAGTGAAGTAAGACAAAGAAAGACAAATATATGATAATGCTTATATGTGGAATCTAAAAAAAATGATAGAAATGAACTTATTTACAAAACAGAAACAGATTCACAGTCTTAGAGAAACAAACTTATGGTTACCAAAGGGGAAAGTTGGGGGTGGGGTGGGGAGGGATAAATTGGAAGTTTAGGATTGACATATACATACGACTATATTTAAAATAGATAACCAACAAGGACCTACTGTATAGTACAGTGAACTCTGCTCAATATTCTTTAATAACCTAAATGGGAAAAGAATTTGAAAAAGAATAGATACATGCATATGTGTAATTGAATCACTTTGCTGTACACCTGAAACTAATAAACATTGTTAATCAACTATACTCCAATATAAAATAAAATTTTTTAAAAGCCAAAAACAAAAACAAAAAAAAATACATATATCTGGCAATTTTGAAAAAAGATATAAAAGTAATACAAACCAGAGATCAAACCTATAAGATGGATGAGGAGGGTTTTTTTTCTTTTGGAAACATGTTTATATTCTACACATTAAAAATATATATAATTAAATCAATAAAGATGGAGGGGAAAAACCCAAACTGAATACAAACAGAAACAAACAAAACCAACTCTATTTCAAATTAATAACATATCTATCATGAAGGGGGAAAAGCTAATCCATGTAACTTTTGAACAGAGTACTTGAAATATATACCTTCAATCTAGGGGTCAAAAAAGGAACTGCCAACAAATCCTGAACTCATTTTAGTAGGTTTTCTGTTCATAGTGGTGTGGTTGCAGCTATTCTGAAACTATTTTTTGTATATTATATGATGGAGCAATGGGAAAATGTGTTGCTGTCACTGGGAGTCAGAATTCTTCCTACAGAAGAAGCAGGATGCAGATATAAAAAGGGGAGAACCAAGGAATTAGCCTATAGGATTGGATTAAAGTTATCAATATAAAGTCCTGATTTCTGATCAATGTTTCCTAGCTCTGTCTACTGCAAGAGCCTATATGTTATGACATCCTAAGAGCAATGGGTACACCTAGCACCCAGATTTTGGTTTCTCAATACCATTCCCCACCAAAAGGAACCACAACTCCTTGGAGAAGTGGGTCATTCCATGGTTTTGGCAAGAAAGTTATAGTTAAGGCTGGAATATCCTATTGTGCCAAGAAGTGAAGAAATGCTCCAAAATTGATGGAAGAAGTTTGAAAGAATTTTAAGGGGCTCAACATATCTTCACCTCTGTACCTCAAAGGAAACTCAATTTGTATGAAAGGAAATTCCTTATCTTTCTCCCTAAACCTCTCCTTTATTTCAGTTCCAGGCACTCAAGTCCACCAACGCAAGAAATCAGAGTCATTTCTTTTTCTCTCTTTCACACACGTGAAGGATTCAGCTGATATCATGACAAAAACATTTACATTTTTTTCTCTTACCTCCTGGGTCTGATAGATCTAAAATCGCCAGATCAATTTCGAGCTTTACTTACAGATATACTAGTCAACAAGAAGAAATATTAACAATTGCATAACATTAATATGAACAGAACTTACTGCTTTAACTAAAGTCCAAATATTGTATGGTATTTTAGAACCAACCAGCCCTCAAACATATAGAACACAGATAACATATGTCAACTATAAACAACTATTGGATTGGCCAAAAGGTTCATCTGTTTTTTTCTGTAAGATGGCCCTAGTGGCACTTAGTTTTCTTTAATTTCATTTGAAACAATTTTGTTAGACTGTATGTGACAGATGTCATATCATCATGCACTTAAAAAAATACTCATCAAAATTGGTGAATTTTTGTGTAGCCACTTTAATATTGAAGATGGAAGAAAAAAAGCAACATTTTCAGCATATCATTCTTTATTATCTCAAGAAAGGTGAAAATGCAACTGAAACAAAAAAATATTTGTGCAGTGTATGGAGAAGGTGCTGTGACTGATTGAACATGTCAAAAGTGGTTTACGAAGTTTTGTGCTAAAGATTTCTTGTTGGACAATGCTGGTCTCAGGTAAACCAGCTGAAGTTGATAGCAATCAAATCAAAACAATAATTGAGAACAATCAACGTTATACCATGCGGGAGAGAGCTGCCATACTCAAAATATCCAAATCAAGCACTGAAAATCATTTGTACCAGCCTGGTTATGTGAATCGCTTTGATGTTTGAGTTCCACATAAGTTAAGTGAAAAAAACCTTGACTGTATTTCTGCGTGAGATTCTCTACTTAAATGTAAAGAAAATGTTCCTTTTTTAAAACAAATTGTGACAGGCGATGAAAAGTGGATACTGTACAACAATGTGGAACAGAAGAGATCGAGGGGCAAGCAAAATGAACCACCACCAACCACACCAAAGGCTGGCCTTCAACCAAAGGGGATGTGTATATGGTGGGATTGGAAGGGAGTCCTCTATTATGAGCTCCTTCTGGAAAAGCAAATTATTAATTCCAACAAGTACTGCCTCCAGCTAGACCAACTGAAAGCAGCACTCAATGAAAAGCGTCCAGAATTAGTCAAGAGAAAATGCATAATCTTCCATCAGGATAACGCAAGATCGCATGTTTCTTTGATAACCAGGCAAAAACTGTTACAGCTTAGCTGGGAAATTCTGATTCATCTGCCATATTCACCAGACATTGCACCTTTGGATTTCCATTTATTTTGTTTTTTACAAGATTCTCTTAATTGAAAAAGTTTCAATTCCCTGGAAGGCTGTAAAAGGCACCTGGAACAGTTCTTAGCTCAAAAAGATAAAAAGTTTTGGGAGATGGAATTGTGAAGCTGCCTGGAAAATGGCAGAAGGTAGTGGAACAAAAGGGTGAATACGTTGTTCAAGAAGGTTCTAGGTGAAAATGAAAAGCGTCTTTTACTTTTACTTAAAAACCGAAAGAACTTTTTGGCCAACCAATATTTTGTTGGCATCCACCAGTTTTTGAGTTTTTATATATTTGAGGCCAAATTACACATGCAGCCAGGAAGGGAGTTATTCGAATAGCAGATCTGACAAATATACCAAAAATAGCAGCTAATAGACATTACCAGGTTAAAATTAGATTCTCTATGAATCAACATTACAGACTACGGAATATGCCTTCTAACTTAGAGTGTTGAGGTAATATGGTGGGCTAAGAACATGAGCTGTGTAGCCATATTGCCCAAGTTTGAATCCCAGTTCCACAACTTTAGTTATGTGACCATGTGCAAATTCTTTACCCCTCTATCTCCTTTTCCCCAACTGAAAAATGACAGTAATGATAATAGTACCTGTCTCAGGAATGTTGGGAAAATTAACATCAATTGGTATACGTGAAACACTTGGTACACTCCCTGGCACACCAAGAAATCATGGTGATGATGGTGATAAAGATGAATTCTATTAGTATATATTCTATTAGGGAACTGACAGCTCCCCTCACTCTCCCCTCTGAAAAGATGATGCTTAAATGTAGTATTGAAGGGCTAAAGGGTTTGGAACTGTGAAGTCTCAAGAAGTGCAACATTATTTACAATAGCCAAAACATGGAAGCACCTAAATGTCGATCGACAGATGAATGGATAAAGAAGATGTGGTACATGTACACAATGGAATATTACTCAGCCACAAAAAAAAATTTAATACCATTTGCAGTAACATGGATGAACCAAGAAATTATCATACTAAGTAAGTCAGAGAAGGACAAATATCATATGATATCACTTATATGTGGAATCTAAAAAAATGATACAAATGAACTTATTTATAGAACGGAAATAGAAAACAAACTTGTGGTTACCAAAGAGGAAGGTGGGGAAAGATAAATTAGGATCTTGAGATTAACATATACACACTACTATATATAAAATAGATAACCAACAAGGTCCTACTGTATAGCACAGGAACTATACTCAGTATCTTGTGATAATCAATTATGGAAAAGAATCTTAAAAAAAGAATATATATCTATATATATATAGATATATATGGATATATATATGGTGGGCAAAAAAGTGCCTTTGGTTTTTTAATTAAAAATAAAAGACACATTTTTCATTTTCAAGAACTTTCTTAAACAACGTATTCATCATTTTGTACCACTACCTTCTGTCATTTTTCAGGCAACTTCACAATTCCATCTCCCAAAACTTTTTATCTTTTTGAGCTAAGAACTGTTCCAGGTGCCTTTTACAGTCTTCCAGGGAATTGAAATTTTTTCCATTAAGAGAATCTTGTAAAAAACAAAATAAATGGAAATCCAAAGGTGCAATGTCTGGTGAATACGGCAGATGAATCAGAATTTCCCAGCTAAGCTGTAACAGTTTTTGCCTGGTTATCAAAGAAACATGCGATCTTGCGTCATCCTGATGGAAGATTATGCATTTTCTCTTGACTAATTCTGGACGCTTTTCATTGAGTGCTGCTTTCAGTTGGTCTAGCTGGAGGCAGTACTTGTTGGAATTAATAATTTGCTTTTCCAGAAGGAGCTCATAATAGAGGACTCCCTTCCAATCTCACCATATGCACATCACCTTCTTTGGATGAAGATGAGCCTTTGGTGTGGTTGGTGGTGGTTCATTTCACTTGCCCCATGATCTCTTCTGTTCCACATTGTTGTACAGTATCCACCTTTCATCGCCTGTCACAATTTGTTTTAAAAACGGAATGTTTTCATTACATTTAAATAAAGAATTGCATGTGGAAATACAGTCAAGAAGGCTTTTTTCACTAAACATATGTGGAACCCATGGACTTCCCTGGTGGCACAGTGGTTAAGAATACACCTGCCAATGCAGGGGACACAGGTTCGATCCCTGGTCCGGGAAGATCCCACATGCTGTGGAGAAACTAAGCCCATGTGCCACAACTACTGAGCCTGCATGCCACAACTATTGAAGCCCGCACACCTAGAGCCCTTGCTGTGAAACAAGAGAAGTCACTGCAATGAGAAGCCTGCACACCACAACGAAGAGTAGACCCCACTCACTGCAACTAGAGAAAGCCTGCGCACAGCAACAAAGACCCAACACAGACAAAAATAAATTAAAAAAATAAAATTAAATAAATAAAAATAAAAAACAAACTTATGTGGAACCCAAACATCAAAGCAATTCACATAACAAAGCTGGTGCAAATGATTTTCAACACTTGATTTGGATATTTTGAGTATGTCAGCTATCTCCTGCATGGTATAACATTGATTGTTCTCAATTATCATTTCGATTTGATTGCTATCAACTTCAACTGTTCTACCTGACCGTGGAGCATCTTCCAGCAAGAAATCTCCAGCACAAAACTTTATAAACCACTTTTGACATGTTTGATTAGTCACAGCAAATTCTCCATATGCTGCACAAATCTTTTTTTGCATTTCAGTTGCATTTTTACCTTTCTTGAAATAATAAGGCATAATGTGCTGAAAATGTTGTTTTTCTTCCATCTTTAATATTAAAATGGCTACACAAAAATTTACCAATTTTGATAAGTCCTTTTTAAAATTTATTTCTTTATTTTCAATTAATTAATTAATTAATTAATTTTGGGGGGGTGTTGGGTCTTCGCTGCTGTGCGTGGGCTTTCTCTAGTTGCAGTGAGCAGGGGTACTCTTTGTTGTGGTGCGGGGGCTTCTTATTGTCGTGGCTTCCCTTGTTGTGGAGCACAGGCTCTAGGCATGCAGGCTTCAGTATTTGTGGCACGTGGGCTCAGTATTTGTGGCTTGAAGGCTCTAGAGCTCAGGCTCAGTAGTTGTGGCGCATAGGCTTAGTTGATCTGCGGCATGTGGGATCTTCCCGGGCCAGGGCTCGAACCCATGTCCCTTGCTTTGGCAGGCAGATTCTTAACCACTGAGCCACCAGGGAAGCCCTAATTTATTTTTTTATGTTTTTTTTTTTGATGTGGAACATTTTTAAAGTCTTTATTGAATTTGTTACAATATTGCTTCTGCTCTATGTTTTTGGTTCCTTGGCCACGAGGCATGCGGGATCCTAGTTCCCTGACCAGGGATCGAACCCACACCCCCTGCACTGGAAGGCAAAGTCCCAGCCACTGGACCACCAGGGAAGTACCCTGGTAAGTCGTTTTTTAAATGCACGTTGATATGACTGCTGTCACATACAATCTACCAAAACTGTTTCGAATGAAGTCAAAGACAACTAAGTGCTACTAGAGCTTGCAGAAACAAACAAACGAACCTTTTGGCCCACTCAATATCTATAACTGAATCACCCTGCTATACACCTGAAAGTAACACAACATTGTAAATCAACTATATTGTTATAAAAATTGTTTTAAAATAAAAAAATTTGAGAAGTGCAACACTAACTTGGAGAGCGATGTGATCATAGGAAAGGCTACCCTTTATTGAGTGCCTGCTGTTTGATACACATTACATATTTAAGTATCACAATAATCTTGCAAGATTGGTATCACTGACTTCATTTTACAAATAGAAAGCCAAAGGCTCAGAGAAGACATGAAGATAAGGTACACAGCTAAGTAAATAGCAAAACTAGGAACCAAATCCAGATTATCCAAATAAAAACTCCACGCGTCTTAATAACTCATTCATAATCCAGCAATGATGGATTTTCCATTCAAGTAAAAGGAGAATAAAAAGAATTGAACCCAGCCATGCTACCCTAGGCTGATGATCCTTTCCACCCTTCTTGGTGGTTAGGACTAAGTCACCTTGTTTCTGACAGATTTAATGGTATTTGTGGTGAGCTGTTTAGGACGTTTCAAAACAATAATATGTGGTGTTTGAACTTGAAAGTCTTTTGATTCTTTATGTATTACAAAATGGAAATTTTTATTTTTGATAGGATATTCAGACAAATCAGAAGTTTCTAAAGAGTAACACTTTCCTCTCCTTCTAGATAGAAAACCACTGGTAAAAGTTGGGCATGCATCCTGCCAGACTATTTTGAGCCTTTCAGTCTTACAGGTCCAAACTTGGGGAATAGGAAAGCCTCATCCCAGAAGATTTCAAAGGGACCCTGTCCTTTGCCAATATCAAGATTCAGTACAAGCTGGCTTTGCTGGATCACTGATTTCATCAGTGTCTCATCTTCTAGAAATTCTTCAACCACATGGCCCATTGATGTTATCCTTTCCAGTGCTGCCATAGATTTTTTATCAATATACTTGATAATAATATATTTAGTTCTGAATACATAACACAGTCAGTTATACTCTGTCTTTTAAGAAACTAAGACCACTCTTTAAATATAGATATATATATATATATATAGATAGATAGATAGATATAAAGATTTCAAACCTTTCTGTTGGGAGGCAGTGTGGCTTAGGAAAAAACAGGTGGATTTTTGAGTTAGAAAAACCTGGGCTTGAACCTCATTCCACCACTATTTTTTAACTGCATGATCCAGGGGTCAATCCTTCTCTCAGAGTTCTATTTCCATAGCTATTTGTGAAGATTAAAAAAAATACATCTTGACCACAATAAAAGTGTTGTGATTAAGATTCAGTGAGTTGGGGCTTCCCTGGTGGTGCCGTGGTTAAGAATCCACCTGCCAATGCAGGGGACATGGGTTCAAGCCCTGGTCCAGGAAGATCCCACATGCCGCGGAGCAGCTAAGCCTGTGCTCCACAAGTACTGTGGCTGCACTCTAGAGCCCGCAAGCCACAACTACTGAGCCCGTGTGCCACAACTTCTGAGGTCTGCGCGCCTAGAGCCTGTGCCCTGCAACAAGAGAAGCTACCGCAATGAGAAGCCTGCACACTGCAATGAAGAGTAGGCCCTGCTCACCGCAACTAGAAAAAGCCCATGCACAGCAACAAAGACCCAACACAGCCAAAAAATAAATTTATTTTTTAAAAAAAGATTCAGTGAGTTGGTTTATATTAAAAGCAGCAAAGACAATGCCTAACACATACTAGATAATAGATTCAGTTCACTTCACCAACATTGACTGAGCTATGTACTGTTAGAAATAAAAAAATAATAATAACAAACATTTATAGAGTACTTACTATACTTGAAACTCTATGTGCTTTAAAAAAATCTCTGTGCTCAAGAGAGCTCTCAGTCTAATAAGGTATCATCTATATAAGCCAACAATTAGAATGTAAGTGACTGTGTGTTTTTTCAGAGGTACATAAGTGCTACAAAAACCTAAAAGAGGAAGTGCCTGGTTTTGCTATGTCAGTTGGCTTTGCAGAGAATTTGGTGGTTACATCAGGCCTGGAACTGCAAAATGGACCTCAGTGTGCCAACAGGACATGAGGAGCAGTCCAAACAGATGGCAGTTCCTAGCTTTGCCACTTACTTTGCACATGGGCAGGCAATGAGGGATGAGAGAACAGGGCCCAGCGTTAGGTGCTGCAGAGAGCCCAGGAACCCAGCCATGCAAGCAGCTTCATCTTTGCCCATCTCTTCTCTTTTCATTAAAAAAACAACTAAAGTGTATAACTAGTAGAAACAGAAAATACGCTTTACCAAGTTACGTAATGTAGCACTTAAGGTATTTTTTTCAAAGAATAAAATTTTTAAAATAGATGTTTTCTCTTTAACAATGACAAATAAGAAGAAAAAAAGGGTTGATCTGAAAAATATTATCTCAACTCTTCAGCATGTAGTCATTGCAAACATCCACCTATCTGTCTCAAACAGTAAATATATTCATATAAGGTTATAATAAAATTCCTGGAGTTACATATAATATCTATGTAAATACCACAGAATTTCATTACCATTAATGGTAGTCTAATGAATACCAGGGGGCTTAATAATAATTTGTCACAATATGAAATATTATGTAGTTACTAGTTATGCATACTGTGAGAATGCTGCTTTATTACTTTTTACTTCATTTCTTTCCAGTGAAAAAGTTGTTAAATGACAATCCATTATACTCTCATCTAAGGATTGATCCAAATTTTAATATCTCCTGTAGGCTAATAGCATTTGTGATTTGCTTAGGGAACTCTGATAAAAATAGAGCCTGGAAATCAGTCACAAACCAGTGTATTTATATGTGTTTTTAAAATTCCTTTAGGTTAATAGAAAGAACTCTTTGCCATCTTTTTCATAGTGCATTCCTAATCCATTCCAAGGCATTTGAGAAATCTCAATTAATAATGGTGACAGTCATGAGGAGGAATTTTTTTAAGGACCGAGAAATGCATTAGTATATTACTGCTCACCCTGAATGCAGAGGGTTACCTTTAGAACTCCAAGAATCCAGAGTTCTGGATCATATCATTTTTGGAAAAGAAGTCTAGAAAGGGATAATCTTCAAGCAAGATAATGTAGCTCCTTCCTAACAAGAAAAGTGTTTGAAGTCCTTCTTTCAGGATAGAGTCTAAACTGTACAGTAAATATAATATACTTTAAGAATTGTAGAGTATGTATATGACAGACCAGATAGACAATAGAACATCAGTCAAAGGTTCATGTTCCAGATTCAGGCAGTTATGAATTTGTTTCCAGCTCCTCCACCATACAGTAGGTGTGTAACTTCAGACTAGCCAATTTTTAAAATATTTAAACCTTAGTTTTCTAATGTATAAACTAAGATGAAGAGTATATTAATAAAAATAATTTACTTAATTCTACTATTTGCTAAGTCATGCATTATTTTAACTCAAACCTCACAACAAAACTCATAAAATAAGCAATATCATTCCCCTTTTCACATGAGAATATATTTATATTTCTTGATGCTATTATTACAAGGATTTAATGAGATAATAAAAATTATTTACAAGAGTGGCACATAGTAAATGCTTAATAAATGTTAGCTATTATCATTAAGATTTAAATTTTTTATCATTAAGATTTAAATAATGACTTCTCTATAATTCAGTAAAGGGAGAAATATTAGCTAATTCATTTAACAGCATAAAAACTTAATTCAACATTTTACTAGAAATATTTAGAAAAGCTCTTATTTAGTCTTTGATATAATCACATGATAAAATGTGACAAAGCATATCTAACTTTTTTCTCCAGAGAAGAAATTTATTTACACAAAAGACATAGTCAAAAGAACTTTTATACATCAAAAGAATTAGAAATATATTAGAAATAACTTGAGAATAAATATACCTCCTAATTTCTTTTCTCAAGGTAGTCTGTGATGACTGAAGCAGGAATATAATTTTCTTCTATAAGGCATCAACAACTTGTTTTAAAACATAATTATCATCAATTATATGCAAAATATATCCCTCTCTTAGGATAAAAATGTTACAGAGGCCTGTGAGAAACCCTTGGGAAGGTGGACTTTTGTCAGATATCCCAAGTATAAACAGCATCAATAGTTTCTAAAGAACTAACGCTAGCTTGCCTTCAGTTGAAGGAGTCATGGCTATGAGTTAGAGCTGATGCTAATAAGAAAAGAAACTGGAAGGAACAACAGAAACTCTTGGCATGCCTCTGCCGGTCTTTTCTGGGCTCTTGTGAACCAGGCCCAAGGTAATGGTCTTGGAAAATAAGTGATAACCTTACATGACTCAGGAATGAGTATTGGGTAACCTGTAGGAATACTTAACATAACAACAAGAATATAAACTATACCTATAATTAGTCATTGCAGAGATACCTTTGGTAATTGTGGAGTGCAGAGTTTTACAGATGTTCATCAAATTAAAATTATGTTGTTCAAATCTCCCGCATTTGTGGTTCTTGGCCCTGGCAACACATTAGAATCATTGAAGAGACTTCTCAAGGAAGCTCATGGCTGGGTCCATCCAGACCCATTTAATCAAAACCTCTGAATTCTCTGGCTCAGGAACAGCAAGTCCTAGGGAGGATGAATTTTTTAAAGCAACATTCATACATACATATGTCATAGCAAAAATGTTATCCTTTTTTATTATACCCTATTCTTTTATATTTTCAATTTCTCTTTTTGTTTGATAATTTTCAATTTATATATTTCATATCCTCTGCTTGTTATATTATGTGCAGTTCTTGGGGATCTACTGCCATAGTGTATGTCTGCAGACTCTTATTCATGGTGATTTTTCACACTGTTAATTTCTGGAATGGAAATGGCTTGAAATGTTAAGCTGGTACTCTCCAGGTTCAAGATAAATAGTATTTTTTCCTCCTCTTCATTAGCAAATTTTGCAAGATAATGATTTTTCCATATATTTATATTTTCAGTTACAAATTTCATGAAATGGGAGGCTTGGCTTTTAAAAGTTTTATGTACTATCCTTTGAAAAGCTAAGTAATGTTATTAGTCATTAAGAATTTAATAAAAATTAGTTTACTATCACAGTTTTCCTCTGAATGTCCAGATTAGAAAGCAACAAAAAGTTCAAGGAAGAGAAAAAAGCCAAATCTTTGAAATAATTTATTTTTTCACTCAATTTCAATCTTTGATAACATATTTTTCTTACTTGCAAATTGATTTGTATTCAATAATTTACAGTTATAGAAAAGAAAAATAAAAATACATTTAAATATATATTTAATAAGTAACTTCTATTGAAAACAACAAAATTACATGGACACTCGGATAGTTCAAAATATGTGGCTGCCACAGTGACTGTATATTTGGAAGCTTTCTTTAAACAAAGCTTTACTCAGTACTACTGAATATAAAATGTATCAATTAGGAGCTACACTCACTCAAGAGTGAGAGACAGATATGGATTCTGCACAGTGAGGCAACTCCTGGGAGATAGGGTGGTGATAATCTACAGAGCCCAGGTGGAAACCACTACAGCAGGCATACATCACATCATCTTTGTTGGACACAGTGCTTCAAATGGGATTGGACTTTAATATTTATATGTAAATAAGGTAATACATATTTAATCAGTTTCTACATTATTACAATATATATTGATAGTAAAAATATATTCAACTGTGACAAGCATGGTAGAAGGTGGCAGCTCTCAGTGGAGTAGCCGTCCCCCACCACCTACTCACACCAACTTCCTCCATCCTGCTCTGCCCCATCCCTGGCATCCCCATCTCCCTCCACATGTGACTGAGGGTAGAGTGGCCCTAACACCATCCCAGCATGAAGCCCGGGTACCTGCAGAGGCTGAATTCAGCGTCTCTTCCCTCTGCCATCCCTGAGCTGCCCTGGAAACCAAGGAGAGAGTAGCATGACCACCAACCCCACCCATGACCACAATGCTGCTACACTCATGAGGGACCCCACTGGCCAAAGCCCCATCTGCCCTCAGGCCCGTGCACCAGGAGACAAGATAAGATGACAGAGTAGAAGACCTTGAGCTCACCTCCTCCCACGAGAACACCAAAAACACAACTAACTGCTGAACAACCATCAATGAAAAAGACTGGAACCTACCAAAAAGAGATATTCTACATCCAAAGACAAAAAAGAAATCACAGCAAGATAGTAGGAGGGGCACACTCATGATATAATCAAACTCCATACCCCCCAGGGGTGGGCAACTCATAAACTGGAGAATAATTATATCACAGAAGTTCTCCCATGGGACTGAGAGTTCTGAGCCCTACATCAGGCTCCCAAGTCTCAGGGGTCTGGATGAAGAGCCCCAAGGGCATTTGGTTTGAAGTCCAGAGGGTATTGATCACAGGAGCTCCACAGGAATGGGGGAAACAGAGACACCACTCTTGGAGGACACACACAAGGTCTTGTGCACAACAGGACCCAGGGCAAAAACAGTGACTTCATAAGAGCCTGGGCCAGACCTGCCTGCTGGTCTTCGATGGTCTCCTGGGTTGAAGAGAGGTTGGCTCTGGCTCTCTCTTGGGACATAAAAGCTGGTGACAAACATATCTGGAGTATTCCTCTGAAGGCTGACATCTTGCTTGGGATATTAGCACCAAGACCTGGCCCCATCCAACAGCCTGTAGTCTCCAGTGCTCAGATCCCTCAGGCCAAACAACAAACAGGGTGGGAACACAGTCCCACTCATTAACAGACAGGCTGCCTAAAGACCTCCTGAGCTCAGAGCCACTGTAGACATGCCCATTTACATGGCCCTGCCCACTAGAGGACCAAGACACAACTCCACCCACCAGTGGGCAGGTACTGGTCCCTCCCACAAGGAAGTCTATAAAATCCTCTAGACTAGCCTCACCCACCAGGGGGCAGAAGCCAGAAGTAAGAAATATACAGTCCCATAGCTTGTGGAATTGAGTCTACAAACACATCAGAACCTACCCTGGGACCAGCTGGTACCTGAAGATTGGGTGATGAGAGGGGGGTGTACTGCTTGAACACACAGGACATCCCCCACAGAGGGACACTTCTCCCAGGTCAAGAAACATAACTAACCTTCCACATAGATAAAAATACAAATAGAAGTTCAGACAAAATGAGATGGCAGAGGAATATGTTCCAGACAAAGGAACAAGATGAAACCCCAGAAGAACAACCAGTGACGTGGAGATAGGCAGTCTACCTGAGAAAGAGTTCAGAGTAATGACTGTAAAGATGATTCAATAATTCAGGAAAAGAATGGATGCACAGAGCAAGAAGTTATAAGAAGTTTTTACAAAGAACTAGAAAAAATAAAGAACCAATCAGAGTTGAAGAATACAATAACTGCAATGAAAAATACACTAGAAAGGATTAATAGCAGAATAAATGAGGCATAAGAACAGATAAGTGAGTTGGAAGGCAGAATGATGGAAATAAATTCCTTGGAACAGAATAAAGAATGAAAAGAAATGAAGAAATCTAAGAGACCTTTGGGACAACATCAAATGCACCAGCATTTGCACTATAGGGATCCCAGAAGGAAGACAGACAGAGGGCCTGAGAAGATATTTCAATAGATAATAGCTGAAAACTTCCCTAACATGGGAAAGGAAGCAGTCACCCAAGTCTAGGAAGTGCAGAGAGTACCATTCAGGATCAACCCAAGGAGGAACATGCTAAGACACACTGTAATCAAACTGACAAATATTAAAGACAAAGAAAAAAATATTAAAAGCATCGAGAGTAAAGCAACAAAACATACAAAGGAACCCCCATAATGTTTTTTTTAACAGTTAAGGTTTATTTTTTTTCTGCTTTATAACAAATTTAATCAGTTATACATATACATATGTTCCCATATCCCCTCCCTTTTGCGTCTCCCTCCCACCCTCCCTATCCCATTTATCCAGGTGGTCACAAAGCACCGAGCTGATCTCCCTATGCTATGCGGCTGCATCCCACTAGCTATCTACCTTACGTTTGGTAGTGTATATATGTTCATGCCACTCTTTCGCTTTCTCACAGCTTACCCTTCCCCCTCCCCATATCCTCAAGTCCATTCTCTACTAGGTCTGTGTCTTTATTCCTGTCTTACCCCTATGTTCTTCATGACATTTTTTTTCTTGAATTCCATATATATGTGTCAGCATACAGTATTTGTCTTTCTCTTTCTGACTTACTTCACTCTGTATGACAGACTCTAGGTCCATAAACCTCATTACAAAAGCTCAATTTCGTTTCTTTTTATGGCTGAGTAATATTCCATTGTATATATGTGCCACATCTTCTTTATCCATGCATCCGATGATGGACACTTAGGTTGTTTCCATCTCTGGGCTATTGTAAATAGGGCTGCAATGAACATTTTGGTACATGACTCTTTTTGAATTATGGTTTTCTCAGGGTATATGCCCAGTAGTGGGATTGCTGGGTCATATGGTAGTTCTATTTGTAGTTTTTTAAGGAACCTCCATACCGTTCTCCATAGTGGCTGTACCAATTCACGTTCCCACGAGCAGTGCAAGAGTGTTCCCTTTTCTCCACACCCTCTCCAGGATTTATTGTTTCTAGATTTCTTGATGATGGCCATTCTGACTGGTGTGAGATGATATCTCATTGTAGTTTTGATTTGCATTTCTCTAATGAGTAAAGATGTTGAGCATCCTTTCATGTGTTTGTTGACAGTCTGTATATCTTCTGTGGAGAAATGTCTATTTAGGACTTCTGCCCATTTTTGGATTGGGTTGTTTTTTTGTTATTGAGCTGCATTAGCTGCTTATAAATTTTGGAGATTAATCCTTTGTCACTTGCTTCATTTGCAAATATTTTCTCCCATTCTGAGGGTTGGCTTTTGGTCTTGTTCATGGATTCCTTTGCTGTGCAAAAGCTTTGAAGTTTCATTAGGTCCCATGTGTTTATTTTTGTCTTTATTTCCATTTCTCTAGGAGGTGGGTCCAAAAGGATTTTGCTGTGATTTATGTCATAGAGTGTTCTGCCTATGTTTTCCTCTAAGAGTTTGATAGTGTCTGGCCTTTTAGGTCTTTAATCCATTTTGAGCTTATTTTTGTGTATGGTGTTACGGAGTGATCTAATCTCATAATTTTACATGTCCCTGTCCAGTTTTCCCAGCACCACTTATTGAAGAGACTGTCCTTTCTCCACTGTACATTCCTGCCTCCTTTATCAAAGATAAGGTGACCATATGTGTGTGGGTTTATCTCTGAGCTTTCTATCCTGTTCCATTGATCTATCTTTCTGTTTTTGTGCCAGTACCATACTGTCTTGATTACTGTAGCTTTGTAGTATAGTCTGAAGACAGGGAGCCTGATTCCTCCAGCTCCATTTTTCTTTCTCAAGATTGCTTTGGCTATTCGGGGTCTTTTGTGTTTCCATACAAATTGTGAAATTTTTTGTCCTAGTTCTGTGAAAAATGCCAGTGGTAGTTTGATAGGGATTGCATTGAATCTGTAGATTGCTTTGGGTAGTAGAGTCATTTTCACAATGTTGATTCTTCCAATCCAAGAACATGGTACATCTCTCCATCTATTTGTATCATCTTTAATTTCTTTCATCAGGGTCTTATAATTTTCTGCATACAGGTCTTTTGTCTCCTTAGGTAGGTTTATTCCTAGATATTTTATTCTTTTTGTTGCAATGGTAAATGGGAGTGTATCCTTGATTTCACTTTCAGATTTTTCATCATTAGTATATAGGAATGCCAGAGATTTCTGTGCATTAATTTTGTATCCTGCTACTTTACCAAATTCATTGATTAACTCTAGTAGTTTTCTGGTAGCATCTTTAGGATTCTCTATGTATAGTATCATGTCATCTGCAAACAGTGACAGATTTACTTCTTCTTTTCTGATTTGGATTCCTTTTATTTCCTTTTCTTCTCTGATTGCTGTGGCTAAAACTTCCAAAACCATGTTGAATAAGAGTGGTGAGAGTGGGCATCCTTGTCTTGTTCCTGATCTTAGTTGAAATGATTTCAGTTTTTCACCATTGAGGACAATGTTGGCTGTGGTTTTGTCATATATGGCCTTTATTATGTTGAGGAAAGTTCCCTCTATGCCTACTTTCTGCAGGGTTTTTATCATAAATGGGTGTTGAATTTTGTCGAAAGCTTTCTCTGCATCTACTGAGATGATCATATGGTTTTTCTCCTTCGATTTGTTAATATGGTGTATCACATTGATGGATTTGCATATATTGAAGAATCCTTGCATTCCTGGAATAAACCCCACTTGATCATGGTGTACGATCCTTTTAATGTGCTGTTGGATTCTGTTTGCTAGTATTTTGTTGAGGATTTTTGCATCTATGTTCATCACTGATATTGGTCTGTAGTTTTCTTTCTTTGTGACATCCTTGCCTGGTTTTGGTATCAAGGTGATGGTGGCCTCGTAGAATGAGTTTGGGAGTGTTCCTCCCTCTGCTATATTTTGGAAGAGTTTCAGAAGGATAGGTGTTAGCTCTTCTCTAAATGTTTGATAGAATTCGCCTGTGAAGCCATCTGCTCCTGGGCTTTTGTTTGTTGGAAGATTTTTTTATCACAGTTTCAATTTCCGTGCTTGTGATTGGTCTGTTCATATTTTCTATTTCTTCCTGATTCAGTCTTGGCAGGTTGTGCATTTCTAAGAATTTGTCCATTTCTTCCAGGTTGTCCATTTTATTGGCATAGAGTTGTTTGTAGTAATCTCTCATGATCTTTTGTATTTCTGCAGTGTCAGTTGTTACTTCTCCTTTTTCATTTCTAATTCTATTGATTTGAGTCTTCTCCCTTTTTTTCTTGATGAGTCTGGCCAATGGTTTATCAATTTTGTTTATCTTCTCAAAGAACCGGCTTTTAGTTTTATTGATCTTTACTATTGTTTCCTTCATTTCTTTTTCATTTATTTCTGATCTGATCTTTATGATTTCTTTCCTTCTGCTAACTTTGGGCGTTTTTTGTTCTTCTTTCTCTAATTGCTTTAGGTGCAGGATCAGGTTGTTTACTCGAGATGTTTCCTGTTTCTTAAGGTAGGATTGTATTGCTATAAACTTCCCTCTGAGAACTGCTTTTGCTGCATCCCATAGGTTTTGGGTCGTCGTGTCTCCATTGTCATTTGTTTCTAGGTATTTTTTAATTTCCTCTTTGATTTCTTCAGTGATCACTTCATTATTAAGTAGTGTATTGTTTAGCCTCCATGTGTTTGTATTTTTTACAGCTCTTTTCCTGTAATTGATACCTAGTCTCATAGCATTGTGGTCAGAAAAGATACTTGATACAATTTCAATTTTCTTAAATTTACCAAGGCTTGATTTGTGACCCAAGATATGATCTATCCTGGAGAATGTTCCATGAGCACTTGAGAAAAATGTGTATTCTGTTGTTTTTGGATGCAATGTCCTACAAATATCAATTAAGTCCATCTTGTTTAATGTATCATTTAAAGCTTGGGTTTCCTTATTGATTTTCATTTTGAATGATCTGTCCTTTGGTGAAAGTGGGGTGTTAGGGTCCCCTACTATGATTGTGTTACTGTCGATTTCTCCCTTTATGGCTGTTAGTATTTGCCTTATGTATTGAGGTGCTCCTCTGTTGGGTGCATAAATATTTACAATTGTTATATCTTCTTCTTGGATTGATCCCTTGATCATTATGTAGTGTCCTTCTTTGTCTCTTCTAGTAGTCTTTATTTTAAAGTCTATTTTGTCTGATATGAGAATTGCTACTCCAGCTTTCTTTTGGTTTCCATTTGCATGGAATATCTTTTTCCATCCCCTTACTTTCAGTCTGTATGTGTCTCTAGGTCTGAAGTGGGTCTCTTGTAGACAACATATATATGGGTCTTGTTTTTGTATCCATTCAGCCAATCTGTGTCTTTTGGTGGGAGCATTTAGTCCATTTACATTTAAGGTAATTATCGATATGTATGTTCCTATTACCATTTTCTTAATTGTTTTGGGTTCGTTATTGTAGGTATTTTACTTCTGCTGTGTTTCTTGCCTAGAGAAGTTCCTTTAGCATTTGTTGTTAAGCTGGTTTGGTGGTGCTGAACTCTCTCAGCTTTTGCTTGTCTGTAAAGGTTTTAATTTCTCCATCAAATCTGAATGAGATCCTTGCTGGGTAGAGTAATCTTGGTTGCAGGTTTTTCTCCTTCATCACTTTAATTATGTCCTGCCACTCCCTTCTGGCTTGTAGAGTTTCTGCTGAGAGATCAGCTGTTATCCTGATGGGGATTCCCTTGTGTGTTATTTGTTGTTTTTGTCTTGCTGATTTTAATATGATTTCTTTAATTTTTGACAGTTTGATTAATATGTGTCTTGGCATATTTCTCCTTGGATTTATTCTGTATGGGACTCTCCGTGCCTCCTGGACTTGATTAACTATTTCCTTTCCCATATTAGGGAAGTTTTCAACTATAATCTCTTCAAATATTTTCTCAGTCCCTTTCTTTTTCTCTTCTTCTTCTGGAACCCCTATAATTCGAATGTGGGTGCATTTAATGTTGTCCCAGAGGTCTCTGAGACTGTCCTCTGTTCTTTTCATTCATTTTTCTTTATTTTGCTCTGCATCAGTTATTTCCACTATTTTATCTTCCACCTCAGTTATCCGTTCTTCTGCCTCAGTTATTCTGCTATTGATCCCATCTAGAGTATTTTTCATTTCATTTATTGTGTTTTTAATCGATGCTTGATACATCTTTAGTTCTTCTAGGTCCTTGTTAACTGTTTCTTGCATTTTCTCTATTCTATTTCCAAGATTTTGGATCTCGGAAATAGAACCTTGGATCATCTTTACTATCATTATTCTGAATTCTTTTTCAGATAGACTGCCTAGTACCTCTTCATTTGTTAGGTCTGGTGGGTTTCTATCTTGCTCCTTCTCCTGCTGTGTGTTTTCCTGTCTTCTCATTTTGCTTATGTTACTGTGTTTGGGGTCTCCTTTTTGCAGGCTGCAGGTTCGTAGTTCCCATTGTTTTTGGTGTCTGTCCCCAGTGGCTAAGGTTGGTTTAGTGGGTTGTGTAGGCTTCCTGGTGGAGGGGACTCGTGCCTGTGTTCTGGTGGATGAGGCTGGATCTTGTCTTTCTGGTGGGCAGGTCCACGTCTGGTGGTGTGTTTTGGGGTGTCTGCGGACTTTTTATGATTTTAGGCAGCCTCTCTGCTAATGGGTGGGGTTGTGTTCCTGTCTTGCTAGCTGTTTTGCATAGGGTGTCCAGCACTGTAGCTTGCTGGTCATTGAGTGAAGCTGGGTGTTGGTGTTGAGATGGAGATCTCTGGAAGATTTTCGCCATTTGATATTATGTGGAGCTGGGAGGTCTCTTGTGGACCAGTGTCCTGAAGTTGGCTCTCCCACCTCAGAGGCACAGCACTGACTCCTGGCTCCTCAATTTGGGATGATTTGTTGTCTATTCATGTATTCCACAGATGCAGGGTACATCAAGTTGATTGTGGAGCTTTAATCCACTGCTTCTGAGGCTGCTGGGAGAGATTTCCCTTTCTCTTCTTTGTTCTCACAGCTCCTGGGTCTCAGCTTTGGATTTGGCCCTGCCTCTGCCTGTAGGTCGCCGGAGGGCATCTGTTCTTCGCTCAGACAGGACAGGGTTAAAGGAGCAGCCTCTTTGGGGACTCTGGCTCACTCAGGCCGGGGGGGAGGGAGGGGCACAGGGTGCGGGGCGAGCCTGCAGTGGCAGAGGCCGGCGTGACGTTGCACCAGCCCGAGGCACGCCGTGCGTTCTCACAGGGAAGCCTTCCCTGGATCCCGGGACCCTGGCAATGATGGGCTGCACAGGCTCCCGGAAGGGCGGCGTGGACAGTGACCTGCGCTCGCACACAGGCCTCTTGGCGGTGGCAGCAGCAGCCCCAGCGTCCCACGCCTGTCTCTGGGGTCCACACTTTTAGCCCGGCTCGCGCCCGTCTCTGGAGCTCCTTTAAGCAGCGCTCTTAATCCCCTCTCCTCACGCACCAGGAAACCAAGAGGGAAGAAAAAGTCTCTTGCCTCTTCGGCTGCTCAAGAGTTTTCCCGGACTCCCTCCCGGCTAGCTGTGGTGCATTAGCCCCCTTCAGGCTGAGTTCTCGCCGCCAGCCTCAGTCCTCTCCCTGCGCTCTGACCGAAGCCTGAGCCTCAGCTTCCAGAGCCGCCCGCCCCAGCAGGCGAGCAGACAAGCCTCTCGGGCTGGTGAGTGCCAGTCGGCACCGATCCTCTGTGTGGGAATCTCTCTGCTTTGCCCTACCCAGGTATGTGGGGAGTTTCTTGCCTTTTGGGAGGTCTGAGGTCTTCTGCCAGCGTTCAGTAGGTGTTCTGTAGGAGTTGTTCCACGTGTAGCTGTATTTCTGGTGTATCTGTGGGGAGGAAGGTGATCTCTGCATCTTACTCTTCCGCCATCTTCCCCGGAAGTCTCCCCCCATAATGTTATCAGCTGATTTTTCAGCAGAAACCCTGCAGACCAGAAGGGAGTGGCATGATATACTTAAAGTGATTAAAGGGAAAAACCTACAACCAAGAATACTCAGCAAGGCTCTCGTTCAGATTTGACAGAGAAATCAAAAGCTTTACAGACAAGCAAAAGCTAAGAGAATTCAGCACCACCAAACCAGCTCTACAACAAATGCTAAGGAACTTCCCTAGGAATAAAAGAAAAGGCCACAACTAGAAACAAGAAAATTATGAATGGGAAAGCTCACTGGTAAAGGAAAAACATCCAGTAAAGGTAGGAAATTATCCACACACACATATGATATCTAAATCAATAATCATGAGAATAGGAGAGTACAAATGCAGGATACTGGAAATGCATTTGAAATTAAGAGATCAGCAGCTTAAACCAATTATGTATATATATATAGATTGCTATATCAAAACCTCATGGTAACCGCAAAACAAAATATAGATATACACACAAATAAGAAAAAGGAATCCAAACACAAAACTAAAAATAGTCATCAAATCACAAGAGAACAAAAGAGTAAAGGCAGAAAAAAAGACCTACAAAAACAAATTCAAAACAATTAACAAAATGGCAGTAAGAACATACATATCAATAATTACCTAAAACATAAATGGATTAATGCTCCAACCAAAAGACGTAGACTGGCTGCAGGGATACAAAAACAAGACCCGTATGTATGCTGTCTACAAGAGACCCACTTCAGACCTAGGGACACATACAGACTGAAAGTGAGGGAATGGAAAAAGTTATTCCATGCAAATGTAAATCAAAAGAAAGCTGGAGTAGCAATACTCACACCAGACAAGATAGACTTTGAAATAAAGACTGTTGCAAGAGACAAAGGATGACACTACATAATGATCAAGTGATCAATCCAAGAAGGTATAACAATTATATATGCACCCAACATAGGAGCACCTCAGTATATAAGGCAAATATTAACAGCCATAAAAGGAGAAATCAACAGTAACACAATACTAGTGGGGGATTTTAATACCCTATTTACATCACACAGACAGAAAATCAGTAAGGAATAACAAGACTTAAATGACACATTAGGCCAGATGCACTTAATTGTTATTTATAAGCATTCCATCTCAAAGCAGCAGAATACACATTCCTTTTAAGTGCACATAGGACATTCTGCAGGATAGATCACATGCTGGGCAACAAAGAGAGCCTTGGTAAATTTAAGAAAATTGAAATCATATAAAGCATCTTTTCCAACCAAAACGCTATGAGATTAGAAATTAACTACAAGAAAAAACCTGCAAAAAACAAACACATGGAGGCTAAACAATATGCTACTAAGAAACCAATGAATCACTGAAAAACTCAAAGGAAATCAAAAAATACCTAGAGAAAAATGACAATGAAAACACAACGATCCAAAACCTATGGGATTCAGCAAAAGCAGCTCTAAGAGGGCAGTTTATAGCAATACAATCTTACCTTAAGACACAAGAAAACTCTCAAACAAACTAACATTACACCTAAAGCAACTAAAGAGCAACAAACAAAATCCAAAGTTAGAAGGAAAGAAATGATAAAGACCAGAGCAGAAATAAATGAAATAGAAACTAGGAAAGATCAACAAAACTAAAAACTGCTTCTTGGAAAGATACAAAATTGATGAAACTTGAGCCAGACTGATTAAGAAAAAAGAGGTAATACACAGGTAATAAAATTAGAAATGAAAAAGAAGAAGTTAAAATGGACACCACAGAAATACAAAGGATCATAAGAGACTACTACAAGCAACTATATGCCAATAAAATGGACAACCTAGAAGAAATGGACAAATTCTTAGAAAGGTACGATCTCCCAAGACTGAACCAGGAAGAAATAGAAAATAGGAAGAGACCAATAACAAGAACTGAAATTGAAACTGTTATTAAAACTCCCAACAAACAAAAGTCCAGGACCAGATGGCCTCACAGGTGAATTCTACCAAACATTTACACAAGAATTAAACCGATACTTCTGAAACCATTCCGAAAAACTGCAGAGAAAGGAACACTACCAAACTTATTCTACAACGCCACCATCACCCTGATACCAAAATCAGACTAATACACGAGAAAAAAAGAAAATGATAGGCCAATATAGCTGATGAATAGACGCAAAAATACTGAACAAAATACTAGCAAACTGAATCTAACAATACATTAAAAGGACCATACACCATGATCAAGTTTGCCCCAAGGATGCAGGATTTCTTAATATCCGCAAATCAAACAGTGTGATACACCACATTAACACATGGAAGAATTAAAAACCATATGATCATCTCAATAGATGCAGAAAAAGCTTTTGATGAAATTCAACATCCATTTATGATAAAACTCTCCAGAAAGTGGGCATACAGGGAACATACCTGAACATAAAAAAGGCCATATATAACAAACTTACAGCTAACATCATACTCAATGGTGAAAACCTGAAAGCATTTCCTCTAAGATCAGGAAAAAGACAAGAATGTCCACCTTCGCTACTTTTATATAACACAGTATTGAAAGTCCCAGCTACGGCAATCAGAGAAATAAAAGGAATCCAAATTGGAAAAGCAGCAAAACTGTCACTGCTTGAAGATGACATAATACTATACATAAAGAATCCTAAAGATGCTACCAGAAAACTACTAGACCTCATCAATGAATTTGGTAAAGTTGAATTACAGATACAAAATTGATATAAAAAATCTG
This sequence comes from Mesoplodon mirus, assembly GCF_964341445.2. Lineage (NCBI taxonomy): Eukaryota > Metazoa > Chordata > Mammalia > Artiodactyla > Ziphiidae > Mesoplodon > Mesoplodon mirus. The sequence goes on from NC_138984.1 coordinate 95,484,216, forward strand.
TTGCATCTCTATACACTAACAACCAAAGATCAGAAAAAGAAATTAAAGAATCTATCCCATTTACCACCACATCAAAAAGAATAAAATACCTAGGAATAAACCCACCTGGGGAGGAAAAGACCTGTACTCTGAAAACTATAAGATGCTGATGAAAGAAATCAAAGAAGACACAAATAGATGGAAACATATACCATGTTGTTGGATTGGAAGAATCAATATTGTCAAAATGACTGTACTACCCAAGGCAATCTACAGATTCAGTGCAATTCCTATCAAATTACCAATTTCATTTTTCACAGAACTATAACAAAATGAATGTCCAAAGCAATCTTGAGAAAGAAAAACGGAGCTGGAAGCATCAGGCTCCCTGACTACAAAGCTATAGTCATCAAAAGAATATGGTACTGGCACAAAAACAGAAATATAGATCAATGGAACAGGACAGAGAGCCCAGAAACAAACCCACGTACCTATGGTCAATTAATCTATAACAAAGGAGGCAAGACTATACAATGGAGAAAATGGAGTCTCTTCAATAAATGGTGATGGGAAAACTAGACATCTACTTGTAAAAGAATGAAATTAGAACATTCTTTAACACCATACACAAGAATAAATTCAAAATGGATTAAAGACCTAAATGTAAGACCTGACACTATAAAACTCTTAGAGGAAAACACAGAAAGAACACTCTTTGATATAAATTGCAGCAAGGTCTTTTTTGATCTGTCTCCTAGACTAATGGAAATAAAAACAAACAAAAGGGGTCTAATTAAACTGCAAAGCTTTTTCACAGCAAAGGAAACCATAAGGAAAATAAAAAGACAACCCAGTGAATGGATAAAAATATTTGCAAATGACATAACTGACAAAGGATTAATCTCCAAAATCTACGAACACCTCATGCAGCTCAATATCAAAAAACAAACAACCCAATCAAAAAATGGGCAGAATATCTAAAAAGACATTTCTCCAAAGAAGACATACAGATGGCCAACAAGCATGTGGAAAGAGGCTTATCATCACTAATTATTAGAGAAATGCAAATCAAAACTACAATGAGGTATCACCTCACACTGGTCAGAATGGCCAACATCAAAAAGTCTACAGGAGGAGCTTCAAGATGGCAGAAGAGTAAGATGTGGAGATCACCTTCCTCCCCGCAAATACATCAGAAATACATCTACATGGGGAACAACTCTTACAGAACACCGACTGAACGCTGGCAGAAGACCTCAGACCTCCCAAAAGGCAAGAAACTCGCCACGTACCTGGGTAGGGCAAAAGAAAAAAGAAAACACAGAGACAAAAGAATAGGGATGGGACCTGCACCAGTGGGAGGGAGCCGTGAAGGAGGAAAGGTTTCCACACACTAGAAGCCCCTTCACGGGTGGAGAATGCGGGTGGCGGAGGGGGGAAGCTTTGGAGCCACGGAGGAGAGCGCAGCAACAGGGGTGCAGAGGGCAAAGCGGAGAGATTCCCACACAGAGGATCGGTGCCAACCAGCACTCACCAGCCCGAGAGGCTTGTCTGCTCACCTGCCAGGGCGGGTGGGGGCTGGGAGCTGAGGCTCAGGCTTTGGAGGTCAGATCCCAGGGAGAGGACTGGGGTTGGCTGCGTGAACAGAGCCTAAAGGGGGCTAGTGCACCACGGCTAGCCGGGAGGGAGTCCGGGAAAAGATCTGGAACTGCTGAAGAGACAAGAGACTTTTTCTTGCCTCTTTGTTTCCTGGTGCACGAGGAGAGGGGATTAAGAGCTCTGCTTAAAGGACCTACAGAGGGGCACAAGCCGCGGCTATCAGCGCGGACCCCAGAGACAGGCAAGAGACGCTAAGGCTGCTGCTGCAGCCACCAAGAAGCCTGTGTGCAAGCACAGGTCACTCACCACACCTCCCCTCCCAGGAGCCTGTGCAGCCCGCCACTGCCAGGGTCCCGTGATCCAGGGACAACTTCCCCAGGAGAACACATGGCGCACCTCAGGCTGGTGCAACATCATGGAAGCCTCTGCCACAGCAGGCTCACCCCGCATCTGAACCCCTCCCTCCCCCCGGCCTGAGTAAGCCAGAGCCACCGAAGCAGCTGTTCCTTTAACCCAGTCCTGGCTGAGCAAGAACACACGCCCTCAGGCGATCTACATGCAGAGGTGGAGCCAAATCCAAAGCTGAGCCCCAGGAGCTGTGTGAACAAAGAAGAGAAAGGGAAATTCCTCCCAGCAGCCTCAGGAGCAGCAGATTAAATCTCCAGAATCAACTTTATGTGCCCTGCATCTGTGGAATACCTGAATAGACAACGAACCATCACAAATTGAGGAGGTGGACTGTGGGAGCAATGATATATATATATTTTCCCCCCTTTTTCTCTTTTTGTGACTGTGTATGCGTATGCTTCTGTGTGTGATTTTGTCTGTATAGCTTTGCTTTCACCATTTGTCCTAAGGTTCCGTCTGTCCGTTTCTTTTGTTTGTTTTTTTTTAGTATAGTTTTCAGCACTTGTTATCATTGGTGAATTTGTTTTTTGGTTTGGTTGTTCTTTCTATCTTTTTAATTACTTTAAAAAATTTTTTTAATAATTATTTTTTGTTTTTTATTTTAATAGCTTTTTAATTTTATTTTATCTTATCTTTTTCTTTCTTTCTTTTTTTCTCCCTTTTATTCTGAGCCATGTGGATGACAGGCTCCTGGTGCTCCAGCCAGGTGTCAGGTCTGTGCCTCTGAGGTGGGAGAGCCAAGTTCAGGACATTGGTTCACCAGAGACCTCCAAGCTCCACGTAATATCAAACAGCGAAAATCTCCCAGAGATCTTCAACGCCAAGACACAGCTCCACTCAACAACCAGCAAGTTAGAGTGCTGGATATCCTATGACAAACAACTAGCAAGACAGGAACACAACCCCACCCATTAGCAGAGAGGATATCTAAAATCACAATAAGGTCACACACACACAGCACACAACCAGATGTGGACCTGCCCACTAGAAAGACAAAATCCAGCCTCATCCACCAGAACACAGGCACTAGTCCCCTCCACCAGGAAGCCTACACAAACCACTGAACCAACCTTAGTCACTGGGGACAGACACCAAAAACAATGGGAACTACGAACCTGCAGCCTGCGAAAAGGAGACCCCCAAACACAGTAACTTAAGCAAAATGAGAAGAAAAAGAAACACACAGCAGAGGAAGGAGCAAGTTAAAAACCCACCACACCTAACAAATGAAGAGGAAATAGGCAGTCTACCTAAAAAAGAATTCAGAATAATGATAGTAAAGATGATCCAAAATTTGGAAATAGAATGGAGAAAATAAAAGAAATGTTTAACAAGGATCTAGAAAAACTAAAGAGCAAACAAACAATCATGAACAACACAATAAATGAAATTAAAAATTCTCTACAAGGGATCAATAGCAGAATAACTGAGGCAGAAGAACGGATAAGTGACCTGGAAGATAAAATAGTGGAAATAACTACTGCAGAGCAGAATGAAGAAAAAAGAATGAAAATAATTGAGGACAGTCTCAGAGACCTCTGGGACAATATTAAACGCACCAACATTCGAATTTTAGGGGTCCCAGAAGAAGAAGAGAAAAAGAAAGGGATTGAGAAAATATTTGAAGAGCTTATAGTTCAAAACTTCCTTAATACGGGAAAGGAAATAGTTAATCAAGTCCAGGAAGCACAGAGAGTCCCATACAGGATAAATCCAAGGAGAAACACGCCAAGACACATATTAATCAAACTATCAAAAATTAAATACAAAGAACAAATATTAAAGGCAGCAAGGGAAAAGCAACAAATAACATACAAGGGAATCCCCATAAGGTAACCAACTGATCTTTCAGCAGAAACTCTGCAAGCCAGAAGGGAGTGGCAGGACATATTTAAAGTGATGAAAGGGAAAAACCTTCAACCAAGATTACTCTATCCAGCAAGGATCTCATTCATATTTGATGGAGAAATTAAAACCTTTACAGACAAGCAAAAGCTAAGAGAATTCAGCACCACCAAACCAGCTTTAAAACAAATGCTAAAGCAACTGCTCTAGGCAAGAAACACAAGAGGAGGAAAAGGCCTACAATAACAAACCCAAAACAATTAAGAAAATGGGAATAGGAACATACATATCAATAATTACCTTAAATGTAAATGGATTAAATGCTCCAACCAAAGGACATAGGCTGGATGAATGGATACAAAAACAAGACCTGTATATATGATGTCTACAAGAGACCAACTTCAGACCTAGGGACACATACAGACTGAAAGTGAGAGGATGGAAAGAGATATCCTTGATATTCCTGATATCAAGATATTCTTGATATTCTTGATATTCCATGCAAATGGAAATCAAAAGAAAGCTGGAGTAGCAATTCTCATATCAGACAAACTACACAAACAAAGGCTATTACAAGAGACAAAAAAGGACACTACATAATGATCAAGGGATCAATGCAAGACGAAGATATAACAATTGTAAATATTTATGCACCCAACATAGGAGCACCTCAATACATAAGGCAAATACTAACAGTCATAAAAAGGGAAATCAAAAGTAACACAATCATAGTAGGGGACTTTAACAACCCACTGTCACCAATGGACAGATCATCCAAAATGAAAATAAATAAGTTAACACAAGCTTTAAATGATACATTAAACAAGATGGACTTAATTGATATTTATAGGACATTCCATCCAAAAACAACAGAATACACTTTCTTCTCAAGTGCTCATAGAACATTCTCCAGGACAGATAATATCTTGGGTCACAAATCAAGCCTTGGCAAATTTAAGAAAATTGAAATCATATCAAGTATCTTTTCTCACCACAACGTTATTAGACTAGGTATCAATTACAGGAAAAAAATCTGTAAAAAATACAAACACATGGAGGCTAAACAATACACTGCTTAATAACCAAGCGATCACCGAAGAAATCAAAGAGGAAATAAAAGAATACATAGAAACATATGACAACAAAAACACAACGACCCAAAGCCTATGGGATGAAGCAAAAGCAGTTCTAAGAGGGCCATTTATAGCAATACAATCCTACCTTAAGAAACAAGAAACATCTCAAATAAACAACCTAACCTTGCACCTAAAGCAATTAGAGATAGAAGAACAAAAAAAAACCCAAAGCCAGCAGAAGGAAAGAAATCATAAAGATCAGATCAGAATGAAATAGAAATGAAGGAAATGATAGCAAAGATCAATAAAACTAAAAGCTGGTTCTTTGAGAAGATAAACAAAATTGATAAACCATTAGCCAGACTCATCAAAAAAAAAAAAAAGGAAGAAGACTCCAATCAGTAGAATTAGAAATGAAAAAGGGGAACTAACAACTGACACTGCAGAAATACAAAAGATCATGAGAGATTACTACAAGCAACTCTATGCCAATAAAATGGACAACCTGGAAGAATGGACAAATTCTTAGAAGTGCGCAACCTTCCGAGACTGAACCAGGAAGAAACAGAAAATATGAACAGAAAAATCACAAGCACTGAAATTGAAACTATGATTAAAAATCTTCCCACAAACAAAAGCCCAGGAGCAGATGGCTTCACAGGCGACTTCTATCAAACATTTAGAGAAGAGCTAACACCTATCCTTCTCAAACTCTTCCAAAATAGAGCAGAGGGAGGAATACTCCCAAACTCATTCTACGAGGCCACCATCACCCTGATACGAAAACCAGGCAAAGATGTCACAAAAAAAGAAAACTACAGACCAATATCACTGATGAACATAGATGCAAAAATCCTCAACAAAATACTAGCAAACAGAATCCAACAGCACATTAAAAAGATCATACACCAGGATCAAGTGGGGTTTATCCCAGGAATGCAAGGACTCTTCAATATATGCAAATCCATCAATGTGATACACCATATTAACAAATAGAAGGAGAAAAACCATATGATCATCTCAATAGATGAAGAGAATGCTTTTGACAAAATTCCACACCCATTTATGATAAAACCATCCAGAAAGTAGGCACAGAGGGAAGTTACCTCAACATAATAAAGGCCATATATGAAAAACCCACAGTCAACATCGTCCTCAATGGTGAAACACTGAAACCATTTCCACTAAGATCAGAAACAAGACAAGGTGGCCCACTCTCACCACTATCATTCAACATAGTTTTGGAAGTTTTAGCCACAGCAATCAGAGAAGAAAAAGAAATAAAAGGAATACAAATCAGAAAAGAAGAAGTAAAGCTGTCATTGTTTGCAGATGACATGATACTATACATAGAGAATCCTAAAGATGCTACCAGAAAACTACTAGAGCTAATCAATGAATTTGGTAAAGTAGCAGGATACAAAATTAATGCACAGAAATCTCTGGCATTCCTATACACTAATGATGAAAAATCTGAAACTGAAATCAAGAAAACACTCCCATTTACCATTGCAACAAAAAGAATAAAATACCTAGGAATAAACCTACCTAAGGAGACAAAAGACCTGTATGCAGAAAACTATAAGACACTGATGAAAGAAATTAAAGATGATACAAACAGATGGAGTGATATACCATGTTCTTGGTTTGGAAGAGTCAACATTGTGAAAATAACTATACTACCCAAGCAATCTACAGATTCAATGCAATCCCTATCAAACTACCACTGGCCTTTTTCACAAAACTAGGCCAAAAAAGTTCACAATTTGTATGGAAAAACGAAAGACCCCGAATAGCCAAAGCAATCTTGAGAAAGAAAAATGAAGCTGGCGGAATCAGGCTCCCAGACTTCAGACTATACTACAAAGCTACAGTAATCAAGACAGTACGGTACTGGCACAAAAACAGAAATACAGATAAATGGAACAGGACAGAAAGCCCAGAGATAAACCCACACACATATGGTCACCTTATCTTTGATAAAGGAGGAAAGAATATACAATGGAGAAAAGACAACCTCTTCAATAAGTGGTGCTGGGAGAACTGGACAGCTACATGTAAAGAATGAAATTAGAACACTCCTTAACACCATACAAAAATAAACTCAAAATGGATTAAGGACCTAATGTAAGGCAGACATTATCAAACTCTTAGAGGAAAACATAGGCAGAACTCTCTATGACATAAATCACAGCAAGATCCTTTTTGACCCACCTCCTAGAGAAATGGAAATAAAATCAAAAATAAACAAATGAGACCTAATGAAACAAAAGCTTTTTCACAGCAAAGGAAACCATAAACAAGACGAAAAGACAACCCTCAGAATGGGATAAAATATTTGCAAATGAAGCAACTGACAAAGGATTAATCTTCAAAATTTATAAGCAGCTCACCATCAATATCAAAAAACAAACAGCCCAATCCAAAACTGGGCAGAAGACCTAAGTAGATATTTCTCCAAAGAAGATATACAGATTGCCAACAAACACATGAAAGAATGCTCAACGTCATTAATCATTAGAGAAATGCAAATCAAAACTACAATGCGATATCATCTCACACTGGTCAGGATGGCCATCATCAAAAAATCTAGAAACAATAAATGCTGGAGAGGGTGTGGAGAAAAGGGAACCCTCTTGCACTGTTGGTGGTAATGTAAATTGATACAGCCACTATGCAGAACAGTATGGAGGTTCCTTAAAAAACTAAAAATAGGGCTTCTCTGGTGGTGCAGTGTTTGAGAGTCCGCCTGCTGATGCAGGGGACACGGGTTCGTGCCCTGGTCTGGTAGGATCCCACATGCCACAGAGTGGCTGGGCCCGTGAGCCATGGCCGCTGAGCCTGTGTGTCCGGAGCCTGTGCTCCGCAACGGGAGAGGCCACAACAGTGAGAGGCCAGTGTACCGCAAAAGAAAAAAACAAAAAACTAGAAATAGAACTACCATACAACCCAGCAATCCCACTACTGTGCATATACCCTGTGAAAACCATAATTCAAAAATAGTCATGTACCACAATGTTCATTGCATCTCTATTTACAATAGCCAGGACATGGAAGCAACCTAGGTGTCCATCGACAGATGAATGGATAAAGAGGATGTGGCACATATGTACAATGGAATATTACTCAGCCATAAAAAGATACAACATTCAGTTATTTGTAGTGAGGTGGATGGACCTAGAGTCTGTCATACCAAGTGAAGTAAGTCAGAAAGAGAAAAACAAATACTGTATGCTAACACATATATATGGAATCTAAAAAAAAATTTAAAAAGGTCATGAAGAACCTAGGGTCAAGATGGGAATAAAGATGCAGACCTACTAGAGAATGGACTTGAGGACACGGGCAGGGGGAAGGGTAAGCTCGGACAAAGTGAGAGAGTGGTAGTCTATATATGGACATATATACACTACCAAAGGTAAAATAGATAGCTAGTGGGAAGCAGTTGCATAGCACAGGGAGATCAGCTCGGTGCTTTGTGATCAGCTAGAAGGGTGGGATTGGGAGGGTGGGAGGGAAGGAGATGCAAGAGGGAAAAGATATGGGGATATATGTATATATATAACTGATTCACTTTGTTATAAAACAGAAACTACCACACCATTGTAAAGCAATTATATTCCAATAAAAATGTTTTAAAAAATTAAGGTAAAGAATAAGGTATTTAAAAAAAAGAAAAAGACACTTGCTCCCCAATGTTCATTGCAGCACTATGTACAATAGCCAGGTCATGGAAGCAACCTAAATGACCATCGACAGACGAATGGATAAAGAAGATGTGGTACATATATACAATGGAATATTACTCAGCTATAAAAAGGAATGAACTTGGGTCATTTGTAGAGATGTGTATGCATCTAGAAAGTGTCATACATAGTGAAGTATGTCAGAAAGAGAAAAACAAATATCATATATTAACACATATATGTGGAACGTAGAAAATGGTACAGATGAACCGGTTTGCAGAGCAGAAATTGAGACACAGAAGTAGAGAACAAACGTATGGACACCAAGGGGGGGAAAGCGGCAGGGGGTGAGGGTGGTGGTGGTGGGATGAATTGGGAGATTGGGACTGACATGTATACAGTGATGTGTATAAAATGGATGACTCATAAGAAAATAATAAATAAACATTTTTTTAAAAAAAGTCTACAAACAATAAATCTTGGAGAGGGTGTGGAGAAAAAGGAACCTTCCTACCCTGTTGGTGCGAATGTAAACTACTGTGGAGAACAGTATGGCGGTTCTTGAAAAAACTAAAAACAGAGCCACCATATGATCCTCCAATTTCACTCCTGGGCATGTATCTGGAGAAAACCATAATTTGAAAATATACATGCACCCCAATGCTCATAGCAGTACTATTTACAATAGCTAAGACATGGAAGCAACCTCAACGTCCATCAACAGATGAATGGATAAAGAAGAAGTGGTATATATATATATATATATATATACAATGGAATATTACTCAGCCATAAAAAAGAATGAAACAATGCTCTTTGCAGCAATATGGATGGACCTAGAGATTATCATACTCAGTGAAGTAAGCCAGACAGAAAAAGACAAATATCATGATATCGCTTATTTGTGGAATCTAAAAATATATATACAAATGAACTTATTCACAAAACATAAATAGACTTACAAACATAGAAAACAAACTTATGGTTACTAAAGGGGGGGTAAATTAGGATTTGGGGATTAAAATATGCACACTACTATATATAAAATAGATAACCAACAAGGACCTACTGTATTATACAGGGAACTATACTAAATATCTTGTAATAACCTGTAATGTCAGAGAAATTTTAAAAAGAATATATATAAAACTGAACCGCTTTGCTGTATACCTGAACCTAACACAACACTGTAAATTTACTGTATTTCAATAAAAATTTTTAAATTAAAAAATGTTTTAAAAATTTTTTAAATGTTTAAGTGACATTCATAATTTTAACATCCAACTCAGCTGCTCATAAACCAAAGTCTTAAATCATTTTTTTAGTGCTTCAAAAGAAAAACTACCCATACTTCAGACAAAATGTCCTTGCAGAAAATAATTTGTCCCTAGGGAGACAGGTGTTGCTAACTCAAATATTGTACAATGAAATGTCTGAAGCTATCATATTTTTGATATATAACAAACGCTCATCTTAAGATAACCATTATACTGTTGATTTCCAGTTTATTTCTCCTTATAAGTACATCATCTGGCAGCATATCCTAGTAAAACTTCACATCATTATGTTCTCCTAAGAAAAATTCTACCTGGTTCATGATAATATAAATCACGATACAGTTTGGATTTTTTAAAACCCTGCAACATATTTCACCATGAATTTCTTACATAAGACAACATGACTATTAAACAAAATATTGTTTAGAAGCCCTGGTTTTTACTATTGAGGAAAGGATCCTATGAAAACCATCATTATTATCGCATGGAAAACAGATTTGATGTCTTCGGGAAACTAGGAAAACTTGCTCTTCTTAAATAAAAGCCAAATATTTAAGTAATTTTTCTATTTTCTTTATTTTTCATAACTGAAAACCTGGAGGCTGTTCAACTAGAAGCTAAGAGCAAATTATATTACAAGGACAAAGTGTGTAATCAAAATGGTTCGTGAAGTTAGCATTTAAAAATGAAACAGAAAAATATGATAACAGAACTAACTCAGTCAAATATGGGCTAAAAATACCTTTGTCAATTGTCTCTGGGTAACAACTAAATATTACAAATAAATTAGAAAAACCAAAATATAATCACAAAATTCAATGGTCTTATGATAAAAGGGTTCTTCATTTTTTTTTTCTTTTTACCATTCCTTCTATTTTAGTTCTGGCTTTTGTCTCCTCTGCCTATTTTAATATATGAGTATCCCCCAAGATTCTGTATTTAGCCCTTTGCTTTTTTTTTTAACTCTATACTACTTCCTTGCAGTCTTTCATCTATTCCCATCACATCAGCTCTTCTTCACCTCTTCATGCACTCCTCTCAAACTGCCAGCCTGCTGCACATCTCCAACAGATGTTATATATGCCAAATGTGTCCGCAACAGAACATCTTTCCTTCAAATCAACCAGTGTCCGGATTTCACTCTGTTTATGACTTTACCATTCTCCAAGTTACTTGGGCATAAGGCTTTAGATTTTTTTTTAATCTTTTTTTTTTTTTTTTTTCTGCTGTACGCGGGCCTCTCACTGTTGCGGCCTCTCCCATTGCAGAGCACAGGCTCCGGACGCGCAAGCTCAGTGGCCATGGCTCACGGGCCCAGCCGCTCTGCAGCATGTGGGATCCTCCTGGACCAGGACACGAACCCGTGTCCCCTCCACCGGCAGGCGGACTCTCAACTACTGTGCCACCAGGGAAGCCCTAAAATCTTTTTCTTCATTTCCACACCATTCTCCTAAGTCCTCCACTGAAGATCAACCAGTTCAACTCCTGAAAATCTTTCAGTTTTGAGTGGCCCTAAATGTCACCTTAGGGATACTTTGTTTTGTCCCCCTATATGGGATACCTGTCAGAAAGCCTATGAATATGCTTTAAAGTATAGATTATAGTACCTAGAGAAAAGGTTGGTTCAGGGTCCAGAGAAGCTTGCAATTCACCATTTCCAGGAAACTCAAATATGCAGAGACTGTATCACACCGTAATTGAATAAAAATTAATGCATCTAGTGTACACACATGCTATAGTTAAAGGTTGTACATGTTTATCTTTGCATCACAGGTATAAAAAAAAGCAGAAAAGACTATGTTAAATGACTTTCACCACAATGACTATGTATTACGCTCATCAGTGACTACATTTCAGCCTTAATTTTTTAAGATTTAAATTTCTGACTCAATGATCAATGGTTATTTTCCCTACTAAATTTTTCATATCTTCATTGTGGCCCTTAACACATTTATAATACGAGTTTTCTTGTCTGTCTCCTAGGGCAAGAGTGTTCTATACAGGATTACATTTCATTCTTTTTTGTATTTCCAGCACTTAACACAGTGCCTGATCCAAAATGTGTGTTGGATGAATTAACTTATATTGACTATTAGTCAATAAAGTTATGGTGACTTTTCTATTACTAAGAATAAAAAAAGATACTGTGCTCAACTGTGTTATTAAAAATTGGAATGTAAAAGGAGTTAACTTTTTTCCAAATAAAAATAGAAACAGTTCTAAGACTCCTTTGTTATATTTATAAACCCTTTTTAATCTGGCTACTCTTTGTCAATGTCTTAAAACTTCAAGTATCAATATTTGAGAGTTGGCTGCATCCTCCTTTTAGTACTGCCAATTTGTTCTTTCCTCAAAAATTCATCAAATCTCATTCATTGCTCCAGTTCAAAATATAAATGTTCATATTTGAAAATAACATTTAATATCCAAATATTCTAAAATTATAATTGTTAGACTAATCTCACTAAAAGACCAACTAGTTGAGGCTTTCAATACCTTCTTCATGTTTGTCTTAATAGAAGAATAAAGGAGAAAAAGATGTAAAAGCTTACAGGAAAAAAATCCATTTGCTGATTAAAGACAATATTCAAAATCAATGAAAAAATATATATTTTTTTAATTCACTGTTTTGCCACAGAACCAGTTAAAGCAAGATCTTTGGACTTAAAATAGTAATGTCTAAAATTCAAACGTAGGGCATTTATATTTTTGCGATGTAAACTTCTTTCATCCCCTGAACTTAAGTCAGGTCTATTTCAAACACAAATTCCTTGGTTGGGGACTTTTAAAAAATGTTTTTGGAAACCAGCAATCACTATCTGCCAAACCTGATGCAGTATATGTGGTACAGAATAGGGACAATGGATGTGAGATACAAAGATAATCCACAAATAGACCCGACTCTGTGGAAATAAGAACAAAAGAGGACCAGGCAGAAGTAAACAATCAACCTCATCCCAAAAAGAGTGGGAAAGACACAGGCCACCTCCAGTTAAGGAAAGAGCCTCGAGCCAATTGTATTTGACTCTCAGACAGTAGGCATTTTAATAAACACCTGGATTATCTAGCTTTGAAAGTAAAAGAAATATGAACAAAAACGCTCTAAGATTACAAACTTAAGAAAGGAAGTGTCAGTATTATGCAGCATTTGGCAGAGATCTTTGGAGGCTTGAGCGTGCATTTGTGTATGATGAAACTGACCCAGAACTGTCTTCGTGAGGCATGGGGATGAGGAGTTGGCTCCTCCTCTAGGACCTACTGAGTCTACTGAGAGGCAGAAATGGAACAGCCATTCATTCAGACCATCCTGATTCGGTTCCTTCATTTTTATTAGATGATTTCAAACCTGTTTTGTTTGGTTACATTGGTTGATTTCAAAAGTCAATCTATTTGCTTTTAATCAGCAAAATCACTCTGTCCTCCAGGACAATGGCAGAGAATATGACCTCATATATTTCACTACCTCCAACTGTTATCAAAATCAAAGATACAAAAAGTAACATTCCCAAAGGATGATAGCCTAAACAATATGTAGTTTATTCATCTCTGTAATTTGCCTAGATTTTAATCCTGGATCAAACCAAAACGTCATTCATTAAGCCGAAAAAATATGTGGACAGTATTTTTGTGGTGTGTGTGTGTTTGGACAAGTTTCTCTACTCCAATAAAATTGCTTTTACTGAATTGGGCTTTCTTGTGATGCCCTCTGTTTACTTGCTTTTGGTTTTATGGGTGAGATATATTGCGGAAGTTGTCTCTCACATCACTCAGCCAGCCCTTCATAAGCTCCAAGGGAGATTTCCTCAGACCGTCAGTGCAAGGAAGAGCTTTGCCTCTCCTAATCAAATGACACATTCTTATTTTATAGACCATTCAAGTCCCATGAGTACCTGCCCATGTAAGGAAATTTATTCAATGAAGTTTTCATTTTCATTTTAACTTCTTTTATCTCTTCTCAAATGAATTTAAAATAAGAACACTGTAAAAGACTCACCATTAAAGTGGAATGCTTTTAGTTAAATATATATATATATATATATATATATTTTTTTTTTTTTTTTTTTTTTCTGTATGTTTCCAGAGAGATGAACCAAACTACGGCCTCTGAGGTTTCCTGCCTTCTTAAAACAATCAGGTCTCCTTGAAGGGACCACTTAGTAACAGTTCTCCTAGCTCTAATATTTCACTTCACCTCATCTTTTGTGCATAAAATCGTATCAGTTGACTGCCCTTGACCAACTTGGGTCCTCAGTCTTCTTGATCAATGATTCCTGGCCTGAAAATTTCTAACATCACCATGTGCCTGCTCTTTGTCTGGCACCCATCTCTGTCCTGAGTCATCTTACCCCAAGCTGTGCATCAACTACACCAGCTGCCTCTACCTTGATCAATCTGGCAAACAGGAAGAAATGGCCAAAACAAAAAACAAAAAAAAAAGAAAGCAAGACTTACAAATTTATGAGAAAAAAAATAGTCCTAAAACTCAGTTTGATTATACTTTACCTAGATACCTTCAGAAATCCAAATTGCCTTATATGTGTATTCATGCACTTTATTTAAAATGTAAAATATAAATGCCATTCAGAAATTTTAGATACAACTGAATTCAAAAGGAGATAATATTCTAGTAAATGCTCTCTTTTCTCTGGATATTACCTTCAGAAAAATCTACCCTGAAATATAGACAATTTAAATATTATCTTCAAAAAACTGTTACCCTCTATGGACAGCCATGTGTAAATCAATGAAGTTAGAACACTCCCTCACACCATACACAAAATATAAACTCAAAATGGCTTAAAGACTTAAATATGAGACATGACACCATAAAACTCCTAGAAGAGAACATAGGCAAAACATTCTCTGACATAAATAGCACTGATGTTTCTTAGGTCAGTCTCCCAAGGCAATATAAATAAAATCAAAAATAAACAAATGGGACCTAATCAAACTTATAAGCTTTTGTACAGCAAAGGAAACCATAAACAAAAACAAAAGACAACCTACAGACTGGGAGAGAATTGCAAATGATGTGACCAACAAGGGCTTAATTTCTAAAATATACAAACAGTTCATACAACTCAATTTCAAACAACAAACAACCTAATCCAAAAATGGACAGAAGACCTAAATAGACATTTCTCCAAAGAAGACATGCAGATGGACAACAGGCACATGAAAAGATGCTCACCATCACTAATTATTAGAGAACTGCAAATCAAAACTACAATGAGGTATCACCTCACACCAGTCAGAATGGCCATCATCAAAAAGTCTACAAATAATAAATGCTGGAGAGGACGTGGAGAAAAGGAAACCCTCTTGCACTGTTGGTGGGAATGTAAATTGGTGCAGCCGCTATGGAGAACAGTGTGGAGGTCCCTCAAAAAACTAAAAATAGTTACTGTCTGATCCAGCAATGCCACTCCCGAGCATATATCTGGAAAAGATGAAAACTTTAATTCGAAAAGATACATGCACCCCAATATTCAGGGAGGCACTTTTTACAATAGCCAGAACATGGAAGCACCCTAAGTGTCCATCCACAGATGAATGGATAAAGAAGATGTGACACACAGACACACACACACACACACACACACACACACACAATGGAATATTAGTCAGCCATAAAGAAGAATGAAATAATGTCATTTTCAGCAACATGTATGTAGAGATTATCATACTAAGTGAAGTAAGTCAGACAGAGAAAGATAAATATTATGATACCACTTTTATGTGGAATCTAAAAAATAGTACAGATGAACTTATTTAAAAAACCCAAACTCGGGCTTCCCTGGTGGCGCAGTGGTTGAGAGTCCGTCTGCCAATGCAGGGGACACAGGTTCGTGCCCCGGTCTGGGAAGATCCCACACGCCGTGGAGCAGCTGGGCCCGTGAGCCATGGCCGCTGAGCCTGCGCGTCTGGAGCCTGTGCTCCGCAACAGGAGAGGCCACAACAGTGAGAGGCCCGTGTACCACAAAAAACAGAAAAAACAAAAAAAAACAAAACAAAAAACCCCCAAACTCACAGACATAGAAAACAAACTTATGGTTACCAAAGGGGAAGGGGGGAGGGATAAATTGGGAGTATGGGATTAACAGATGCACACTACCATATATAAAACAGATAAACAACAAGAATTTACTGTATAACACAGGGAACTATATTCAATATCTTGTAATAAACTGTAACAGAAAAGAATAGAAAAAAGGAATATACATATATACACATATACACACATATATATATGTATAACCAAATCACACTGCTGTACACCTGAAACTAACACAATATTGTAAATCAACTATACTCCAATTTTAAAAAAACCTGTTATTCTCAAGCTACCCAGTACATATATGCACTTGCCATTAATGTGTAGGTGGAAGAAAAGCAAATTCTAATGTAAGCTCAAAAGAAACATTAATAGAAAAATAACAAGTGAAAAAAAATATTTAAGAACTGTTTTATTTCAGATTATCAAAGTTTCTTTAAGGAAGCAGTCATTCAACAGTTACTTCCTAAGTCATTCTATAAGGTCAGCATCACCTTGATAGCAAAGTCAGAAAAAAGATAATAAAAGCAGAAAAGAAAACTACATACAAATACCTCTCACAAATATCAATGTTAAAATCCTCAACAAAATACTAGCAAACCAAATTCAGTAAAATATTAAAAGAATTATATACCATGACCATGTAGGATTTATTCCTGGAATGCAAGGATGGTTCAACATATGAAAATCAATCAACGTAATACACCACATTAATAGAATGAAAGGAAAAAGCCATATGATTATTTCAATTGAAGTAAAAAAGCATGTGACCAAATTCAACACCTTTCATGATAAAAACACTTAACAAACTAACAATAGAAGCAAATGACCTCAACATAATCAAGGGTTACTGTACTGATAAATACAGTGTCATGTTTAGATTAATAACCTACGTCAAGGAAACCAGACTCATTAAAAATCTCCACAAGGAGTACTTACCTGCCAAGATTTTCTTGAACTGTCTAAACCATACGTCACAGTGGTCTTCACTTAAATTAATAAGATCAAGTGTAGAATCCTTTAATTTATTTTGTTCCTTTTTCAAACATATGAAGAGTGTGATTCCTAATAAAGTACCACTTCTCTGCTGTTTAACTGAATAACGTCGTTTCAGTTTGACAGAGAATATGTCTTTGAGTTCAATAAATTCTTCTTTATGTAGAAAATTATACTTGGAATCACCTGAAAAGAAAATAAATTTTCTAATCAAAACCACTGCGTCTATAACTTATATGTATGAATAATAAATAGTGAAAACCCAGAAAATCTTTATCATCTGTTATTTTACTGATTATGCTTTATGTCAAGTTCTGTATGAGATGGGTGGGGAAAAAAAAGAAAAATTTGGTCTATTTTCCCATAAATAGAAGAAATGGAAGGGAGTGTCTGCCACACAAGGCCTAGGACATTCAGAATCTGAGAATATTCAATGTATGAAGAATTCCAGGAACATAAACAAAGCAACATTTCAATAATAGTAAGTTAGTATCATGCAAGAGGCTTCCTGGTACTTACAAGGACAGAGTAAAGTAATGCAATGCAAAGAAGAGAATTCACTAACAGAAGTGAGTTTATGACAGGTTGTTGAAGGCAACATGTAAAGGAAAGAAAATTTACATTCTAGGGAAAGTAACACACGTGCAAAAAGGAAACAGAGCAAGATTACTGTGAGTAGAAAGCATTATGAATGCCTGCTATTCTAAAAAGAAAGATCCACCTGAATCTTACTATAGTCAGACTTTATTTTATAGTGGCATGAAATTTTACTGGTTATGTTTAAACACAGGTCAGAAAATACTTGTTGTTGTGATAATGGACTATTTCAACTGACTCTCAAAGTAGAAGTGTTTTATACTTTAAAAAAAAGTACTTTCAAAACTTCCACTCTGGCCAACATGGAATCACAGGGAATGCTTTTACCTTCTGCCTGAAACAACTAAAAGAGCACACCAGAGAAAGAAAACATCAGTTTCAGACATGGGACATTAGGTAGCACAGAACAGTGATCCCTGAGAGAGGGAAAACAAAGAAGCCATATGATTACAAGCCGACTGTCCCAGGCCACAGGGAGTGGAACCCTGGTGGAGCCTGGTTGTCTCCCTGAGTTGAGGAGGATTGAGGAGCCAGGAAAGCCAAGATGACTTAGAGTTCACTTGGAAAATTATTATAAAAAAGAGAGCTGCACAGAAAGAGAAGTCTGTAGATCTGCCCCCTGAATCTTCAGCTGAGCATGGATCTGTATACGTGTGAGGCCAGGGAAAGAATTACCCAAAGGGGCCTCCCTGGTGGCGCAGTGGTTGAGAGTCCGCCTGCCGATGCAGGGGATGCAGGTTCGTGCCCCGGTCTGGGAGGATCCCATATGCCGCGGAGCGGCTGGGCCCGTGAGCCATGGCCGCTGGGCCTGCGCATCCGGAGCCTGTGCTCCGCAACGGGAGGGGCCACAACAGTGAGAGGCCCGCATACCGCAAAAAGAAAAAAAAAAAAAAAAAAGAATTACCCAAAGGATTAGAGAGAACAACACTCAGAGATCACACGGGTGTTTCCACCAGCCAAAGTGGAAAAATAATGAAATTCGTGGGACTTTGAGAGCAAGCCTCAAAAGGATTCAAGTGTTTCCAAGTAACTTAACATCCCAGAAAAAAGCTCAAGAGTATTTAATGGAGCTGCAATGAACATTTTGGTACATGACTCTTTTTGAATTATGGTTTTCTCAGGGTATATGCCCAGTAGTGGGATTGTTGGGTCATATGGTAATTCTATTTTTAGTTTCTTAAGGAATCTCCATACTGTTCTCCATAGTGGCTGCATCAATTTACATTCCCACCAACAGTGCAAGAGGGTTCCCTTTTCTCCACACCCTCTCCAGCATTTATTGTTTGTAGATTTTTTGATGATGGCCATTCTGACTGGTGTGAGATGATATCTCATTGTAGTTTTGATTTGCATTTCTCTAATGATTAATGATGTTGAGCATTCTTTCATGTGTTTGTTGGCAATCTGTATATCTTCTTTGAAGAAATGTCTATTTAGGTCTTCTGCCCATTTTTGGATTGGGTTGTTTGTTTTTTGATATTGAGCTGCATGAGTTGCTTGTATGTTTTGGAGATTAATCCTTTGTCAGTTGCAGGACATGGAAGCAACCTAAGTGTCCAGCAACAGATGAATGGATAAAGAAGATGTGGCACATATATACAATGGAATATTACTCAGTCATTAAAAGGAATGAAACTGAGTTATTTGTAGTGAGGTGGATGGATCTAGAGACTCTCATACAGAGTGAAGTAAGTCAGAAAGAGAAAAACAAATACTGTATGCTAACACATATATATGGAATCTAAAAAAAAAAAAAAGAAAGAAAATGGTCAGAAAAACCGAGGGGCAAGATGGGAATAAAGATGCAGACCTACTAGAGAATGGACTTGAGGATATGGGGAGGGGGAAGGGTAAACTGAGATGAAGTGAGAGAGTGGCACGGACATATATACACCACCAAACGTAAAATAGATAGCTAGTGGGAAGCAGCCGCATAGCACAGGGAGATCAGCTCGGTGCTTTGTGACCACCTAGAGGGATGGGATAGGGAGGGAGGGAGATGCAAGAGGGAAGAAATATCGGGACATATGTATATGTATAACTGATTCACTTTGTTATAAAGCAGAAACTGACACACCATTGTAAAGCAATTATACTCTAATAAAGATGTTAAAAAGAAAAAGAAAAGTATTTACAGGAATATGAAAATACATAGCAACTCTAAATAGTAAAATTCACAATTGCTCTCATTCAATCAAAAATCAGTACACATGTAAAAAGGCAGAAAAATACCAGCCATGATAAGAGACAGAAATCAACAGAAACAGATGTAGAAATGGTACCAGAGCTAAAATAGCCCCAGGAAGCAGAGGCCCTCTCTCAGCTTTCTTAGCCCTTAAGTAGGCATAAAGATATTCTCAGACTTGAGCAAAAATTTTCAGGTGATTTAAGAAGTTCTTTCTCTGCATTCTCAGGGAGTTTGGGGGCCTTTCCCAACCATTCTGCAAACAGCCCAATTGCTCCCAAAGCACATGTACCACTGAAAAAGAAACAAAGACAAGTTCTTCTCTCAGTGTTTATGGCAGTGGGATAGGGTGAACCCAGGGGCAAATTTTCAGGCCTGTCCTTTCCTCAGAAAGCTCAAGCTTCAGGTCTGTGTACTGTCTACTTCTATTGTCACCCAGTGACCTGAGAATCAATACGCTCAAAGTATCACTTCAATGGGAAACATTTATATATTCTAGAAAATAAAACAGCCATCACTATTACACAATCATCACTTAATCAACAGAGTGAAAATAATGTATCATCAGAAGCCAAAATGTCCCACGCGCCTTCATGAACAGAGTGAGTCAACCCACCCACTTTTCTGTAAGTACTAATGGATTAACCCATGTTGGTAAGATTGACTTTTCTCTAGTTCAATGGCTCTCAATCTCTTTGGTCTCAGAGCTCATTTACATTCTTAAAGACTGAGGGCCCCAAATAGCTTTTGTTTATGTAGGTTATATCTATTGATATTTACTATATTAGACATTAAAACAGAGACTTTTTTAAACACAAGAATACAAAGCACACACTGCATTAGCCATCAGGACAAAGATGTCACCACATATCTCAGCCTCTGGAAAACTCAACTGTACCCTCGGGAGAGAATAAGAGTGAAAACAACAAATAACTTCTTAATAAAATTATGAAAATGGCTTTGACCTCCCAAACTCCCTGAGAGGGTCCTAGAACACATTTTGAAAATGCAGCTTGAGCATATTTTAGATTGTTTGTTCCCTTTGATCATATAATAAAGTTAGGACCTTTTACAGACTCAACTTTTCAATTAACTAAAATTCTTGTTTCCACTTGAATACTCCAAATTGTTACAGAATGACCAGTGAGAGTTCCTCCAATCTGCCTCCTTTGTTACAATATCTCAATAGCTTTGAAAATAACCTTTCTTTCTTATAACAGCATAGTGTTTCAAGCTCATCTGGATTCCTCAAGGAGCCCTGGTTCCTTCTCAGGAAGAATATCTTAGAAACTAAAAGCTGGACAGTATGTTATATATGAGGGAAACCAAGCTCTTTCACAGTAAATCATCATTAAGATATCTGCAGCTGGTGGGCTTAGTACAAGTTATTTGCACTTGTTGAGCAGGTAGGCATAAGGCCAGGGTCTCTAGAACAATTGGGAGGGGCCAGGAAGATCTTACATCCTTCCTCTACCTTCAAGAATGGAATCGGGGCTTCCCTGGTGGCGCAGTGGTTGAGAGTCCGCCTGCCGATGCAGGGGATGCGGGTTCATGCCCCGGTCTGGGAGGATCTCACATGCCGCGGAGCGGCTGGGCCTGTGGGCCATGGCCACTGAGCCTGTGCGTCCGGAGCCCGTGCTCCGTAACGGGAGGGGCCACAGCAGTGAGAGGCCCGCGTACCACAAAAAAAAAAAAAAAAGAAAGAAAAGAAAAAGAATGGAATGAAGCAGGCTTTCAAGGGTCCCGACAAATCCTCACCCTGTGGTATGTACTGTCTGTATGGCAAATGATACCTTGTGAAGTGTAAAGAAACTGGCCTCCCATATATGGGTGCTGCTGGGTGTCTGCTTCATACAGCTAAATGTTATAGATAGGTCATAGCACTTACCTACCCTAAAGGAATTTATATTGTTGATTATATCTGCGAGTACTTTTCCAAAAATCAGTTAAACAATCAATAAAGGTGAACATCTTTTATTTTTCATTTGTATTTCTTAAAAGAGTTGCCTCTACAAATGCATTTCCCTATTCTATTTGGTTGCTTGTCTATTTCTTACTGATTTGTAGGAGTCCTTCAAATATTCTTGAAATTAATCCTTTATTACATATGCATGATATATGTTACAAATAATTTCTTCTAGGCTAATCTTATAATATTCGTTATAACCTTGTGTCTCATATCAATTTGAGTACTTACGTAGTCAAACATACAGCAAATAAGAGCTTCGAGGAAGGGATGTAGAAAGGGAGGGAAGGACCACTGAGAAAAAAAAAAAGAGGGATGAAATATACACTTTTCACTCGACGTCCTATATTCATCTGAATTCCTTGCCGTGTGTGCTTTACTTTGGCAGTAAACAATTCAATGACTATTCCTAGTTAAACTCTCTTGTCAACTGCAAATTTAAAGATACTAAACCAACAGCCAAGATCCAACTTAGTAGTAAAAACTAGAAAAATTTACGGAAACAGGGCAAGAATACCTATTATCATTCTTACTACTCTCAATTATTCTGGACTTTCTGGTCACGATCATATATAAGGAAAATAAAATAAAAACAACTGATGGTGGACAGGGTAGAGAGACAGCTGAAACGATAACCATTTATAGATAGCATCACAATATATTCACAGAACTCAAAAGAATCAACTTAAAACCATTAGAACTAATAAGAATAGCCAGTAAGGAAGCTGGTTACAAATATATCAATACCTAGAAAGAAAGCATAATGGAGATAAAGAGATCCTATGCAAATTATTATCCAGGAACAAATTTAGCAAAATGATCCTGGACTTGCTTGGGTGGAAAAGGCCATTCAAAATAAACTGAGAGACAAAGAATTGAATAAACGAAGGCATATCAAGTTCGAAGATTACCTATTTTTATGCCAGCATTCTCATTGTTAATAACTACTTTAATGCAATTCCAGTCAAAATCTCAATGGTATTTTCTTTGATGTAAGGGGCAAGGCACCTAATCAAATGATTTGCAAATTTTCTTGGAATAAATATATTAATGAAGAAAATGTTTTAACAGTAATGAGGGGGAGTACAGACCCAGTCAGATAAAATACTATTTTATTTACTATAATAATTTAAACATCTAGGAATAGATAAATGAATGGTCCAAAGAAATACTTGTAAATATTTTAAGTCACTAATGTGATAATGGTAGTATCTAAGTTCAGTGGGAAATATTCAGTAAAAGGTGATTTAGAACTGGTTCATCTTTAAAAAAGAAAAGAAAAACTAGATCTCTATTTCATAATATACACCAATATTCCTAGATTAGAAAGAACTTTATATAATCATAAATTAGTAAAGCCATAGCATGGCAATAAAGGCAGACATCACAGAGACTGAGATACTCAACATAAAAGTTATTTAATGCCAATAAAGTCCTAAAGACCCATAAGCAGAAGTCACAAACAAAGGCCAACGGGGCAGAAATATTTGCAACATATGACAGTTAAATAATCTATTTAATCAAGAAAAGAAACACTTTAGTGGAAAAGTACATAAAAGGCCCAGGCAGGCATTTCACAAAAGAAGAAATGCAAATTGACCAATGAACATATGAGAAAGTTCAATCTAATTAGTAATCAAAGAAATGCAAATTAAAACAACAAGATACCATTTTTTGCCTTTTAGATTGGCACAAGATCAAAAATAATGCTCAGTGATGGTGTCGGTAAAGGGAACCAGTCCCAGCACTGGTGGGACTGCAAAAATGGTAACTGCTGGAGAACAAGTTAGGAATACGTATCAAAAGATTTCAAAATGTTAATTGCAGCATTTATAATAGCAAAAATATTTGAAGCAATATTCATGTTCTTCAATAGGAGAACAGTTTAATCATAATCTTCAACTCACAAATGAACAAATTAGATCTTTGTGTTCTAATCTGGAAAGACACTCATGTTAAGAGGTATGAATAAGTGAAATAAAAGCAAGTGACAAAATAATCTGAGAGATTTGATCTCACTTTCTTTAAAAGGAGAACAAACCCAAGGGGAAAATAAACAGTGGTTACCCATGAGAAGAGAGATATGAGGGAGTATAAGATTAAGTTTTTCTTAAAAACCTCCCTCTCTGTAGTCAGCATTACATTTTATATTTTTTTTTAATGGAGAGAAGGGAAAATGCCTTAAAATATGCATATTTTTGATCCAGCCATTTACTTCCAGGAATTTACCCTAAGGGAGTAACATGCACAATTTAGCTAAAAGAATGCTTACCCAAGCATTATTTGAGTGAAACTTGGAAACAACCTAAATATGAAATAACAGAGTATTGGTTCTGATAAATGAAGCAGAGTCATATACCAGAATGCAATTCAGTCATTAAAATGTAGAAATCTGACTAGAAAAGTGACTAAAACAGTGCACATTTCCATTACTGTTTTGTATATATTTACTGAACACATAATGCAGGTGGAATATATTTCCATATGCACATATGTATGAAGATGCATGTGAAAACTCGGAAGGAGAATGAGTTTGTGATTTAGTTTGCGTATATGAATTTCTAATTTTCCTACAATGAAAGTATTTCAATAATTAATTGAAAAAGATGATTTCCTTTGCTCATCCTAAAATAGTTCCTGATCATAGTTTTAATTGTTAAAATCCCATTTTCTGGGCTTCCCTGGTGGCATAATGGTTGAGAGTCCGCCTGCCGATGCAGGGGACACGAGTTCGTGCCCCGGTCCGGGAAGATCCCACATGCCGCGGAGCGGCTGGGCCCATAAGCCACGGCCGCTGAGCCTGCGCGTCAGGAGCCTGTGCTCCGCAACAGGAGAGGCCACAACAGTGAGAGGCTCGCGTACCGCAAAAAATCCCACTTTCTAAAATGTAAGGGTAGCTAATATTTAATGAGCATGTGCTATATCATTGTGCTATATCATTGCTATAAGCACTTTACATCTATTATCTCATTTAATCCTTAACCTGTGGATCTACTAACCTGAGGTAGATGCTTTTTCCTAAAAGAGAAGGAATTCAGGCCAGAGTGTTTACATAACTTGTCCACGGTCATACATCTGGTAGGGGCCAGATCCAAGATTTAAATCCAAGCAATTTGGCTGGTCTTTACCCACATTTCACATTAGTAAGGACCTTCTTCAAGTAAACACACACTCGTCTGACCCTCTGGATCTGTTTTTTATTCTAGTCAAACTTAAAACAGTAGGCAAACTATTATTCTGTCTCTAACTAGTCTGTAGGAAAACAGCAAACCACCAATGTCTTTTTTATTTATTTTTTAAAATAAATTTATTTATTTATTTATTTTTGGCTGCATTGAGTCTTCATTGCTGTGCATGGGCTTCTCTCATTGCGGTGGCTTCTCTTGTTTCAGAGCACGGGCTCTAGGTGCATGGGCTTCAGTAGTTGTGGCTCACGGGCTCTAGAGCTTAGGCTCAGTAGTTGTGGTGCATGGGCTTTGTTGCTCTGTGGCATGTGGGATCTTCCCAGACCACGGCTCGAACCCGTGTCGCCTGCATTGGCAGGAGGATTCTTAATCACTGCACCACCAGGGAAGCCCCACCGACGTGTCTTAACTGAGTAGTGGAGTTGATCCTTAAACAACTCAGGGCTTAGGGGTGCACCCTCAGCGCTGTCAAAAAATCCGCATATAATTTATAGCTGTCCCTCCGTATCCACGGTTCCCCCCATTCGTGGTTCTACACCCAAGGACGCAACCACCCGCTATTTACTATTTTTTTTTAAATCTGCATATATATGGATGTATGCAGTTCAAACCCATGTTGTTCAAGGGTCAACTGTATTTCATCTGAAACTTCAGGGTAACCTTCAAGGAAATGGAAGGTTAGATTGTAGCAACCAGGAGCTGACAGAAGTGAAAATTCTGAAAATCCCTGTAACTCTCTGAGTAGTATTTCTTGCTTTCCCTGCTCAGGCTTCTAATCTCTTCCCACATTTGCCCAATGATTCAAATTTGTGGTTTTCACATGGTCTCTTTGCCAGGGTAACAACAGGAAACTAAGAGGAAGAACTACAGATTTAGAACATTTTGTTTTCATTTGAAATGAAAATAAAGATAATTGATCTGTGAATAAAATAGTTTTTGTTTGTTTTACAAACTTCTAACAATATGCAAATGTTCTTCAGCACTCTCTTTTTCTCAGCAGCTACAGAGATCTCTCAGGTGCCAATTTCCTACATAGTAATTCTGGTCTACTATTCATTTCTCCAATGTTAATCATTTACATGACATGAGTAAATCTGCCCAGTTCTCTCTAATCACAGGATACACCTGATTTTGAATAAAACTGTTTCCTAACATATGTGAAGATGTGTATACTAGTTTTATAGAAAATTATTTTCTTCTTCTGAATATGGTCTTTAGGATTAAAACTTGTTAGAATTCTGTGAACTTGAATTTAAACTGGTTTTATTTAATGGCTTGGAACTGTCTAAATATTGTTTAATCCATCATCAGATTAGATGGTGCTTGTCTATGTCTTTGTTTTGTTTTTTGAAGTTCTTAAGATATAAGCAGTGGGCCAGCTGCTCTGCGGGGCAAACAGGACATTGGTTTCCAAGACTTGAAAGAGAGCTAAGGCCAAAGGGTCCTCAGGTTTCTAGGTGGAAAGCCCTCAGGCTAACCCCCAGTGAAGGCTGAAGGTTCTAGAGATCATCTAATAGGATAAGCTAAAAATCTAAGAAGGTCACTGTTTCTCCTCAACCCCCATACCAAAACACTTACTCTTTGGGACACATTTAGAAAATACAAATATTTATGAGAAACATGATTAAAGAGAAAAAAAAAAGAGAAAATAAACCATATTCAGAGTGAAGAGTACTGTTTTAGGGTCTATAAAAATTGACCACTTATCTATACCCCTTTATAAGTAATACCTTAAGAATGACTCAGACTCTCTTTATTATCTATGTGAATCAGAAAAATACTGCTTTTGATTTATAACCTATTTTATTTGTAAATTTATAAATGCTGAAACATATTTAGGTCTTTTATCTCTGCTTACTTTTTCATCTGCAAGATAGCTGCTTCGATCCCCACACCAGCCACCTCTGTTATAGTATACAACCAGTTTCTGCCATGTATAAAAGCAAATGTTTTCATGATGTGGCAAAAGCCACATTTCCATGTACAACCTAACACATGCAGACAGTATGTAGAAGAAGAGTTAAAAAAATTTTTTTTAATTTAAAAAAAACATACTTCGGGGGGATGTAGTTTAAATATAACTTTAATTTTACCTTAATGTTAAAATATAGCTTTATTGGTGAAAAATATGAAGTCAAACTTTATCCATAAATTGATATTTGATAATAGTAGATAAAAATATGAGAATCATTTATAGATACTTTCTCAGATTATGAGAATTAAAACCTTACAGATGATATATATTTATATATGTTTTTCTTTGTGGCAAGTGGTTTATTATTTGAAATCTATTGGTTCATTAGGATCATATTGGTGATAGCTAGTTGTTTCAGAACATTAACTGTCCTCTCACATTACTTACATAGATGCTGGGGACCATCTGTTCCAGCATGGGATTTAAGTATACGTCTATTGGATATCATGCTATTTATTTAATTCAGCACCCACTTCCTATTGTTGTATTTTCTTGGGGGGAAAAGTCAATTTAATTACAAGGAATAAAGATAACCTCTCCTGGCAGGTTACCCTGTCACCATGAAAGCAAAGCAGGACCTGCTTAAAGTAGGTTACAGCGGTTAACAAGAAGAGTAAAACCAACACTTAAGAATATTTAGCAAAGGTTTAACAGAAATAGAACAGTGAATGGCACTTTTAAAAATATTACCGTAAGCCCAGGCCTTGTCTAAATCAATCTTGGCACATCTGTCTGATGCAGACCGTAAACAGGATTAGAGATGGATTTATCTGCTTGGCGCTAATTGCACTCACAGTTCCTGCACATGTCCACTCTTTAAAATAATGCCTGAAAAACAAGCCTGCCTGATAGATGGCTCCCACAACAGAGTGTAGACACACACTTATGGTATATTAGATGGTTAAGCAATGTGATGTCTAACAATTTTTTTTCCAGCTCTTCAGAATTACTTATCTAATCCCC
The DNA here is from genome assembly GCF_964341445.2 of Mesoplodon mirus. Classification (NCBI taxonomy): domain Eukaryota; kingdom Metazoa; phylum Chordata; class Mammalia; order Artiodactyla; family Ziphiidae; genus Mesoplodon; species Mesoplodon mirus. Next base: position 95,512,008 of record NC_138984.1, read on the forward strand.
TAATTAAAAATACAAAATTCTGTTTGAATACACCACATACTGAGATAAATCTGTGAAGCAAGGGACCAATAAATTTGAATACACTTTAACTGTAAGAAGAAAACACAATTTAATTGTTAATAATCAGGTTAAACCAGGGTTTAAACAAATAGGGCTGCACCAGTAATTTACTGAAAAACCATCACAATGCATTGCTATCCTCAAGAATTATGACTTAACATGTTAGCATAAAAGTTTAAGTTCCTAAATACATACACTTATCAAGAGTGACAAGAAATAGAATTATCTAGTAAAAGAATTATAGAGGAAGTTCTAAACTTATCACTTACGGAGAGATAAATGTCAATCCCATACCAAAAAGTCACATTTTTGTCATACCAAATAAAAAATTAATGCTCAATTTCTTATCTGCAATTTTTTTTCCCACGTAGTTATTTCTATAATGTGTAAACAGCTTAGGTACTTCTCTTAAGAACTAAGCACCTGGAGATACATAGGTACTTTTGCATGAAGTCCAAAATGAACTAATCAGGCAAAAAATTAAATATTATTCTTTGTTTTGATGATTTGAAATACAGACAATATGTAATTCTTTATTCAAAACAACAGTTAATGCCTATGATACAGAGTGACATTAACAATTTTAAATTACATAGTCTGTTTAATCACGAATACCACATAAAATCAGTATTTTAAAAATCAGTATAATTGAAAATTTAGGTTGACTTCCAATCATAGACAATCTTCTGTTCTAAAGCTCTTTTCTTGATACATAATTTACTCATGTTCCATATATCTTAGTGAGCTCTTAGAAATCAGGTTTTTTTTCCTATATCTACCATTAATAAAAGTATATCTATACTTATACTGTTGTTTCATACAGACAAATAATGGAGAAATTGGCAAATTAAGTCAATCAATTAGATATTCTCAATGTGTAGTCTCAGAAGGTATATAGGGTCAACATGATTTTTATAATAATACTAGAGATGTTATTTGCCTTTTTCACTGTGCTGACATTTGCACGGATGGTGAAAAGGCAATAGTGGTTAAAACTCCTGGTGTCACCATGAATCAAGGCAGTGACACTAAATTCCATTACTAATTGTTGCATCCTTCATCATCTCAAACTCACAGTTTAAAAAAAAAGTTTCACTTACCTGTCCTTGATGAAGCAGTAACACTTTAATTTTTTTTTAAATCTCTGCTCTTTAGTATATTTCTTTTTAATATTATGTGTGGTGAAATAGGAAATGTGCAAAAAGCATTTCTGCTACAAATGAAAGTGGTGGCTCTCTCCAGGAAAAGCACTTATACCCTTTGCATTATGACTAGCTGGATTTTGTGGAAGACCATTTTTGCTTGAAAGAGGGACTCACAGACTATGGTATTCAGACATGAATATTTGGTAAATGTTTTCTGGGAATTGAGCAAAGTGAGCCAGTCACTCAAGCAAAACAACTGAGAATATTTGTTGTCACTGATAAAATTCCAGCCTTCAAGCAAAAATTAGAATTTTGTAAAACTTGTATCTGTCACGGTGAGCTTGACAGCTTCCCAATATTTAAAGAATCTTATGATGAGATTGGCAGTGCTGTTAGTGTATCTGATATTTTAAACATATTACATAAAATGTGTCAACATTTGGAAGCTCTATATAACTCAGTAGACCAAATTTTCCAAATAGTCAATGCAGGATATTATAAAATCATGCATAATGAAAGATTCATTCAAAGTGCAAGACGGACCAATAAATTTTCAAATAGCAGACTACAAAAGGTTAATTGATGTCTTCAGATCCTGCTTTGTAACTAACATTTAAGAAATTAGCACTTACCAAGTTTTACTGTAGTATCAAAGAAGGATATCCACAATTACCTGAAGACATTATTAAAATATTTCTCCTTTTCTAAGCAAACATCTGTGTGAAACTGGATTTTCCTTATACACTTTAACAAAAACAAGATATTCACAACAAACTGAGTGCAGAAGCAATCTTGAGAATTCAGCTGTCTTTTATTAAGCCTTCTATTAAGGCTATTATTAAAGAAGACTTCTATAAAAGAGATTTGCAAACTGTAAAGCAGTCAAGAAAGTGGCATTGAGTTTTTATTGTTTTGGAAAATGGTTATTTTTAGTCAAAATATTATTTATGTTAAAATGCAATGCATTTATTGCTGTTATTTTTAATGAATAAATATTTTGAATGTTTAATCTCTAACGTGATAAATATCAATGGGTATAACTTATATAAACAAAAGCTCCTTGTGGTTTTCAATAATTTAAGAGTGTAAAGGGGTCCCAAGACCAAAAAGCTCAAGAACCCCTGGTCTATCTATAATGTTGTAAAGATAGGCCTAACCTTAAGAAAATGCAGCCTAAAGATGTCATGATTCACGCACTTATCTTTCATCATCTTGTATCAAACAACTAAGATTATATCATTAATTTTTTTAGACTGTTTATGCAACAAGTCCCTATTACATACAAAACCTAGTGAAATAAAAGAAAAATTCAAAATTTCATATTCTGTATTTCATATTCTATAGCATGACTTTATCATGCAATTGATTGGGCTCTGTCATTTTCACTTCAGCAAGAGCACTCACGTGCATCTATTGGGACTATGTTTTACTCAATTTTACTATCTACTTATATATTTACCCCTGTCATTTTATACACCTACTTCCATTTCTATTCCTTAGGAAAAACATTTATAAATGGGGAGTCTCTGAGAATGGCACCAACAGAAAATATGACATTAATTGAGTCATGTTAATCTTATAATCTAGTCTTTTTTGGCATTATCAGTTCAGTTATGTATATCAATTCACAGGATTTACAGTTCACATATATCCTACTAGATGACTTTTGCAGATTCCCCATGAACCTCAGAAGTACAGTAATCGGTCTTCCTTTTTCTAGTTTCTCAGTAATTCACTTCAACAATATCTTTACCGTCCTCCTCATCTCTAATCTCTGTATCCCAGCATCTAGCTCAATGCTTCAAACACAGGCTAGGTTTCCAATAAAAGTTTGTTATTGACTGTATTTACCATCAATCAGATAATATCTTAATGATAGTGTATGCATTTCAACCTCTGAACCTTTGCTCCTTCATTACCCAGCAAATGGAAGGCCTTCGTGACTCTAGTCTTTTCAAACATTAACCATCTGTCAAAGCACACTGAGCCCCTCCTCCGAGAAACATCCTTCATTTTCCAGTCCCTCTGAACTCCTCTGGCCCAGTACTACTCAGCTGAAATGCAGTCACATATCAGAAGTTCCTAACTTCAGAGAGGTGAAGGCACAAAGGTCCTTCAAAGCCTTTTAAGAACTTATCAACAAGTTACATATATATTTTTTCCACACTAGTTAAATGGTGGTTTTAAAAAACAGCAGTGGGGGAGGGATTAGAGATAGATCAGACTGTAATAGTTTAGGATAAATCCAAAAGCTTATTTCTTCAACAGGTCTGAACACCTAACATTCCAGGTACTTCTGTGTAGATATTAAAATGCTAATATTAACATAGCGATCTCCATGGACAACTGTTTCTAAGAGAACAAAGGTTAAGGAGTTCTTCATCTTTCATGGCCTGGAACTTGCTGGACTGTGGAAATAGGACCAAATCTAAGCTACAATGATGGCTTCTATTGCCAGTATCTAAGGATAATGCCTGCATATGGGCTTCCTGCCTGGTAAAGGCCCTTACATCTCACAGTCCAAGCTGGCTCACTGATACTCTTTTCTTCTGAGGACCTCAAAGACAGTCACAATGACTTCGTTTTCACCTCTGCCATTACTAGCAATCAATGCCCTACCTATGAAGGTCCCATCCCCCATCACCTCATAGTAGTCACAATGAAGTTACCACACAGCCCTCCAGATAATCTAAAGGGTTTTGCTACTGAGAGACACTAAAAGGCTCACTTTTATAGCACTCCCATTCAGTTTTACCTTCAAGACTGTCATTATTTGCTCCTAAGAAGCCTAAAAAGTATTCAGAATAACTACTGTAAATCTGGGGTATCTGAAATTAGCACATGCAGATCCGTGTTGCTGGTAGGAAACAGAACCATTACATGAGAGACTAAAAGAAGTAATAATTTTCACGTGATGAAGATTGATCTTAGTACCAGGAAGGGAAAAGTTCAGCTGAAGAGCCAAGACAGCTAGGAAGAGAATGCCACCATCCTGACCATCCAGAAATGAACTGGAAGAAATTCACCTATCAGCCTCCAGGACACCTGAACTTATCATTAGGCCGCCTTCCAGATGCCAGAAATGGCACATCTGTGGTCAAGGAACCACTGTGTGTGTGAAGGAAGCAAGGGGGGAGAATAAACAGAAATTGTCAGAAGCTACTTTTATACTGAACATACAAAAGTAAACTTAAATACAAACATATTCACAATAGCCAAAATATGGAAACAACCTAAGTGTCCATTGATGGATAAATGGATATAGAAAATGTCACACACACACACACACACATACATACACACACACGCACACACAGTGGAATATTATTCAACCATAAAAAGAATGAAATCTTGCCTTTGGGATAACATGGATGGAACATTGAGGGCATTATGCTAAGTGAAATGTCAAAGAAAGACAAATACTGTATGATCTCACTTGTATGTGGCATCTTAGAAAACAAAAACCACAAGCTCATAGACAGAAAATGGACTGGTGGTTGCCAGAGGCAAGGGGTAGGGGGTAGGCAAAATGGGTGAGGAAAGTCAAAAGGTAAGAACGTCCAGCTTTAAAATAAGTCATGGGGATGATGATACAGTCATTCAGCATGGTGACTGTAGGTAATAATATTGTACTGCATATTTGATAGCTGCTAGTAGAGTAGATCTTAAAAGTTCTTATCACAAAAATTAAAATTTTGTGACTATGGTGATGGATGTTAACTAGACATCGTGGTGATCATTTCAAAATATAAACAAATATTGAATCATTATGTTGTACATCTAAAACTAATATATGTTACACGTCAACTACACCTTAAAAATACACATTTGAGATATTCTAAAAATATTTGTAAATCCTTATTAATTTGATGAGGATTTGTAGGCCTAGACTTAGTGGAGACAAAGGGAAAGTGATAAACAATTTTAATGCAGCTGATCATGGTTTTACTAAAAAATTCCAACTTAATAACTTTCAAGACAAAGTCCATGTTTATTTTTAATATGCTAGGCACCTGGGCGATGTAGCCCTTTATTTCATTTCCACCATTAAAAGCATATAGTTGACAAACATGTTTAGTTTCTGTTTTGTTTTTGGCATTCAAAAACTCTAGATAAGTAAATCCAGTGAGAATTGATTCACTAAGAAATATTAAAATGAAGTTACCAATAAAATGTAGTCAAATATCTTAACTTTTAAATTTATTTTCAGTTGGACTTAGGCAAAATGTAAAAAAAAAACATTACATCTTAATAAACACACATACAAAAACTATAAATTATGCTAGTCAGTTGATACCATTTAGGCTCCTCTTCACAAAAAATATGACCTTCTACCTACCTATTTGAAATGAAATTTTTAAAGCCATTTTGGAGTAGAAATTAGAAGTTAATTTTTTTCTGAAAAAGGCTTAAATTGATTCAAAGAGCCTGATATGAAAATAAGCTCAATGTTTGACCTTGATGTTCTACATATATGGTATTTATTCAGTTATGTTCCCAATTAAAGAGTTTTAAAGTAATAGTTTCTTCTCCATGCCTTTCGTTATAATTTTTATCACATAATTAGTACTATGATAAAAGGCCAAAATTAAAGGTAAAGGTAAGAAAGTATTACTTTGATAATGTGAAAATGTTAAAGAAAATTCGAACATTTTAGATCAAGTATATACTTAATTACACCATACAGCATATAATCGAAGCAAAATAGCTTGTAGGATTACAGCAAGCCATCTTCTCCACTGTGCTGTAATACTACTGTCAGTAATTTTTTTAGAAAGATAAATTTGATATCAATACGATGTGACACAACTGCATCAAACCTTAATTTCACTCACAGTAAGAAGTCACAGGATTAAATAACACTGTGCAGTCTTTTAGAAAAGTTTATTGCTTCCAGATGGATTCAAGTTTCCTTTCAGCCCCGATTACATCTAATATGCACAGGGTGCCAACATTATAAAGGACAGAGTCAAAAATATCATTTATATAGATAGCAAGGGGAAGGGTGGAGGAACACTGGCTTCTAAGTAGGTTGTGCTGATCAGGTTTTGACTATTTTTAAGAAATTATAAGAAACATTTTTGAAAAAAACAAACATCATACTATGTAAATGTCTTGAATGATGGCTGTTCCACAGAAAAACACAAATCTACAGTGAAGTATCCATAAGATGACTCCTAGCTCAAGCTGCATGCTCTCTGCCCCCATGTTGGGTTGTGCCATGTGTCACACCGCATGAGGCTTACCACCAAGATGTCCACCTGTGCCTCTGCGGCAGAAGAGGCAACTATGTTTATTTCATTTAATAGCACTGTTGAATATAAGCCATGGTGATAACATATAAAGACCTTCAAAAATACTGACTACTTAAAGGCACGTTTGATAAGTTAAAGGATGCAAGTAAGTCAGTACTTATATTTAAAATAGCATTTTCTTAATCAACTGAAGTATCAGTACCATAATAAATAAAATCCTTTCCATAAAACCCAAACAAAGAAAGCTCTCCCTGTCATGTGGATTAAAAAATAAAATCACATCTGCTCTATCTAGTCTATGAGAGAAAAGCAATAAAAATTCATGATTGAAGAAGGATTTCAGTCTGTACATCAGGAGCCAACTTTTTAAAATACAGTAAAATTCTAGTAACACTCCCATTTCCTTAAATTTAATTTTTCAAATGTTCTGAAAGTGCTATACAAATTAGGAATTTGATTAAATATAAATGTTAAGCAATTTATTATGTATCCTTCAAAACAGATTAACGATTTAAATACAATTATGGTCTCACAGATCGAAAGAAGAGAAAAATGATTAACTTCTGGAAGGACAAAATTTTTCTTGTTGGAGAACCACTGGGAAAAGTGGTACTACAATAATTCCTACTCATGCCTAACTTTCTCCAGTGGATACTCAACCAAAACTAAGACAAAAACCATTACAGCCCTTTACTACTCACATTTTCTTTAGAGAGAAACAAGTTCATTTATATAAGGGTTATAAATGAATGTTAAGATTTCAGGTGATTTTAATGTAAGTTCTGCACTTTTATTTTCTATTAATTTTATACATGATACTTTAAATGTATATGAGAATTAAAATTTTAAATTTTACTTACATTCAAATAGTGACAATATATCCTTGATCAACTGCATGAAAATGCTCTGAGACACAGGGTGATCAAAAAAGGATGAAATTATACTAAAAATTCGACTTAAAGTTACATGCCAAATCAATAACAGATCAATGAAACAGAATCCAACCGATGAGGCTACCAGGCACTAAAGTAGGTAATGGGTTTTGTGTCAGCAGATGATTCAGCCATTAAGTATTTCTGATATTTCAAATACTAATATGTGTTTGAGTTAACTATCACTTATCAAAGAGTACTTTGTTTTTGATAATGGTTAACTGTTCTTAAACTGGTCACACTGTCTCCTAAATAACACATATTTGAGTGAAAAATGATTTGAGCTTCATTCCTTCTTTCAATAATTGTTAACTAGACACTTTCCACATGCCAGACTTGCTCTACAAGAGAAAAGCCTTTTAGATAGAGATCTACCCTGACTACCCAATGATCATTGAATAAAGATTGGAAAAAATAATAATAATAATAAGGGAGCAAGCCATGTAGTTACAGGTCCAAAATCTCTCACCTGCAATTCTAAAATCCCCAAAGCTCTGAAAATTGTTTATTTTTTCTTAAATCATTTGGCAACAAAACCTGAGCTGACCTCATTTTGCCCCAAAATTGGACCTGAACTGACCATGAAATGTTAAGTCTTTATTTATGCCACTTAGCATAGATACTCTTAATGTTTCATTCAGAAATATTAATGTTTAAATATGCAATGCTACCTGAGGCTAGTTGTGGGTTTTACATACGCATAAACATATGTCCCGTATTAGCTTTCTAAAATCAGTAAATAGCTGAATTTTCACACAGCTGGTTCCAAGGGTTTCTGAACAAAGGGAACAGTAAGTATAAAGGCCCCATGGCAAGAGCATACTTGGTATATTCCAGAAACAGCAAGAGGTGGCTGGAGTTAGTGAGAAAGGGGGGAGGGTAAAACATGAGAATACAAAGGTCGGAAGCAGGCAGACTTTAGATTTTAGCCTGAAAAAGATGTGAAGTCACTGGAAGTTTTGGAGCAGAAGGAAGATGTAATCTGACATATAGTTTAAAAGTATCGATAACATTCTATCTGATACATAGAGAATAGACTGACAGGGGACATGGTTAGAGACAGAGAGACTAGTAAGGAAGCTTATACAATACTCCAAGGGAGAAATGATGGTGTCTCATACTAAGAGGGTGGCAGCAATCCTGTTCAATTTTGAATATATTTCAAAGAATGAGGCAACAGGATTTGTTAGTGGATTGGACGTAGAGCGAAAGAGAGTGGAATCTAGCAGATCTCCAGTGTTTTTGGCTTGGGCAATCAGAAGGATGAAGTCTCCATGTACTGAGAGCTGAAAATCTATAGGAAGTACATAGTTGGAGGCTGCAGGAGAGAACGTGGAGTTTATTTTAGAACAAAAAAAGTTTGAGAAATCTGTTAGATCTCTAAGTTGAAATTTAAGTAGGTAGTTAGGTTTATAAATCAGGAATTCTAAGGAGAGGTCTGGACTAGAGATATACACTTGAAGGTCATGGGTATTTAGATAATATTTGAAGCCAGAAACTAGAGGAGGTTAAACCGGAGAGAGAATGGAAACAGGCAATGGGGTCAGAAGACACTCATGGAAAAATGAGGATAGCCAAGAGATTAATCAGAGAAGGAGCAGGCCAGTGGGGTGGGAGGAGAACCAAAAGAGTGACATCCTAGGAGATACAAAAGTTGTATCAAGGAGCACAGTGTGATTTAGCTGTCAAACCCTGTTCATAGGCAAAGTCACATGAGGACTGACCTTGACAAGTGAGCTGCGGAGTGATGGGACTCAAAAGCCTGATCATAGAAGATTCAAGAAAGAATGAGAAACAAGGTAAGACTGTGAATGTAAAGTAAGTCTAAGTAGACTAAAAAGTTGGTGGGGCGGGGGGGCAAAGAAATGGGACCAAGCACTCTACATGGATTACCTCAATTCATCCTCATAATAGTTCTACAAGGTAGAAATTCTCTCACTTTACAGATGAGGATGTGGAAGGTAGGCAGTGTGCCAATGATTTTAATAAGAATGCTAGAATTTTATCCAAGCATGTCTATTATCAAAGCACATCCTCTTATAGTAATATACAGCTTCCTATGAATTTATCATATAAAATAAATATTGAGAAAATGACATCATCTTCTCAGAAAGGACACTGGTGTGGGAGTTAGGGGACCTTTGTTTTAGCTCTAGCTCTGTCACCAATCTTGAGGCAAATGCCGTAACTTTCGAGCTTGATAGCTCATTCCTAAAATAAGGGAATTGCAATAGATTCATTCACTCAGTCAGTCAACAAATATGTACTGAGTACTAATTTGCTGGACACAACTCTAGTTGTGAAAGAAACAGTGGTGAAAAAAGGAACTTACCCTTTAGTGAGGAAGATGACAAATATTCAATACAAAAGTTTCTTTCAACTCTAAAGTGCTATGATAGTTGTTAAATAAATATTAATAATAGACAAAAATTCCATTCCAGGCTAGTGCAAAGAAGTTGAGATTTATATATCACCGAAAACTCACAGCACTGTAAGCTGGGCACTATTACTATATCCCATATTTTACAGGCTGGTGGGAGGCAAGGAGAGATGAGCTTAGAGCTTAAGTAGCTTGACCCACAGTTACAAAGGAAGTGGCAAAGCCCAAATTCTAACATATAGTATGGCTCCAAAAACCCATCTTTCAATCACTCTCAATAGTAAGTTACTACTATAATATCTCATTTTACTGGTGTTTGACTCTCCTCTCCTGTTGTTTTTCTTGATGGGTCTTTGAATGTTCAAAATGGGAAAGAGTGAGGAGTAAGAGAGAAAAAAAAAAAAACAGTGAAAAAGAAACTGCAGAACTAGAAGCGAATATTGATATAAAGACAAAAATCAAGAAAACCAAAGCAGTGAAGTAACACGAACAAAAAAGAGGTTTGCGAAGCACATGAAGGAAAGAGGACAGCAGCCCTTGAGGTCCTGCATCAGGTCAGTGACCCACCAGGTGCCACATGCCTAACTATACAGGACAATGGACAGGCCTGGTGAACCGGGGCTCCTCCGAGGGGCCTGGCCTCTCCCATTCTATCAAACTCGCTGCCCGCTTATCAACCCTACTGAGAATCAACACTTCTAATGAGCCTAACAGAGTAAATATGCCTGTAAAATATTTCAGAAAGGAGCTCTGGATACTTTCTCATATTTTTTGGTACAACCATGTTGAAAAGGAAAGCAGTCCTTGAGGGTTCAGAGGTGAAATCCTTACAGAAAACCGAGAAGGACAAAGGAGGCAGAGATGAGTCACCTGGTCTTAGGACCACTGAGGTCACCCTCTGATTTTCAGCAGACAGCTAGTATCTGGCTCCACTCTTTGCATTGGGGATGTCCAGCCAGGACCAGGTGCCAGGGACCCTCACAGGCTTGGAGCCATTTTATCTTCCCGAGCTTTCCACATAGAATGGTGGTATTAGAATAACTGGATTTTTCACTTTGAGGAACTATTTTTATAGCTGGCATTTTCCCCTAGTAGTCTGAAGATTATTTGGAGATCATCTTGCTTTATAAATTGTGGAGACAATAAATGTATCCCCCTTTAATAATCTATCTGGTTCCAAAATTTAAGTGCCTACTATATTTAGGTGTTTTCTGGCCTCAGTATTGCAGATTTAAGGATGATTAGATATGGTCTTTCCCTCTAGTGGTTCAGTATATTGGGGAATGGAAGCACAGTGGGTACTAGCCATCTTGTGGAACTTCACCAGATTCATATTTACAAATTATTCCTTCACAAAAGGGTACTGGAACCCATCAGAGATTTTAAGAAACAACTACACAATCTGTTTTGTCTTTCTGGTTTCTACCCAGAGCGCCTACTCAACACAGATTCAGATTCATTCAGATGTATCAATACTATAGGCCTCTTTTAAAAAATAGTCCTGCATTAAAAGGTGAAATTAGAACTAAATTGCCCTCTGAAAAGCGTGCTTTTGTTTATATTTTCTTTTACATACTCTTCTACATTAGCTAAATTTCTACAAGTAAAATTTATATGTATAATCAGGAAAAAAAAAACATTTTAAAGCTGTAGTTTTTACTTGCCTGAAATTAGTTCTCTATTCCAACTGTTCCCTTCCTTCATTAACTTCTATTAAGCATCTAAGAATGACTGACTAAAGAGGAAACTATTGTATTCAGAAGCTCAGCTCCTTCCCAAGTTATCAGTAGGTATAAAGCTAATACTAAGTAGTAAAGCTTTTCTTTACATATTTGCCAAATTACTTTACTATACATATATTCCATTAATGGAATGGAAGTATGTTTCATATGTATTCCTGGCAAGGAAGCAGTCAGTTTTTTATTGTAAATGGCACGGCACAGAAAGACAGGCAATTGAAAGCCAGATGACATGCCTGCCAAGCTAGGCACTAAATCAGATACTCCATCTCATTTAACTATAAATTATCTTCAGGTTATGGTGACAATGAAAGGAGATAGCATCCCTGTTTCTTGATCTTAGAGAAGACCAAACAGATCCCCAGAGAGGTGAAGGGGCTTATCAATGACAGATGTCAATGGCAGAGTGTAAGACTGAACTTTAAAGCTCATACTCTTTTCCTGTTCTACAGACTAGAAGGACTTGCAAAGAACCACCTTGTTATTACAACAATATTATTATGTGCTTTATAATTAGGCTTTGAGAAGATATGGTTCATTCCATAGCATGGGTTCACACTTCAGCATATCTTCTTCTGTCTTTCTGAAACTCCAAGTTTCAGAAGCAGCACTTCAGGTTTTGTTAAGAAAAAGGCCCCCGGGCTTCCCTGGTGGTGCAGTGGTCGGGAGTCCGCCTGCCGATGCAGGGGACACGGGTTCGTGCCCCGGTCCGGGAAGATCCCACATGCCGCAGAGCGGCTGGGCACGTGAGCCATGGCCGCTGAGCCTGCGCGTCCAGAGCCTGTGCTCCACAACGGGAGAGGCCACAGCAGTGAGAGGCCTGCGTACCACAAAAAAAAAAAAAAAAAAAAAAAAAAAATAGGTCCCAAAGAGAAGCAGCAGAGATAAGTGATGTGCCTTTTCCAACTAAAAAGAAATCATATTTAGAATTTGAGTATTCATCATTTCCTGAGGATGGTGTTGCTGTCAATCCAGCTTGGATTACATAAATTAACCAGCAAAAATCAAGCACATTGGTCACATTAAAACTTTAAACGTTGTGATTCAGTGTTCTGTCAACACATTCATATGGACCAAGGGTTGGCCAACTTTTTCTGTGAAGGGCCAGATAGTAAAGATTTTAGGCTTTGGGGACCATATGGTTTCTGTTGCTCTGCTGCAGTAGTTTGTATGGCTGAGCAGCCAAAGTCAATACAGAGTGTGGCTGTGTTGGAAATTCGATAAATAATAATTAATTAAACTTGACCTACTGACACCAAAAAAAAAAGCTATGGCTTCTAATATAAAATAGGTAACTAATGAGAACCTACTGTATAGCTCAGGGAACTCTACTCAGTGCTCTGTGGTGACCTAAATGGGAAGGAAATCTGAAAAAGAGGGGATATAGATATACGTAGAGCTGATTCACTTTGCTGTACAGGCAGAAACTAACACAACATTGTAACTCCATTGAAACACAACACTGTATACTCCAATAAAAAATTTTAAAAACAGAATTTGGTATTATCCAACCTAAAAAAGAAAAAAAAAAAAAGGTATGGCCTCTTAGAAAAGGGGCTGGAATCCAGGCTCTGCCCCTTACTACCTTGGAGAAGTTACTTAAACTTTTTTCAGTTTTCTCATCTAGAAAATGGGGATTATAATAGCCCTTACCTCTGAGGATTGTTGTGAAGATTTAATGAGTTAATATGTAAGATTCTGGTAACAGTTCCTGGCACATACAATGTGCTATATAAGTGTTTACCACTATTGTTATTATTACCTGAACTAATTCAACAAATCTTGCAGTCACCACACCAGCAGCTGAACTAGATAAACCATGAAAGTAGCATGTGTGACAGAATGGTACTAGGCAGGAATGATTAGAGGAGACCTCTTCCGTACACTTAGAATACAAAAATGCTCCGGGCTTGTTTTGAATTTATAAAAGTAACTCCTAAAATTAGGGGGCATCCTGATTGCCTTCCCTAAAGCAGACTTGGAAACACGTCCCTTGTTACAAAGGGTCTACTAAGAAATTTATGGAATAGGTTAGGAGGAGAAAAGTAGGAATTGAGAGAATATAGACAATATTAGGAAGATAAATTAGAAATAATAGTAAGACTTAAGTAGACTTTCATCACATAATCAAGACAGAACATCTTTTAATTGGTTCATTATGTATCCACAGTGGTCCCAAATGAAATGCTCAATTTATAGTGGTTTTATCCCATGAGAAATAAGGTTATTGTTCCTATTAGTTAACTTAAAAGTCTTTCAGGGCTTCCCTGGTGGCGCAGTGGTTGAGAGTCCGCCTGCCGATGCAGGGGACACGGGTTCGTGCCCTGGTCCGGGAGGATCCCACATGCCGCGGAGCGGCTGGGCCCGTGAGCCATGGCCGCTGAGCCTGCGGGTCCAGAGCCTGTGCCCCGCAATGGGAGAGGCCACAACAGTGAGAGGCCTGCGAACAGCAAAAAAAAAAAAAAAAAAAGTCTTTCAAATTAAGCGAAAAGAAAGGGAAAAAAAAAGAAACAATAATAAAAGGAGAAAATCACCAGAAGTTGACTCACATGTCACTACTACTCTGATTCTAGCTAGGCACAAATATTTCCCCAAATATTTTGGGAAATATATCAAGTTCTGTTTGTATTCATCCTGAAAGGGTTTATGTGCCCCAGTCACAATGCAAGTTCTTCATCAATTCCACCCTAGGATGGGACAACGTTTCTGACAAACACTAATGATGATGTAGTGTGGAACAGAAATTTGATCACAATCACCTGGTTTCATCACCTTGTGGTATTCTCCTTGGATCCTGGATCTTGTTATGGAAATGCACAGACTGTGCTGAGGAGGAAAATCTTAGCACACTCTATTACTGGCAGGAAAGGCTGCACACATCACTGCCCTGAGTACTGAAACACTAGATGGTGTGAGAACACACCAGCTCCGAACATGACATTCTCCTTATTCACCATTTCGGTTCCTCAACAGATATGACAACTATGCCACAGCAACAGTTTACAGGTGAAGGAGTTGCTATGAATTTTTGACTAAGTGATGACCTATCTGTAAGCACATCTATGGCAACAAAAACGCATGCTAATAACCTAAGATACAGAAAATAAAACCCATAGCATAATTATTCCAGAATATTCTCAAACTATAATGTTTTGTCTTGAAGGTGTCCTTTGTGTTCAAAATCTTTTTGGGAAAAAAAATGTAAACAACCCTACATTTAGATGATCTTGGTGATAACTTGCTGTTTAGACCGTGACTATCAACAAACTTATTTAAAAACTTCAGACTCCAAAAACCGACACCATCAACTTCAGAAATTTCTGTAAGAACCTCCAGAACTTTGTAGCTCGCTATTTAAGCAATGGTTTATACAGTGCTTCTCAAACTGACCTCCAGATGATTCTAGACCTTCTATGACACGAACCTAATGAGCTCTGCTTTGCTTTATCTATTGGGGAGGGAAGAGAAGGTGTTTTAATATGCCCTTGGAATGAAGAGATCAAAATTACAAAAACCACTGCGTTAGTACGGTTGTTGGTTCAAGTAACTGTGCTCTCAGAGTGCCCAGTGTATTCAGAGATACTAGGATGCTTGAAGATCAGGGATCCATCCATTTGTTTAAAATGCTCTATTTTCAGTGGACACTATATTAAAAAAAACAAAGGCAGTAACCTACAGAGACATGCTCAAAAGCCTTAGTATATTAGGATTTAGACTCTTCAAAACATTTTCCAAAAAGTTGTTGAAAGAACTTTCTAAAAAATAAAAGTGAGGCCTTCTTCTGCTCTTTAAGGGGATAGATGAGCTAAAATTAACACAAGTTCAATTTCCTTGTAATGTATTTTACAATTACATTATTTTTCCAATACATGCATGCAGTTACTACCTATACAAGATTATTATAATCTATCCCAGGTAATTAGTGCTGAGATCAGCAGTTTAATGCCCTTTGTTTGCCAAATTTTTGTTTTCCCAAGGACCAATCCCACTCTATAAAGATGTGTTTCCAGGATACATATAATTACGCTGGGTATAACATCTGTTGCTTTGCATGTTCAGAGGCTTACCAAACCAAGGTAAGGACACGCTTCTACACCTATTTTAGGAGAATGGCTGAAGTATTAAAAGCTTAAAGATTCAGCAGAATTTTTTTTTAAAGGCAGTATTTATCAAAAGTAAAAGCTAATTCTAATTTAAATATTTCCAAATAGAATTAACTCATTTCAGCCCTTATTTAGCTAAATGTTAACATGGTTATTATATCATTTTTCAATTTATGTTTCCTATGATTTCATATAGGAATCCTAGTGAAGTTTCTACTTCAGTTATCTTTCAGAAGCAGACCATCTAACCAAAAACAAACCCCCTTACTCCAGGACAACAGAGAAAATAATAGTGGTGACCTCTTTTTTGTATTTCACCCTTTCATAGCACAGTGGATTTAGATAACAGAACAGCATTGCACTTTCAAATGTAGGTCAGTACTCTGATTGTACCACAAAAGTGAATTGTTCAGACTTAAATAAAGCAGAGCAATATCAACCCAAATCACTTTTCTGCGTGGCCTTTTAAGGTTGCCCAATAATATGATAGTCCTAAGAACTTCCAAATACGCAAATATTTATTGGCAAGATTTACCAGGAAGATACAAAATGAACACTAATTTCAGTACTGAAACCTGAAATAAGCCCTTAATAAATGGGGGGAAAAATCCTACATGGTCATCTCTCATCAAACATTTGCAGTCATAGACAAAAATATTGAAGTTATGAGTTCATCATGTTTTCAGAAAATTTTAGGGCAAACTCATGAGTATCAGTGTATTCAGATGTATTTTACATTCTTTGAGATCTGCGCTTACTATCATATAACTAAGATTGCTATTTGGCCTGCATTTAGACTGATTAGATATGCCAAGTTCACACAGATTTAGAGTTGAGAAAACCTACTTAAAATGTTAAAAAAAAAATTTTTTCCAAATCATTTTAATATGTTTTAGCTCACTTGACTCTTCTAACAATTCTTATTTCCTAGCGTTATATATAATTTGATGTGACCAACCATACATTAACTATTATATTAAAAATCAAAAAGAAACAAACCAGAAAAACCTCACCTGTTAACAGGAATTTGGAGGGAGGGGGTAAAACCCACTTTCAGGATTTGAAAAGATTTAGCTAAAGGAGTACTACAGTAAATCCACTTGTTTTGGACTGAATTGTGTCTCTCCAAAATTCATATGCTGAACTCTAATCCCCAGGGTGACTATATTTGGGCCTTTAAGGACTAATTAAGTTTAAATTAGGTCATAAGGGTGGTCCCTAGTCTGATAGGACTGGTGTCCTTATAAGAAAAGGAAGAAACACCAGAGATCTCTGTCTCCATGTGTGTGCAGAAGAAAGGCCATGTGAGGGCACAGTGAGAAGGTGGCCGTCCATAAGCTAAGGAAGCGAGGCCTCATCAGAAGTCAACTCTGACAGCACCTTAATCTTGGACTTCTAGCCTCCAGAACTGTGAGAAAAAAGTACATTTCTGTTGTTTAAGCCACCTCATCTGTGGTATTTTGTTATGTCAGCCTTAGTAGACTAATATACCTTCCTTCTTGAACTTGTCCTAAGTTTTCATTTCCTCTATAGAATCTCTAAATTTTCTACACCAGGTGGTGACCTTTTGTCTTATCACAACATCAAGCAAAGTATGGCAAACAGAGAAATGAATCATTTTCCTTTTTTCCCTTCCAGGTTTCAATATTTCCAAATGTGAACACTGAAGACTACTGAATGCCAAATGGAGAAAAAACTTTAAATAATTACTTAGATTATCATTAATTAGAATGCTAGAGTTATATTAGGGGGACACTAAATTATTTTAGGTGGGAATTAATCAGGATAGCAAGGGATGCAATGCAGCCCAGAAACAACAGATGAGGGTAACTGAGAAACTTGTGTAAGATTTGAAAGTGCCATTTACAATATTTTTCATTTTGCCTTCATACGGGATCAAATACAAAATCTCTCAAGAGTCCTTGACATTTTTGCTCCCACTGGTTCTTTAAAAGTTTGTACTGGAACCAGAAACACTTCCTCCTTGAGCTTCAAAACTTAGGAGGACCCAGCATGGCTACACCTGAAAAGTTAAGGGTCAAGACTGACTCAGGATTAAGTGGAGAAACAGGTCAGTTTGAAAAGGTTCACCAAAGTCCAAAAGTGACCAACTAGAAAAAGGGCCCTCCATCTACCACCACACCTCCCCACCCCCACCCACACCCCCAGTCTCCTGCTAATGCTGCTCCTAACACAGCTCTTGCCTGGGAGCTCAAGTTCTGATTTAAGGGGCTGAGGGAGGGCTTTAAGAAGGTCCCATATGGAGGAAGAGTTTGCCCCAAGCAAAATGCTCCCCCTTCTTACCACTCACCCTAATGCTTGTCCTCTCCTGCACTCACACATGATTTAAGAGTCTCAGAAAAGGGCTCTGGAGTATGGAAATCAAAAAGAGAAGAGAAAGAAAGGGGGACAGAGCTTATTCTGGGAATTTTTCTGAAAGTAACAACGAGACATTTACATTTTACTTTTCTCCTATATCATTTTAACCCTAACCATTTTTAAGCTAAACCATCTTCAGGGTATTAAAATACCATTTCATGAAAGCATCTGTCTGAAATTAAAAATATGTGGTACTGAATTTAGTATTTTGATAGCAGAGTTAAATAAAATTATACAAATAGTTTGTTTATATTTTTTAATAATTTATGTGAATATCAATATATCATCATTTAAAAAGAAAGTTTCCACAGCTTCTGTTGTTCTTAATTAGTTTCTGTATCTTTGCCTTTCCCAAATCTAAAATAAGTTCCTGATATTACATTGGTTTCTATATTATCATCTGTAAACTTTGAGAGGCATTATTAAAATTCAGTGGTTAACAGAACTATTTAATTTGGAAATATGTATTAGCCAAAGACACCATTAGATTTATTCTCATATATAGGGATCAGGGAAACAAAGGAAAGAAATCCAATTATTTAAAACAGTAATCCCTTAACACTGGGATTTTGTTTTAATTATAAAGAGTGTGTCTTATTAGAAACAAAACAAAGCCTTGTCCTTTAAGGGAGAAGCCCCATGTTTCTCTAGTGAACATGCATGCAAGATTTCCTAAAGAATGCTTCAACAAATTAATTTTGCTATTCTTCAATTTCCCATGATATAATTGACTTCTTAAAAAGAGCATCAAGTAAACAATTATGAGTCCACCTGTTCACGATATCATACCAGACACCACAGGAAGTTAATGAAAATAGATTTCATTTTGTTTCCCACTCCACTTCACCATTGACAGTATGACAAAATTCTCTGTACTAAAAACTAACAACAAAAAGTATAGGCAGTGATAAGTATTAAAATGATAATTGCTAAATAGTCTTTATCCTTCAAATAGGACTCCAGATATACCCAGTACCTGAAAACCCTTTTCATGAATATCTTCCCCCATCCCCATGGTTCCTCCAGTGCCTTGCATAGGGTAGAGGTGTCAGAGGGGTAAGAAGCCATGACTTAAAGTAAATAGCCTGCCCTACAAGAGACAAGAAAAGTCATTAGGGACTTCCCTTAGTTGGTTCTACTCCCATGGTACACAGAGCAAAACTAAAACACTATTTGAGGAAATTACACCCCCTTTGGGTCCAGCCCACTAACCCACTTAAATGGTTCAGTGTTGAGCCCAGAAGGCTGAGGGAAATCTTTCCTTCTCAAGGGACATTGAGGCTCCTGGCTCTCCTATTTCAGACCTAAGAGAAAGCTATTTAGGTATTCAATACAGCCTCATTTGGGCTTTATCACTGAAACTAAAGATTTCAGTCATCCTGTCACCCCTCACAGAATTGAGTTTTGGCACGGAAGGCACACAGACATCACCAAGGCCAAAGCTGAACCCCAGCAGGTCCAGCACCTAAGGTACCTGGCAAGGGCATCAGCTCAGTTTCAGCCAAGAGATGGTAAGCAGGAGACAGAAGGTTGTCCTAATGACATAAGTTACCCAAGGGACAAAGAGAGAATAAGAGCAGCAAGGGCTACTGAATGAGCATGGAGATATAAATGATGACACGCTTAGAGTCTGAAGGAGTGCAACAGCTGATACATAGAAAGCAGATGAGTAGAAAATAAAACTGAGTGTTCTATTATCTTAATAACATAGGCAAGATTAAGGACTATACCTCATGTATATTTACTTTATTGGGTTTAGAGTTGGTATCAAGTATGTAGGTAACACAAAATTTTACAGACAATGTCCTCTGATACAATAAAAGGAGTTGGAAAAATCTATTTATATATTTTCCACTGGAAAATATGGACACATATTGCTATTCAAAGTCCTGTTTTCATTTTGTTGATGTTCCAGGTTTGTTTAAGTACCATGAGTACATGGTCATATTGCTTTCTTTGAATAAGTAGCTATGACTTAAGAAAGACATTTGAGGAAACAGAGAGGAAAACAGGAAAGAAAATGCCAGACAACGGGAATCTGTGACCATTGCTTCTTAGTCAAGTTCATACCAAATCAAGTAAAAGAAGGGATCCCACCCGTAACATAATCATTGGCTTATGTTCTCTAAAGTTTTTCCAATCTCCTAGAGGAAAGATTTCACAACTTTATTGAAAGTTCATTTCCTTTTCCTTTGTCTGCCCTTACACATCCATTGAAGATTAGCAATTAGCAAAGGATATGAATGGACCAATGATACACCACAACTACTGCACACTTTTGTAAAATTAAAGAATAATTTCAGAACCATTAGAAAGCAATTTGGGACCTAAAATTTTGGATGCTAAAGGATCCATTAAAAGGGCACTTTTCTATTTTAAAGTATCAATGACACAATCATGAAAAGAGATTTTTAAAATAATGTGCACAGGCAGTTCAATTACTTTCTGAATTATGTCATAAAGTTGAGTCAAAATGTTGTTAATTAATATCAGTAATAAAAAAACAGAAAGTGAGCTTATTCTAATGAAATACTGTAGATTTCACATTAAAAAGTGACTGACAGGTCAAATTCTAAAAAAGAAACTGTAGATATCACCACAAAACTAGCAGATGTTTCTTGGGGTCATTTGTACAAAAACATAAGCATATGTTAAAGAAATCTGACACTATCATGGAATCAGTTGGTGTCTAAAATAATAGCAGCTCCTTATGGCAATATGGTAATATCCGTATCAAATGCACAACACATTATGTTGCAACAGTATGTGCAGACAAAAGAGCATCAGTGGCAGCAATAATGACCAGTGCTTTCATTAAGGTGAAAAAATAAAATTAGAAGGTTATATCCAGGGAATAATTTTATTTAACAGTAAACTGAACGTGATAGACAGTATGTTGAATTTTCTGAGTTTCCATTTAACTGATTTTATTGAGATTCTCATAAAGACAGAATATTAACCAAATAAAAATACTAAAGTTTTTCTATGGCCTCCAACATGGGTTTTCTTCATTCTACCCTAGAATACTGAAGATAGTTGTTATTTTCAAAGCTAATGATAATACTTGGTTAGTTTAGAATATAACCAAGAATTCTTCACTTCAAAATCAATGGTTTCAACCTGGTGTCCTATACTCAGTAAAGAAATAGGTAACTGCTGAATCTTTTTAATGTAAAGCAGCACATAATTTAGTAAGTGTATTATCAGCTTCAATCTCAGAAGTCTAAGATCCTCTAGAATATTCCTTGTTACTAGTCATATCACCCCGAAGTATACAATGTACACAACGAACGGATGCTAATTAAATGTTAATGAATGAAGGTCTTTGAAAAGTCAAAATGAAAAGGCATTTCATAGCTTTACATTGTTGGGACTCATGCTGCGCTCTAGGAAATTTAGATTTGAAAAAGCACTTAGAATTTCAATGTACATATCTTCCCATGCAGATGAATTGGATGCAAGTGAGTCTGTACGCACCTAACAAAGTATTCAAGTACCAAGAAGATTTGAGTAAAAGAGGTTCCCCCATAAGATGTTTCCATGGCATGAAGCTCAGTAACAGAGTAGGTTTGGTCCCAGTGTAAAACATCCAAACAATATGGAAAATGATAGATTTGTCTTCCATTCAGAAGCTAGGATATCAAGATATTTTTTCCCAAAATATGAAAAATGCTAATTCAAAGAAATGGAAATAATGATTTTTAGAGAAGGATGTATTTTTACTTTTAAAATGAGTGTATTATAAATCAAATCTCATGACAAAAATGTATCCACATTATTTAGTTTAAATATTTAAATATTATCTAAAATAAGTGGGCTATGAATGGGACTTCAAAAATGCATTATATTCACCAAGATTTCAACTGTAACAAGTTTTCATCTGTATAATGAAAACCACAACAAAACATACTATCTAGACTTTACACTTTCAGTACATGAAAACATGCCTAAAATATAAGGAAACCAGTACACTCTAACAGTTGTTCAATTTTATTGATCCTATTCTTCCTGCACAGATGGGCACTAGAAAATACTTTGAATTATGTTTGTAACATTTTACTAAGTTTGAAAGTTTAATTTGGAACAAATATTATTTGCATTAGACACAAAGATTTCATGAAATAAATGAATTTTTTTAGTTTAAAATGATATAGAAACAGTTTTTATACATATAAAAATTGACATTTAAAATTACTTCACTGTTTTTTTACATTTCAATAATACCTAAACATTATGGTTGTACAAAGATCATAACTTTATTTACCAATTTTTAATGAATAGTGTTTTCTGAAAATAGTTTTAAACTCTTTTTTCCAAAGTAGCCCCAACCTAGTAAGAAAGGGCACAGAAGGAGAGCCCGAGGCTCATGGAAAACATAGATCTTAAACTTGATAGGGTTCAACTTATAATCCTTCAAGAGCAATTTCTCAAGCTTATGCATTCTTCAAGCTTTCCATTTCCCTTCTGTTTGGACATTTTGCTAGTCTTGGCATATCTGATTCTTGGTAGAATACATTTCAAGTGAGATAATTCTTAGATTGGCAAAATAGGAAGCAATTTTAGCTGTGTCCACTATCCATTTCATTGTCCAAGCTAAAAATCTCAGCTTCACCATTGTTTCTTCCCTTTCCCCCAAACCCCACAACCTCCAGGTTCTATCTTTGACAATATGCATTTGCACCTGGCCTCACCTCTCCTCTCCATTCTCCCTGCCAACTACACACCACCTCCTGGATCTTCTGGGGTACTGGCCACTGAAATGGACTCCATTTATAATCCATCCTACCCCCATGGTTGTCTTTCTGAAACCCAAACTCACTTACTTTAAAAAACAAAAACTTGATATCCTCTGACACTCGGCCTTTGCCACCCTTTACTCAACCCTCAGTTTAAGACACCAATTTCCTGGCATGATATTCAAGGCCCCACGCAAACTATTGACTTACACAAAGGACTGTCATCGTCTCCCATTAACATACACTCTCCCCACAGGCTATGGTCTTATTTTCCACAAAGTTCAAAGCATTCTTTCCTGATTTTTCCAAAATATTACTTCCTATAATGGTTTCCTTGTTCTTTTGTGCTGCCAACTCCTAATCATGCTTCAAGGCCCACATTCAAGTTTACCCTTACACCCCTCTGCAGCTTTCCCTGACCACCCCCCAGCCCACTCAAACAAAATGATTTTCTCCTTTAGCTACATTTCCTTGGTTCTTTATAAAGCCTTGTAAGTAATACCTCAATGGCACATAAAATAGACTACCTAGTTATTTTGCTGATAAGTCTCCCTGCAGATTGTGAAAACTTTGAAACAGAAATTGTGTCAAATTGAGTGTAGCATCCCTGAAACCTATCAGATACCCTGGCACATAATAGTTGCTCCCTAATATTAGGAGGAATAAGCTAAAAAAGTGAATTATTTAAAGAGGAAAATACAAGTTAAAATTATGCCGAGATACCATTTCTTATCTCAGATTGGTTTTTTAAAACAAGATCTGAAAATATACTCTTTTGAAGAAACTGCACAGAAACAGGTACCCTCATACAATGACAATAGTAAAGCAAAACAGCACAATCCTTTTGAGGGAACTTGGAAATATTTAGCAAAATTATATAGGCAGAAAGTAGATGGGAAACCTCTGTACCTTTCCCTCAATTTTGCTGTGAACCTAAAACTGCTCTAAAAAGTAAGTCTATTAAAAATTATACAGATATTTATTCTTTGAGTCAACAATCCCACTTCTAGGATTTTAGTAGTTTATTCCAAAATAAATTTTAGTAATTTATTCCAAAAATACACTAAAAAAAAAAAAGACATGACAAGGTTTTTTTTTGCTACACCACTATTTGCAATAGCAAAAATGACTGGAAACAACCCAAGTCTTTCTATAGAAAGATGGTTCAATAAACTATAGTACACAATAGATTATTGTGCAGATATAAAAAGAAATGATGATTCTCGCTATATACCTCTATCAAGTGATATACCAGGTATACTGTTAATTAAAAAAAAAATCAAAGTGCAAAAAGTATATATGGCACACTACCAAGCACTTAAGAAGATGGGTAGGGGTGAGGTAAGGAGAATAATATATGTAAATGTTTGCTATATAAGAATAAACCAAAAAAATTAAAAAGGCTTACCAATAATAGGAAGGAAGAGAAAGGGTAGAAGAGGCACAGATAAAAATTATACTTCCCAGGATATAGCTTGTTTAGTGGATTTGATTTTGGAACCATATAAATATTTTATATAATTACAAAACAAAATTGGATTAAAAAGAGCAATGCCCCAAAATAAAAGCAAAAATGAAACAAATAATTCTGCATATTGAGTTGGAGGCATAACATCACAGATAGGAATGATTCCAAGTGTCTTTAAGACATAGTAATTTGACTACACATAGCATATACTCTAAGTGGTATGTCCCTAAGAGCTACAACAAAATATTACAGAACGATCTTAAATGGCTCTGATTAATTATATTATTGATGGTGGCATTGGTGTTGGTATTCTGTGATGTACATTTATTGCAGGATAAGGCAAATCAGTAATGATACTGTTGCAGTCAGAACACAGGATTTTAAGGGTAGGAGCAAGAAGACGAAGTAAAAACCTTTCAGTCTTGAACTTTTACTGGAAATAACAGCATGATTCCATGGTGCATTTTTTGCTTTCAGAAAAAAAATACATACTTCCTAGCTCTGCTTTCAGAAAGACCTAGGAAACAGGACCATATAAGGGAAGTTCTAGCAATGAGCACACAGGTGCTCAAATTGTGGTATCTAAATACCATTAGTCAATTTTAAAAATTAGGCTTCCTTGATGATAGGCATAAAATGTTCAAGATGAGTCTGGAATATCTTGCCATTCCAGAAAGCAAAGAAGCTAACAGAGACAGCTGAGAGAATGTCAAAAGGTCTCAGAAGTCAGCCTGAAGGGGTTCCCATTGGTCCAAAAATCCAGAATTGGGGCAGTCTGAGAATTAGTAAGAACAGTCATCGCTGTGAACTGAAATATATTTAATATATTTAAATAACTGAGCTCATAATGATAATAATAAACGTTATTGGTCACTGTGGATGCTGTGGTTTCTCTCTTTAAGAACTTGCTTTTCTGCTGCAATGAATGCAGTTAGCTGACAGCCTCCAGCTACTGGTGCCTTTAGGATCCAAGTCAACGTCACTCTTCCCAGGCAGCCCCCAGTCTATGACTGAACACAACTAGATTTGGCCATTTCTGCCTAAGACAGGACTCCTAATGAGCAATCTTTTCTCCCAAGATCTCACCATAGGTACACAAAGACTTTATGAGATAAGCACCATAGACTGAGGTTCTCCCTGACCCTGCCTGCTTCATCCCCTCTTTACAAGTGTCAGACTGGCATCACAGTCTGAAGGTTATCCCTCCCAACCTGCTTCCTGCCCCTTTTATCTTTCACAGGCATTCACCCCCAACAAACCTTTCATTTTCCTATGAAAAACTACAGCCCAGACAACCCAGTTTGTTCAGAAAATAAGTTATAAGGAAAAAATAAAAAATGGAGAGGAATCTGTGGATTCGAAGATATAAAAGACATAGTAACCAACTGCAATATGGACCTTATTTAAATGTTGATTTATATAAAAAAGAGAAAGAAACAATCAGGAGACAATGAACACTAACTGAATATTTAAGGATACAGAGGATTATTTTAAATGGAATAGTGGTATAGTGACTGTACTGGGGATCATATTGTGTACTATATTTTTTTAATCCTTATCTCCTAGAGATACATGTAAGATGTTTATAGGTGCAATTATATGATGTCTAGGGATTGCTCCTGATTATTCCAGATGGAGGGAACTGGGTAGGGCATAGATGGAATAAGACTGGCCTTGAAAACTGTTTAAACTCAACATGTCACATAGAGCCTCACCACTCATTGGGTTGGACATGGAGGCTTATTATATTATTCTTTCTACATTTGGGTATGTTTGGTGTTTTCCACAATAAAAATATTAGGTTTAGAAAACTTTGTCTGTCCCATTTGGTCATTTACTCAGGAAGCAGAAGTGGCAAGAGAAGTGGAACATGCCCTCTACCGTGGAACTGTCATGAAGGTCTGAAAGAAGTCAGATGATTTTGTTGTATTAAGGTTTATTATTTTGATTTACCCCTTAAATTATCATTTCTCATGTCAAATTTCATGTGCTATTTCTAGAGCAATATTAATAGTGGAGATGGTAGGCATTACTATCTAATTCTTATTCTAGATATGAAAATAAAACTTTTAATGTTTTACCATTAAAAAAAAAGTTTATTGTTTTGGTTTGGACCATGATGTTACACTGTCAGTAACTCGGACATCACACAGACTCTTGAAGGCATTAGGGAGAACTCTTTCTTACTGGACTGAGGAAACAGCATAACCTCCTGGGTACAGTGTAGACTCTGGAGTCAGGGTGCTTGGCTTGGAATCCCAGCAACTCCATTACTAGCATGACCTTGGACAAGGAACGTCATCTCTGGGCCCTAGGAATAAAAATCCTATCTGGACTACATAGTCTTGTTGGGAAGAGTAAACAAGATAAGACACTTAGCATAGGACCTGGCAGGGTAAATATCAATAAATGTTCACTATTTTCAGTCAAACACTGGACACCGATGCATAGCAGCAGCAGTAGTTTCCAGAACACTGTTTCTGATGAAAATCTTGGAATGTACATAGGAATTCCCCGATGCCAGCTGGTACATTATTTTAGACTTATCTGTAGGTTTACCATAAGTCCATAGCACTATGCCAAATGTTTTTTAATGTGTGCATACCTGCCCACCTGCTTGCCTGCCTGTCTCTGGATTCTGGCGCCCATTGTACTAAGGGTCCTCGACTTCTAGTTCACATGCCAAAAGTCAGCAGAAGGTTTAATTTCCTTCAAACTCCATTTCCCTCCCAACTTTCCCTTTTAACTCGTCACTTACTGGTCTTGGAAAACACAAGAGCATATAAAAAGCCATGGCTACCAAGAGTTTCTTCCCTTTGCCCACCACATACACGACCAGAACTCACTTGCTCAGCATACACTACCCCCATCACTGGCATAGTACTTCTAAAATTCGGGCAGGAATACAGTCATATGGAAGGAATTAGAGAGGCCTATGCTGAGGACTTTGATGATGTTTGTAGATTTGTCAATATTTGAAATGTAATCTAATAACCTAGTCAACTAACGGACTAGGCAAGATTAGCAATAAGGTTCAAAATGAGCATTCTAGTACTGAGATCACAATGAATTATATATTCTATATCCCTGGCCCTTTAAACAAGGATGTAATTTCCCAAATTACAGAGGGCACAAAAATGTCCAGTCTAAGGAATAAAGACACAGACCTACAAGAGAATGGACTTGAGGATATGGGGAGGGGAAAGGGTAAGCTGTGACAAAGCGAAAGAGAGGCATGGACATATATACACTACCAAACGTAAGGTAGATAGATAGTGGGAAGCAGCCGCAGAGCACAGGGAGATCAGCTCGGTGCTTTGTGGCCACCTAGAGCGGTGGGATAGGGAGGGTGGGAGGGAGGGAGACGCAAGAGGGAAGAGATATGGGAACATATGTATATGCATAACTGATTCACTTTGTTATAAAGCAGAAACTAACACACCATTGTAAAGCAATTATACTCCAATAAAGACGTAAAAAAAAAAAAAGTCCAATCTAGGCAATAGCATCCTCCTGTGTACGCAACCTATCTGTTGATCCTTATTATCTACTGCCTTGGCTCTTTGGTTCTTTTTGTTTGTTTGTTTGTTTTGGTTTTTTTTGCGGTACGCGGGCTTCTCACTGTTGTGGCCTCTCCCATCGCGGAGCACAGGCTCCGGAGGCGCAGGCTCAGCGGCCATGGCTCACAGGCCCAGCCGCTCCGTGGCATGTGGGATCCTTCCGGACCAGGGCACGCGAACCCGTGTCCCCTGCATCGGCAGGCGGACTCTCAACAACTGCGCCACCAGGGAAGCCCCTCTTTGGTTCTTTAGCTCCTGCAGTTCACTTCAGGTCCTCCTGCTATGGCGGATCCCATCTGGATCAGCCTCTACCGACCTTGATCCAGTTTATCTGATTTGCAGTTTGTACGTCCCTCGCCTTCAATGCAAGTACCATTCCCCACTTCCAGGAGGATATTTTTGTGCCAGTTGCAGCCTCAAATACCCCCACGTGGAAGAGACCAAGAGGAAGGGGACACAAAAGTAGACCAGTTTTTAAAAGTGTTTGTCTTCAGATGGTGCCACATGGCTGTGGTATATTTATGAACAACACTGGGATGCAGACTTTCATGGGGTCACGGTATGCAGGCTAGGACAGTTATTTCAAATTTACTATCCCTATAGTAAGAAACAGATTTTTTGCCAAATTATAGTATAAATAAATCATGACCGTGAGGAATAAGACTATGGTTTTAACAGACAAGACTTCAATTTTACTGTCAGCCAATTAATTCACAATAACAAAAGCATTTTTTTGTACTCACAAAGTATGTTAAAGGGTTCTGCCACTTGGGCATCTCTGGACTCAGTTGTGTTATCTTTAAATCGGCAGCTCAGATTATATGGTCATATCAGTTCTATGTTGAGATTAATTACTGAAAACTGTACCTTACGACAAAGATGCAAACCCATGCCTGGGAATAAAGGGAATAAACATTTTCAACTCTTCGTGGGTCTATGCATTAGAGCTACATTGTCCAACGCGATCGCCACTAGCTGCATATGGCTATTAAATTTATTAAAATTAAATAAAATTTAATATTCAGTTCCTCAGTCACACTAGCCATATTTCAGGTCCTCACGTGCCCCAAGTGGCTGGTGGCCACCGTACTGGACAGAGCACATGCGGAGCATTCCATTAGTGCAGAGAGTTTAACTAAACAGTCATGCTTAGAGATTCATTCTATATTTTGTTTTCCTGTGTGGACCAATTTAAGAAAAAGCTAATATTTATACAATATGAGCTTTATACAGTATTTATACAATAGGATAACAGACCTGTCAAAGTATTTAAAAACGTTATAAACATTACATGCAGTTGCCTGGTAAGCTTGATTTTTCACACCCAGCTTTTAAAAATTCCTTCAAATTTGACAGCTTAGGAATACACTAATAATTTTTTAAAGAAGTATTTTTCTTCTTCATATGTAGACTGGTGAATCAAAGCATCATGTTTTACTGAGTAATTAGTCCTTCAATAATTCACATGAGTAATGGGTCATTTCGGGGTTTAACCCCTGCTTCCATTATTTCTGACCAACGGTTTACCGACAGATGTCTCACTTTGGATATACACAACAGAAGCCTGGGATCTGTTTCACGTACATCTGTTCCCAAACAGCTTAGGCAGATTAATACTTAGAATGGACCCGGCTCTGCTAAGTCCCATGTAATCACTAACTCTTGTTGTTTTAAAATTGATTGGTTTTTTTCTCATTTTCACATTTTTCCACATTACCTTTCACGTTGCAAAGTTTCCAGCAAATGAATGTCTATATAAACTTAAAGGACAAGAAAATCATGAACTCCCTTATAAAAGAAACACTTTCAAGACCTTATTTTGAAGCCCAGCTTTTTCAGATTTTTCTGGTTACTGCTCTAATTAAGCTGAGCTCAAAGTCGTGGTAGGAATAATCCTTTGGAAAAACCCAACATGAAATGGTGTAACCTGAGGTAGTAAGTCTAAGAATAATAAGAGGATTGTAAACCATAACTAAGATTTGAAAACTTCACTGTACTTTTAAAAATATTTAGAACATAACATTCTCATGCTAATCGAACATATTGTAAGATCCTTGCCCTGAAATTTAATAAGAGGGTACAGGAAATGAAATTGAAGAAAAGATAAGCTAGTCCTTTTGTCCATCATGAAAAATCTGCTCATGACTAGCCTTACACCACTATTTTCTATCAGAAAGTGGTTTCTTCCTTTCCAAAGACAGAACCTGTGCTGAGGTGACTGCCTACCTCTCATTATTGTGTCTTGAAGCTAGGGAAGGGGAGCGAGAAACTTGGCCCGTTATTTCCCAGGCGGTTCTTCTAATTAGAAATTCATTAGGGCTGTGAAGCGTTGGTGTAAAATACAAGTCTTCCACACACACCTGGCAGCTGATCATTAAAACTTTACTCAGGTTTATTACGATGTCCTAACACCAAAAGTCTATAAAAATAGGTATTTCCTTTAAAATGCAACTTCACAGAGTTGATGGTTCTTAGAGATCATATAATGTAAATGCCTCATTTTGCAGATGAATGAACTGTCACTCAGAGCAGTTAAATGACTTGCCTTAAGTCAGTTACACCCGTTAGTTGTAGACAAGACCTCAGGCCCCTTGGTGCCCACTCCTGAAACCCTTCCTACACCAGATGGGAGATTACAGACAGCCAGAGTGGGGAGCCTGTAAAAGATCCTGTAGTGCTTTTCATACTTCAAGGTGCTATTCATTAGTAAATGATAAAGGTGCCCAGTGTGAGATAACAGAGACTTGTGGGCATTTGGCATTCCAGTCATAGAGACCCCTAAATTAATCATTCTTTTTTTTTTTTTTTTTTTTTTTTGCAGTACGCGGGCCTCTCACTGTTGTGGCCTCTCCCGTTGCAGAGCACAGGCTCCGGACGCGCAGGCTCAGCGGCCGTGGCTCACGGACCCAGCCGCTCCGCGTCGTGTGGGATCTTCCCGGACCGGGGCACGAACCCGCGTCCCCTGCATCAGCAGGCGGACTCTCAACCACTGCGCCACCAGGGAAGCCCTAATCATTCTTAAGTGTACTAAAATATGAGCTTAACACAGTCTAATGCTATGCATTACTGACTCTCCCTATCAGTAGCTTTTCCTTTATGGGAAAATTTCATAACCAGGTCTCACAGTACAGTAAGCAGATTCTGCATTGGGGATACACAAAAATGCTTGTACCTTCTGCTTCCATCTAACGTTTCAAATAGAAGTTTACCACTTGGTAAGCGCACGTTCCTAGAAGTCTGTCCTCGGTTGAGATTTAGAACAATGCCAACAGGCCATCAGTGATAATTTTGAAAATGTTGAACTCTGAAAATATCTGATCCAGTAACAAGCTAAGGGCTAAATGACAAAATACACATATTGGTCTATGGCATCTGCCCATACCCCCTTTCTGAGTCCCTTCTCAATTTTTGACACCTTACGCCTGGTCCCAGGCACCATGTAGGGGGCTAACAACACTGTGGCCTGCTCTGCCTAGACAGGGTCCCATGACCCAGACCTGCCTGACCTCTCTCATTTGGCCTTAAAATCCTCATCTGACCCCTCTCCCATTTCTTCATGAAAGGTTTCGCTCTTTCCTAGAGCACAGAGAGCTAACTTGGTAATTAACATGAATAAACTCATACGATTCCACAAGTAAAATGACTGTAATTTGAGATTCCAACAGAAAGATCATTAGGCACCATAGCAGGCAATAATGAAGATATTTTCTGAATGGATGATGCCCTTTTGTGTATACAGTTTGCTTACAGATGTGACGTACTGGTCAATCTATGCCCTGGTCATAGATTGCTTTCTTTTTCCATCTTACAGCTGAGCAAGATGGAACCTTCTCACCATGATGCTAACAATGGAGAAGTAGGCCAACATTAGCTGAAGAATGTTCTGTAAAAAGAGTTCTAATGCTTTAACAAAAGGGGAGGGGGATACTCTTACAGGTGATGAGAAGTCACTATTAAGTAGCAGTGTAGTAATCAGATTATAATGCAATGGGCAAAACTAAAGTTCATGAGACCAGTTAACAAATTCATTCATGTAACAAATGTTTATGTCAGGCACTCTTCAAAGCACTGAGAGTAAACAAAACAGATGTCCTGAACATCTTCCCTCTTCTCATGTAGATCCCGTCTCTGGGAGCTACACCATCAGTTCCCCCCAGTTCTCAGGCCTTCAGATTTGGTCTGAATTATACAACCATCTTCCTTCGTTCTTCATTTTGCAGATGGCATAGAGTGGCATATCTCAGCCTCCATAATCCCATAATCTCCAATTCCCGTAATAAATCTCCTCAAATATATATTGTACTGTGTATTTTTTTCAAGGTTCTATTTCTCTGGAGAATCCCACTACATGTCATTATAAATAAGCCAAAACCCATAGAATGCAGAACACCAAGAGTGAACCCTAATGTAAACTATGGACTCTGGATGATAATGATGTGTCAATGTTCATCAGTTTTAACAAAGGTACCACCTTGGTGGGAAATATTTATAATGGGGGAGGCTATGCATGTGTGGGGAGCAGAGGGTATATGCACCTTCTGCTTAATTTTGCTGTGAACCTAAAACTACTCTAAAAATAAAGCCTATTTTAAAAAGAAAAACAAAAAACAAAACAGCTACTAAGGCACTATGAGGTTTAAAAACTGAGTGGTCTTGCAAACATCTCATATGATCTAATAATGCCCAGCAATCCGACCCCACCCCTACCCTTTCCTGGAACAGCCAGGCACCGGCCAAGGAGCAACAGACATGGTCTCCTCCACTACATCCTCCCACACCACGTCCTCCCAAGTATGGCAACCTTAATGTAGTTCTTCCTCCATTTTCTGGACCCATTTCATTTGTCTTTTACCATGCACATCTAAACTAATTCCACATCAGAGAGTATTTCTCATATTTAAACATATCTCTCAATACCTCCTTTTCTTTTCCCACTCTTATTATTTTACTAAGTAAAACATCTCTTGGTTCCTTCTACAAATAGAAGTGCTTACTAAGGTGCTAGGTTTCTGGACCTCCAATGTTCGGGGCCCAAAGTGGTTTGCATACTAGGTGTTAGTTACAAAGAAAGGGTGGTATATCTAAATGAAGGAAAAGAAAACCAAAGTGTTTTAGGTCAAAATTAAAGATCAACACTTGCAACCTTTAGAGTTATAACTGTCGGGATGTCTTTTTAAACTCTACAGCCAGGAATGCTAATTAAGCCTATTTTTCCTCCATCACCACTCAGTATATAAAAGAGCATTTTTTGTTTTCATGCCATTACTTGACTTTTCGTGTACCAGTATTGCAACACTGATTTGAATACCTCTCGTTGCACGATGTCTCATTTTATTCCTATAGTATTTCAGCTTCATTGTAGGTTAAATCGACTCTTGTAGGCCAATTTAAACTCTAATGGTAAACTTCTATGTCCCCAAATTCAAGCAGACTTAAAAACTAAACAGAATAACTATGTCCATATCCCTAGCTTTTAACTCAAAGGTTCTAGAAAATACTCCACAACTTGGTTTTCAACACACCTGAAAGCATTTTTAATTAAAGTCAAAAGCAGTTTTAGTTAAGTGGGCCAGCAGGACACCTGCAGCAGAAGCAGAATTCCCACTCAGAACCAGCACTGGGTCCCTGACTAGTCTGTTTTGTTAGATTTTTGTACGTAAAACTTTAAAACAGTGACATTTTTCTATTCTTTGAGGTAAACGGCGCATTGTGTCTTGTTTTCCAACAGGGGAAGGCATTTTTAAAAATTTCATAAGTTAGCATTCAGAGGAGACATGTACCACATCCCAAGGTTTTCCCCTAAATCATCTCTAAGACTTGAAATAGTTCTGTTGTACAGAATTATAACACTTTCTAAATAAAGGTTTAAGTCAAAAGGCAAATGCACGTAAACAGCAAGATGATTCTAAAGTCAATATTGAACACCAAAAGTTTCTAGACTGACCTTTAGACTTGATTCTAGACAATGGCAAGGAATGTGAGGGATGGAAAAGTCCAGAGAGACCAAAAGTTGGGGTGAAACTTTCAGAAGTCAGCAAAATGAGAGCTGGATTCGGAACCCACGTGTAGGTATACTCGGTAAAATGCTTATACTTTCAGCGTTACCGTCAGAAGTTGACAGAGTAAAACTTCAACTTGGAGGGGAGGAGCAGGTGACCTTCCCGCATCTGGAAAACACCTCCCCTTGTGGGGCTCAATTCTTTCTTAGGAATCACAGAGCAGAAGCGGAGTGTGACGCAGGTCCCGGGATGGCACCCGAGGCGGAAAGCCAGCTGGGAGGGGACAGGTAGCGGGAGGCCCCTGGGGGCGGCGCGGGTTCTCGCCCCCCGGCGGGAGGGAGGAGGCGGCGGCTTCTGGACGCGGTAGCCCGCTGTGGCAGAGGCGGAGCTTGCGGAGGGCGGTGGGACTGCGCCGGGAGGAGGGTGTGGGGCCGGGAGAGCGAGGAGGCGCCGCGGGGGCCGAAGGCGCCAGGACCTTCTAATTGGGAACACTCACCTTTGGGGCGCTCGGGCTGGATGGGCTGCCACCTCAGGGCCCGCTCGCTCAGCACCACGTCGCAGCTGTCCCTCCCGATCTTGAAGATGCCCCGGAGCAGAATCAGCTCGGCCGCCGCCTCTGGCTGCTGCCCGGACGCCCACAGCACCGAGGGCACGGCGTCCGCCGCCGGGGGCTCCGCCTCCTCCCGGCAGCCCTCCAGGGCGCTCACCCGGCCGCCGCGCCTCCCTCGGGGCATGGCGGAGCCACCGGCTGGGCCCGAGACAGGGGTCCGGGGAGGCCTTTGGGGGAGGAGGTGGTGCCCGCGGCAGCCGCGGCTCGGGCTGCGTCCGGCGCTGCCACAGCAACCGCGCGCGGGGCAGAGACCCAGGAGGGAGGCGGGGCGCGCAGGCGGAGCCGCCCTGACCCAGTCCAGCACCTTGGCCCGCCGGCCTCCTGCCTCTGCCACTCACTACAGAAAGACCGCAGTCCAGGAAGAGGAATAAGTGGCTCTCTCCACCTAGTCCCTACAATTGCTTGAGATTTTGCTTACTGCGTTACCCGCCAAAATATAGGCCAGCGCTTCTCAAACACTGACTTGCATACTCACCCCTGGGCATCTTGTTAAAATGCAGTTTCTAGGAAGCTCCCAGGTAACGCCGCTGATCCTCAGAACGCACTTTGATTTGCAAGGGTATAACCCTCTGTTTTTCCACCTTCTTTCCAGCGGGCTTTCCTGGAGCGCAGAGGTCGTGCTTTATAACCTTGCTTGCATGCCCCCAACAGTTAGCTGATCTATATGCAGCTGGTAATAGAGAACTCAGTTCCCAAAAGCCCTGAGAGGACGCCAAAGACAAGTCCCTGCTTTACAGAGACAAATTTTCGTTCTGACAAATTTAATGTTAAAGGAAGGTGCCTCCATGCTGTAAGTATTAAGGGTCCTACTTTTCCCCAAGATACTCCTCTGCGTCTTGTCTCTGCCTGGATCTGACCCCTCCTGGAGAGAGACCACAAGAAGCAGGGCTTTTTCTCCTGAAGGCTAATGCAGCGTTACCTGGAAATGGAGAGAGCCCGGGCCGGGGCAGGCGTGGGGGGGCGGTCAAATCCTTCACTTTCTCGCGATAACTGAGATTCATGAAATTAGCTGTTAATTTGGAAAGCACAGAGTCTGGAGGCCAATGGTTCTCAATCACATTAGAATTACCTGGGGAGTTTGTTTATAATCCAGATGCCCAGGCTACACTCAAAGACAATGAAATTGGAATCTCTGGGGGATGGGACCAGACTTCAGGAGTTTTTAAAGCTCTCCAGGTGATTGCAATGTTCAGCCAGAGCTGAGTGCCGATGCTTTAAGCCTGTATTAACAGGGAGCTGACAACTTGTGAAAGCGAGTTCTCTGGAGGAGGAGCCACAGTGGGAAGTAAATCAGCAGGCTTATTTTTTATATACATAAGGCCAGAATAATTGTATTGAGAAAAAGTTAGGGAGAGGAAATTAAATTTATAGAGTTGTGAATCTAGTTTCACTATGCTAGTGCCTAACCAGTGACTTCTGATAGGCAGCCACTACTCCTGTCCTCACCCCTTGTCACATTGCAAAGTCAGACAGAAGAGCTAATGGTAGCAGGAGCATCTCAAGGGTCTCTGCTCAAACTTAGATTTCAGAAAACCGAGATGGAGACCACAGACCTAGCCAAATCCCTTTCAGACATAAAGCGCCTGTGTGCCAGTTAAGCTAGGACTCTTACTGTTTAATGCTCTGAAAACAAATACCCAAGCTTCCAGGTGAAGTGGGGAAGAGCCTCAGTGTGATCTGATTGCAGCCAGCTGTTTCTTGGAGCAGACGTGCAGCTGCTGTTAAACCCCACGCAGGCTTCAGGTGGCTCAGCTCAGCAGTCATTAGTGGGGGAGGCTGGTGCCCTCCACAGAATGAGTTGCAGTTCTGGAGTCAGCATCTTGTATTCACAGCTGTCAGGCAATCAACACAATTAGAGCTCGTTGGCATTTTAAAAGCTCACTGAAAGCCAGGGCAGATAGGCCAAGGCAGTGGCTACTTCTTAGGACCTGTGCAAGGGGCAAGTTGCCATTTTTCAAGCTTCAGTCAAGCCAGACAGCCAAAAACATTGGCTTTGGCTTTCTTGAAGATGAAAGTACTGGCTATGTTCCATTCTTTCCCTTTGATGAGCTGTTCTCTTCTAGGGCTCTAAAGGTTGCAGTGCCCTGGAGCTCTATCCACAGGATCCATCTACACGAGTATCAGTGCCATGGCTTTACATACCATTCAGGGCTCCTCCAGTGATGTCATCAGCCCCAATCAGTCCCCTGAACTTCAGACACTATGTCCAACTGCCCACCTGACATTGATAGTTGGCTGTCCAACAATCATCTGAAACATAACATCTAAAACCAAACTCAGGATTTTCTATCACAAACCTGTTCCTCCCAGAATGTTGCAAATCTCAGCAAATAGTGTCATCAAAATCCTTGACATCATCCTCGTTTCCTTTCTCTGTAATGAGAAAAAAGAAAAATTCATGACATATTTAATGTCTGCATGTCAATCTATATTTTGGGTGAAGTGAGCTTTAGTTGCATCCATCTCTCAGTCATTTCTGTTGCTAAATAAGCACATTGTCAAGGAGTCTGCTTCCCTCTCACGCTGAACGGAGATTTTGTCAGAATGTTCCTGCAACTCGGGCTCCTACTGCCTAAAAGGTAGAGGGCCATATGTCCCTACAAGAATTACAGAGAAGCAAGAAAAAATTGTAAAATCCCACCAAGTCAAATATTACATCTTCTTCATATGCCAATTTTTTGCACTCACATTGAAACTCTGTTTAAAATGAATTGCTCAGCTGTGTTTTAGGACACATCTCAAACGATTATGGGATGACAATGACCATGTAATCTCTAGCTTCTCAATAAACAAAACAGTAAGTAACAGAGGAAAGAAGAATAGGCACTTCTTCCCTTTCCCTCAAGTTTTTAAAGCCCCATTTACAGGTAGGTACTGATATTCATAAACTTGGAGCAATTTGAAATGTATTTCAACCAAATAGAGAGCTTGAAACATTCTCACAGTACCTGCTAGCAACACTGTAGTGCAGAATCTTAAGTTAGGTATAACCAGATACACAAATAAAACAGACAATTTAAATCAGAAACATATTCTCATTTTCTAGAGCTCACACTATTATAACTGTGAAAAAGGCATTATACCGAGGAGGCAACATCTCTTCCCACTGTTGAAAACAGCCCACTGCTTTCAGACCTCTTACCCATAGGCACCGAAGAGTTTGACACTGGGTTCAGTCTTTGATTATTACATCATTTTCTGTCGCCATTTTGGGCATGTCAGTGTCCTAGTACCAAATCTCCATGGCAGCCTCATCCCAACAATCTATGGTGTCTTCTGTTGCAGGCTCCCATTCTTAGGACATCCTCTGGACCTTGTAGAACTTCTTGAATGCTTAAACTCAAAAAACACTGTTTCAGAACACAGACTCTTGTTCTTTTCAAACCTGGATATGCTTAAGAATCTTTAGTTTGTTTTAAATGTAAATTCCCAGTGTTTACCCCCCACTGATGCTCAGAGATTTTGAATCTGTAACTGAACTAATCCTAGAAACGTGTGTTTTAAACAGGTACAACAGGTGATTCTGTATGTTTTTGACAACATACACAACACTTTGACAATCAGTGAGCAGATCCTTCCTCTTTGTCCTGCTCTTGACCCCTGCCGTTTTACCACAAGGCTTGTCCATTTGTCTATCATTTACAAGTAATGGAATATCCAGCTAAATGTGTTTCAGAATACAATTTTACTTCTCACGTAAACAGAGCTCTGGAGTCAGGCTGTTCTGGGTTGGCCTTTAAGATATTGAGGGCTTTTTAACAAATGGGACCTAAGCGAACTTATAAACTTTTGCACAGCAAAGGAAACCATAAACAAAACAAAAGGACAACCCACAGAATGGGAGAAAATATTTGTAAACAATGCAGTGGATAAGGGCTTAATCTCCAAAATATACAAACAGCTCATACAGCTCAATATCAAAAAAACAAATAACCCAATCAAAAAATGGGCAGAAGACCTAAATAGACATTTCTCCGAAGAAGACATACAGATGGCTACAGGCACATGAAAAGATGTTCAACATAGCTAATTATTAGAGATATGCAAATCAAAACTACAATGAGCTATCTATCACCTCACACCAGTCAGAATGGCCATCATCAAAAAGTCTACAAATAATAAATTCTAGAAGCGGTGTAGAGAAAAGGGAACCTTCCTACACTGTTGGTGGGAATGTAACTTGGTGCAGCCACTATGGAAAACAGTATGGAGGTTCCTTAAAAAACTAAAAATAAGAGTTGCCATAGATTCCCACAATCCCATTCCTGGGCATATATCCAGAAAAGACAAAAACTCTAATTCGAAAAGATACATGCACCCCGACATTCATAGTGGCACTATCTACAATAGCCAAGACATGGAAGCAACCTAAATGTCCATGGACAGATGAATGGATAAAGAAGATGTGGCATATATATACAATGGAATATTAGCCATAAAAAATGAAATAACACCATTTGCAGCAATATGGATGGGCCTAGAGATTACCATACTAGTGAAGTAAGTCAGACAGAGAAAGACAAATATGATATCACTTATATGTGGAATCTAAAAAAATAATACAAACAAACTTATTTACAAAACAGAAACAGACTCACAGACATAGAAAACAAACTTATGGTTACCAAAGAGGAAAGGGGGTGGGGAGGGATAAATTAGGAGTATGGGATTAACAGATGTACACTACTATATGTAAAATAGATAAATAACAAAGATTTACTGTATAGTACAGGGGACTATATTCAATATCTTGTAATAACCTATCATGGAAAAGAATCTGAAAAGGCTTACTTTGCTGTACACCTGAAACTAACACAATTTTATAAATTGTTTTTTAATTGAAACTATATTTCAATTTTAAAAAACAACAAAAAAGAAATCAGGGGCTTTTCAACTTTCTATTTTGCTATCCCCAGTTAACAACAAGGACCCCACAGGTGGCTCCCAGATGGCTGCATGGTCCCTAATCATATATCATCTCCCCAAAATGTCCAAAAGCAAGTATAGAAGTGGCAAGGGCAGTTTCTATCTGTGCACTTCTATTTCTATCAGGGAAGAACATGTTTTCCAAAATCCCACCCAACAGATTTCCTCTCAGGTCCCATTGACTAGAATCAGGCAATATGCCTGTGCTCTAGCTTCCAAGGAGCCTCAGAACAGTGTTTTCAGCCTAGAAGAAGTTGTGGATGACTATTAGTTAGGCAACTAACAGTGTCATATCTTCTTTTTCTTCCAGGCTATATCATTTATGCCTAACAAGACACACACCTCCAACTTATTGACTTAAAGCAATGATTATTTTTTCTTGTGATTCTGTGAGTTGGCTGAGCTCAGCTGGGTAGGTTTTCTCCTCCATGGAGTGTCACCTGGATGCACCTGCATTTAGCTGGAAGCTCAGCTGGGGCTGAAACACCCAAGATGGCTTCAGTCACCTGTCTGACATCTCATCTGAGATGGCTGTAATGTCTGGAGCCTAGCTGGGCCTCTCTCTTTACATTTGGCTTCTCATTATTTGATTGTGTTGTGGGTCTTTTAAAGCCTAGTCCTGGAACTGACATAGCATCACTTTTGCCACTTGCTATCAGTCAAAGCCAGTCACAAAGAGAAAGGGAAATAGAGTACCCCACTTGGTGGGA
The DNA here is from genome assembly GCF_964341445.2 of Mesoplodon mirus. NCBI lineage: Eukaryota > Metazoa > Chordata > Mammalia > Artiodactyla > Ziphiidae > Mesoplodon > Mesoplodon mirus. The sequence goes on from NC_138984.1 coordinate 95,552,010, forward strand.
GGAGCAGCAGTCACATTAGAAAGGGTATATATATGGGGGCAGAAGTCACCTTAGCTGATAGCCCAACATAGTCCTCCCTCTGGCCACAGTGGTTAACATCCCTCCTGTATATAAAATACACTCACTCCCTTTCAAGACTGCTCAAAATATCACCTTATTACAAAATCAAAGTCTAAGATCTCATATATGAGGTTTTCTGAGTATGCTTCTCTTATTCTAGGAAACTGTGAACTAAAAATATGTTATCTTCCCACACACATCAACATACAATGATGAGACAGGCAGAGGAATAACCACAGTAGATGCTCAAAAAGTGGGAGGGGGGACCAGAAAACACATCACAGTCACTGGTCCATAGCAATTCTGAAATCCAAGCAGATATGTGTTACCAGTTCCCCATACTCTGAGATCATCCAGTTCTTCTCCTTAGGAGTGGTCCCCTAATTAATTGTTCTCAGCAGCTCTTAGCTCCAGCCTCTGGGCTTTTGGTTCTTCCCTCCATACCATCTTTCTTTTCAGTAAGAAATGGTCTGTGATGGCAGCTGAGTAGTTTTTCAGCCTTTTTCTATCCATAAAAATATGGAAGTCCAGAGGCTTATTTTAATTTGGACAGTTTCTGTCTCTTTTAGTCTAAGTGGATATAACTCCTTTAGTTGTACTTTGACACAAATTATTTCTTCTACACAAAGAAAACTTTGTGAACTTTATGTATTGATAGTTCATATATATATATATATATATATATATATATATATATATATGTATATATGTAAAATCATATTAGGTCATATCATACAAAAGCCATTCCCACAAATCTCTTCAAGATTGGTCCCTCTGTATTTTGGACTCCAAGTCAGGATATTAGGGTATAACGTTCCTAATGTTCTTAGAAGTACTTTTGTCCAGGTAAATTGTGTCTTCTAACTACATCCTTGATTAGGGTTTGACCTAAGAGCATGCTTAACTGGAAGCAGCCTACATTTCATCTTTGCTTTGAGGCCATTTTTTGCATTGGAATTTTTTTTTTTTTTTTTTTTGGCCAGAGTATCTGTCCTGGGCCATCTTTAGTTCCTCTAAATTATGCTGGCTTATTACTGCTTAAAACCCTAAAAGAAGCCAATCATCACTTATGATATTCTGCCAAAAATCTCCTTAGCCAGATTCACAAATTCATTTGGTGCTTTCTATCTAACAAGCCATTGCAAGATTGTTGGGGCCATCTTTGTGCATCTACCAGGTGGATTCACTCTTTGCTTCCTGGGCCCCATGGTGCACCACTTCAACTTCTCTCTTAACAGCACATCCACTTCGTTTATCCAAACGCCTTAAAAACCTGCAACTATCTTCTGTTTCCACTCTGAAGTGTGGGCTGTTGAGAGATTTCCACTGAAGCATGTGGGTTAAGGCTACTACAAACTACTACAGTATTACAGTCTCCAAACTTTGCTTAGCTCTGAGCCCTGCTATGCTACTATTGATTAGTCTTGATGGAGCTTATTCTCCTTATTCCTGGAGAGGCTATTTTAAACCTTCAGTTTTCTCGTTCAACTCCCTCTCACTTAGCATGTCATCATGCCTCCATCTTCACATGAAAGAACCTGGTAAGAATAAACTCCCACTACTTTCTAATCCTTACTCCTGAAATTCTCTTTCTCTACCCTGACTCCTATCACTAGAAAGAAGTATCTCTCCTGTCCAAAGGAATTGCCTGTGTTCCAGATCTTCTACCTTCCACTCTGCCCAACAACTTCCTCTATCAAACACACCCATATCTCACATCTTATTAAATTTCATCTTCACTATATACACAGTTTTCTCCATCTTTCTGTATAAAAAAGACCAAGCAACATCAAAATCAGTCTCTTTTGTATCAGGTGATTCTCCTTATGTGACAGAAAACCCAACTCAAACTGGCTTAAAAAAATGAAACCTAATTAGAGAGGTGGGGTAGCTTATGAAGAGAATAATACAAATAACACAGTGCAAGAACCAGTTCCTCTCCCCTTCCTCACTCCGCCTTCTATAGTGTACCACCCTCTGCTTGACATGTATCCTTCGACTCCACTCTCCTCTCTTCCCAATAGCCAAATGGCTGCCACATTCCAGACCCCTAATCCACATACCTCATTTGTCAGAAGAGGAGCCCATATCTCTGTTGCTACTTCCCACATAAACCAGGGAAGTCTCTCTTTTCCAGTCACAGTAAACTCTTCTTGCATGTCATTTTATCTTAATAAGGTAACATCTTTATCAGCCAGCAGAGACAGAGTTATGATGTGGTTTGATAAAACTCGGTGACTTAAAACAATAAAAGTTTATTTCTTACTGATGTCCGCATGAGTAACGGTGAGCAGGAAACTAAAACGAGAATAAGCATAAGAAACACAAGTACCAACTATTCAAAAACAAACAGAAAAAAGTTAAAAACAAGATAATGTCCCAAATCTACGTAAACTAAAACTTCTGAATAATTAAATACCTTCAGAAGAAACAATCACAAACTGGTATTTTGAGCAGTCAAAACAGTCAAATAATGAGATGTATAGCCCTATATAACGAAGGTTGGCATCTTAGCCCATGGGTTTTAGGTTCACAGAAAGAGTCCAGGCTCAAGGCCCTATATAGCCTAGAAGAGACAGAGCTTTTAGAAGTCATGGTACTTACATTCACTTGGATCACAATCATTTTTTTTTAATTATGCAATTTTACACGTCATAAAATTGTGTGTTGAATGCGTGTTTGTGAAACCAAGGAAAATGCTATGTTTGTTTATTCAGAGGTCTATTTATTAGTATACATATTGCGCCACATAGAGAATAAATATGGCATATTCACATGAAGAATTAATAATAGTCTATAGCCTATGCTTTTTATGAATTCTATAATAAGGCTTTTAAAGAAAATCACCCTTAGTTTATTGGCTGTGTCTATTAGAACTTCACTAAGTCTGGATGTCAGTTTAAGTTAATTCACAAGAATAAAAACCAATAAAATTTTACATAATTCAGATGTCTATTAAATAGCTATAATTTGTCAGCTTGTTTAAATATCAAACCTGGTACTAACTAAAATATGCTGGTAGTTATATACAACATTATGTCACTAAAACTTCATGGTAATATTTTTATAAGATTTTAAGTGAACACTTTTATATTTATGTGTATTTAACATATCTATTCATTGTCAACTTTTGTATTAGTTTCCGAGGACCGCCATAACAAATCACAAACAGGGTGGCGTAAAACAACAGAAATGTATTGTTCACAGTTCTGAAGACCAGAAGTCCAAAATCAAGGTGTCTGCAGAGTTGGTTCCCTCTTGGGGTCTCAGAGGGAAAATCTGTTCTGTGCCTTTTTCATAGATTCTGGTGGTTGCTGGCAATTCTTACAGTCCCTTGGCATATAGACCTGTCACTCTAATCTCTGCCTACATCTTTATTCTCCCCTTGTGTTGTCTGCATGTCTGCATGTTCTGTCCTCTCCTTATAAGGACAACTCTAATCCCGTATGACCTCATCTGAATTTACATCTTACATCTTAAGATATATTACTTGGACACTATTCCAGGTAGGATCACGTTCTGATGTTCTCTCTGGACATGAATTTTGGGGAGTGGAGGGAAGGCACTATTGAACTCAGTACAGCATATATATTTTTTTCCTTGAAAATATATTTTAAGTAACATAAATGCATTGTTAGTTAATTAAACAAAAATGAAATTTTGGGAAGCAAAATATCTCTTTACTTACCATTTTTTGTATGCTAATCAGAGTCAAGGAAACATTAAAATAGAGTTTCTTTACCCAAAAATCATATGTTGGGATTTAAAAATATCTAAATAAGTAGGCTCGCCCTGTGTTAACTAAGAAATTCTTTCAGAAAAAAAATTAATAAATATCCCTACTTAGATTCTAGTTATAATTTACATGCAGTTTTTACTACTGTTTATTGTGTACTTAATCATTGGCTGAAATAAAGATTATTCAGTTATCTAGCAATGACAAGTGAGATTATCGCAAGTCTCCTTTTTAGAATTCTACTACTTTTTCTGCTCAGTTCTTGGATAGGAACATTTCATGGCCACATATTTGCAGCCCACCGCAAATTATAAATTTATAATTCCCTGCTATGAGTAGACAAGCACTGCAATTATTAGGGGCACTGGGGGTAAGGAATAACAGTTCTCTTTATCATGGTCATATCCTTTCATGGATGCCATAACTGACATCATCCAGAGAGAACACTAGAGAAATCTTATTGATGTGCTAAGTTTATACAATGAACATTTTGAAGTAGATATTATAGTTAGGTAATTCAGCAACATTTGTCTCAACCAATAACACATTCTGTATATAAATATGATAACTTTAAAGAACACTAGTTATTCTTCAGTTTTCAGTGATTTTACACTAAATCACCTGCCAAGAATATTGATTCTTCCAATGTTTCTATTCCCTAAACAGCCCTCCTAATAATTCATGTGTAGGGCCAAAGTGAATACCTGATGTCACTAAAAATAGTAACTCTATGTTCTTCTTTATTTGTGTTGTATTGACAAGGAAGATCATATTCCCCGTAAACTTACCACATTTCTATTCTATTTGATGTGTTGGAGGAAGATGAATTTAACAACTATTGTGACTATCAAGTACTGTCTTTCACATGGTGGATTTCTATTTCATTGCCGTCATCTAGCTATATGTAGCCTATTTTTACCTTTTAATTTGTCAAACGCTACTCAAATTCTTAAACTTATTGCTGGAGTATGTAGTCATGATGGATAAGATTCTGATCTGCTGTAATCTCAACTCCTCAAGGATGATAAGGAAGTTTGGTACCATTTTACATAACATAAACCATAAAACCAGAACTACTGCTGAAAGAATGATGAACAGAAAGGGAAAAGGTAGCATGCTCTGAGTTCTTAATGAGTGTAAAAAAAAATGGCATGGTCTGGAAAGAGCCTATAACATTTTAGTTCTTCTTTTATTCCAATTCCAAATTATATTTAACCAATTGATATCAATAAAAAGAAAAGATGACTGGTAACACATGATTACTGATGCTCAGGAGTGTGGGGAGGGGAGTTTGGTACCATGGTGTCACAGGAAATTAATTTCAGCTGTTGTCTTTTTATAGAATTAATGCTTATAACGTTCGCTGGGCTGAGAATCACTTGTGGCCCTCTCCATTCTCCATACTTAACTTGTAGCATAGTGGTTAAGGAACAGGCTTTGGTATCAGATTAGTATGATTGGACTCCTTTAGAATATCCATATTTATTGAGGACCTGTAGGTCTTCTAAGTACCAGAGAAACAGCAACAAACAAAATAGATAAGGTTCCTGTTCTTGTGAAGCCCACATTCTACTGAGGGAGGTAGATAATTTAAAAATAAACAAAACAAATAAATAAGCAAGATAACATCAGATAGATAAATGCTCTGAAAAACAGGAGAGAGCATATAATAATGATTTTGGTGAGGTTTAAGGTGGTTGCTACTTTAGATCAGAATCAGGAAAATCTTGAGGAAACTTGCTTTTGAATTAGAACCTGAATAAAGAAAAGAAACCAGTAATGAAGTATCTAAGTATCCCAGCTTCCTGAAGTTTCTCCATCTGTAAAATAAGGCACTGGGCTGCTTGGATGATAGAATGTGGGAATGAATGAAAAAAACTTAGCACTAACCTAATAAGTGTGTGAAGCCTTCCTTGTGGCTGTCTGTCCTTATGACATCAAAGCATAAAGCAGGGTTTGTTTTAACCTTGTTAACAGCAAAGTAAGTTACCAAGTTACCTCAAGTGTGTGAGGTTAAACTTATTCTCTCATCTCTAGATGTCATTTCACAATCCATCCCTCTGGATTAGTCCATACCTGGGGATCCATAAATATGGTTACTGTCACTATCCATCTACCTCTAAGTTAGCTGGGCAAATAGCACAATAATGTTTAGATGGCCAAATCCACATTTAATGCATCTTAAGATTTAGTCCAGGATTAACATAATACTCTGCATTTTAGAATATTTTAAGGTTAACAATGTAAACAGAAGTCCCCAGAGGCTGTGGCCTTGTCCTGTTGATGCCACTAGTTTGGTTACACAGCTAATTCCATCAGAGCCATTGAACCAAGTGTTAGTGTGTGTGAAGAGAGTCCATGAGTCAATTGCCAGCACAGAATTCTTCCTGACATAGGAAAGCAGATGATCTCAACTTCTGAGTGTATACAGTGCAGATTTCTAGTTGAATGGTTCTTGACAATAGTGTCCTCTGTAACATAATGCCTGGCCAGGAGCCAGTGATTATGCCACCGTACAAATCACTGTGCATCTGACGCCAGAACGCCTCTGTGCGTGGTAACAACAAGAGTTCTCAGTCCTGGTGTTCCACAAGATGTTGCATTGGCTCTTTTATTCTTTATCAGACCCTGGAATTAAAGATTTTATTTAGATGGTTTTCAGGAAATAAGTGACGGCAGTGGAAAAGGAAAAGAGAGGAGATTTTAGTGTAGTATTAAGAAATAGCTCTGCTATTATGCAATTCCCATTAGGATGAAACCAGCCTATGTTTTGAAACCTAGTTTTATTAATTGTTTAATAGATATTTTCACTTTAAATCTCTTATTTAATTATAGAACAAAAACAGCTTGGTTCAAACTGTTAGCTAATGATCCATGTATCATTTTAGTAATTGCTAGCTTCTTTCAGAAATGCATTAATTTTGTAAGAATTATAGACTTTCAAATGTGAAAACAGATTTTTTAAGATCAATAAATTAGAACACTTATAATTCATTTCAAATGTTATTTTACTATAACATATTATAAGCCTAAATTTAGTAGAATACTCAAGATATTATAATCCTCTATTTTAATTTACATTTAATTGTCTTTTTTAGGATTAAAAGTAGATAGATCATACTGTATTTGTCATTGATGATGTAAATGAAATTTAAGGTATGCAGTGTTCTATTCAAAAGGAATTATGCACCAGTTAAAATATTTAAATATTTCATCTCCAACTATGAAATTGTCTACTGATTTTAAATACCAGGGTATTCTGGAGATAACTCATCAGAGCATTTTCACATTAAATAAGTAGATCTAAACATCTTATTTGATAGCGATAGCAATTATTCAAGATGAGGGAACACACAGAACCCTAAATGTTACTCGTAAGTGCAATATGCAACACTTAAAGAAATATTTTTCCCAATGAAGCTATAGTTGCCAATGTTTCTTCTTTTTGGTGGCTTTTCACTTAGTAAAACATTTTCTTTTCTTATTAGCTAGATATAGGCATTGGCCAACTATGAAAACTGTAAGAGTCTCTTGGCTAGCAATTCCAAAAAAAAAAGAAAAAAGATAATTGAAAAGGTTTCTTGTGGTTTGAAAATGCCTTCCAAATATTCATTAAACATTTAAGTGAGTAAATTTGTAGAATATGTTTCTGACATTGGCACTGGTTCTGTGGTATTTCTCTGATCAGATGGAAGCGCTGTGTGTTATGCAGAGTGCATTCAGTTCATTCATGCATAAACAATATCATTTTCATAAATTAAAACCTCCCCTGCAGAAGGAACATCTGTGCCTGCCTTTGAATAAAAGATGGTGGCATGTGAGTTACTCCTTGACTGACTGAAAGAATCTTTATGTTTAGAATGAAGTTATACATGCAAAATGGGGGGGAAAAAATCAAAACTAACTTGCAGTCTTCATTCCTACCTTATGAAAAAAATCCACAGTTAGATTTCCCTGCTTGCTGTTTTAAAAGCTGAATTTCTTAAAATGTCATCCTCTCATTTCTTCTGTTCACTACAGCAACAGTTTTTAGTTTGCATGAAGATGTCTAATTTTAATTACAGGTGAAATTGAGCTGCTGAATAGATCACACCAGATCTGAATGTTCACTTCATGGTCTCCTAGGCTGGAAGGTTGGCAGTGTTCAGATATCATATCAGTATTATGTCTCTTAAAGAAAGAACAGTGAAAGCAATCTTGGATATAGGAAGCAACAGCTTGATTCCAAAATAACAACTCTGTTTCACTTGGAATGAGCTTATTGCATTTTGGATAAAGCTGGGACTAACTTAAAAGTATTTCTGCCATGTGATGAAGGCTGATGGAAAACATGCTAAAATGATATATTTTAAATTGCACTCAAACATTTTTTTAATGTTGAAATATTCCTTACTGCTACTGTCACAGCTTGACATAGCCCCATTGGCAATGTTATTAGTATGGCTAATTGTTCCTGTCCATTAGATTACTCACATTTTTCTGGAGCAGCTTGCTAAATGAGGTCAGCTTTCTGGAACCCCTAAATCACCAATGAGAAGGAGATTAAAGGAACAAGCTTGGGAAGGGAGGTAGTCATCCAACGTGGCATCCGAATCAGAGGAAGAACAATGGAGTTACTAATGACAGTAATCAGAGCACCACAGTAGAGCCAGGGCACAAGTGCCAAAATGTTATTCCCTAGAAATTGTTCCTGTCAGTCAATACATCCAGAGGGAGAGAAATGCCAAACTTTTTTAGTGGCCTTACCAATGGACAGAATCATCTCTAAGTTTTTCCAGTGAGTTCTGTTTATGAAACAACAGAATACTCCAAAGGGGGTGAGGAAACAATTACACCTTCCAGAAACATATCATAGTACAAATAGTATGTCTTGAGTACAAGTAGTTCATTACTATTTTTTCCTGAAAGAATTATTGAAATCACATTTATATTACAATGATAAAATGCCACTTCTTCGATTCTTTTAATTAAATCATTTCTCCCTGGCATATTCTAAAGGTATATCACTTTCTCTTTGGGATAGGACCGCTTTGCAATAGAGAACATTTCAGTTCAGGAAAAGGTACAGATAACAAAGCACCAAGAAAATGGTGAAAAAAATCTTAATATGTTTTAAAATATGTAGACAAACTAAGCTAGGTTACTTGTGTCTTGCTTGTTAATAATTAACTAAAACCATCTTTTGAAAGAAATAGAAGAAAACAGATAACATAATCATTTAAAGAAATGGAAACCAAAACCAAAACCAAACAAAAATACAACTATTTGTCTCTCCACAACCCTTACTCCACCCCAGCCTCATATTCCAAGTAATGAAATACCAGTGTGGTCCTTTCATTATCTACAAAGAGCTGGTGACTCCCTAAGCAAGATAAACAGACTAGACAGTTTGTGCTAAAGTAAACTTTTCTCTTTTATTTTATTCTACAAATAGAATTTAGTATTTTTTTAAACTCAGCAAGTAAAGCAACTATCCTGCTTAGGAATTATTTATACTTTTTTAAAAACCACTTTAAGAAGAAATGCAACAATTGCTCAGATTTTCAATACTATTTTATTGCAACCGGATGAATGTTTTCTAAATTGTGCATTACACCATAATATACAGGATTACAAACAAGATTACAGTACAGATCGATTCCAGTGGTACCAGTATCACATCTCAAACAGCACTTATTCTGGACTGCATTTTACATGCAATAGCTATTGTTCTAATTATGAATTAAATGGTTTGAATTTATTTAAGCTACTGTACTAATTGACTACAATAGATATAAAATCCCAACATCAACAACCTGATTAGATTTAGGCTCAGATTCATTACATGAATATATGACAAACCACCATTTGTGTGACTATGTATAAAATCATGCATTTATATTTTCTGGAAACATCGATAGCTTCAGATTCTCTGTAAAATCATGGAATGCGAAGGAGTAAAAGACTAAAAAGAAACAGTGCAAATTGTATGTGATAGTCAAGCAGCTTTTGATTTAAAGAAGGGTATGTTGGCATTTGTTAATAATATGTATATACAAGCTTGTGCAAGTAATGTATTGAATTGATATGTTTTGATAGGGAATACATCTCTTGTTTTTATTCATCCTCTTAAGAATTATGGATCTGGTTATCATTTTAAGGAGAGGGAAAGACTTTAAAGTGAAATGAATTGCTCAAATTGTGCAATTATTTTTAACAATTAGAGAAGAAAGAAGTGCTAAGGCAACACAATAACTTTCTAAGCACTTTTCTGCTGGTTTAAATTAGTTAAATTATTTTGTATAAATTAGATATAATTCTACTTTTCTGATATGTATAAAAATTGATGAAGCTGCATGGTTTTAAAATAGGAAATCCACATTATAAAAAGTCATTAAAAATTCTGTACAAAATCACAACAAAATAATTCAGCATGGGAAAGGTAACAAGTAGTAAAATGCTGGTTGAAAAATATATATTTATATATATTTTAATTGGCCCATTACTAGTTTAAAAATTGCATAGATCCTAATTATTGCTTGTGATTTTGTTATCCCGATCAGATAATTAATATGCTCTGAATACAGCTGCACCAAATTTGTGGTGCATTTTTTTTAACTTTACTGTATTTTTTTTAAAATAGAAGAGCTATAGAAAATAATACATAAAGTGAACAGGAACTTTGATCCCCTGTTTCTACCAAAGGCAGTAACGACAATAAATACATATATCACTTGAAGCTTGGAGTATTTGCACTTTGCAGCAGTAGTACCCAAAGGGCTGCCTTTTGTAAACACGACAGTCACTGTAAGCACAGTGGGTTCGTTTCCCAGGGACGGTGAAACTGACGTGCCTCTAATCGTGAAAGATGGCATTGAGCTGGGCACTCATGACTCGCTCATGATGTGAATGGCTATCGAAGGACATAATATTGTCTATAGGGATCTCACAGCGAGGGGCAGCGGCGCCGGAGAAGATTGATCCGTGGCTTTGGGCCCCTGCCAGGGTCGCTGCAGGATAGTGCATGGTAAAGGCATAATTTTTCTCAAACTCGGCGGACGGTTCGTGTTTGAAAGAGAAGTTGCCATTGATGCTGAGAGGCGGGCTGAGGGGTCCGTCAAAGGAAGGGCTGGTGCAATCCGTCAGAGGGCTCTCAAAGAAGGGCTCGAGCGCTGCGCTGTAGGCATGCGGCGGCGGCTTGACATGGAAGACATGGGAGCTGTCCATGGTGCCGTAGGGCGGGCTGGGCAGCCCCGGAGACTGGTAGGAGTAGGGGTGCACCGGGAAAGAAGCGCTGGCAGTCGGCAGGTGCGGAGGCATGTCCTGGTTCTGCTCAGGCAGAAAAGTCCGAGGATTGAGCTGCAGGCAGCCGGCAACCAGGTTGGTGGTGGGCTGGGATAAGCCCTTGCAGAGCGTCTGTACAAAGGAGACCAGGTCAGGGCTTTTGCCGGAACGCAGAATCTCCGACAGAGCCCAGATGTAGTTTTTGGCCAAGCGCAGTGTCTCGATTTTGGACAGCTTCTGTGTCTTGGAGTAGCAGGGCACTACCTTGCGCAGGTTGTCCAGCGCCGCGTTCAGCCCATGCATGCGGTTCCGCTCCCGGGCGTTTGCTTTCATGCGTCTCAGCTTAAAACGCTCCAGGCGCGCCTTGGTCATCTTCTTCTTTTTGGGGCCGCGTCTCTTAGGCTTTTGATCATCGTCCTCCTCTTCCTCTTCTTCCTCCTCTTCCAGGTCCTCGTCTTCTTCCTCCTCCTCTCCCCCGTTCCTCAGTGAGTCCTCTTCCGCGTTCATGGCTTCGAGGTCGTCCTCCTTTTTGTCTGTCTCGTGCTCCTCGTCCTGAGAACTAAGACATTCGTCTGTCCAGCTCGGAGGACCCTGCGGCTGAGGCTCTCCCATCAGCCCACTCTCGCTGTACGATTTGGTCATGTTTAGGTTTCCTACATTCAACAGGGGAGAGGGGAAAACAGAAAAGGAGAAAAACGCTACGTTCAAAAACTACATATGCCCTCAGCTTCTATCCACTAATCCTGTAGAAATGCACGTGAAGAGAATTATCAGCTGATTACAAAATGGATGCCCCTGAGGGAAAGTTCAATGCAGTTTTATAGTGGCCTGTGTGTGCCCTGCTGGTACGAAGGAGGCTGGACGGGGCTGGGAGGAGGGGAGACAGTATGTGTTATAAGTACATTTCCGGTGTATGTTTCCTTGTGATTAATTTAAGTGTGTTTATGGTGATTACCCGGTAGGATAATGTGTGTGAAAAGGAGTGTACATTTTGGCGACTTCATGTTTATTTGCATGAGTTCAAAGTCACTCACAACTCCACAAAAATGACGAGTTTGAAAATTGCAATTGTTTCCATCTCTGTTCTGGCCTCTGGATACTCAGCGATTAAAGTTGAAGAGCCATTACGTAATTTACTAACGCTGGCAGTGATTTTTAAGAAGATTATACTGAGTGGGGATTGAAAAGCAAATGCATGGCGGAGGAAAAGTATTTTCCACCAAATTATTTCACCATCAACGAAACATTTGGTAACAAAAGTGGGCAGGGGTTTTCCATCCCACCCTTGCCTTTATTTTCTCGCCTCCCACCCCGCTGGCCCTCTGCTGAATTTCCACCTTGTATAAAAGCGCTTACTAGAGGGCCAGGGCTGGGGGCGCGGCGCAGAGCGCTCTTCCACGCGCCGGGGATCAGGTGCGGAAGGCTCCTCTCTAATAAACAGTCCATTGAAAGGGCCGCCCGCTCTTTATTGGGGCTTTTCAAAGTTCGCTTCAAACCTTCCTTTAAAAGATTGAGTAATTATAATGGTCAGCGATTGGCAATGGCGAAGTTGCCGCTTCTAATAAGGAAAATAAAAAGCCTTTAGTGAGACAACTGAATTTCTGGCACCTGCAGTGGCTGCTGGGGACTTGGCCGACTCTGGAACAGTAACAGGTAGCAGGAGTGGGTCTCTCTCCCTTTCTCCACGTTTTTTCCCCCTCTCAATTAAACTACCTCTCAACTCGGTTTATTTTCCAGGGTGTGTATATTCAAAGTATCAATGCCCCTTTCATTCACTGAAAAAATAAGTTGGCACTCCCAATGTGTATAAAATACATGTACACAAAATAAATCTTGGTAACGTGGGGTTTTTTCCCCCTTACTGGAGGAAGTGAAATAGTTAAGTAGTTACTTGCTTTCAGAACTTTGAAATCACCACTAGCAAATAATCACAGAGTTAGGGGGCATTATATTTTTAAAAATCCAAAGACGCTCCTATACTTTCCCCCTTAAAAAAAAAAGTAAAACAATTTTTTTTAATTAGAAAGCCCGCAGTGGGTATTTGAGTGATGCGAGTCAAATTGTATGCGTATTCGCCTGCAATTATGGAAAGGAATGCCTGTCTCAACACATACACGCGCTCACAAACGCACACATACAGAATATGTGTACATCTTCAATTGCTGCTTTTATTCCCAGCAAAAATGAAAGGATTGTAATTACCTGTAGTTGTTAGTAAGTCCTGAGCAGTGATGGTCTCATAACCCTGGGGCCTCCGGACGCCGTGCCTTCTGCGTGGGGCGAATTCCTCGTGTCCAGGCGGCGCGGGCGCTCAGGTTATATAGCCGAGTTGGTGATGCTGAGCGCGGGCGGGGCCAGGAGCAGAGCGGCGAGCAGGTTCCTGCGCTCCGCGTCTGCGCACGCGTCTGGGCTTTGCGCCCCCTTCCCTTCCGCCCTCCTCCTCCCCCTCCTCCCCCGCCCCCTCCCCCTCAGCCTTGCTCCTCTCCCACCCTCCTCCGACCCAGCTCCCCACTCCCCCACCCCTACCCCCGCCCCATCTCCTTCCTCCCCGGCATGCGCCATATGGTCCTCCCAGTCCAGCCAAGAGCCGGGAACCACGTGACCTGCCCATTTGTATGCCGCGGAGCGCTCCATTCCGGCCCCTTTGTGGCCAGAAGAAAGTGGCCCATCTGTCGCCAGTTAGAGACTCCGCGGACCTGTTTTTACCCGCAGGAGAGATTAACCCTTTCAGGCGGCAGAAGGGGAGAAGGGGCGCGGGGGAAAGGGGGGAAAGGGGAAGGAGTTTGAGAGAAGGGAGCGGGAAAACTAACACTGACTGGGTTTAGATCAGACTTAGTGGCCGGCGCTGGCGCGGTAAGTAGGGCACAGGTGAAAGAGGCAGAAGCGAGAGACTTCTTTGGATTCCTCGCCCAGGCACTGGCTTCCCGGGCACTCCCCGCCCTCTCTGCGGTGTCCATCTCTTGGTTTCTCCCCCTTGGTAGACACTTTGCTCATTGGCGCCAAAGGGTGGCTTCTCCCAATCTCCATCAGCCCCTTAAGCTAACATACACTATTTATTATACGTATAAAGACGGCTTCATCTGTAAACGCATGCGTGTAAGTAGTCCCTAACCTCTTTAACTGGACACCCCACGCCCGGCCCCAACAGTGTAGAAAATTTCGTACCTGTCATTCTACTTCACCGTTACGTGGAACCCGGCGCGTCCTGACCCTCAGCTACCCATATCCCTGGAGACCCCTCACTATGTCCGAACCCCTCTGGCCTGTGGTCCCTGTCCTCAGAGCGCGCTAGTCCTTGGCTTCTTGGGCCTCCGGAGCTCTCTTGCATGAAACCTAGAGGACTTCTCTGAAGCTCGGATTCTGCCTTTTAACCAAGGCCATTGGATCTATGTAAAGCGTGCCCTTCCCCTGGTTCCCTAACACAGGCTGCCTTGCCTCTCTTAGTTCCCACTTTCAGACCTGTAAATGGAAACTTGGTTGAGACAAGCCTTAAAGGGAGGGTGCAAAGGGCCTGTGCTAAAGGGGTCTTTTTCACTCCTCTTCCTAGAAAGATCAGTAATACAACTCTGGGAAGGGCTGATGGCCACAACTTCGCCAGACCTCAAAGACTCTGATGTGACCTCCACCTTTCAGGTCAAGCAAAAACCACAGAGCTTCCTGACTAATTCTGAAGGAGCCATATTTGTGTTTAAATGGTGATCATTCACTCGTTCCCACCAAGGCATGTTCCAGAATGATAACACTTTTTAAAGTTGGCTCTATCGCTTCCCTGCCCCCTTTCTCCACCAGATTCGCCTCTAATCCTCCATTAACTAACCCCTTATCCCCTCCCAGACCCGTGTCCCCTTACAATGAAAGCGTTGAACTAGAATTGCTTATCTAAAAGCCCCTTGAGTTTGAAAACAGTGTCAGGGTTGAGCGGTGCATCTGGGAACCAGAGGGGGCATACGGAACCGGAGGGGAAGAGAGTCCTAACATGATAGCTGATGTCTAGAAGGCTGCGATGCAGGCTTCCCGATCCAGTGCAAATCTGAAAGAGGAATAAAGGGGTGTGAGACCCGACCCGTTGCCCAAAGTGTGGCATGAACCATGCTGAGTTTCCAGGGCAGAACTGTACAGAGTTTTGGTTTTTGAGTTCACTCATTGGTGTACAAACATCACAGAAGAGGATCAAAGAATTCACCCAGGAGCCCAGTCTCAGTATTTACCCCTGTACAGTATGTATCTTAAATGAAGGGTTAAAACTCGAGGGGCATCGGAGTAACAGCCTGCAGAGGCCGGTCCACAACTCGGAAGTCCCAGGACACGCGGCAGGTGAACCAAGTGCTGCCATACTCCCGGCAGCTGCCCCTACGGCCTAGCCCACCGTGCCCACGGGGACGTAGAACTTGTGCCCTGGCTCTCATTTCTCAGTCTTAGGGGAGCTTCAGAGGAGATGTTGGGGGCCGGGTGGAAGAGTGTTCCAGCTGCCCCGGAGGCCTGGGGTGGCCTAGGGGATTCCCCCCGACCCCCGGAAGCGCAAACTTCCCCCGTTTGCGACACCCTGTGGAATACAGGAGATTCTTGGTGGAGCCAGATGTTCCTGGGCGGGGAAGGAAAGGAAACGTGGGGGGTTCGCCAGCCGAGATTCTAATGCGCATAGTGCGGGAATTACTACACTCGTTCCCTCCTTCTTCTCCTGATAAATTCACCCGAATCCCTCTGCTCATTGTTGGCCCAGGCCTGGGGATCTGTACAAAGAAAAGACCACTCCGGGTTGTTCCAGAGACCTAGCGAGGTTCGGTCTCACCCTGGCTATCAGTGAGCTTCCGGGCCCTCAGCGCTCAGGTGGCGACCCGCCTGCGCGCCGGCAGTGTCTACCTCCAGCGCCATCGTGGCTGAGATTGCCCGCGGGCCTCCCGGGAGGCTGCAGCCCGGTAGTCAGACCTGGAAGGGAAGAGTCCAGATTAGGCCTGGATTGAGATGCTTTTTGTTGGGAGGGGAAGGGGACGAGGAATTGGGGCCAGAGGACGGTGGCAGCTGAAACGCCGGGAGTGGATGGACTGCCGGCACGGCGGGGCTCAGTACCGCGGATGGTCGCCACGGCACCACCCGGCCGCCTTATTTTCTTCTCCTCCTCTGGATTTTGTTTCGACGGTTGCACACTTTCCCCCTCCCGATACCCTAAATTCTCTCCCTCTCCCTCTGTCCCCACCGCCCTTTAGCGGTACACCTTCTCCAGCTCCGGTCCCCACTGGGCGCCGCAGGCTGCTGCGCGGCACGCGAACCGCACGCGCGGGCAACAAAAGCCGCTTTCATGACTCACTGCCCTCGAGCAATGCCCCAAATCTGTCGCCCCCCGGGTCCCCGCTTCGAGCGCGCGGCGCAGGCCGGGCGGTCCCGGCCGTTACAGCGGCTGCCAGAGCGCCGGCGGGAAGGGGGTCGGCAGGAGGCGAGTGGCCCGGGGTGGGGAGAGGGGAGTGCGGCCTGGGCGGGGAGCGGGGGAGGGGGAAGAGGCGTGTGGCACCGCCGGTGGCGGGGAGGGGACGGGGGGGGAGGGAGGCGTGAGGCCGGGACTTAGGGGGTGGGAAGCGTGTAGCTGGCGGGGGAGGGTGGGTGGTGCGACGCATTCACAGGGCTAAGATAAAGAGCTGGGGCCGGGCCGGCGTCCCCGGCGGTGACCTGTTTCTCGGGGAAACAGATGCTCGCTCTTGCAAAGGGAGGTCTGCGTTCAGTGAAAGAATTAAGTATGGCCAGGGCGGCCCCACCGACCTCGAGCGGCGCCCGCGTCCTCTCTCCACCCCTCCCAGGAGAGGGGTATCCCGGCCTGGGCATGTTCGAGGGGCGGGAGGTGGTGGGGGGCTGAGGGGCGAGCCAGACCGTAGCGTGCTGGGTCCGCGGGAAGAGGCCTGGAAGCCACATGTTCCTCATAGGCCGGGTAGCTCAGAAGCCCGTGGGATGCCGGAGGGGGAGGTTGCGGGTTCTGCCCAGACCGCGGGCTCAGCGCGGAGTTTGCGCCCACGCCTCCAGGGAGGCCACTGGGCGCCCGGATCCTGGCCAGAGGCTGGAGCTGCCCGGGCTCGACAGGCGGGCGGCGGGGGAGAGCCGGGAGCAAGAGACAAGCTATTAAAATGCCTCGCCGTCGCCCCGAGCGCAAAACCCGTCCTCCCCAAATCTCCTGGGCTTGCGGCATAATCTTAATTAAGATAATTGATTCATATTGCACCTGCGAGAACAGAAAAAAATTGATTCCAACCCCCAACCCCACAAATCGCTTAGAGCTATTGGATGGAGCACGACGCGGCTGTGATTTGGGGAGTGATTTAGCACCGGGCTTCCCCAACTCGGCCTGCCTGGGCTCTTTTATTTATTATTTACGAGCTCCTAATCCCTCCGGGGCGTGGGTGGCTCCCCTCACGGCGCCTACAGACCTCGAGGGACTTCATCTTTGATTCCGGGTCAGAAGTGAGGGGCTTTCCTTAAACTATCCCATCCAACACTCATAACTATAACAACGCAAAATCAACGCAGCTGCAAGCATTGGCAGGCGCGGGTCACTGACACGATTGTTCAAGGCCTCATAGCTTGGACATGAGCTACGTGTGTGACTGTGTGAGTGTGCTTAAGTGTACAAGTGTGTGTGAATCTGTGAGTATACACATGTATGAAAGACGGTGTATGAATGTATGAGCTCTATGAACGTGTGTGACTGTTAGTATGTGAATGTATAATTTGTGTCAGTGAGTGTGGATGTGTGTGTAATTTATGTGAGTGTAGGTGTGTGGGGTGTGAGTGTGCATGAGTGAGTATGTGTTTGTGGGAGTTCCTGCTCTCAGGTGAGGAGGGTAAACAGAGGGCTCACACCTGTTTCAGTTGGCTTGAGAAACAGCATGCGGTCTAAAGGGGACGGCAGCGCGCGTGGTAACTGACAAACGCCCGGTGTTTGCCAACATTTGCCTTAACAGAAATCAACAGGCCAACAAAAATCCCCGGTAGCTGTTGTTGCTGCTTGTGTGGAGAGCAGAGACACACCGACGGCACTTGAGCTTCTCCTGAACAATGGCTGCTGCAGTGGGTTGGGGGAGATCGGGCAAGTTCCTAAAGGCGAGAGGCCTGGCAAGCCAGGTTTAGAGCCCCAGGCAGCTTGCAGGAGAAATGGCTTCCTCAAGGTATCAGCACCGTGGACAATTCCTAGTGCCTTGGCCCTGGAATTTGCAATATTAAGGTTCAGCAAAACGACTCCCCTTCCAGTGCCTTTCGGTTTTTCCTGTTCTCCTTCTTTCACAACACCACTGACTACCACATCCCGAACTTTTAATCAAAGAGCCCTGTTAATCTGCATTTAATTAGCCACCTTCTTTTCAGAATAGGTTTCCTGGAAAACTAGATATCCAGGTTTAGGGGTGGGGGAAAGCTTAAATTACAATTTGAGCTAGCGAGTCTGAAACAAAGAAATCATATATTGAATAACTTTCAGAAAGATAGTCATTGTTCTAATATTTGCACTTATTTAGCACACCGCATCAAAACCAAAATGAACTCTTATTTGTTGTCCACAGAAAATAAAATATGTAAAGGTGATTTTGCTTTTGTTTTGAGCATACATTTTATTGGTAATAGAAGTCTCTTTCGATCACCATCATCCTATCAACTCTCCAGTTATTTCATATTATAAACAATTTCTATTACCTTAATTGGAAAATAAACCAACCAAAGTTAAATGGCATTATTTGCTCAGATTTGGTGAGCCACAGAATTATCTAGATCATACCAGATTTAGAATATTGCATTACTACACATGACATCCAAAATACCGGAAAAAGTCCCACAGAGAAGAGCAAGCACCTTTGGTAATTTAAACATCTTAGAAATATACACTATACACCTCCCCCAATTATTGATGTAATTTTCAAATATTATCAGCAATAGGAATCCTTATTAAATATTATTCAGACTTTGCTGAAATGGAAAATATAATTATTTTTAATTCAAAAATTTACCCCTAGAGGCTCATCTTTTTAAAATAAAATGTTTTCTTTCCTCTTTAACAAATACATTTTCACATGAATTATATATTGATAATTTGACCTTTTCTGTCTTTAACTAATCAAAGGGGGAAAATTCCAAATGTAGATCTCAGAGTTTGGCCCTGGTGGGTCTTTCCGCTTGAGTAGGCACTGAGATTAAAGGAGTTGAACTTCCTCTTTCACTGCTCTCTCCTTGCACTAATTGCTTATGCAAAAAATGCAGATTTGTATTAATTAGTAACTCCACTGATTAGTTCTGTGGTATTTTCACATAATAAATCATGCTGCAGACATGAATTTTGGCACATCACCCAGTAGAGGCTCAGGCTGCAATACGGATTTCATATTAAAATAAAATCTCTAACTAAATCTACCTTTCTGATGCAGGTACCATGAGCAGCCACCTGCTGGGAGCACCTGCCATGGGAAATTACTTTCACTCAGTGACAAGCCACTTTTGGGGCCCAAATAGGACAATCTGATTATGAGGTTAGGCTCTAATAATGAATAAACAAATAAATAGTTAAACACAAATGTGCCTAAACTCTAGACGTTTTGCAGACAATGATGTTGTAACAGAGGATCTACTCATAATGGGACCAGATTTTAAAAACAACTTCCCAGGTTATGGATAAATACCTCAGTCTGTTTTCCTCCTGTGGGGTGTTTGCTCCTTTGTGAGATGGCCTGATAGTCTGAGACTCTTTCATCACTCATCCTCATTGACTCATCTTTTCCCTAGGCAGGCAAGCTAGTTCAGGAAGAAAAAGAAGGACCAGAAAAGCATCAGGGGGACAGGTATGAATGCCAAGAGCCTTCTCGAAGGGAATTGGCCACCCCTGCAATCCTAGCATATGGTAAGAAGCTGTGAGGTCAGACACCCACAGTTGCCTGATATGAGACAAATTCTCCACTCCCCATTGGTAACTATGTGAGCTTCTACACAACTTCTTTTCTGTTCCTTGAAAACTGTTTAATTTGATGAGGCAGATTACAGTCAATATTGCCAAGATTATAAATTAGACCCAGGTGTCTCTGTGCTCCCCACCAACCCTTTACATTCCCTTGTTTTCTTGCCATTGGTGATACCTTTCCAAGTCCCCTCAGGTGTTCTTGGCACTTTTATGCTCTTTCCTGGTCCATGCCTACTGTTGAAAAATATCCATAAGTTCATGCTTCTTAAGAGCTTAAAAGAGAGAGAAATGATTAATCTGATGTCCCTACCTGGAGCGCTTGCAAAGTCACAGGGCACAAAGAAAAAGGAATGAGTGCTTAATGTTGGCATTCAGAGATGAATAAAGGCTAAGGGAGGTGTATTCTGGATGAGGCTGGGGCAACATGCTCTGCTGTAGTTGCGCTATGCAGGTTGCAGTCTCTCTGCCTACCATCATGACGGGTCCTGAGGCAGCAACATATGTGGTCGGGGGTGAGGAGGGTGCAGCCTCTAGGGAGACTCTCTCTCTAACCTTCATTTACTGAACCTTTTGATGCTTTGTTGGTGAAAGAAAAGGTCTGCATTTTGTGATCTTTATTTATCTTAGATGTGAATAACTTTTTTTAAGGAACTAAAAAAAATGTCAGGAGAGCAGATATAATTTAAAGCAGCCCTCTATTAAGTCAAATATACCTTTTTTCTCCTTTGAATTCACTCCTGAATCCCACTTCATATGGCTTGACATGGAGAAGATTCATCATCTCTGATGGGAAAACAATCCTATACTTTTCACATTGGTCCACAATGCTGGGGTGTAGAGGCTATGTAGAGAGCCAGGGCCAGGCATAAGCAAAGGCTCTAAAGTTGCTTCTGTTTATTATTGGAGAGCTTGTCTCCTCATTCCCTTCCTTTCAGAAACTGCCTGCTTCATTGAGTAATAAATGTATTCATCAAATCTATATTGAGGGCTACTGTGTCCCAGGCACTGTGCTGCTAGTACCAGTCATACAGGGGTAAATAGAAACAGACATCGGTCTCTGCTTTCTCAAAACTTTCTATCTAGTGAAAGAGAGAGACTTTAATAAGATTCACTCACAAGTGAGTATACACCCATCTGATTTGAGATAAGTACAGGAAAGGAAAAACAAACCCCACTGATCCGTAAAAGCTGAGGACAAAGGAACCTGGCAAAGACTGAGGTGGGAGGACTCCCAAGGAAGTGGAGTTCTAAGGTAATGAGAAGGGTGTTACCCAGTGAAGGGGGCTGACCTGGGTAAGACTCTTCCAGGCAATGGGAAGAATATATGTAAAAGCTCTGAGCAAGAGAAGTGTGGAAAGTTTAAGAACCTGAAAACATCCAGCATAGCACTAAGAAGAAGAAGGATAATGGTAAAAGGTGAGGTAACAAAAAGGAAGACAGGATCCAGAACCTGCTTCCCACTGACGAGCTTTCAGCTGTTGGGAGGAGTGTGAACAAGACATGAGTAAGACTTGTACTTTTAGAAGATTGTTTTAACCACAGTATAGGAATCTGATTGCAGAGTGGATGAGTTGGGTAAAGGAAGGCTGTTGCAGTTTTCCTAACGAGAAGATGGTGCTTGGATTAGGCTGATTACAGAGGAGATGAACAAAGTTAGAGAACATAGTTCAAGATATTTAGAAAGTCTGAAATTATAGCCTAGTTTCACACAAATTACCCAAAGGCCATCAAAAAGACATGATTCTTTAAAACCTTGGATGAATGTTATTGATTTCCTCAGGAGTAACAGGAATTTAATTTAAATCAACAAGTACTTGTTAACCCATAAAATAACTACAATCTAAAAGTATTGTCTACTTTGCAGAGCCGGTACTAGAACAATAGCACACATTAATTGAGCACTTAAGACATTCCAGGTGCACTGAGTTAACACCTATGATAATTCTCATTTGACAGTTGAGGGAAATTAGGCTTATGCAGGTCAGGTAATATGCCCAATGTCATCTAGCTAATTAATGGCAGAACTGGAACCCAAACTCAGGTCTACTTGACTCCAAAGCTTGAGCCTTTATACTACGTTGTACAGGAAAAGGATATGACCAAGATTTGTTTATAAATTATGTTTTATAAAATCACACTTTAATTCTGTTTCAAAGGAATTGTTTTAAGCTCAAGGTTTAGTAGTTCAGTTACTCTAAAAATAACATTAATAAATACAACTGTAATATAAATTGCTGAGTCTTTCTGGAAATAAGAATGGGAGAATAGTAACCAATAATTTAGTAAGTTAAATCCATCCGAGTTTTGCAGTAGACTAATTTAATTGATGAGAAGCAATCAGGTTGGAGGAAATGATGCAGATAAATTATTCTACATCATAGAAATAACCTTTCTTATAAAAAGCTCACTATTCAAGAATTACACTAAAATGTGTTCTTCTTGAATGGTTCAGATTGGTTTGGCTCTGGGCTTCCCTGGTTGTGCAGTGGTTGAGAGTCCGCCTGCCGATGCAGGGGACACGGGTTCGTGCCCCGGTCTGGGAAGATCCCACATGCCGCATAGCGGCTGGGCCTGTGAGCCATGGCCGCTGAGCTTGCGCGTCCAGAGCCTGTGCTCCGCAACGGGAGAGGCCACAACAGTGAGAGGCCCGCGTACCGCAAAAAAAAAAACCAAAAAAATTGTTTTGGCTCTGGACATATGTAGTTCAAAATAAGCAATCCTTATTGAGCATGATCCTACATTAGCCTTTGATAAAGAATTGAAGATTTTTGCTTTCATTTGGAAAAACTGTCATATTTAATTATAACTCAGCACTTATTCCTTGGCATATTCATTGCCTAAACACTTATAAAAGAGTGTATTTTCACATGGAGATGGGGAGAGGGCAAAGTGAAAGGTTGGCATCTCTTATTAATATAATTAAATTATTGCCAGGGGAGGGATGGATTGGAAGTTTGGGACTAGCAGATGCAAACTATTATTTATAGAATGGATAAACAACAAAGTCCTTTTGTACAGCACAGGGAACTATATTCAATATCCTGTAATAAACCATAATGGAAAAGAAAAAAAATTATTGCTGATCTTCTTAGCCTCTAAACATGGGGAGATTCCAACTGTCAACAATACATGCATTTAAATCTGGGTAATAAACAAGTAGATGCATCAATTGCATAATTTAAAAGCAAAAAAATAAAGTTTACTTTTCCTTCTCTGAAGAAAGTCATTGTCAGAGAGGAGACAACATGGCAGAGTAGAAGGATTTGAGCTCACCTCCTCTCACAAAAACACCAATCACAACTGACTGCTGAACAACTATTGACAAGAAAGACTGGAATCTGCCAAAAAAGATATTCTACATCCAAAGACAAAAAAGAAGCCACAACAAGATGGTAGGGGGGCGCTTTCACGATATAATAAAATCCCATACCCACTGGGTAGTTGACCCACAAACTGGAAAATAATTATATCACAGAGCTTCCCCCATGGGAGTGAGAGTTCTGAGCCCCACATCAGGGTCCCCAGCCTAGGGATCTGGCATTGGGAGGAGGAGCCCCCAGAGCATTTGGCTTTGAAGGCCAGTGGGGCTTGAGTGCAGGAGCTCCACAGGACTGGAGGAAAGAGAGACTCCACTCTTGGAGGACATGCACAAGGTTTCACAATCTACCAGGGCAAAGCAATGACTCCATAAGAGCCTGGACCAGACCTCCCTGTGGGTCTTGGAGGGTTTCCTAGGGAGGCAGGGGTTGGCTGTGGCTCACTGTGGGGCAAGGACACTGATGATGGAGGTCCAAGAGAATATCCATCAGTGTGAGCTCCCCCAGAGGTCACCATTTTGGCATTTGAGACCTGGCCCCACCTGACAGCCTGCAGGCTCAAGTGCTGGGACACCTCAGGCCAAACAACTGACAGAGTTGGAACACAGCCCCACCCATTAGCAGAGAGGCTGCCTAAAGTCATCCTGAGTGCACAGCTGCCTCTAAACACACCGCTTGACACGGCCCTGCCCACCAGAAGGACAAGACCCAGCTCCACTCACCAGTGGGCAGGCACCAGTCCCTTCCACCACAAAGCCTGCACAAGCCCCTGGACCAACCTCACCCACCAGCGGGCAGACACCAGAAGCAAGAAGGACTACAAACATGCAGCCTGAGAAACAGAGATCACAGACACAGAAAGTTAGACAAAATGAGATGGCAGAGAAATATTTCCAGATGAAGGAATAAGATAAAACCCCAGAAAAACAACTATGTGAAGTGGAGATAGGCAATCTACCTAAAAAAGAATTCAGAGTAATGATAGTAAAGATGACCCAAGATCTCAGAAAAAGAATGGATGCACAGACTGAGAAGATACAAGAAATATTTAACAAAGAGCTAGAAGATTTAAAGAACAAACAGAGATGAACAATACAATAACTGAAATGAAAAATGCACTAGAAGGAATCAATAGCAGATTAAATGAGGCAGAAGAATGAATACATGAGCTGGAATACAGAATGGTGGAAATCACTGCTGCAGAACAGAATAAACAGAAAAGAATGAAAAGAAATAAGGACAGACTAAGAGACTTCTGGGACAACATTAAATGCACAAACATTTGCATTATAGGGGCCCCACAAGGAGAAGAGAGAGAGAAAGGACCTGAGAAAATATTTGAAGAGATAACAGCCAAAAACTAACATGGGAAAGGAAATACTCACTCAAGTCCAGGAAGCACAGAGAGTCCCACACAGGAAAAACCCAAGGAGGAACATGCCAAGAAACATATTAATCGAAATGATAAAAATTAAAGACAAAGAGAAAATATTAAAATCAACAAGGGAAAATCAACAAATGGCACACAAGGGAATCCCATAAGGTTATCAGCTGACTTTTTTAGCAGAAACTCTGCAGGCCAGGAGGGAGTGGCATGCTATATTTAAAATGATGAAAGGGAAGAACCTACAACCAAGAATACTCTACCCAGCAAGGCTCTCATTCAGATTTGATGGAGAAATCAAAAGCTCTACAGGCAAGCAAAAGCTAAGAGAATTCAGCACCACAAAACCAGTTTTACAACAAGTGCTAAGGAAGTTCCCTAGGTGTAAAAGAAAAGGCCACAACTAGAAACAAGAAAATTATGAATGGGAAAGCTCATCAGTAAAGGTAGGAAATCATCCACACACAAAAATGATATCACAACCAGCAATCATGAGAAGAGGAGAGTACAAATGCAGGATACTGGAAACACATTGGAAATTAAGAGACCAGCAAATTAAAACAATCTTGTGTATATATAGACTGCTATATCAAAACCTCGTGGTAACTGCAAGCCAAAAATCTACAATAGATACACACACAAAAAATGAAGAAAATCATTGTCAGTTTATGGAAACCATCTTGTAAAAGTTGTCTATTTCAGAAAGCACACTGAATGTGGTCTTCAGGAATATATGGCACATTAAATGCCAGTATTTATAGTTCTACATGCACACATATAGGCCCAGTAATATCTTCTATCCACTAGCCTCCCCCCACACATATGTGTATGTCTCATCTTGTAATCTGTCTCCCACTTATCTACTGATCTGGTCAGTAAAGGCTTGCCTTCCCTCAATTCAAGTATAACTTCTCTGGCTATTCTTGAGTGTTTGAATAAACCACAAGTTTAGAAAAAGTTTTGTCTATTTACAATACCTAGGCTATGGGAACTTACTGGTATATATATATTTTTTACATTCATAATTGAACTGACAAATAATCTTATTTCTGTTTCAATGCAATGAATGGAATTCTTTCATTGACAATAACCAGATATGTGACATGAATATTAGTACACAGGAGAGTCCTAGAAACTACTAATCTTGAAGCATTGTGATCTGAGCTATACCAGAGACCATGAAAAAAGAGAGTCCTGACAAATCTAGCCCAGATCAGCAGAAGCATTCAGCTGACCCACAGAGACATGAGAAATAAGAAATGTTACTTTGACACACTAAATTTTGGGGTGGTTTGACATGCAATAATAGCTAAATGATATACTGCTATGAAAAAATGCAATTTTCTCCAGGTTGCTTAGGGATTTAAATGTTGTAATTAACCAAAAAATACCTGTTCAAGTGAGATATCAATATCCTACACTTATAAGTGTTTCAAGAATTTTAAGACTGTAACTACACTTGCTAGTAAGCATTAAACCCGTGTTTATGTGCTAGGGATTGTGCTCAATAATATAGAAAAGTTCTGTCATTTAATCGTCAAAACAGCTCTATGAATATGCATTATTATTTTCTTTATTATTGACATTCTATAGATGAGGAAAGAGAGAAGGTAAGTAACTTGTTCCAAATTACACATCCACAAAGGGGCGGAGTCTTTCACTTTTATTCAGATTACCTGACTACCAATTTGATTAAGAATGAAGAATAGCAAATATTTGGGGAAACGCTGTGGCCCACCATGTTCTGGGTTCACTTTCCTTTTCAGCAAGATGATCCTCTCAATTCTACACTGTTTTAGGCAGCCATGCACAATCATAATGTACTTTCTACCTGTAGCAGATACTATGGATTGCTTTACTCAGCATCCAAATCATTCCCTTCTTGCAAGCTTTTCTAGAGGGAAAAGGCTGGAAAGCTACCACAAAGGAATAAATTTACAATGTTTTCTATATGCCCTAGATGTGGTACATGTTTTGCTAATCAGATGCATTAGGTTTTTATTTAGAACCAAGTTACAAGGAGGAGTCAGAAAACAGGGGACTTATTCAGCTGGCAAAAATTCTGGTGCAAGATACTGAAGCCAGCAGATGTGGGGATAACTTTCTGATTTGTCAATTTCCTGACTCTAGAAAGGCAGTAGTTTTCTTAATAGCCTACCTCTATGATATAGTTTTTGATATCACACCTGGAATCTCAGGCTAGAGTCTGTTTCTTCAGGCCTCCTAACATTTCTGTGAGTTGTCTATATCCACCATGAAATCCCTTTGTACAGATTCCAGCTAGACTTGATTATACTGTCTGTAATTAAGAACTCCTTCCTGTTTGGTAATTGGTACCAGAAGGGTTTGTGGGCAACAGAACATGAAGAAAATGGAAATAAGCGATCAGTTGATTTTTTTAAAAATATGACTGGGTTAAAGCTATTAAAGGAGGAGACGACAGTAATCCATGACACCCAGCAATGGATTAGTTGATTATAACCTATCACCTGTGGTCACCTGGAATGAAGTACCACACTGACTGGCTGCTGCAATGGACCATTATGGGAGCACAGGAATATAAGGTGGGCTGTCTGCCACGAGCTACATTGAGTAACTTCAAGAAAGAACATGACTTACACAAGACACAGTCAAGAAGCTAAGGCATTTCTGATATCTCTAAAAAAATTCCAATCACTTATAACTACAGAATTGATATAGCCAGATATCACACAGAGGTTGCTAAATTACAAGGTAGTACAGTGGTGCTCAAAATGTGGTCCCTGGATCAGCAGCATCAGCAACAGCTGGGAACTTGTTGGAAAAGGAGATTCTTGGGCCTCGTCCTAGAAATACAAAAACAGAAAACTGGGAATGGGGCCCGGAAATCTAAGAAGCCCTCCATGTGATTCTGATGCATAATAACTTTTGAGAACCATTAAAGGTTCCCAATACTCCACCAAAACCACCTGCAGAGCTCTTTTGTAAAGGAGCAAAACAGAATTATAATGGCAACGTTTGGGAGAATTTAGATGGCTCCAAGTACTCTAAATACTCAAACTACACTGAGATCCTCCTTGGACAACTTATGTCCAACTTATAGCACCTCCTCCTGCCATATCCAGCGAGGCTGGTCTGGGTTTACTTGAAGGTTTGCCTGAAGTACTCAACTTGCAACAAATGGAAATTCTCTTCATGCTCCATTCCTCCCACTTGTCACCTGCTTCCAGCCGACTGGTGTCAGACCCCAGCAGGGCTCCATTGAGGCAAGAGAAATGTCATTCTCAGGAGAAGGCTAGTAAATAATTGCAAGGGTTTTGCTCATTATTTCCCTAAATAAGGGGCAAATGCGTAGAAATAAATTCTGAACATACTAGTCTAGGCAGGATAGAATATTACCTTAGATCAGGCTGGATTTATGGATACTGTTATAATTATTAATAATTTTGAATTCAAATTGCTGCTGAAGCCCCTGGGGACAGTTCTCATTGTTTGCTCTAAGGTTGACTATAATGTACATTCAAAAATGATCTACATAGCATGAAGCTGAAATACACAAAAATTCTTGATGTGATACAGAAAAATCAATCTCAAGTTTTAAGCAGAAAAAGAATGAATTCATTATGTGCAACATTCTTGCTCACCTCCTGACTATGCCTACCTATGACTAACACGTGTGCATTGCTTTGGGATCAACAGCATCTTCAAAAAAATCTTCTTTCCAGGCTGGGAAGGAAGGAGGGGGATGTTACTTTTGGAACTGGGATGCCTGACAATGTTTGTGATCATGGGTTTCTAGGGTGACAGGCCATGGAACATCATATAAGAATCAGAGGCAAAGTGGAATTCTTACCATAATGTAAAATTCTAGCAAAAGAGTTAGAGTGGTGATAGGGGTGATTTAAAAGAGAAATCTGGGGTAGTAGCTTAACCTTTCAGGGGATTCCAAGGAATGAGTTAGAGTGAAATGATAATAACGCATGAGTGATAAAACCCAATGGTGGCATAACACAAGTCACAATGATGTCACCATGGCTGCTCACCCGATTCCCAAACTTGAGTCTGTCCTAAACCCACAGTTCTTTGTATATAGAGAAAGCCAGCCAACCTTGAAGAAAGACCTTGTGGTATCACAAGCATATCCCATAAATCTTTCTCTCAGCCTCCTTCAAGAGTAGCTTTGACTATTTACCAGGGTAACTGTGCAGCTGTAAAAGGGAAATAGCTGGATCTTTCAGGAATTATTGGCCCCTGACTCTAAAGTAACACAGTCCAGGATGTCACAATTATATACCCAGCAGAATAGGGACATATTAAAGCGAGAAGACAATTGAATTTGGGGGTCTAATTCTGCTACAGTGGTACCCGTGGGTCTGCAAACCCATACTGTGGTTGTTTCCATATTTTCTGCTTACAGAGATGACTGAATGTCCATGTTGTCTTCCTGATCCCCCAAATGAGAGTTATTATGCAACAAAGGGCTCAACAAAACATCTTGAGCTTCCTGTCCTTATCTAAAGTAAAGGTGCACGCTGGGGGAATTGCAGAGACTAGTCCAGCATCACAGGTTTGAAATGTGTAAGGTGTTGTGGCAGTAGCTACTACTTGTCCCTCAGTGGCTGTGCTCCCCTTTTCTCTCATAGAAGTAATATCTCCAAATTTTAACTAGGAAAATAGCCACTCAGAAAAAATGTTACATTTTCCTCCCATACATATTGTACCTAGGTACAATCTGACTAAGTTTGGGTCAATGGGATGGGAATGAGAATGATGAGAGCAATTTCTGGATCTTACCTTCATAATGAAGTGATGTGTCTACCCTTTCTCCTTTTCCCCTTTATGCCAGCTGAAATGCACACCAAGATACCACCTGAGTGACAGTGTAAGAACAAGATAGGAGTTAGGTCAGGTATAGTATCACTATGCCAGCTCTAGTCTGGTTATACCAGGACTTTCATTTGGTGAGAAATAAATTTTCATCTTGTTTGTGCCTGTATCATTCTGGATCTCTTTCCAGCAAATGAACTCATATGCTTACAAACACAGGTAGTGATTCCTGTCATATCCCCATAAAAAACTGCAGCAGCAACAACAATGAAACCTTTCTTTGGTTTGTGCAGATGACCGCTGGGTCTTGGAGAATGTCAGTGGATTACTGTAAATTTAAACAAGTGATGATTTTAAATGCAGGGGCTATTCAATATGATCTCTTTAGTTGAGTAAGTCAACACAACCCTGCTACCTGGCATTCCACTTTGTTCTCACAAGTATCTTGTTTTTTTCTTCACCCCAATAAACAGAGAGCACCCAAAGGAGCTTGCTTTGACACATTCTATTTCAGGTGTATGCAATAATATAGCCTTCAAGGATTTGATCATCTCACCCTTCTATAGAACATCATGCTGATCCACTACATCAATGGCGTCATGCTGATAGATGTTGAATGTAGGAAGTGACAGACTCTAGAGGCATTGAAGAGATTTATGCATGCCAGAGGATGGGAAGTATATCCAAGAAAAATTTAGGAGGCTGACACCTCAATGAAGCTTCTGAGGGTCCAGTGAAGTGGAGCACACTAAGATACTTCTTTCAAAGTGAAACGCCATTTGCTTCACTTTGCATCACCTACCACAAGATTATTATGAACACTGTTTATTCCAAAAGTATTGAATTGGGTTAAATAAATTTAATTGAAGAGAAAGGGAAGGTAAAAAAAGTCAGGGTTCTGATCCATACTGAATCAACTTTGGAAATATTTTGGATGGTTATAAACAGCTTGGACAAATGAGATATGTGAGAGACCTTATGCTCTGCATAGTTTAAATTAATTGCATACAGTATGGGCTAAGAAAGCCATCAGTCACTTGCAGTATGAAGGAAATTTATTATTTGCCTAGTTAGAAGGTAACTTTATCAAATGTAGGATATGGAAGTCAAAGATGCAAGGAGGAAATGTGCTTGGTGAAATGAAATGAGAAACTAGACAAGCAGAATGAGAAGAAATACGCATATATAAGCTTTTTTTAAAAAAAAGAACTGAGGGGCTTCCCTGGTGGCGCAGTGGTTGAGAGTCCGCCTGCCGATGCAGGGGATACAGGTTCGTGCCCCAGTCCAGGAAGATCCCACATGTCGCGGAGCGGCTGGGCCCATGAGCCATGGCCGCTGAGCCTGTGCGTCCGGAGCCTGTGCTCCACAACGGGAGAGTCCACATACATACAGAGATTTTCTCTGTATAGCTTTGCTTCCACCATTTGTCCCAGGGTTCTATCCGTCCATTTTTTGTTTGATTGTTTTGTTTTCAATTAATTACTTTTTAATTTTAATAATGCTACTATATTTTATCATACTTTATTCTATTTTACTTTATCATCTCTCTTTCTTTTTTCCTACCTTCCCTTCCTCCCTCCCTCCGCCCCTCCCTTCTTCCTTTCTTTCTTTCCTTCCTCCCTCCCTCCCTCATGTCTTTCTTTCTTTTTCTTTCTTTCTTTCTCTTTCCTTCCTCCCTCCGTCCCTTCTTTCCTCCTTTCTCTCTTTCTTTTTCTTACCTTCCTCCCTCCCTCCCTCCTTTCTTTCTTTCTTTCCTTCCTCCCTCCCTCCCTCCTTTCTTTGTTTCTCCCTTCCTTCCTTCCTTCCTTTCTTTCCTTCTTTCTTTCTTTCTTTCTTTCTCTCTTTCTTTCTTCTACTAATTCTTTCTTTCTACTTTTTCTCCCTTTTATTCTGAGGTGGGTAGATGAAAGGCTCTTGGTGCTGCAGCCAGGAGTCAGTGCTGTGCCTCTGAAGTGGGAGAGCCAACTTCAGGACATGGGTCCACAAGAGACCTCCCAGCTCCCCAGAATATCAAGCGGCGAAAATCTCCCAGAGATCTCCATCTCAACACCAGCACCCAGCTTCAGTCAACGACCAGCAAGCTACAGTGCTGGTCACCCTATGCCAAGCAACTAGCAAGACAGGAACACAACCCCACCCATTAGCAGAGAGGCTGCCTAAAACCATAATAAGGCCACAGGCACCCCAAAACACACCACCAGACGTGGACTTGTCCACCAGAAAGACAAGATCGAGCCTCAACCACCAGAACACAGGCATTAGTCCCCCCTGCCAGGAAGCCTACACAACCTACTGAAATAACCTTAGCCACTGGGGACAGACACCAAAAACAATGGGAACAATGAATCTGCAGGCTGCAAAAAGGAGACCCCAAACACAGTAACATAAGCAAAATGAGAAGACAGAAAAACACACAGCAGGTGAAGGAGCAAGATAAAAACCTACCAGACCTAACAAATGAAGAGGTAATAGGGAGTCTACCTGAAAAAGAATTCAGAATAATGATAGTAAAGATGATCCAAGATTCTATTTCCAAGATCCAAAATCTTGGAAATAGAATAGACAAAATGGAAGAAACAGTTAACAAGGACCTAGAAGAACTAAAGATGAATCAAGCATCGATTATAAACAAAATAAATGAAATGAAACATACTCTAGATGGGATCAATAGCAGAATAACTGAGGCAGAAGAATGGATAAGTGATGTGGAAGATAAAATAGAGGAAATAACTGCTGCAGAGCAGAATAAAGAAATAAGAATGAAAAGAACAGAGGACAGTCTCAGAGACCTCTGGGACAACATTAAACGCACCAACATTCGAATTATAGGGGTTCCAGAAGAAGAAGAGAAAAAGAAAGGGACTGAGAAAATATTTGAAGAGATTATAGTTGAAAACTTCCCTAATATGGGAAAGGAAATAGTTAATCAAGTCCAGGAGGCACAGAGAGTCCCATACAGAATAAATCCAAGGAGAAATATGCCAAGACACATATTAATCAAACTGTCAAAAATTAAACACAAAGAAATCATATTAAAAGCAGCAAGGGAAAAACAACAAATAACACACAAGGGAATCCCCATCAGGATAACAGCTGATCTCTCAGCAGAAACTCTACAAGCCAGAAGGGAGTGGCAGGACATAATTAAAGTGATGAAGGAGAAAAACCTGCAACCAAGATTACTCTACCCAGCAAGGATCTCATTCAGATTTGATGGAGAAATTAAAATGTTTACAGACAAGCAAAAGCTGAGAGAGTTCAGCACCACCAAACCAGCTTTACAACAAATGTTAAAGGAACGTCTCTAGGCAAGAAACACAACAGAAGGAAAATACCTACAATAACGAACCCAAAACTATTAAGGAAATGGTAATAGGAACATACATATCGATAATTACCTTAAATGTAAATGGACTAAATGCTCCCACCAAAAGACACAGAGTGGCTGAATGGATACAAAAACAAGACCCATATATATGCTGTCTACAAGAGACCCACTTCAGACCTAGAGTCACATACAGACTGAAAGTAAGGGGATGGAAAAAGATATTCCATGCAAATGGAAATCAAAAGAAAGCTGGAGTAGCAATTCTTATATCAGACAAAATAGACTTTAAAATAAAGACTATTAGAAGAGACAAAGAAGGACACTACATAATGATAAAGGGATCGATCCAAGAAGAAGATATAACAATTGTAACTATTTATGCACCCAACATAGGAGCACCTCAATACATAAGACAAATACTAACAGCCATAAAAGGGGAAATCGACAGTAACATACTCATAGTAGGGGACTTTAACACCCCACTTTCACCAATGGACAGATCATCCAAAATGAAATAAATAAGGAAACACAAGCTTTAAATGATACATTAAACAAGATGGACTTAATTGATATTTATAGGACATTCCATCCAAAAACAACAGAATACACATTTTTCTCAAGTGCTCATGGAACATTCTCCAGGATAGATCATATCTTGGGTCACAAATCAAGCCTTGGTAAATTTAAGAAAACTGAAATTGTATCAAGTATCTTTTCCGACCACAATGCTATGAGACGAGACATCAATTACAGGAAAAGATCTGTAAAAAATACAAACACATGGAGGCTAAACAATACACTACTTAATAACGAAGGGATCACTGAAGAAATCAAAGATGAAATAAAAAAATACCTAGAAACAAATGACAATGGAGACACGACAACCCAAAACCTATGGGATGCAGCAAAAGCAGTTCTAAGGGGGAAGTTTATAGCAATACAAGCCCACCTTAAGAAACAGGAAACATCTCGAGTAAACAACCTGATCCTGCACCTAAAGCAATTAGAGAAAGAAGAACAAAAAACGCCCAAAGTTAGCAGAAGGAAAGAAATCATAAAGATCAGATCAGAAATAAATGAAAAAGAAATGTAGGAAACGATAGCAAAGATCAATAAAACTAAAAGCTGGTTCTTTGAGAAGATAAACAAAATTGATAAACCATTAGCCAGACTCATCAAGAAAAAAAGGGAGAAGACTCAAATCAATGGAATTAAAAATGAAAAAGGAGAAGTAACAACTGACACTGCAGAAATACAAAAGATCATGAGAGATTACTACAAGCAACTCTATGCCAATAAAATGGACACCTTGGAAGAAATGGACAAATTCTTAGAAATGCACAACCTGCCAAGACTGACTCAGGAAGAAATAGAAAATATGAATAGACCAATCACAAGCACTGAAATTGAAACTGTGATTAAAAATCTTCCAACAAACAAAAGCCCAGGACCAGATGGCTTCACAGGTGAATTCTATCAAACATTTAGAGAAGAGCTAACACCTATCCTTCTCAAACTCTTCCAAAATATAGCAGAGGGAGGAGCACTCCCAAACTCATTCTACGAGGCCACCATCACCTTGATACGAAAACCAGGCAAGGATGTCACAAAGAAAACTACAGGCCAATATCACTGATGAACATAGATGCAAATATCCTCAACAAAATACTAGCAAACAGAATCCAACAGCACATTAAAAGGATCATACACCATGATCAAGTGGGGTTAATTCCAGGAATGCAAGGATTCTTCAGTATACACAAATCAATCAATGTGATACACCATATAAACCAATTGAAGGAGAAAAACCATATGATCATCTCAATAGACGCAGAGAAAGCTTTTGACAAAATTCAACACCCATTTATGATAAAAACCCTGCAGAAAGTAGGCATAGAGGGAACTTTCCTCAACATAATAAAGGCCATATATGACAAACCCACAGCCAACATCGTCCTCAATGGTGAAAAACTGAAACCATTTCCACTAAGATCAGGAACAATACAAGGCTGCCCACTCTCACAACTCTTATTCAACTTAGTTTTGGAAGTTTTAGCCACAGCAATCAGAGAAGAAAAGGAAATAAAAGGAATCCAAATTGGAAAAGAAGAAGTAAAGCTGTCACTGTTTGCAGATGACATGATACTATACATAGAGAATCCTAAAGATGCTACCAGAAAACTACTAGAGCTAATCAATGAATTTGGTAAAGTAGCAGGATACAAAATTAATGCACAGAAATCTCTGGCATTCCTGTACACTAATGATGAAAAATCTGAAAGTGAAATCAAGGAAACACTCCCATTTACCATTGCAACAAAAAGAATAAAATATCTAGGAATAAACCTACCTAAGGAGACAAAAGACCTGTATGTAGAAAATTATAAGACACTGATGAAAGAAATTAAAGATGATACAAATAGATGGAGAGATATACCATGCTCCTGGATTGGAAGAATCAATATTGGAAAATGACTCTACTACCCAGAGCAATCTACAGATTCAATGCAATCCCTATCAAACTACCACTGGCATTTTTCACAGAACTAGAACAAAAAATTTCAAAATTTGTTTGGAAAAACAAAAGACCCCGAATAGCCAAAGCAATCTTGAGAACGAAAAACGGAGCTGGAGGAATCAGGCTCCCTGACTTCAGACTATACTACAAAGCTACAGTAATCAAGACAGTGTGGTACTGGCACAAAAACAGAAAGATAGATCAATGGAACAGGATAGAAAGCCCAGAGATAAACCCACGCACATACGGTCAACTTATCTTTGATAAAGGAGGCAGGAATGTACAGTGGAGAAAGGACAGCCTCTTCAATAAGTGTGCTGGGAAAACTGGACAGGGACATGTAAAAGTATGAGATTAGATCATTCCCTAACACCATACACAAAAATAAGCTCAAAATGGATTAAAGACCTAAATGTAAGACCAGAAACTATCAAACTCTTAGAGGAAAACATAGGCAGAACACTCTATGACATAAATCACAGCAAGATCCTTTTGGACCCACCTCCTAGAGAAATGGAAATAAAAACAAATATAAACAAATGGGACCTAATGAAACTTCAAAGCTTTTGCACAGCAAAGGAAACCACAAACAAGACCAAAAGACAACCCTCAGAATGGGAGAAAATATTTGCAAATGAAGCAACTGACAAAGGATTAATCTCCAAAATTTATAAGCAGCTCATGCAGCTCAATAGCAAAAAAACAAACAACCCAATCCAAAAATGGGCAGAAGACTTAAATAGGCATTTCTCCAAAGAAGACATACAGACTGTCAACAAACACATGAAGGAATGCTCAACATCATTAATCATTAGAGAAATGCAAATCAAAACTACAATGAGATATCATCTCACACCAGTCAGAATGGCCATCATCAAGAAATCTAGAAACAATAAATGCTGGAGAGGGTGTGGAGAAAAGGGAACACTCTTGCACTCTTGGTGGGAATGTGAATTGGTACAGCCGCTATGGAGAACAGTATGGAGGTTCCTTAAAAAACTAAAAATAGAACTACCATATGATCCAGCAATCCCACTACTAGGCATATACCCTGAGAAAACCATAATTCAAAAAGAGACATGTACCAAAATGTTCATTGCAGCTCTATTCACAATAGCCCGGAGATGGAAACAACCTAAGTGTCCATCATCGGATGAATGGATAAAGAAGATGTGGCACATATATACAATGGAATATTACTCAGCCATAAAAAGAAACGAAACTGAGCTATTTGTAATGAGGTGGATAGACCTAGAGTCTGTCATACAGAGTGAAGTAAGTCAGAAAGAGAAAGACAAATATCGTATGCTAACACATATATATGGAATTTAAGAAAATGTCATGAAGAACCTAGGGGTAAAACAGGAATAAAGACACAGACCTACTTGAGAATGGACTTGAGGATATGGGGAGGGGGAAGGATAAGCTGTGACAAAGCGAGAGAGAGGCATGGACATATATACACTACCAAACGTAAGGTAGATAGATAGTGGGAAGCGGCCGCATAGCACAGGGAGATCAGCTCGGTGCTTGGTGACCGCCTGGAGGGGTGGGATAGGGAGGGTGAGAGGGAGGGAGACGCAAGAGGGAAGGGATGTGGGAACAGATGTATATGTATGACTGATTCACTTCGTTATAAAGCAGAAACTAATAAAAAAAATAAAGATTAAAAAAAGACTAAATATTATACAGAGAAGTCTTCCCTAATTAAATCAAGGATTTTTTTAAATTTCCAAAAAAAAAGGAAAAGAAATCAGATGCAAAAGGTCATATGCTGTATAATTCCACTTATATAAAATGTCCAGAATAGGTAAATCTATATAGACATAAAGTAGATCAGTAGTTTCCAGGGGTTAGAAAGAGGAGAGAATGGGAAGTGATTGTTAATGGGTATAGGGTTTCTTTTTGGCGTGATAAGAATATTTAGGAATTAGATAATGATGATCGTTGCACAACTTTGTGAATATACTAAAAACTACTGAACTGTACACTTTAAAATGGTGAGTTTTATGGGATGAAAGTTTTATCTCAATTTAAAGAAGAAGTGGCAAATGCGATTGCAATCTCTTTTCTTGCCTTGTGTGATATCACGTGCTTCTGGTTTTCCTACTACTTCTTTGGCCACTCTTTATAAGTTATTGTGCATGTTTCTCTTCTTTTGTCATCCATTAAATATTGGTTTTCCTCAGGGTTCTCTCCTAGGATTTCTTCCTTTCTTCTGTTTTCTCCTTATACAATCTCTGTTGGGTAGTAAGGAAGTCTTTGCTCTGAAGAGTTTGACATGCACAAATGTCATTGACCACGGTTTAGTTAAATAACCCAGTCCCCCAATAACATGCTTCAGATTTCAGTTACACAGTATAATATGTGAGTAACTGCATAAAATATAAACTTCACGGCTAGCTCCACAAATCCCTAAGTAAATAATAGATGTGCTTCATAATCAGTGACCAACCACATCACTTCTTTCAAAGTCTGTTGGTGATTGCCATTGTACATCAGTTATTCAGTTCATGCACAGACAGCAAAGCCTGTAGTTGGGTTGTCTCCTTGTCTCTCGGTGATAAACTTGTATGACATTTAACAAAAATGAATAATAGAAAAAAATGAAAGTTCAGCAAAGAAATTAAAAGTGATAATGCAGAAGTGAAATTGGATGTGATTAGATTTGAAAATGGAGACAGCAGAATAAAGCCAGGATGAGACCTGGGCTACACGAAGCCACTGAATGGACAATATTGAAAAAGTCTGATAAATCAAAAACAAGGTAAAGTGGCTTCAATATTGTTTAGTTTAAGTTGCCTTCAGAACAAGAAGCCGCTAATGGTGGAAATAGAGAATTTACTTCTACTTTTGATTGAAGACTGTAATGAAAAAATTCAATCAGTTTAACTAGCATTTAGGCCAAACATTAAATTTGGGTGCTGTGTTGAAAAAAACAGTAATTACAAGAAGACTGAAGAAGAACCTTTTACTGACAGTAAAGGCTGATTTCATTGTTTCAGAAATTGGCATGATTTTGAAGAATTCGAACTGAAGGCAAATGGAGTTACAAGAGAAATAGCTGATTGTGGGAATGTTGAGCCTGTCACTGTTCCAGAGACTCTAGACATGCAGTCACAGAGATTTCATAAAGGGAACATATTAATATAAATGAGGAAAGTGGCTGTTGACAAAAAGAATGATGTCCCAGAGGAAGTGACACTAGCAAAAAAAATCCCCAAAACCTTTATGTTAAAGGAAGTCATGGGGATATTTCACAGCACTGAAAGTGCAAAAGACAAAATGTTGGAAGCTGATCCAAACTTAGTAAGGAGTATGATCATTTGCCAAGGCATAGAAATGATGCTCACTCTGTATCATTTTTTAAAATTAATTAATTAATTAATTTTAATGATTGGCTGCGTTGGGTCTTCGTTGCTGCATGTGGGCTTTCTCTAGTTGCAGCAAGCTGGGGCTACTTTTCGTTGCGGTGCACGGGCTTCTCATTATGGTGGCTTCTCTTGTGGAGCACAGGCTCTAGGCATGCAGGCTTCAGTAATTGCAGCATGCGGGCTCAGTAGTTGTGGCTCACGGGCTCTATAGAGCACAGGCTCAGTAGTTGTGGCACATGGGCTTAGTTGCTCCGTGGCATGTGGGATCTTCCAGGACCAGGGATGGAACCCGTGTCCCCTGCACTGGCAGGTGGATTCTTAACCCCTGCGCCACCAGGGAAGTCCCTCACTCTGTATCTTAAGTTATATGATAAGAAGGCAAAGACTATTTAAGCTCCTTTTGATAAGTTTTGTACAAAGAAATAAAACACTTCAATTCTCAATATTTCTAATGTTTTAAATTTTCATGTACTAAATATTATAAAACTAATTGTTTTCAATTCCCCCAAATAGAGTTTTTAACATTTTGATTAAAACATTTTAAAGGTCACAGACCAATTATAATTCTTCCTATTGATTATTAAGATCACTGCATGGTTTCAGCTTGCAAAGTTATTTTTATGGTCCTGAACTACCATGCAAAGTGAGGACTGCCTGTGTTCATTATGACACAGATACCAAAAACTCAACTCAATCTAGCTTAAGGGAAAAAAGGCATTTTTTTTTAGCTCATATTTTGAAATGTCCAAGGTAGGTCTTATTTCAGCCATGGCTGGATTCATGGCTGAAATGACATAAAAAGAACGCAGCTTTTCTTCACCTCAAATCTATGTGTTGGTTTTCTTCTCAGGCTCTATGTGATGACCTCCAGTGACTGTCACTCTCATGGTAGCAAGATGGCTGCTAGCTCTAGCTTCTTATTTTTCCAGGTTCTAGTCCAATGGGATCAAACAGAATAGGCCTTCTTTATCAGTAGCTCCTGTACAAGTTTTAGGTTCCCACTTATTTTACTAGCTTAGGCTGCCACTCCTATACCCCAATCACTGTGGCCAAGAGCATGAGATCTTCTACTTGACTTAGATCTGGGTCTCCTATTCTATCCTTGGGGCCAGAGAGGGACCCCTACTCAAATCACACAGACTGTTGGTGAGGAAGTGCAAAATACTCAAAAGAAAACCAAATGTGTTGGCAGACAACATAAATGTTCAGGGCATACTCCTTGGACACCATCCACTCCTACAGCTTTCATTATCCTCCATTTGAGAGTGGCTCTAAGATCTGTCTCCAGAAATTATGACCTATATTCCCAACTCCTTGCTAGACAGTTCCCCTTGGGTTCATTGCAAGCAACTGAAAATCCATGTATCTGAAGGTGAACCCATTTCTCCTCACCCCTAGCCCCAGCCAAATCTATGTCTTCTCTTGGTTTCCTATCTCAACCAGTATCATCACTCTTCACACTAGTTTTTCACGCTAGAAATCTGGGACATAGCTTGCCTTCTGACTCTCCCTTACACTTGATTAAAATCCATCGCCAATAAATTCTTGTTAATTGTACCCCTAATATCCTTGAAATCAACCCACTTCTTTCTGTCCATATTTCTCTTACCCCATTTCATCTCCCATCTTTATCTCTTGACTGCACCACAGTGATACCATATTTTAACTTGATGTCCAGCCACTTTTTTATTGTGGTAAAATACACATAACATAAAATTTATCATCTTAATCTTTTGCAAGTGTTCAATCCAGTGGCATTTAAGTACATTTATATTGTTGTGCGACCATCACCACAATCAATCTCCAGAACTCTTTTCATCTTGCAAAACTGAAATTCCACACACATTAAACAACACCTCCGTATTCTCCCCATCCTGCCCCTGGCAACCACCATTCTACTTTCTGTCTCTATGATTTTGACTACTCAAGATGCCTCCTGTGAGTGGAATCATACAGTATTTGTCTTTTTGAGATTGGTTTATTTCACTGAGCATAATGTCCTCAAGTTTCATCCATGCTGTAGCATGTGTTAGACTTTCCTTCCTTTTTTTTTTTTTTTTTTTTTTTTCCTTTTTTTTTTTTGCGGTATGCGGGCCTCTCACTGTTGTGGCCTCTCCCGTTGCGGAGCACAGGCTCCGGATGCGCAGGCCCAGCGGCCATGGCTCACGGGCCCAGCCGCTCCGCGGCACATGGGATCCTCCCAGACCGGGGCACGAACCCGTATCCCCTGCATCGGCAGGCGGACTCTCAACCACTGCGCCACCAGGGAGGCCCTTTCCTTCCTTTTTAAGACCTAATAATATTCCACTGTAGATCTATCACATTTTGCTTATCCACTCTTCCATCAGTGGATGAGCAACTTGGGTTGCTTCCATATTTTACCTTTTGTGAATAATGCTGCTATGAACATGAGCACACAAATAGCTCTTCAAGAGCTGCTTTCCATACTTTGGGGGTATATGCTTCTAATTTAATTTTTAATGAACTTCCATACTATCTCCCATAGTGGTGGCACCAATTTACATTCCTACCAACAAAGCACAAGGGTGTCAACTTTTCCAATTCCTCACCAACACTTGTTATTTTCTGGTTTTTGATAGTAGCCATCCTGATGGGCATGAGGTGCCAGCCATGGTTTCTGTCTTCTAAACTTTTTTCATACTGTAGCCAGAATGACCTTTAATAAGCATATGGTGATCATGTCACTACCCTGTTTAAATCTTTCAGTGGCTCCTCCTTGCCTTCTGGATAGTCTGGTCCCCTTCACATGTGTCACAAAACCTCTCATGATTTCCTCCCTTGCTTACTTGTCTAGCCTCCTCTCAACTGCTCCCTTTTCCACGTCTTCCCTTCTAGTGCATTTCCCACTTGTTACACACACATGTACACTCTGCATTTGTCACTCTGAAACATGCTCAGGTCTGTGAAAATGCTACATTTCCCCTCATCCAGCACCATTTCTTCTGTCACACGCTCTTTCCTCTTTATCACCTACTAGCTCCTTCTTATCCTTGAGATCTCAGGACAGCATTTTCTCCAGGAAAATCCCCTTCATAAATTCCGTCTGCCCAAGCTATGTCAGCACCCCTACTATGTGCTCCCAGAGCACTCTATTCTTGCCCTAACAGCATTTCATCACATTCTATAATTGTCCACTTACTCATATTTTTCTCTGGTCTTGTGCTGTCCAATATGTGGCTGTTAAACACTAAAAATAACTAGCATGACTGAGGAAGTTAACTTCTAATTTTATTTAATTTTAATAAATTTAAATTTTAAAATGATTGGGTCATTGATTGAAAAATTATTAAGTATATTTAGAACAATTTGGATATGTATCTACTTTTTCAACTGTGTTTATTCAATCTAAATACAGTTTCAGTAACAGATGAAAATTAAGCATGTGAACTGAGAAGTGCTGTAAGCATAAAACAGTCTCTGGATTTCAGATTTATACAAAATAAAAAATGCAAAGTATCTCATTAATAACTTTAAGAAATTGGTTACATGTTAAAATGATATTTTGATGTGTTCGTTTAAATAAATTCTTAAAATTAATTTAAATTGTAATCTAATCACTTTTAATCTGGCCACCAGAAAATTTTAAATTATATATGTGGCTCACCTTATATTTCTATTGGACAGCACTGACCTCTACTGTAAGTTCTGTGGGGACAGGAATCATGACTGTCTTATTTACTTATTTAAAAAACATTTGTAACATTTATCATGTGTCAGGTATTACTCTATACATTACTTACAATTATAAGCATTAAATTTTAAAATTCTTATTACAGCCTTTTTAGTATTATCATTATCTACATTTTACATATGAGGAAATTTGCACAAAGAGATTAACTAGTTGAAGGTCACAGAGCTGACCTTGTGGAGATAGTCTGTAAGGATCCAGATTCCACACTCTGTAATTTTGTTATGCTGCCTCTTGTTCATTCTTTTACTACAGGTGTCTACCCAATTAACAACAATATGCAAGTATTCTTCTTCAATTAATCAACCTGTTATTCAATAAGCATTAACAGAATGCTTATGCGCCAGGTATTGTGCTGGGTGGTACGGACCCGGCTGTGAATGAAACAAAAGCTTTAATTTTAAAGAAACTCTATTCAGTAGTGATGACAACGATATGAGACAATGATAATACAGAATTGTATTAAACAGAACAATTATACAATACAAATACACTATTTGAGAACACATGAAGTTGCACCTACCTTAGCTGAGAGATGAGCGATGTGATAGGAAGAGTGAGAGAAAACCTTAAAGGATAATTAGGAATTAGCTACACATGGATAAGTGGGCGTGGTTGGTGAAGCAAGTACTATGCAGGGGGGACCAGATGAGCAAAGAAAAAAAAAAAAAAAGCCTGGTGTTTGCAGCTGAAGTGGTTTAAGCCAAATGAATAACAAGTTCAGATTTAACTCCATGAAAGAGCACACTGGATAAAATTGGAGAAGAAATTGGAAGGAAGAAACATTATTATACAGCAGAGAAACAATGAAGAGTCTGATGCTCTGATCCTGAGCATAGATGATAGTAATTTAGGTTAAAGTAGGGGTAGTGATAAATGAGATGCATTTTAGAGATATTTAAGGGATAGAGTAGACTTAACCTGATGTTTGATTGGAAGGAGGTTGGTGTTTGTTGCAGATGTTGCAAATTACTTAATCAATATCTGTTTTCACTTTCTTCTTGGTTTTTTGAGGTGCCAATGTGCTCATCTCGAGTCAATGGATCTTGATGGGGTAATACAATCATAGTGATCCTGTTCCCCACTTTCTGGTCCCCCCTGCAACTGGGGCAGTCATCTGGCTTGTCTGACAAATGAGCCATACAGAGAAGTCTGCTCGGAGGTTCTTCAGGGAAAGATTTGTTTCCTGGTGGACTCATGGCTGCTGCTGCTTTTTTCTGTTTTCCTGAAAGAGAAAATGATGCAGCTCTGTCTTGATTCCACTGGGCGATGCCAACTGAATTGCAAAAATATTATTAGGCATTTTAAAGTTATTGAATCAACACCACAGCCACCTACCTTGAACCTACATGTTATTTGAGAAACATAAGGCAATAGCACTTAAGCTGCTGTTAATAAAGGATGTGTAAATTGAGTTGTTTACTACTTGTAGCTGAACACATGCCTCTTTGATAACGGGT
Source organism: Mesoplodon mirus (assembly GCF_964341445.2). Classification (NCBI taxonomy): domain Eukaryota; kingdom Metazoa; phylum Chordata; class Mammalia; order Artiodactyla; family Ziphiidae; genus Mesoplodon; species Mesoplodon mirus. The sequence goes on from NC_138984.1 coordinate 95,595,885, forward strand.
TAAATGAGAGTTGTCAAGGCTTTTCCCTGGTTTCTGACTTAAGCAACTGGGTGCATCACTGGAAAGCCTGGGGGCAGAACAGGGTTAAAAGGAAATTTCTTGAGCTAAAGATTGTTTATGCTAAATGTGATGGGAGTGGGTATATCCAGGTGACAAGTAGGCCATTCAATATACATGTGCAAAAGTCGAGAGAGAGAGAGAGAGAGACAGAGAGACAGAGAGAGACAGAGAGAGGGAATGAGCTCTGGCCTGGAGACACAGACTTACGAATCATTAACATATTAGTATAACAGGTCAATTTACCTAGGGAGATAAATATATAATAAAAGAAAAATATATTGCTAATGAAATCATACCTTTCTAGTATAAATATGACTTCTAATTCTCAGCCTTGACCTAAAATGTGTAGGGATCCAGGCTGCTGGAGCTGGGATGTTATCTGGCTGGTAGTTTGAACACAGAGTATGACATCACTTAAATATAGGATGAAAGCACATACGAAAAGAATACTGACAGTGGCAGTATCTTGATTAAGGTTCCCCAAAAGCAGGCCCTGGGACAACAAACCAAGTAGTTCTTTGGGAGGTTATCCCAGAAAACATAGGTAGCGGAATGGTGAAGTGATATGGGAAAATAAAGGAAGTGAATAAAGAATGTGTTATCAGGGAATTACCACTGTGGGTACCTGGAGCTTAAAACTGCCAGAGAAATCATGAAGCCACTGTAGAACAAATACCTCAGAGTTATTCCACTGAGTGCGAGGGAGCTGGGAGCTGGGTATGTATACACCAACTTCCTTTCTTTTCCACTCAGCTTTACCGAGGTATAATAGGCAGATAAAACCGTAAGATATATAAAGTTGTGTCCACCAATTTCTGTCAGCCATTGATGAGGGCTGCTCCCATGCACATGGGCAGAGCAGGCTCTACAATGAGATGCAGGTGCTGGCAGCTGAAAGTCTGGTCAACATGCGCTAAATGGCAAGGTCCTAGGGGCTATGGGAAGGGTATCAACAGCATCTAAGATGGAGCATAATTAAAGCCAAGAAGGCCATGGGATACAATGGAGGCAGCCAGAAAGGAGTAAGAGTTGAAAGAGGAGATGAGACAGAACCTGAGGAAATCTTCTGAGCTAAACAAGGTGTCTGCAGTCACTTGAGCATTCCAGCAACCTTGGGCACCAGCAAAAGGGGTTATTAAAAGTGCTCACCAGCTCTAAACATAAGGGATGCTATGTTATAGAAGTGCCATCTTAGTGGCATTTGAAAAGCAACTCCTGCTTTTACTACTGACTCTTAATTCTGAGTAAACTAAAAATGCATTTTCCCCTCTTAACAAAAAATAACCCTTGGGACTTCCCTTGGTGGTGCAGTGGTTAAGAATCTGCCTGCCAACGCAGGGGACACAGGTTCAAGCCCTGGTCCGGGGAGATCCCACATGCCACGGAGCAACTAAGCCCGTGTGCCTAGAGCCCATGCTCCGCAACAAGGGAGGCCACCGCAATGGGAAGCCCGTGCACCGCAATGAAGAGTAGCCTCTGCTCGCCGCAACTAGAGAAGGCCCGCGCAGCAACGAAGACCCAAAGCAGCCCAAAATAAATAAGTTAATTTATTTATTTTAAAAGATTTATTAAAAAAAATAACCCTTGAGAGAAAATGAAACAAAACAACCAAAAAACTGCCCGCTGCTAAAATATTTTGCTCCATCTGTTTCAATGGAAGGAAAAATTTTTAATGAGAATTCTCTGGAGACTGAAAAGTGAACAGAAAATATTCTTAATTTTTGGTGATAATTTGTCAGTGGGTGACATCTTAGGTTCAATGCCAATATATTGATGATCTTGAATGTAAATGACCTTCCTAGGCCAGAAAATGCTGTGAAATCCCTGGAAGGACTAGTATGTTGTGATGTGAATTATAAGGAGCCAAAGGGGTGTCCCATCTGAAATCAGAAATGAAAATATCCTGCAGGCAGTCTTGTTTTTCACAGTTTGCTTGGAAATGTTTTTTTTAAGAACCAGAGAGTCTATACGCAGTCATATTTATTTCTCATTGTGTTGGAGCTTTCACCATGTAGGAATCCAGAAGAGGATTATGTTAAAGGGTGGCTCATGTATCTGAGGATTTAAAATTCATCAGGCCCAAATGACCTTGCACTTTATACAACGTGTCCAGCGTCAGGGTCAAGCTTTCCTGCTCACTTCTCAGAGGCTTTCTATGAATGAAAATGACCACTGAATATGACAGAGAACTGAGAGTTGGTTGATCCAAGAATATTTTCTTCCAGAGAGACTATATTCTGTTAGATCTGGTTATAAAACACAAAGAAATTTAATTGGCTGTTCTGGAACAGTTTTCTTGTAATAGCCCATCTGGCATGGTGATGTTTGAAATGCCATTGTAGGATAACATGGTACTGGTCCTTGAAGTAGCATAAAACCTGATGTATGTGGAACATGCTGTAAACACCAAAGGGAAAGAGTTTTTTTTCATGGAAAAGCTCAGTTTCCTGTAGCACAATGACCTGAGTGCCGAGGACACATAACCTTTTTTCTTTTTTAAGAAAGCAAATACAAAAACCCCTAGTTCATTCTCTCTGAATAACTTTCCCCAAATGGTGATGAGAACATAGCAAAATCATGTGCAAGTTAAATAACTGTGATAGCAGCTTCTAGAAAGTTGTGACTCAAGTAAAAGCATTAGAATATGCATGGTTTTCAAGCAGAAACTGTTATAATTGAAAGAATTATTGATCCATACCTACTATAAACCTCCCAGTTTCCTGCTTATAAAAACAAAAACACATAAACAAAACAACCACAGACACCAGACTAGCAAGACTGGCCTTCAGCAGAGTCGGGAAGTGTAAGGCTAAAGCCTTGGCTTCTGCTCATCCTGTTCGGGGCTCCTTGAAAAATGTCCTCAAGGGATGAAAAGTTTGTTTTGAAAACATTTGCCCAATAGCCTAAAAGTTCCTCTCCTGTTCTGCTAAATGATGCTGACTCAAGCCTCCTCTAAAAAAAAACTAATATCCAGATTTTTACCTACTCATCTGGTGGGACTGACAAATTTACAGTTCAGAAGGAAAAAGAAGACATTTAAGAAAGAAGAAAGGGGCAAGATAAGTATTTCGGTAATTCATTTAAAACATAAATTCTGACCCAAGTACTGTATTTGGGGAGAGGATGAGAGGAAAAAGGAGGAATCATCACTACGGTGCTTCTCTTTTGCCTCTTCTGCCCACACACGATTTTAATCCCAGGACCTTCCCAAACTTATAGCCCACCCTCCACTTTTCATCAGAGGCCAACTCCCTCTTCAAATCTCCTCCATGTTAAGGTATTAATCTAAGTTAAAGCATTAATATATTCATGTACCACACCTCCAGGTAATGTGTTTGCATTTTAATAGGAAACTACTGGAAAAAATGCATTTTACCAATGGAATCATTCAAATGGTGGGAATTGTGGGTAGCATAGCAGGCCATTGGAAAAGATGCATCTGGGGTGGGGTGGTGGGCAAGTCTTTCTGCAGCCAAGGAATTCTCCTCTGAGCTTGGGGAATCTCCCTCTTCTCTAGCAAGTCTGCTCCTGTCCCAGAGGAAGACTTTACCTCCTTCCTCAAGGTTACATGCTGCAAGTTGCTCACTGCAACCCAGCCATGACAAATGGGTCAGGAAAAGAGTGATCAGGGTCTGCGTCCTGTACGTATTTCACCAAGACCTGCATCAGTGGTCTTAAAATAGGGTTTCCCTAGGTATGTGTTGCAAAATTATATAGGAGAATGAATTTACATGATCAAATAAGTTTTGGAAATGATTTGTACCATGCCATCTCCTTGGAGGGTTGTCCTAAGAAATTCTATAGTAAGTGTCAGGGTCAGGGATTTTACCTCCCTTCCAACTAACAAGATAGCTTGTCCCCTTTTTATGTATGCTGGGGGAAGACATGAAACTCCTGGGTCAGAGACAAAGACCTTTATTACAGCAAGGAGCATGAGTACCGTGTTTGCCTTTGTTCCCCTCATCCCCCAAAGCCTGGAAGGAAATGAAGAGGGGACCCTGGGGATGCTGTGCATCAGTGGATTTGTGTTACAGCTGAGGAATTCACCTAAGAACTTGGGGAGTCTACCCCTTTTCTCAAGTCTGTTCCCAGAGGGAGACTTTACCTCCTTCCTTGAGACTGCGTGCTGCAAAGCCTCTCACTGCAGTACAACTATGACAAATGGCCCAGGAAAGGAATGATCAGGGTCTTGCAATGTTGGCACAGCCAGCAAGAATTTACAGGGATGCCCAAGGACTAGAGCAGGTTGCTTCTCCTAATAGTAACTAAACTTGCTTAATTCTTTTAAACCCAGAAATTCCCAATGTGTATGACCAGACAACAGCATTCAGTGGAACATATTTTGAGAAAGTTGATTTCTATTTGTTCACACTTTTGGACTCCACATGGTGCAAGTGGGTCAGAGTGTTTCATTTTAGGTTCCTCCATGGGTTAAAAAAAATTTTTTTTAATAGTGTCAATATAAGGGAGAGGTTTTCCAATATGGGACCAGGCAGGTTTTTTATTTTCAGGATTTACCATTTCCTTCCAATCAGTTTTCCTTTGAACCAAGTCTGGGACTCACATACACTATTTTTTTCTGGTCAAGGTAATCACTTCCAAGACCAAATAGGAATGGCTGTAGATTTCTCTATTATTAATCATAGTCCTAGTTTTATCATTTAGGCTTCTGTTAAGCAGAATCTCCTCTGGAATTTTAAGGAACACTTCTTTTCCAGAAGGTCTATTCCATTATGTTTGGTCTTCATCTTTCTGTTAATTTGAAGAATCTTTGAAAATATAATCCCTTTAACAAATTTTGATGATCAGTCTTTTGGAAAGGAAGATACTTACATAGCTTAGTTTTTGTAACTTATTCATTCCTTGGCCACTTTTTTTCATTCTTACGTGTGAACGCTGACCATGCCTCTGCTCTTTCACCCTTATCTCTCCCAATTATGGGGAATTCTTCTGGAAGTTATCTTTTCTCGTTCCACATCTCTCTCTCATTCTCCTCCATTTCTGCTGGTCTGGATGCCCATTTTAATTAAATTACCATGTAGACTTTTATTTTTTCTGCTGAACTTCACTCCAGGAACATGCAACTGATGACTGCTATTCTCTAGCTTCTTTCCTCAAACTTTATCTTGACCATTTACAGTCTAAGTGTCACCCAAATCCTCACAAAGGTGACTAAATAGCAGCCTCTTCATCCCCCTTTTCTCACTGTACCCACATGATTTCCTTTTGGTTGGCAAGTCTTTTGCTATTTTGTAATGGGGAAAAAACATGAGCTGCTTTTTCAAATCTTGTGTTTATATTCTCAACCAAACATAGCACTAGACTTTCTCTTTCCTTTGGCTTTAATTAACTGAAATCTTTGTCTTCTGTCAAAAATTCAAATTTTGGTATAAGAGACTTTCTTTCACTCCTATTTTGTATTATAAATGATCATTCTCAGTTTTCTCTGTAACAATATTTTACATGTTCATATAGAAACTGGGCTTAATTGCAGTTGCAATATGATATTCCCTTGGAATCAGAGGGTGGTAAGCATCTGTTTACTCATCTTATAACTCTGAAAATGGAAGTCGAATCAAACATCTGTGATAAATCATTAGCCATGAATCAGCCTTACATATTGTGAGAATGAATGCCATTTTCTCCTGGAGTTGCTGATCATTGCAAGGTGTTAAAATATTACAAAATGACTACGTACCCATATTGCAGTCATTTAACCTGATTCTTCTTTGCCATTTCCTGCTCAGGAAATTGGGCTCCATCTAACTGCACAGCTGGTTTGGCTTTAGAAACCTCACATTTCAACCCAAATGATCAGGCTGGTTGTATAGCTAGGCAAATCCATGGGTTTCAACATAAAAATCTTTAGCATGTGCCCCAGTGATGTGAGGGAATCAGACTTTTTCTGAGTGTCTTGTCAATTAACAGAAAGATAAGGAACCACCACCCTAGGAGCTGTTCAGGAGGAGATGTTTTTAACAAGACTGGTAGATCTGGCCTCACACTGAATGTTCTCCTAGTTTTCAGGAAATTATTATTTGGAAACAACTGAAACTTAAAGGACACCAGTACATTTCTACTTTTATATTTTCATGGGAAGACATTTTTAGCTCTGATTTCTCTGACCCCCACCAAAAAGACACACTACTTCTGAAAGTAGGAAGCTAAAGTTATCAGGAAGAGGGAAGACTTTCAGGGTGAAGACAAAATTCCTCCAACCCATAAATTAGAATGACTTAGTACCAAAAAAGGTGAAAAAACTTAGTTTATGAAATCACGAGGGCAGGACTAGGATGAAGAGTTCCACTGACTACTTTGTGCTAGGCACAAGTCTAGGTGCTGGAGATTCAGTAAGGAAGCAAAGAGACAAAAGTCCCTGCCCTCACAGAGTTTACATCCTAGTGGAGGGAGGTGGATAATAAACCATGAAATTATATTAGACAGTGACAGAGCTAAGGAGAACAATAAAGGCAGCAGAGGGACTGGAATGTTGTGGGGGGTGATACACTGGGTGGTCAGAGAAGACTCCACTGAGAATGTGGCCTTTGAGTAAAAGTCTGAAGCAGGTTCGGGAGAGAGCCACACACAGAACTGGAGCGATGCATTCCAGGTCGAGGGGGAGCAAGGCCTTGAGGCAGGATCGTGCCTCTAAAGTTAGAGGAGCAGAAGAGAGGCCAACTAGGTGAAGCGGCAGAGAGGAACAAGCAAGGAGGTTGAAGCAAAGAAATGAGGGAGAACTGCAGGCAACCAGGGCAGGAGGTAAGGTGACAGAGGCAGATGATGAAAGGCCTCAGAGGTCATTGTAAGAATGTTGCTTAGGGACAGACACTGTTCCTGCTTTCTCAGAATTTATCATCTGGCAGGGGAAAAATACATGGATGATGATGATAAAATGAGATGACTATGAAAGGTAGGAAAGAACAGGGTGTTATGGAATCATAGCATGCTTGGTCCTAATGTACTGGATGGGTCTCTTCCGTGAGGAAAGTGTGCTTATGCTGAGACCAACAGGATGAGCATGAGTTAGATGCCTGGAGGTGGTGATGGCTCTGGGTGTGAGCTGCAGCTGTTTCTGGGGGCACAAGCAGCAGCAGTGGGAATAAAGAGCCCTGGAGTGAACATATCAGGAACAGAGAAGAAATCTGTTATGACTAAGGCCAAAGAACAAGCGGGACAGTGCTGCAAGATGAAGCTGGGGAAGGGGGGCCATGGCAGGAGGCAACTAGATTATAAAAAGAGTTTGGATTTTACCTGAGAGCGCTAGGGAGCTGTGGAATATTGTAAACAGGGAGATTATGTGATTGGGTCTGTCTTTTGAAAGATCACTCTAGGTGGAGGGTAGAGAGCAGAGAAGAGCAAGCTGTGAGAAAGGGGAACCAGCTAACATTCTCCTGCAGTGGCACAGGGAGGATGGGACTTGGGACTTTCGGACTTTGCTGGTGGTAGAAGGAATGGAGAGATGGGAAACACTTGAGAGACATTTATGGACGAGAATAGATAGGACTGGGTGATTGACTGGATGCGGCGTTGCTGGTGGGGTAGTTTAAAGTGGAGAGAAGGATCAAAGATATCATTCAAGTTTCTGGCTCTGGCAACTTGATAGATGGTGGGGCCATTGACTGCAAAGAGGGGACAAAAGAGAAGGAACAAGACCAGAGATGGATTTTGGCTTTCGGAATGTGCCATTCGTGTAACCCAAATAGCATTTGCTGTATTTTTTCCTGTAACTCCTTTCCATAACTGAAAATTTTAAAAAGATCTAATTGGATTATTCCTTGAGTGACTTAGATTAATCTTTATGCTTTACTATAGGAATATCATTTCAAGGTAGCATTTCCTACAGATCCTTCTGTGAATCTGTATAGCTATTAGGGACTTGGTTTCAGACAGAATCACACAATGATGCAGGTTGTCACATAGCTAAGCATGTGGCGCCATCTTCAGGACAGTTTATTAAAAAGTTATAAAACCAAACAGATTGAAAGGCAAGCTTCTGCCCCAGAATTCTTTTCTAGGGAGCAATTATGACTCCACCTTGCTTTGTAATAAGAAGCTAAAAAAACGTTTCTTCCAAATTCAATTGTATGCCTAAATTCTTGTCTTCCTGAGAATTATAGTTCATCACAGGATATAGGAAAGACGGTGACCATTTTTCCTTTGAAATCATTCCAGTTTGAAAGTGCCTGTGAGCTGGACAACTGACCTTTGCTGCGGAAAAGCCTAGAGAGGGAAATTAGGGCAGCATCCCTTCAGGTTTTCTACCTTGGTGCCCAGATTCTCTGGGGCTTTTCCAATTTCATGTCATATATTTATGTTCTCCACTAGGTGCCTCATTAAATGTATAGCCAAGTGGAATTTAATTCTTATGCATTTGTAACAGTGACAGTTTGCATGAATATAAAAATTAGAAAAAAATTGTTAGTCTTTGCACCCAAATTTTTTGGATAGGAAATGTAGTATCATAGAGTAATATAATCTACACTTTAAAAATAAAAGGTTGTAAATAAAAATCAATATTGTACCATAGCTAAGCACATGAGGAGGAATAATATAGCTCACGAGATGACTTTTATTTTTAAAATCCTCTCAGCCTTTAATTATTCTATTTGAAGAGGCTCCGCCCTTTCTTTTTGTAGGGCTTGGTTATGAAAACATGCATATATGTGTTTATCAGAATGTATCTGCCACCTTCGTGTACAGGATATACTGTTTAACCTACACCGAGCATTTAGCACAGTCTCATGAATAACTGGGAGATAAACAGCTTGGCTTTTACGTGGAGGCAAGTGGTTTCTACCATCTTGTGGCACCCTGCTTGCAAATGGGCTTTCTTCCTAGACTGCTCTCATTAAAAATGCATATCAATTTACATTCCCACCAACAGTGTAGGAGGGTTCCCTTTTCACCACACCCTTTCCAGCATTTATTGTCTCTAGCTTTTTTGATCATGGCCATTCTGACCAGCGTGAGGTGATACCTCACTGTAGTTTTGATTTGCATTTCTCTAATAATTAGTGATGTTGAGCATCTTTTCATGTGCCTCTTGGCCATCTGTATGTCTTCCTTGGCGAAATGTCTATGTAGGTCTTCCACCCATTTGTTAACTGGATTGTTTGTTTTTTTGATACTGAGCTCCATGAGCTGTTTGTATATTTTGGAGATTAATCCTTTGTCTGTTGTTTCATTTGCAAATATTTTACAACCACTATGGAAAACAGTATGGAGGTTCCTTAAAACTAAAAGTAGAACTACCATATGACCCCGCAATCCCACTACTGGGCGTATACCCTGAGAAAACCATAATTCAAAAAGAGTCATGTACCACAATGTTCATTGCAGCACTATTTACAATAGCCAGGACATGGAAGCAACCTAAGTGTCCATTGACAGATGAATGGATAAAGAAGATGTGGCACATATATACAATGGAACATTACTCAGCCATAAAAAGAAATGAAATTGAGTTATTTGTAGTGAGGTGGCTGGACCTAGAATCTGTCATACAGAGTGAAGTAAGTCAGAAAGAGAAAAACAAATACCGTAGGCTAACACAAATATATGGAATCTAAAAAAAAAAAACAAAAACAAAAGGTACTGATGAACCTAGTTGCAGGGCAGGAATAAAGAGGTAGACATAGAGAATGGACTTGATGACATGGGGTGGGAGAGTAAAGCTAGGCGAAGTGAGAGTAGCATCGACATATATACACTACCGAATGTAAAATAGTTGGCTGGTGGGAAGCAGCAGCATAGCATAGGGAGATCAGCTCTGTGCTTTGCAGTGACCTAGGGGGGTGGGATAGGGAGGGTGGGAGGGAGGCTCAAGAGGGAGGGGATATGGGGACATGTGTATGCATATGGCTGATTTGCTCTGTTGTGCAACAGAAACTAACCCAGTATTGTGAAGCAATTATACTCCAATAAAGATCTATTAAAAAAAATGCATGTCTTTCCATTAAGGAATTGTGAGTCCAAGAGTTCTTGTTAATCTTGAAAGAGAACACATTAATCTAAATTCAATTTCTCAATAAATGGGGGCCCAGGCCACCCCATCAGTGACAGGTTTGTGTTTCGTGGGGTTCAAACTAGGCTTATAGCGGGGGGAGGGGAAGGGTGGGACATAAAAAACATGTGTCCAATGATAGTATCTAATAGTATTTATGTGTTTACAATGTGCCGAGTGCTTTTACATGGACTATCTCACTTAATCCTCATAACCTATGGATACTTTTTTTTATGAGTGGGTACTTTCATTATCAGTTGTGTTCTACAGATCAGGAATCTGAAACTTAGAGAGAATTTAAAATAATTTGCTCAAGGCTCACACTCAGTGTTTAGTAAAGCTAAGGAAATAAATTCTAATCTAGACGTTCTTTCTCCAGAGCCAACAAGCTTGACCAAAACCTCATACTACCCCTTAAAGGGAAAATATTTCACCAAAAGGAAAACAGCCCTAATCAAGAGCCATGCTAATAGTCTGAGCAAAAAATTCAGAGAGCAGAAGGGCAGAGATTGAGGGCAAGGGCAGAATCTGGAGTGATGCTCTGAGGTACAGAAGTTCCTCTTCCCTTCTTGATTGCTCCAAAATCTTGTCACTGCCTGGGTAGGGGAGCCGTGGGCAGGATACAATAACATAGGGCCTTGAGACTTCTGAGGGTGAGTCTGGGAGACACTGGGACTTGCAGAGATGAGAGGGTGCGGAGCCAAGGAACTCACTGTTGTCTTCTTTCCATTTTGTTTTAGGTTCGAGACAAAGGGCCACAGTCCCTGATAATAGAAGCTACTGAGTGAGGTTAGTAACACACACTTAGCCCACTGAAAAGGAGCAGAAATAAATAACATCTTCACCCTCTTCAGTCAGGCAGAGGTTGGTGCGCAGAGCACGGTGTGGGCATAGCTGAGGTCCGCTGAGAGGTCAGCAGGCAAGTCAAAGGACGATGATGACCCGCACAGCAGCGCCAGCTACAGGGATGAGAGCATAGGGCTTGGAGTCTAAAGCCCTGGTTCCAAGCTGAACACGTCCACTAGCTGTGTGACTTTGGGCAATTCATTAAAATTATTTGATCTTTAATTTGCTCAGCTGAAAAACAGCAGCAAGAGCTACTGAATAGGATTGTTGGGATATCAAAGAAACAATGTATGAAACACTGTACGCTATAATACTACTGAGTGCCTTGTATGTGCTAGACATTGGGGATAGAAAATTAAGCTACAATCTTTGCTCTCAAGGAGTTCACAATCTAATGACGTAAATATTGGTTATCTTTAGTATCTTGAACCCCTCCCTTCTTTCTAATTATTCCTTTTACCCCACCATTTGGATATTGTCTCAGTTTGGACAACGATTTGAATGCAAAAGGTTTATTTGGAGGTGCAAGGAAACAGAGGAGAGGTGTGGAAAGTGAAACAGGAGAGGAAAGATCCTCAGCACAGGGGGCCAGCTACCACCTTAAGCCACTCTAGAAAATGCTGCAAAACACACAGCTCAGAGGTTTCCCACCTAAGGAATGGGGGAGCCAGAGTAATTTAGCACCAACTTTTAACAGTTATTGGTTGAAGATTTCTTTTAGTGGGTGTTAATTTCTTGGCACCTGCCAGGGGTCCAGGCAGAGTGTCTCACAGCAGCTTCAGAAAAAGGCCTGGGGCAGAGAAATGGAGACACTGGCAGTTGGAAGATGGATGGCACACATTAAAGTCATGGAGCCAAAGATGTGGGCAGGGCAGTGACAGCATCTGCAAAAGGTGGTCCATGTCTGAGGGTGCCTGGGTGGGCTCCCTCTCTCCCAGGACCCAAGGCAAAACCAGGAGAGAGGACTCTTCCCAACACGTAGCACGGTAGATGAAGGGGAGAAGGAGGCTAAAGATATGCTAACACTTTCTAAAGGCAGAATTTACCCTTGAACTATTGTACATTTGCATAAATTTGGCAAAGGTGTGTAGCTCAATAGAATAATTGCCCTGCTGTTGAACTTTCTGTGATGGTGGGAATATTCTATAGCTTCACTGTCCAGTGAAGTAGCCAACAGTCCCATGTGAGTTGCTGAGCACCTGAAATGTGGTGGGTGTGACTGAAGAACTATATTTTTACTTTTATTTAATTTTAATTAATTCGAATAATCACATGTGGCTAATGGTTACCATGTTAGACAACATAACTTTAGAGCAGTTTAATTATATTTTGTTATTCATAAGAAATTGTTCAGAAATCATCCTAATCATTTTCTTCATTAAGGATAGAGGTAAATCAAAGAGGTCATATGACTGAGTGTTAAAATCAATATTAATTTTGAATTGAGCACAACTGAATATCACCACCAACTTAATAAAAACTTCTGGGAAATGGGAATAAACGTGAAGTCTTACCAACATTTGTTAGAAAAATGTATTATAAAAAGTTTAGTGGTCAAATTTCTAAAGTTTGACACAACAGTCCAGAAACAATAGTATCTCAGCAGCTCTAGTGCATATGATGATTTTAAATGATGACTGGACTGAAGTTGGTGGAGAAGCAAGATATTTTGGGATACATGATTTTTCTTTACATTTATTTCTTCATACATATATAATTTTCATTAATTATACTTCATATTATTGTTTATATTTCTATAAGTATTTATGGACTCAAATTCCATATAATGTGCTTTACAAAATTAATTAGTTAATACATCCTCTAAGTCAGATTAAATATTATCTCTTTTCCCTTTTTTTTAAACTGTTTAAAAGTTTTTCCATCAATAGAGGAATGGATAAGGAAGATGTGGTACATATATACAGTGGAATATTACTCAGCCATAAAAAAGAATGAAATAATGCCATTTGCAACATGGATGGATCTAGAGATTGTCATACTAAGTGAAGTAAATCAGACAGAGAAAGACAAGTATCATGATATAAATTATATGTGGAATCTTAAAAAAGGGTACAAATGAACTCATCTACAAAACAGAAATATAGTTACAGGTGTAGAAAACAAACTTATGGTTACCAGGGGTAAGGGGGGGGGAGATAAATTGGGAGATTGGGATTGACATATACATACTACCATATATAAAATAGATAACTAATAAGAACCTACTGTATAGCACAGGGAACTCTGCTCAGTACTCTGTAATGGCCTATATGGGAAAAGAATCTAAAAAAGAGTGAATATATGTATAACTGATTTACTTTGCTGTACACTTGAAACTAACACGACACTGTAAATTAACTATACTCCAATAAAAATGTTTTACAAAGTTTTTAATAATTGTTTTTGTACATAACCAATAGCTTCCAGAATCATCATTTTCATTGTTCTTGACAGTTTTTCTGCTTTAATGTATGTTCTGCAGTGTGACTCAGCTCCTGTGTAACTGGGATTGGGGATTGACGTTAGCTTGGAGGTGTGTTGGTTCACCTGTGATTTTTCCCCAGCATGTTAGTGCTTTGTACCACTGTGTAACAGCAGCTGAATGCAAAGTGCACTAGGACAGCTGAACATCTTGGGCTGGGCTGGGCTGGGCTGTGCCAGCTCATCCACTGTCCTCTTGGTGCCATCTGGCCTCCTGCTCTCCTGGAGGTGCTCATGGCATGGTTCTCCCTAACCTTTGTGCTCTTGGTCCTCATCTTCATTACTCAGCAGCTCCAACTCTTCTATAAGCTACCTTTAGTTTTTTGTTTTTTTTTATGTAAGTGTCTTTCTAACTTTTATGCAAGGACCTACTTATACAGTAGTATTTTTTAAATTTATTAACTATGTAATAGTTTTTTTTAACTGTGCTGTATTTTTATTAGAAATACCATTCTTTTTGTTAACTCATATTGTAAAGTTTTGTGTATGATTTGAGTGGAAATTGCATATGTTTTGAGTGGCTTGATGCTGATACTAATTTGCCAATAAACCCTATTATGTTTAGTGTGTGATTTTGCAGATTTGAGTAGGCTTTTCTTTTTTTAGGAATATACATGTTGTATTAAGGCATAACCACCTGTACATTGATTTTGCAATTGAATTAGAGAACAGCCACAACAAAACAAACCCACAAAGAGATCCTGACTCCAAATTGCTTCTAGAATGATTAGCTATGTTTGGAAGTGAATATTTTCATATGAACAGTATTCCAAGCAATATGCGTTGTTGCTTTGTTTATATTACGGATTTTGCTAAACCAATGATATATGATGGTAACTCTGTGATAATCACTAGTCACACACAAGTCCTGGGATGTCAGAAATGACAGTAAAGGTGGTTATTTGATCTTCCAAAGACCTAGGCCAAGGACAAAGGAAAGCATAGATTTTGGCTGAATAGTCAGACCAAAGATGAAGTTCCATGTCTATATTAGAAAGAAGACATGTACATTGACCTATATAAATCATATAATTAATTTCTTTGAGATTTTGGTGTGTGTGTTCTTCAGGTCCTAAAAAGCCTGAAGAACATGGCACACTGCTTTCTACCCTCATCTCTTCTTTGACCCTATATAATACTCCTTCTTTGAATATACATAGGAAAAGTGTTCATGAATGTCGTGTCTATATTCGGGAGCTAGGCTACTTCTCTCTCATGTAAAAGAAGTCAGCTAGCAAGTGGTACTTATGGAGAAGTTGTTCCTGATTGTGTGTTTGTAGAAAGGGAGTATAAAGATCAATTCAAATATACCCACCCCAGCTTAGTGCCCTTAAAGTATTTGTTTCTTAAAGAAAGCTATAATAAATTACATCTCTTAAAATATATGTGCATTCTATTTACAATAGCCAAAATATGGAAGCAACCTAAATATCCATCAACACATGAATGGATAAAGAAGATGTGATATATATAATATATATATATATATATATATATATATATACACACACACACAATGGAATATTAGCCATAAAAAAGAATGAAATAATGTCACTTGCAGCAACATGGATGGATCTAGAGATTATCATACTAAGTGAAGTATGCCAGACAGAGAAAGACAAATATCATATGATATCACTTACATATGGAATCTAAAAAATGATACAAATGAACTTTTTTGCAAAACTGAAACAGAGTCACAGACACAGAAAACAAGCTTATGATTACCAAAGGGGAAAGCAGGGGAAGAGATACATTAGGAATTTGGGATTGACAGATACACACACGACTGTATATAAAATAGGTAAACAACAAGTTCCTACTATATAGCACAGGGAACTATATTCAATATCTTGTAATAACCTATAATGGAAAAGAACCTGAAAAACAATAGATATATGTATTTGTATAACTGAATCACTGCTGTACACCTGAAACATTATAAATCAACTATACTTTAAGTAAAAAAACCACTCTTGCTCTTAGATAGCTTCATCCACCAGAGGGCAGACAGCAGAAGCAAGAAGAACCACAATCTTGCAGCCAGTGGAACGAAAACCACATTCACAGAAAGACAGACAAAATGAAAAGGCAGAGGATTAAGTACCAGATGAAGGAACAAGATAAAACCCCAGAAAAACAACTAAATGAAGTGGAGATAGGCAACCTTACAGAAAAAGAATTCAGAATAACGATAGTGAAGTTGATCCAGGACCTCGGAAAAGAATGGAGGCAAAGATCGAGAAGATGCAAGAAATGGTTAACAAAGACCTAGAAGAACTAAAGAAAAAACACCTAGAAAATTAAAGAACAAACAAACAGAGATGCACAATACAATAACTGAAATGAAAAATACACTAGAAGGAATCAATAGCAGAATAACTGAGGCAGAAGAATGGATAAGTGATCTGGAACACAGAATGGTGGAATTCACTGTCATGGAACAGAATAAAGAAAAAAGAATGAAAAGAAATGAAGACAGCCTAAGAGACCTCTGGGACAACATTAAATGCAACAACATTCACATTACAGGGGTCCCAGAAGGAGAAGAGAGAGAGAAAAGACCAGAGAAAATATTTGAAAAGATTATAGTCAAAAACATCCCTAACATAGGAAAGGAAATAGCCACCCAGGTCCAGGAAGGGCAGAGAGTCCCAGGCAGGATAAACCCAAGGAGAAACATGCCGAGACACATAGTAATCAAATTGACAAAAATTAAAGAAAAAGAAAAACTATTAAAAGCAGCAAGGGTAAAATGACAAATATATACAAGGGAACTACCATAAGGTTAACAGCTGATTTCTCAGCAAAAACTCTACAAGCCAGAAGGGAGTGGCATGATATATTTAAAGTGATGAAAGGGAAGATCGTACAACAAAGATTACTCTACCTGGCAAGGATCTCGTTCAGATTTGACAAAGAAATCAAAAGCTTTTCAGACAAGCAAAAGCTAAGAGAATACAGCACCAACAAACCAGATCTACAACAAATGCTAAAGGAACTTCTCTAAGTGGGAAACACAAGAGAAGAAAAGGACCTAGAAAAACAAACCCAAAAACAACTAAGAAAATGGTAATAGGAACTAACTTATCGATAATTACCTTTAATGTGAATGGATTAAATGCTCCAACCAAAAGACACAGTCTTGCTGAATGGATACAAAAACAAGACCCATATATATGCTGTCTACAAGAGACCCACTTCAGACCTAGGGACACATACAGACTGAAAGTGAGGGGACGGAAAAAGATATTCCATGCAAATGGAAATCAAAAGAAAGCTGGAGTAGCAATACTCATATCAGATAAAATAGACTTTAAAATAAAGAATGTTACAAGAGACAAGGAAGGACACTACATAATGATCAAGGGATCAATCCAAGAAGAAGATATAACAATTATAAATACATATGCACCCAACATAGGAGCACCTCAATACATAAGGCAACTGCTAACAGCTCTAAAAGAGGAAATGGACAGTAACACAAAAATAGTGGGGGACTTTAACACCTCACTTACACCAATGGACAGATCATCCAAAATGAAAATTAACAAGGAAACACAAGCTTTAAATGACACAATAGACCAGCTAGATTTAATTGATATTTATAGGACATTCCATCCAAAAACAGCAGATTACACTTTCTTCTAAAGTGCGCATGGAAGGTCCTCCAAGATAGATTACATCTTGGGTCACAAATCAAGCCTCAGTAAATTTAAGAAAATTGAAATCATATCAAGCACCTTTTCTGACCACAATGCTATGAGATTAGAAATGAATTACAGGGAGAAAAACGTAAAAAACACAAACACATTGAGGTTAAACAATACGTTACTAAATAGCCAAGAGATCACTGAAGAAATAAAAGATGGAACCAAAAAATACCTAGAGACAAATGACAATGAAAACACAACGATCCAAAACCTATAGCATGCAGCAAAAGCAGTTCTAAGAGGGAAGTTTATACCTATACAAGCCTACCTCAAGAAACAAGAAAAACCTCAAATAAATAATCTAACATTACACATAAAGGAACTACTGAAAGGAGAGCAAAGAAAACCCAAATTTAGTAGAAGGAAAGAAATCATAGAGATCTGAGCAGAAATAAATGAAATAGAAACAAAGAAAACAATAGCAAAGATCTATAAAACTAAAAGCTGGTTCTTTGAGAAGATAAACAAAATTGATAAACCATTAGCCAGACTCATCAAGAAAAAGAGGGAGAGGACTCAAATCAATAAAATTAGAAATGAAAAAGGAGAAGTTACAACAGATACCACAGAAATACAAAGCATCATAAGAGACTACTACAAGCAACTCTATGCCAGTAAAATGGACAACCTGGAAGAAATGGACAAATTCTTAGAAAGGTATAACCTTCCAAGACTGAACGAGGAAGAAATAGAAAATATGAACAGACCAATCACAAGTAATGAAATTGAAACTGTGAGGAAAAATCTTCCAACAAACAAAAGTCCAGGACCAGATGGCTTCACAGGTGAATTCTATCAAACATTTAGAGAATAGCTAACACCCATCCTTCTCAAACTCTTCCAAAAAATTGCAGAGGAAGGAACACTCCTAAACTCATTCTATGATGCCACCATCACCCTGCTACCAAAACCAGATAAAGGTACTACAAAAAAAATAAAATTACAGACCAATATCACTCATGAATATAGATGCAAAAATCCTCAATAAAATATTAGCAAACAGAATCCAACAACACATTAAAAGGGTCATATACCATCATCAAGTGGATTTATCCCAGGGATGCAAGGATCCTTCAGTATACTCAAATCAATCAATGTGATACACCATATTAACATATTGAAGAATAAAAACCATATGATCATCTCAATACATGCAGAAAAATCTTCTGGCAAAATTCAACACCCATTTATGATAAAAACTCTCCAGAAAGTGGGCATAGAGGGAACCTACCTCAACATAATAAAGGCCATATATGACAAACCCACAGCAAACATCATTCTCAATGGTGAAAAACTGAAAGCATTTCCTCTAAGATCAGGAACAAGACAAGGATGTCCACCCTTGCCACTTTTATTCAACATAGTTTTGGAAGTCCTAGCCATGGCAGTCAGAGAAGAAAAAGAAATAAGAGGAATACAAATTGGAAAAGAAGAAGTAAAACTGTCACTGTTTGCAGATGACATGATACTATACATAGAGAATCCTAAAGATGTCACCAGAAAACTACTAGAGCTAATCAATGAATCTGGTAAAGTTGCAGGATACAAAATTAATGCACAGAAATCTCTTGCATTCCTATACACTAACAACAAAAGATCAGAAAGATAAATTAAGGAAAGAATCCCTTTCACCACTGCAACAAAAAGAATATAATACCAAGGAATAAACCTACCTAAGGAGCTAAAAGACCTGTACTCAGAAAATTATAAGACACTGATGAAAGAAATCAAAGATGACACAGACAGATGGAGAGACATACCATGTTTTTGGATTGGAAGAATCAATATTGTGAAAATGACTATACTACCCAAAGCAATCTACAGATTCAATGCAATCCCTATCAAGTTACCAATGGCATTTTTTTACAGAACTAGAACAAAAAATCTTAAAATCTTTATGGAGACACAGAAGACCCCAAATAGCCAAAGCAATCTTGAGGGGAAAAAAATGGAGCTGGAGGAACCAGACTCCCTGACTTCAGACTATACTACAAAGCTACAGTAATCAAGACAATATGGTTCTGGCACAAAAACAGAAATATAGATCAATGGAACAGGATAGAAAGCCCAGAGATAAACCCACACACCTATGGTCAACTAATTTATGACAAAGGAGGCAAGGATATACAATGGAGAAAAGATGGCCTCTTCAATAGTGGTGCTGGGAAAACTGGACAGCTACATGTAAAAGAATGGAAGTAGAATACTCCCTGACACCATACACAAAAATAAACTCAAAATGGATTAAAGACCTAAAAGTAAGACCGGACACTATAAAACTCTTAGAGGAAAACATAGGAAGAACACTCTTTGACATAAATCACACAAGATCTTTTTTGATCCACCTCCTAGAGTAATGAAAATAAAAACAAAAATAAACAAATGGGACCTAATGAAACTTAAATGCTTTTGCACAGCAAAGGAAGCTATAAACAGGATGAAAAGACAACCCTCAGAATGGGAGAAAATATTTGCAAACAGATCAACAGAGAAAAGATTAATCTCCAAAATATATAAACAACTCATGCAGCTCAATATTAAAAAAACAAACACCCCAATCCAAAAAGGGGCAGAAGACGTAAATAGACATTTCTCCAAAGAAGACATACAGATGGCCAAGAAGTACATGAAAAGCTGCTAAACATCACTATTAGAGAAATGCAAATCAAAACATTGAGGTATCACCTCACACCATTTAGAATGGGCATCATCAGAAAATCTACAAACAACAAATGCTGGAGAGGGTGTGGAGAAAAGGGAACCCTCTTGCACTGTTGGTGGGAATGTCAATTGATACAGCCACTATGGAGAACAGTATGGAGGTTCCTTAAAAAACTAAAAATAGAATTACCATATGACCCAACATCCCACTACTGGGCATATACCCAGAGAAAACCATAATTCAAAGAGACACATGCACCCCAATGTTCATTGCAGCACTATTTACAATAGCCAGGTCATGGAAGCAACCTAAATGCCCAATGACAGATGAATAGATAAAGAAGATGTGGTACATATATACAATGGAATATTACTCAGCCATAAAAAGGAACGAAATTGGGTCATTTGTAGAGATGTGGGTGGACCTAGAGAGTGTCATACAGAGTGAAGTAAGTCAGAAAGAGAAAAACAAATATCGTATATTAACGCATATATGTGGAATCTAGAAAAATGGTACAAATGAACTGGTTTGCAAGGCAAAAATAGAGATGCAGATGTAGGGGGAAACTGGGGTTAGGGGGTGGTGGTGGTGGGATCAATTGGGAGATTGGATTGACATGTATACACTAATATGTATAAAAGAGATAACTAATAAGAAACTGCAGTATAAAAAAATTAAATTAAATTAAAAAAATTAAAAACATTCAGATTCAATAACTTTCAGGAATTAGTTAAAAATGAAATATGCAATGAAAACAATAAATTCTCCCTCAAAAATATATGTGCATTAATTTGAGTTATATGCTTTTCAATGCTTCCATCAAATTTGTGCTTTCTCACTGCCATTATAACCTAGGAGTGCTGGCCAGTGACAAACAGAAGAGTCCAAGACAGCCTCACAGCTTAATACAAAATGTTTTCCAGGTTGGCCTCCACTGCCCCAGGTGCCAGCCACTCCAGGTGCCTCCTGCAGATCAGGTGTTTGGAGATTGCACTCCATGTTTTTTTGCATTGTTGGGAAGGCAGGCTCTGGTGCCAGACTCTAAGTTCAAAGCTGAGCTATATTACTTCCTTACTGTGTGAACTTGGTAAATTACCTAGTGTCTTTGCTTCAATTTTCTCATCTTTAAAAGTAGGGATAAAATAATTCCAAACATAGGGGGTTACTGGAAGGATTAAATGTAATATATGTAATCAGTATAGTGCCTGGCACATCATAAGTGCTTGATGCAAGTTAGCCTTCATGATGATGTTTTTTCAGTGGCTTCTGTTTCTAAATTATAAGTAAAATTATCACTGTAAAATAGCTAACATTGCAAGGAGGATTCCAGCTGAAAAAGCAGAGACTGCTTTTGGCACTGGAGAATTGAGGTAATCAATCACACTAAAAAGGGCTAACTGAGGACCAGAATGGGTTGGCTGATTCTCCTTCTCTGAAGCAGAGTGTCTGTCTCTATAGACAAGAGGACATTACACATTACTGAGTGAGAATCCTCATCAAAGAGAACATGGGAAATAATGCAACTAATGTCTGTAGGCTAATGTCTAATATGCAATTGGATATTGCCAGGCACTTCTGGTCTGTCTCATGAACAAGCACTTTTATATTCTTTTTTCCATAACCTATTTTCCATACACATCCATGCAGTACACTGTAAAAGAACATGGTGCCTATGACCAAATGCTGAGAAGCTATGGAGGTTATAATCAAGAGTACAGGCTCTAGCTTCATGTTTTCTGTCTCTTCCATAAACCAGCTCTGTGACGTTGGCAAGTTGCCAAATGCCCTGTGTGTTGGTTTTCTCATCTGTACAATGGAGATCATAACCATACCTACCAGACAGGTTTGTTATGAGGACAATACAATTTAATTGACATAAAATACTTACCTAGTGTCTTGTGTGTAAAATAAGTGTTCACTAAATGATAGCTATTACTTACTCAAATTTTTAATTTATGTTTAGCCATTTAAGAATAATCCACCATTTTACAGAAAAGTAAGCATCACCTATATCCGGAGACCCTGCTATGAGTAAAAAAGAATGGAAATGGCAATAAAGAAGGAGAGGAAAGGCAAGTTTCTATTTCCATTTAGTTGGAGGAAGCTCACTGGGGAAGAATCTCTGTAGCTCTTAAGGAGGGAAAGTATATAACTTGGTGGCTTTGGGAGAAACAAAGTAGAGAGAGAGAGAAAAGAATGCACAATTGAGAAGGGAAATAATGAATGAAATAAAGGTGATTAGGTTTACTTTTGTGGAAAAGAAGGCTGGATAGTAGAGGGGAGTGAAATAATAAGATAAATGATGTTGGGCTATCACAAGAATACAATTAAAACTATTAGTTATGATAATAGTAGCTGCTATAATACAAAAATGCTGAACTACCAATGGTTTAACACAAAAGAAATATTTCTAGCTCATGTCACAGCCCAGTAAAGTAGTTTCTGGTTGGGCAGCCCTCCTCTAGTGCTGTTTTGGGATCCAATCCCCTCCCATCTGCGGATGCACTATCTTTAACACATGGATCCCAAGGGTTACCCTGTGGGGACCTCCGTTCCAACCAACTGGAAGGTGAAGTCATGTGGAATATTAGAGGTGGGAGGCTTTTATGGGCCAGGCCTAGAAGCGGTGCTTATTTTGGTCAACATTCCACTAGCCAGAATTAAGTCTCAGGCCCAAACCTACATCTAACTGTATGCTCAAAAGGAAAGGACATACACGGGTTTTGAAACTCATCACAGCCTCTGCCCCAGACACTTTCATGCAAAATGACCATGACACCTTTCTTAATACAAACCAATACAAGTTCATAACCTAACTGGGAACAAGAAAAACTGCACTGTACCTGGAGATTCAGGGACAAATGAAATGAACCTATCTTATGGCTACAAAATAAAAATCTATGAATTAATTTTTACCAAGTCAAAATCATCTTCTTCAGAAATCCCTTCCATGATTACTTTATAAGAACAATAGCCAGTACTGAGTCCTTAATTTGTATGAGGCACTGAGCTGCATTGTATTTACCTTTACCATACTACTGTGAAGTAGGAATTATCATTTCTATATTATAGATTGAGAAAGTGAATCCCAAGAAAGGTCCTGACTTACCAAAGATTGTAAAGATAGTAAGTGGTGGGGGTAGAGTTGAAACATAGGTTTTACCACTAAAACTGTCAGACTCTACTACCTCCTATGACTTCTCATTACTCCTTAATTCAGAATTCCTTGCATGTACTCGTTTTGTTGCTCTCACATGGCTCTCTGCAAATGTTGATGTATGTTGATTTGTAAGTTGTATCAGTTAACTATTGCTGTGTAACAAATTCCACCACCCCCAGCCATATAGGGGTTTACAACACAAATAACTTGCTCTTTCTCACAATTCTGTAGGTTGACTAGATGGTTCTTCTGTTTCACTTGGTATTCACTGGAGTCACTCAGGAAGCTGCACCCAGCTGGTGGCTGGGGTGGCCCGAAGGTCCAGGAAGGCCTCTCTCACCTGCCTGGGGCCCTGGTGCTGTCAGCTGTGGTGCCCCACCTCTCCTTCATGTGGCCTCACTCTCAGTGGTTTTTCCTCCTCCAGGACCTCTCCATATGGCCTCTTTCTAAAGGGATAGACTGGACTTCCTTAGAGCATGGGAGCTGTCTTCCTAAAGGAAGAAAGCAGAGGCTCCCAGTCCTCTTAAGGGTTAGCCTAGACCTGGCTCAGCATCACTTCTGCCACATTCTGTTGGCAAAAGAAGACACAGAAAGACCTGCCCAGATTAAATGAGTGAGGAGAGAGACTTCACTCCTTGGTGGGAGGAGCAACAAAGAATTTGTGGCCATTCATAATCCACCACACTGCATTCTTTTTGTCTGTCTGGCACTGTCATCCCAGCGAAACTCCTGAAGGCAAGATCTGGGTCTTGTTGATTTTGCAATTGGTTTTTAGCACCTAGGACTATACTCTGCATACAATGGGTTTCAAAAATGTCAATTGACAGAGTGTAGAGAAATCATAACCTATAAAATTCAGGTGGGAGAAAAAGCAACCTGGAACACAACAGAACACAGGCCCTCAGGGCATCTTAGGCTCCCCACTAGTGAAATCTGGTAACTCTTTCCAACCATTTTCTTACAAGAGAAACTCTGGCAATGCACTGACATCTCTTTACAAGTTCTCTGCTTCTGTGCTCACCTATTTTTAGATGCTTACCCACCTGTCTGAGCTGAAATATGGAGACTTTATGCTGATTTGTGTCTAAAAGCCATGACAAATGGTACATTTGGGATTCAGGGCAAATGATGATTTAACGTTGTTCAACAAATTAACAAATGTATAAAAAGATTCTGCTAAAATAAGATCTGTGTCCGTTTTTGGGGGGGTGTCTTTTAGAAGATGAAATTGCTTAAGGCATACGTAAACAGTATCTTGGTTCTCGTAACACCTATCTCGAAGCATAGGTGCTATAGGTCTCACCCTAGGCATACACAGAGGCATCACCATGTACGTGTTCACTACTTTAGAAGAGGTTTTTGCTAGGTAAGGTGCATGTACACACATACACACATGCCTGTACAAGCCAATAAACAAGATGAAAAAAGATAAAATTGTACAAGCATAAAAGAATGAGACTGATTAGAAATCAGCTGTTAGGTGATCTTATCAGTAGAACACATGGATGGCTCTAGGGAGAGTGAAATAGCTCAGTTAAATTTACCCTGCCTTTCTTTGTAATAGATATCCTGAAACAGACACTCGTATTTGTTTACTGTACTAAAAGTAATATCTTTTTCTTCCATTCAGGCCTCTTTCTCTGCCAAGATCCCTCTAAGTAGGAAATGACAAAAATTTATGAGGGTTACATCCAAAAGCAAAGGCCTGGGGTATATTGTTGGAAAGATAAAGACTGTTCGTTTGGGAGTTCTCTGTTCCTTTATTATCTGAGAAAAGATGGAGTAGTAATTGACATGTGGTTCTTGACAGATGTTGACAAGGGAAAAACATGTAACTGAGCCCCTTGGAGTTTTTGCAAAGCATGATTATGACGCTTGTCTCCATGTTCTGTAACCTCAAGAGCACAATCAAATTTCCCCCTTTACCCTAAATGCCAAGCAGACATCCAGACAGATGTTATAGGACTATATCAGCATCTGGCCAAAGAATAGAATTCTCTCATCTCACATCAAGGGCATGCACAATAGAGACCATTGAACGTGGAGTGAGTGCTTTGGTATATTCTATTGTTAATCTCTCTTGAAATAAATTGATTGCTGTGGAGAAAGAATTCACCAAAAAAAATTCCTATTCAACTATCAGAGCTTGTATGTGGGCATGCACCATAACATTAAACAATTCATGCTCCAAAACTGTATCCATATTTTATTTGATAATATAATAGGATGATAGGAATATTAACAAATACGCTTTTATTTATTTATTTATTTATTTATTTTTTTGCGGTATGCGGGCCTCTCACTGTTGTGGCCTCTCCCGTTGCGGAGCACAGGCTCCGGACGCGCAGGCCCAGCGGCCATGGCTCACGGGCCCAGCTGCTCCGCGGCATATGGGATCCTCCCAGACCGGGGCACGAACCCGTATCCCCTGCATCGGCAGGCGGACTCTCAACCACTGCGCCACCAGGGAGGCCCCAAATACGCTTTTAGAGTAGCACTGCATAAGAATAAGAATCAGATTTAGAAAGGAAGTATGTTCTCTGTATTTGCCAAACATCCAGATGAAAAGTTGAAAGATTGTCAGTTGTGCAGATGTTCTATATATCCAGGTGTTATGTAGAGAAGATATTTGGCAACAAATGAAACTTCCTTTTTTTATCCATATGTTTCATTCTAGTTTCATTTTGTATAAAATTGTAGAATAATGGAAATTACAAACATATTTTAGTTTTTAAAAATAAAAGTAGAGCAAAATCTTAGAAAACTGTTTCTATGTTTCTTTTAAGTACGTCTACAGTAGTAAACTGAGAATTCCTAGAGTTTTAATGAAATAGAATTGCTCATGACAAGCAAAATATACACTGATCTGATTTCAGTACACCCTGCATTCTTTTTCTCACTTGATATTACTCTGTATTTTAAGAGTGTGGCTACATAATAATTTGAGATTTGTTTGTTTTCCGCTTATATTTTCCAGTCCTCCTGGTACATTCACTTCAGCAACAGTCTCTGTGGGTTGTTAGCAGAGAGGGGTGCACATCAGAGTAAAAAGCACAAATAGCCCTAAGGTTTCTTAAATTTGGTTTCTGAAAGCTTAAGCTTCAAGAAAGGAGTCCAGTTAATATACAGAAAATAAAGACACATGCTCTTTCTTGCACACCCAAGTTTGTGTACTGATACACACACTGAAGTTGAACGGTGCACTTAGACGATATGCTAACGTGATTGGATCAGTCAGCTTAGGTGGGCTCAGGTGGACTTTAGGAATAATCAAGTGCAAAATCTTTTTGCAACACCGAAGGGTTATTTCTGTTTCACATGGTATGTCTGCCATGGGTTCTCTTTATTGGATATCCAAGCTGAAGGAGAAGTCCATATGTGGCACACTGGCTTTCTCAAGTCAAATGAGGAGAGCAATGGTGGATCACACAATGGTTCTTCAAGCTTCTTCCTAGAAGAGGCTTATGTCACTTCTACTAATATATCATTGGATAAAGCGAGCCTTGTGGCCAGGCCTGATATCTTTGGGTAGGAAATATAATCCTGTCACTGGGAGGGGCTTCACTGGGAAGACCCAGCAGCGAGGGGCAGTAAATGTTTTTACCTCAATACAACTTACCACAATTATCATTTTAAGCATGTGTTATGGGCTTAATTGTGCAGATCACTGGGTTAGATGTGCATCAAAATAATTATTCATTTTGGGTATTTTCTTTTTGAAAGATTAAAAAACATGAGAGAAAACACCAATTCAGACAGAAGACAGAAGGAGAATAGTGAAGCGATTTTGGATGTTTCCAGATAGGTGGGCAGTATTGTGCTTAAAATCATATAGAGAATGAGAGTAAATTCATGTTCAGAGTGGAAAACAAAGAATTGAGGAGACTGATCTCCAGCTAGTCAAACTGGGAAAAGTTTGTGGTTTAGGATCTGTTTGAATGGGGAGGAAGTAATAAATAATGATGACTAATATCTGTGTGTCCTTTTACAATTTATAACTGTTATTTTACTTAATACTTTTAACAACCACCTGACACTTTTAACCATCACTTTGATTTAGCAATAAGGACACTAGGCTCAGGTTAACTGAGTGGCCTATGTTTTCAGAATAAGTGTCATAACCAGTATTTAAGCAGTCTGCTCTAATTCTATACATTGTATGCCTTACATGTGGAAAAGAGCAAGTAAGGAACAGCACTGAGTACCTTGGGAGAGGCTCCAGAATGAAGGCACAGACTGGATGCAAGTAGCCTGAGCACAGTGTAGGAATCTGTTGTTCTCTTATGGAAAATAAATGAAGGAAGTGCAGTCGCCTGGCACATGCCACCTCAAGTACTTTGAAGCCCTTAACTGATGATATGAGCAGAAGCACAAGAAATATTTATTGATGACCTACAAGCTGGATGATAGAAGAGGATGGACATTGCTGATACAGATTGTGGATATAAAAGAACTTACTTGGGCCTAAAAGTTAGATGTAAAACCAGCTTAACTATTTAATCATATCTTCCATCTCCCACACTGAACTCCCTTAGGCTAGGAGGATATTAAGTGGAAAATGGGTTCTTGGTTCTCTTTGAAGAAGGATCTATTGTTCCCATCATTGGTGGAAAGGGGCATTGTTGAAGAACATTGTGATGCGGCCCACTTCTGGTCAGAGGGATACTGCAATGATTTTGGTTTCTATGTTAGTTCAGGTGTTCTGAGAAGCAGTCACCAAGGTGAGACTAGATAGGCAAGAGACTTATTCCCTGAAAAAGCTATGAAGGATAAAGGGGAGGGAGCAGAAGAGGGTAGAGAGAGCATCTGACTATGATGCAGGTCTTCTACCAGTGAAGGATTGTGGGGAAGGAAGGAGGATTGGGTAGAAAGAGTCTCCGAAATATAGTTCTGATATCACTTATGTGTAGAAACTAAAAAAAAGATACAAATGAACTTATTTACAAAACAGAAATAGACTCACAGACATAGAAAACAAACTTATGGTTACCAAAGAGGAAAAAAGGGGGATAAATTACGACTTTGGGATTGAAATATACACACTACTATACATAAAATAGGTAAACAACAAGGACCCACTGTATAGCACAGGGAACTATACTCAATATCTTGTAATAACCTATAAGGGAAAAGTATCTAAAAAATAGCTGTACCCCTGAAACTAACACAACATTCTACATCAACTGTATTTCAATAAAAATTTTTTAAATGTAGTTTTAGGAAAGTTTTAGCCTCGCTTGAGGACTTGGGGAATTTTCAAACTCAAATGGCCAGTCCTAGGAATTCTGTGTCTGGTAGGAATGGTCTGGGAATAGTCCCCTCATTGTCCTCAGCCACTGGCTGAGAGCACCCTGTGGAGTCTGGCCTTGGTGTGAACACTGTAATGGATCCAGAGGCACAGGAACTGAAGGGACCAGCAGTCAACTCTGCTCCCCACAGCAGATGATCTGTGCCACCACAGCCCACCCCTCATACCACACAGATCTACTTCTCCATTTAGGTTTGGGCAAAGTTCCTCCATGGGTCCCAGGGGCCTCTCTTCATGAGGGGGAACTTACAGAGAAGCTAATGGGATGGATAAGAGTTCTTATTACTGCAGTTGATCTCAGGACTGGTACCCTCCATATGCATCCTAAATTCCCATCACTCTCAACTACCACCTTGGAATGTCTAAGTGCCTTACCTAGTAGTGTTACCTGAATCTTTATTCCTTAAATGTCTCAGGCTTTGGCAATCACATGTTTTTCAGACCAGGTTGCTGCACATATCTGTTAACCATTACAGTGGAGCAAGGAGGTATCAGTTGGTGCCCAAATGGATCATCTGGGTTCCACACATATTCCTCTCTGACCCTATTATATAAAAGCAGCTCTACCTCCTCCTGTTGATCAAGGTAAATTACCCTGCCAGTGACCTGCCATGGCCTTCTTCTGGCCTGCTGGTCCATGGTGCCCCGTTGGCAGCCATAGCTAATAGTTCAATGGGACCCTTTCATTGTTCCCTGAAAAGAGTGTTCTCTCTCTGGGGACCAGTACCTCTAACCTTGCAGAGTTGATAGTTGTGGGAAGCACAAAATCCCCCAGTATGTCACTAGGAGGGATGAAAAGTCAATCCTGCTTCCAGTCCTTTGTTCCCAGATCCAGGTATTCTTCCCATCAGGAACACAGCACCATGCAGAAGGTTCTCATTTAATGCACTGACTGCATCCTGAAGGATGGAACCCTCTCCTTGCAGAGGACTGTCTCTGAGCTGAAGTTTCAACTGTGCCTTGAGAAAGCTGTTCCAGCACTCTGTGAGGCTGGTTGCTTCTGGATGGTGTAGGATATGGTAAGAACAGTGAATCCCATGGTTATGTCCTGTACCTCATTTGCTTTGAACTGGTTCCCTGGTCAGATGCTATGTTGTCCAGAATCCACGCCTGTGGATCAAGGCACTTCGTAAGTCCCAAAATAGCAGTGCTGCCTGAGACTCTGCAGGCAGAAAAGGCAAACCTATACTTGGAACAGGTATCTATCTCAGTGATGATGAACCACTGACCTTTCTAGGATAGAAGGGGCCCAACATAGTCAACTTGCTATGAAGTGACCAGTTGGCCTCATTGAGGAATAGTATCATTCAGTGTTGAAATTCAGAGGCAGCAGCAGTTACACTGGCCTTTTAAATGTACGTCCATGCTGCTGGGTTCATATACCGTCTCCATGAAAACCATTATAGCCACTCTATGCCAGTACCCACGTGCTGGTTCTAAGGTGGCCAGTGACAAAGAATGGCTGACATCAATCAGGCAAGTCATTCTGTTGATTTGGTTGTTCAATGTCTCTTCAGTGGTAGATGTTTTCCAGTGGCCATTAACATGTAATACAAAAATGTCACACTTTTTCCCACTCCCTTATGTCCATCCACATGCTACTCCTCACACCTTCTTGCCTCTAATTTTCTAGTCCTTTTCCTTGCAAGCCCCTGACAATGGGCCACTGCCCATGAGTCTCTATCTATCTTCACCTCTGGTCATTTCCTGTTGCTCAATAAAAGGCTGGTCAGGTGCACTCCTCTCAGCTCTGTCCATTGGGAAGGTTTCTCCTTTCCACTATTTTTTAAGGCTACCCCTGTCATTTCCATTTTCAGTTTGCTCCCTCATATCAAACTATGTCATACTTTGGCTCCAAGCTATATGGTTCCCTCAGTCTCGGGCTTATCTATACCATATGCCCTAACTATGAAACAAGTGTTGAAAGCCATAAGTTATGCTTTATGAGAGCAGCTCTTATCCTCATCTTTTACATTTATTTTATGCCTCAACAACTAGAATCATATATTCTAATCAATAAACAGGACAAGTACATGTCTTCTTCCAAGATGCCAAACATGGGGGCTTCCCTGGTGGCGCAGTGGTTGAGAGTCTGCCTGCTAATGCAGGGGACACGGGTTCGAGCCCTGGTCTGGAAAGACCCCACGTGCCGCAGAGCAACTAGGCCCGTGAGCCACAACTACTGAGCCTGCACATCTGGAGCCTGTGCTCCGCAACAAGAGAGGCCACGATAGTGAGAGGCCCGTGCACCATGATGAAGAGTGGCCCCCGCTTGCCACAACTAGAGAAGGCCCTCGCACAGAAACGAGGACCCAACACAGCCAAAAAGTAAATAAATAAATTTTAAAAAAAAAGATGCCAAACATGGCAGCATTCAGGAATATCTTATTTGCATGCACATTTGCATTTATTCTGAATTTTTAAATAAGTAAATATATACAAGCCCAATCCTTGCTTGCATCAATATCTTTCTCATTAATTGTTTTCCAATAAACTACTTCCATCCATAAAAGCAGGTAACTGAAATCATATTCTCCGGTTAGTAAAGGGACACCATTGTTATGTTTTTCATTACACAACAAACCATGATTAGAAATCAACAATTTCTGTAATACAGGAATGTTTTTAAGAATTAGGGATATTGAAGCATGGCAATCCAGTTACCTTCATATATTTCAAAGATTGTTGTTTGTATAAGCAATTAGACTTGTTCTAGGTTGTCCCAGGGTGCAGAAACAGGAAGAAGCAGAGGTTACAGGGAGGCAAATTTTGATAATAGAAATAAAAGTTTTATGAAAAAGCTATACAAAATTGGAATGGGTTCTATCTAAAGGTAGTGAGTATTCAGTGGAGTGTTAAACACTGGTGTGTCTAACAAGAGGCTACTTGACTAAATTTAGGGATGTTTTAGAGAGAATTCATGGACTAGAAGTGGAGAGATTACCTCTGAAATAATCTAAGAAAGTAGCACAACACAGTGAAAAGAACATAGGTTTAAACCAAAATCTGATAGCAATGTCAAATTTATCAAATTACATAATTTTCTCCTCTATAAATAGGAATAATAATACTACCTACCTTGCAGGGTTCTGTGAAGCTCTAACATAATAAAAGTGTGTCTAATAGAATGTCTAGCACATAGCTGTGTTAAATGAAATTTTTTATTATGCTCTGATTTTATGTAGCTAAACCTTATGAAGCTGCCAACATCTGACCTTTATAATGTACAAAAATGGTAATTACATGTGATTTAAACTGATATGATTAACAAAATTAGATATAATTAAATCCCAATTCCTATAATGTCTAAGATTATAAGATTCAGATTTAGGATCTGTTATATACAAATTCTTTGATTTCTAAATATTACTTACTGCTTAATCAAAAAAAAAGTATAGCATGATGACTTAGAGGTGAGAATTTTTGTTGGTTTTTTTTTGTTTGTTTTGTCTTGGTTCCATGCAGTTCCAAATGACTAGGTTGACCTCTGATCTATGGTTCATACCTTGGGTGCAAAATTGCTGGATTAGATAGAATTCCAAAATCCATGTAGCCTGGAAGCCTATGTCACAAATTTATGGGGTGGGGGAGCATGTATTGATTAATAAGCCATTATATCTTCTATACCTTACAGATATGCTCTGACAGTCAAAGCAGATTACCAAGGAGACATTAGGCAGACATGTTAACTGGTGATGTTCTTATCAGCTTGCTCTCTGAAAGCAGCTGAGAACAAGGAGGGGAATTAATTGACATTTTTATAAATCAGAGAATCTCTATAAGTTGTGACATAATTTTAGCAAGTGTTAGAGCCTTAGTATTTCTACTTCACCATAGTTTAGAACTGTAATTTTCTATTATAAGTACTTTCTG
The DNA here is from genome assembly GCF_964341445.2 of Mesoplodon mirus. NCBI lineage: Eukaryota > Metazoa > Chordata > Mammalia > Artiodactyla > Ziphiidae > Mesoplodon > Mesoplodon mirus. The sequence continues at coordinate 95,627,991 of NC_138984.1, forward strand.
CTACTGAAGTCACATGGGTCCTCTTCAGGAATATTCATAGGTATATTTTAAGGCAATCTATTTCCTGACATAAGTAAGTGTTTGGTACTTTAATTATAACTCATCAAGAAAGACCATCTAGGGCCTCCCTGGTGGCGCAGTGGTTGAGAGTCCGCCTGCCGATGCAGGGGATACGGGTTCGTGCCCCGGTCTGGGAGGATCCCATATGCCGCGGAGCGGCTGGGCCCGTGAGCCATGGCCGCTGGGCCTGCGCGTCCGGAGCCTGTGCTCCGCAACGGGGGAGGCCACAGCAGTGAGAGGCCCGCATACCGCAAAAAGAAGAAAAAAAAAAAAAAAAAGAAAGACCATCTATTTACCTGTCTGTTGATCAAAATTTCTAAATTATAGAGGGAGGAAAAATGCGAATGCCAGCTGTACTTAAAAGAAATAACAATAATTTACTTAGGCAAGAAAATTATAGAGTATACATAATAAGTTATGATGACTAATGCCATAGTAAACCAATTGGATATATCAGTTATATGATTATTCTAGAACCTATATTTCTAACCACTCATATTAAAACAAACCAAAAAATCCCACTACCACAATTCTTTGAAAAAAAAAAGCGTAAGTAGTAAAAGAAAAAAAAAAACCTTACCTGCAAAAGTGACTACTGTAATAATAACTAATAACTTATGGTTTAAATGATGATTTAAACTATATTACTTCAGCAGAGATATCACTATTATTGTAATGATTCCTTTATATTTAGAATGGCAAAAGAAAAATAGGTTTCCACATGACAAATACTTAGGTACAGGTTTGAAAACTAGAAAAAGGTTTTGTCCCAGCAGAGCTGAGCAGATTAAGCCTGAAACAATTTTTTTTAAGCATCCCCTGAATCAAAGCAAAGGTTAGGACAAAGTTCTACAAGTCAACATCAAGGTCATAGCCTAGGTCTAGGAGAGGAAAAAAAAAAAAAAAAGCCAGGAAACCAAAAACTGTGCAGCCAGTTGTCAGTCTAGGAACAAGGCAGGTGGTTAAAGTCGGAAGTCACATAAGTAACTGAAAGAGCTAAGGTCCAAACCACAAGGCAGAAGTTATGAGAATAAGACAACTGGTCTCCGATCCCCATGCTGGGAATGGCAGCCAAGCAGAGGTGCCTAGTCACAGAACCCAAAGGGCAGTTGCTGAAACAACAGAGCTTTTATGTTTCCTGCCCTTTAAAAAAGGCAACAGAAGGTAATTAATGTCTGTGCCTCTCTGGCGTGGTCCGATTAGAGGCAAGTTTGGGCTGATTGAGAGTTTGTACCTGTCCAACAAGATCAGAAAACATTCTGATTCCCTGAAGGTCATTGTCATGGAGCATGAGGATGCAGACAAATCAGAGGAAATCAGACAGACTGAATGCTCTTGAACTAACTCACCTTGGCCAGGTGACTTTTTCTGCATTAGTTCCTTATTTCAGGACAGGAGAAAGAGAACCAGGAATTTGAATTGTTCTAAATAGCAAGTGTGACTTCTTTTAAACAACATCTCCTGTATTTTGTCTAGTTAATGGCATGAAGGACTGGAATTCAGTTGTCTCCTCAGGGAAGTAGAGTAATGGGCCTGTTTACCTCCTTGATCCAAACCAATGGGAGAGAAACAGCAATCGAAGGGGAAGAAATGGTTTCATTGGGTAGTTTGTAATTTTGAAACACTCCATAATCTATGTCCACATTACAGTAAGAACACACTTGCTTTTCCTTGACCCCTTCTTGTGGAGATTTTCCATTCCTATCCTTAGCATTGGCAGAGTGTAAATGAGAGGCTTAGAGGGGTCCAGCCCATTGTCCTCCTGGGGGACTAAAAATACACACCCCAGAGCTCCAGTCAGTGGGCTCCCAACAGAGCAACCAGTGGAAAGTCTAACATTTTCCTTGAGTAATGGTATTCAGTTAATGACGTTCTCTGACAGGAAGCTCTCTTTCTGACACTGCCTAAATTTTCCTCTTCCTAAGTCCTCTTACTGCTCACTCCCATGGTTATCTCTATGTGTCCTGGAAAACAATACCAACCCCCTCGTCAATGTTCTATTCTTAGGCCTGGTTTAGTCCCTCTATAGAGTCAGATGGTTTATATTTAGCTCCTCTTAAGCTTCTCCCATTAGTCATTAAAACTCATCATTGCCTTAGTCATTTTTGTTTGATTGGCTGGCCTTCAGTTTATGATGCTTGGCCTAAGAATGAAAACAGCATTTCCAGGGACAGCTCACATGGGTGCGGTCAGATACCTTAGTCTATAGATTGACTTTACATATTTCTTGGAAACTGATCTAATTTTTCATTCTTTTACAACCCATGTCTCCTTTAGCCTCACACAGTTTTGAGTTCCTTCCATCATTGATACTCTCCCTACTGGGAGAATAGTTTCTAAGATATGCTGTTATCCTTAGAACTTAGTACCATGCCTGGCACATCACTGGAAATCAAGATACACTTGATATATGAATGAATGAATAAATGTTTTAAACATTACTTGTAAGAATTAATTCTAAATTAATTTTTTCTGGAGTTAGGAGATATTTCTAGTTTTCATTTTTTTGGTAATACCTCGGTGTTTTACTTCAATTTATATATGTTATTAATTAGACTATTAGAGTACAATCCCATTCTGTACAAGAATTTATATGCATATCTTTGCATAAAATTTGTTGAGCCACATACTTGGAAGTGATTCTTGCCACAGGATTTCTGGCCTGGTAAGTCACTTAGAAATCATCTAGTCTGATTCAAAAATTTTGTAGGTGTGTAAACTGACACCCAGAGAGGATAACATACTTCTCAGATTATAGGAGACCTGCTTTAAAAGTTCTGTACAATAATTTTCTCTTTTGTTCACACTTAATTCTTCATGCTGGGAGCTGACACCATCTTGTATGTAATGGTCAACTCTTTCCCATCACTCTAGCATACATTTTTTTTCTTATAGTTGAAAATGGAACTCCTGTTTAAGGGACTAATCTCCATCTGTGATTCAAGTTCTGCCAATTGCAGGCCCTCTGGTAACCCACTGCTGATTTGTAGTGGTTTCCCAGCTGAACCTTGTAATTCGAGAGAGTTGGAAGTTGATTTCTTAGAGTTTTGAGACTCATTACAGGTCAATACCAGCAAGCATCTATCTGAGGTTTTTACTGTGGTCTCTTTTTTACGCATACCTATTTTCCTTGGTGTATTTGCACTTTTGCTTCTACATGGAATTTTGAGGTTGGCCACGTGGTGGCGCTGTAGTTAACAGCTTGATTTTCTTGTGTATTTTTCCGTTGCCTTTTTAGCTTTGTTTTTAAATTGAAGTTATGTGAAATATGCACATCTTGTAAACTCTGCTGCAGGTGAAATGACTTAATGGCTCGTGACTTCTAGATTAATTTTAAACATTAGAAACATTGTAAAAACAGACTCTTGCTAATAATGATCATTATCTTAATGGCTTGAGGCATAATCATTTACCAACATTAACCAAGTGATTAAAATGCATCATGAGCTTAATTTGAAAAGATTTAAGTTCCTTTGCAATAAATGCCCAATGCTATTAGCGTCATCTTTGTGAGGCCTAAATTTGTCATTATATGACTTTGTATTTCCACTGCTAGACAGAAAGGAAACCCACTCTTGTTCACACAGGCCACATTATGCCTACTGTTTACCAACCACATGGCATTCCCTATATTAGTACTGAATTGGGCCATGTGGTGCACCACGTACGGGCAATCGTCACTTTTTTATTGCCCTGCTATTTGATAATTTATTATTTGACAAGGCAAGTGACCTTAACAGATGTTAAGATTAATTTCCATGGTCAGTAAAACCTGTAAGGAAAGAGAAACTAGTTTCATCAAAACTAGGTGTGATCTTTATAACAATCAGATCTTTTTTTGATATAATATTTTCATAACTTTGTATTAATGTCTTTAAAAGGTGTCTAATCCAAAATTTAGCAATAATCATCCAGAAATATTTTTTCAACTGACAGAGGGAAGAAAAAAAAAAGATTCAGCACCAAAATTTTTTCCACAAAGAACCTGCCTCTGGACTTTAAGTTTAGTCACCTCCTCATTATTTCTTCTGATGAGTCATGAACAAAATCTTGACCTGCTACCCAGCAGCTAAGCCACGAGGATAATGATCTTACTTCCAAAACTGTGTAAGAAAATTAGAAGGAGAAAAAAAAACCCCACAATAAACAACAATCCCCCAAAAAACAAACTTTGGCAACCTTGGAAGGAAAAAACCCATATTCATAATGGGTACTATTTCATTTCCAGAAGCTTTCCCCAAAGAAAACAACCAAGTAAATAACTCTCACTGACTGATGTTAGAGATTAGCCTTCCACAGGCTTACTGATGAATTTTGATCTTTATGGCTTGTTAGCTGTTTCCTCCTCAAAATAGGTCAACATTGTTATTCCCAGTTTTCAAATATTCCCAGAGACCCAAGATGGAGAACTGACATGCCCAAGATTGTTTAGTGAGTGGGTAGAAGGCATGTCCATGGGCAATAAAATGCTAATATGAAAAGTAAATTTCTGCTTTCTAATTAGTTTCTTTCAACTGTTTCAAAACTCCATTTCTTTAGAATGTTAGTCTGTGGGTAGGCCAGAAGGTTTGGATAGGTAAGGAGTTAAAAAATTTCCCAAGGAAAATCAGATAATTTAAAACTCATGCATAGAATTTGCTACAATATTTTAATGAAGTAAAAATCACAGATTTTCAGTCAAATTACTGAAAGCTTTGGTAGCTTCACCAAGTTTAAACTATTCATTCATTCATTCATTCATTCACTCATTTATTTAAAATAGCTGTGGAGCACCTACTCTAGATAAGTTGCTGGGCATAAGGCACCCTAAAAAAAGTTAGTATCTCAGGATGAACCCTCTAATGATTCATAGTACTGCCATTCCCACCCCTGCCAAGTACATGTGTTACATCCTTAAATAACATGTCTTTTAGTTAAGAGTAAAGATAAACAATGAAATTTAGCATATTAAAATGGAAGCAACCATAAGAGAGAACCTAGATAAGGAAACAGAGTCCCCAAAAATAAAATTACTTATTCAAGATCTCATGGTTAGACAGTGGCAAAGAAGTTGAAAACAAGATTTTGGAGTTCATGCCATTATAGGTTTTGCCTCTCAAAACCCTTTTAAACATCTCCTTTGTATACCCAAAATAGGAATTTTAATTCCCCAAACCTAAATACAATAACTGTGTGCTGAGATACGCGTGGTTTGGGTTTTTGTTTTTGTTTTTGTTTTGATATCTGAGAGATAACATAGTAGAATATAATAGTGATTTATGTTTGTATTTATGTCCATACCAACTATCCAGTGAAATTTTCTATGACTTAAAGACATGAAAATTGTGCTCCCTAGGTTTTATGGAGATTCAATAATAATTCTAGTGCTTTTATGGACTAAATTTTTTCTCTTTTCAAATACAGAAAGGGGAGATAATACTTCCTTCAACAAGAATTAATGGCTATAAATTTGTGCTGTAGTTTACAGATATATTATCCCTAATAATTCTTTTTTTTTTTTGTAAGCGCTTTAGTTGTTGTTGCTATGGTTTGAAAATTCCTTGCTGTAGTTATTTAGCACCTTTTGGCCAATAAAAGTTTACAAGTTCCACATTTGAAGTTGTGTAAAATTTCTCTTTCCTTGCTTGCTAAGCTGTTTTTAATAGTTATTTTAATATTTTATAATGATTTAAAATATTTTAAAGTAATTAAAATAATATGTGATGATGATATGAAAATGGTACTAAGACAAAATCTAGAGTCTGTGCAGCAAAATAGAGGATCATGATACAGGAAGCTAGGTATCCAGCTGCCGGTCCATTAAAGCTTGCATGTAATGGTCTGACCACTTATCTGCTTAATTTCCTGCTAGCTAGACATGATCACATCAATTTCCTTTACAAGGAACTATTACATAATTACAACTTTGACGGGGAGCAAAGTCATTTTAGCCTTTCAGCACACCAGGACCATGAGTTAATTGAGCTCCTTCATGGGGAAGAAATAATAACGCCTACCATGTTTAGAAAATTTAATTGTGAAGAGAGTGGGGCAAGCTACATGGTAGAAGGCACCTCAAAAAACCCTCAGAAACCTCAAATTAAACCATGTATTTTTGTTTTGTTTTGTTTTGGTATTTTATAGAGAGAAATTTGCCAATGGAAGAAAATTTAAGAATTTTTTTAAATCCCCAAACAGAAAGGTCAGCCCTTGTCCTTATGGCCATACTATTGATACTTCCCTCAGCCTGGGGTAACAATTACACTGTTATGTTCATTGTTATTTTTAAATTTTTTTTTGAATTTTATTTTATTTATTTTTTTATACAACAGGTCCTTATTAGTCATCCATTTTATACACATCAGTGTATACATGTCAATCCCAATCGCCCAATTCATCACACCCCCACCCCCAACCCCCGCCACTTTCCCCCCTTGGTGTCCATACCTTTGTCCTCCACTTCTGTGTCTCTATTTCTGCCCTGCAAACCGGTTCATCTGTACTATTTTTCTAGGTTCCACATATATGCGTTAATATACGGTATTTGTTTTTCTCTTTCTGACTTACTTCACTCTGTATGACAGCCTCTAGGTCCATCCACATCTCTACAAATGACCCAATTTCGTTCCTTTTTACGGCTGAGTAATATTCCACTGTATATATGTACCACATCTTCTTTATCCATTCATCAGTTGATGGGCATTTAGGTTGCTTCCATGACCTGGCTATTGTAAATAGTGCTGCAATGAACATTGGGGTGCATGTGTCTCTTTGAATTATGGTTTTCTCTGGGTATATGCCCAGTAGTGGGATTGCTGGGTCATATGGTAATTCTATTTTTAGTTTTTTAAGGAACCTCCATACTGTTCTCCATAGTGGCTGTATCAATTGACATTCCCACCAACAGTGCAAGAGGGTTCCCTTTTCTCCACACCCTCTCCAGCATTTGTTGCTTGTAGATTTTCTGGTGATGCCCATTCTAACTGGTGTGAGGTGATACCTCATTGTAGATTTGATTTGCAGTTCTCTAACAATTAGTGATGTTTAGCAGCTTTTCATGTGCCTCTTGGCCATCTGTATGTCTTCTTTGGAGAAATGTCTATTTAAGTCTTCTGCCCATTTTTGGATTGGGTTGTTTTTAATAGTGAGCTGCATGAGCTGTTTATATATTTTGGAGGTTAATCATTTCTCCATTGATTTGTTTGCAAATATTTTCTCCCATTCTGAGGGTTGTCTTTTTGTCTTGTTTATGGTTTCCTTTGTTGTGCAAAAGCTTTTAAGTTTCATTAGGTCCCATTTGTTAATTTTGGTTTTTATTTCCATTAGTCTAAGAGGTGGATCAAAAAAGATCTTGCTGTGATTTATGTCAAAGAGTGTTCTTCCTACATTTTCCTCTAGGAGTTTTATATTGTCCAGTCTTACATTTAGGTCTCTAATCCATTTTGAGCTTATTTTTGTCTATGGTGTTAGGGAGTGTTCTGATTTCATTCTTCTACATGTAGTTCTCGAGTTTTCCCAGCACCACTTATTGAAGAGACTGTCTTTTCTCCACTGTGTATCCTTGCCTCCTTTGTCATAGATTAGTTGACCGTAGGTGCGTGGGTTTATCTCTGGGCTTTCTATCTTGTTCCATTGATCTATGTTTCTGTTGTTCAGCCAGTACCATATTGTCTTGATTACTATAACTTTGTAGTATCGTCTGAAGTCAGGGAGTCTGATTCCTCCAGCTCTGTTTTTTTCCCTCAAGACTGCTTTGGCTATTCGGGGTCTTATGTGTCTCCATACAAATTTTAAGATTTTTTGTTCTAGTTCCATAAAAAATGCCATTGGTAATTTGATAGGGATTGCATTGAATCTGTAGATTGCTTTGGGTAGTAGAGTCATTTTCACAGTATTGATTCTTCCAATCCAAGAACATGGTATATCTCTCCATATGTTGGTATCATCTTTAATTTCTTTCCTCAGTGTCTTATAATTTTCTGCATACAGGTCTTTTGTCTCCCTAGGTAGGTTTAATCCTAGGTATTTTATTCTTTTTGTTGCAATGGTTAATTCGGAGTACTTCCTTAATTTCTCTCTCACATTTTTCATCATTAGTGTTTAGGAATGCAAGAGATTTCTGTGCATTAATTTTGTATCCTGCTACTTTACCAAATTCATTGATTTGCTCTAGTAGTTTTCTGGTGGCATCTTTAGGATTCTCTAAGTATAGTGTCATGTCATCTGCAAACTGACAGTTTTACTTCTTCTTTTCCAATTTTTATTACTTTTATTTCTGTTTCTTCTCTAATTGCCATGGCTAGGACTTCCAAAACTATGTTGACTAATAGTGGTGAGAGTGGACATCCTTGTCTTGTTCCTGATCTTAGAGGAAATGGTTTCAGTTTTTCACCATTGAGAATGATGTTTGCTGTGGGTTTGTTGTATATGGCGTTTATTATGTTGAGGTAGGTTCCCTCTATGCCCACTTTCTGGAGAGTTTTTATCATAAATGGGTGTTGAATTTTGTCAAAAGATTTTTCTGCATCTATTGAGATGATCATATGGTTTTTATTCTTCAATTTGTTCATATGATTTATCATATTGATTGATTTACATATATTGAAGAATCCTTGCATCCCTGGGATGAATCCCACTTCATCATGGTGTATGATCCTTTTAATGTGTTGTTGGATTCTCTTTGCTAGTATTTTGTTGAAGATTTTTGCATCTATATTCATCAGTGATATTGGTCTGTAATTTTCTTTTTTTGTAGTATCTTTTTTTTTTCATGGATGAATTTTTTTTTTTTGGCTGCATTGAGTCCTCGTTGCTGCAGCAGTGGTGCACAAGCCCCTCACTGCAGTGGCGTCTCTCATTGTGGAGCACGGGCTCCAGGCATGCAGGCCTCAGTAGCTGCAGCACACGGGCTCAGCAGTTGTGGCTTGTAAGCTCCAGAGCTCAGGCTCAGTAGTTGCGGTGCAGGGGTCCAGCCGCTCCATGACATGTGGGACCTTCCCAGACCAGGGCTCGAACCCGTGTCCCCTGCACTGGCAGGCGGACCCTTAACCACTGCATCACCAGGTAAGTCTCTTTTGTAGTATTTTTGTCTGGTTTTGGTATCAGGGCGATGGTGGCCTCATGGAATGAGTTTGGGAGTGTTCCTTCCTCCAAAAAAAAATTTTTTTTTCCTCCGCAATTTTTTGGAAGAGTTTGAGAGGGATGGATGTTAGCTCTTCTCTAAATGTTTGATAGAATTCACCTGTGAAGCCATCTGGTCCTGGACTTTTGTTTGTTGGAAGATTTTTAATCACAGTTTCAATTTCATTACTTGTGATTGGTCTGTTCATACTTTCTATTTCTTCCTCGTTCAGTCTTGGAAGGTTATACCTTTCTAAGAATTTGTCCATTTCTTCCAGGTTATCCATTTTATTGGCATAGAGTTGCTTGTAGAGTCTCTATTGGCATAGAGTCTCTTAGGATGCTTTGTATTTCTGTGGTGTCTCTTGTAACTTCTTTTTCATTTCTAATTTTATTGACTTGAGTCCTCTCCCTCTTTTTCCTGATGAGTCTGGCTAATGGTTTATCAATTTTGTTTATCTTCTCAAAGAACCAGCTTTTAGTTTTATTGATCTTTGCTATTGTTTTCTTTGTTCTATTTCATTTATTTCTGCTCTGATCTTTATGATTTCTTTCCTTCTGCTAACTTTGGGCTTTGTTTGTTCTTCTTTCTCTAGTTCCTTTAGGTGTAAGGTTAGATTGTTTATTTGAGATGTTTCTCGTTTCTTGAGGTAGGCTTGTATAGGTATAAACTTCCCTCTTAGAACTGCTTTTGCTGCATCCCATAGGTTTTGGATCGTCGTGTTTTCATTGTCACTTGTCTCTAGGTATTTTTTGATTTCCTCTTTGATTTCTTCAGTGATCTCTTCGTTATTTAGTAATGCATTGTTTAGCCTCCATGTGTTTGTGTTTTTTACATTTTTTTCCCCTGTAATTCATTTCTAATCTCATAGCGTTGTGGTCAGAAAAGATGTTTGATATGATTTCAATTTTCTTAAATTTACCAAGGCTTGATTTTTGACCGAAGATGTGATCTATACTGGAGAATGTTCCATGTGCCCTTGGGAAGAAAGTGTTATCTGCTCTTTTTGGATGGAATGTCCTATAAATATCAATTAAATCTATCTGGTCTATTGTGTCATTTAAAGCTTTTGTTTCCTTATTAATTTTCATTTTGGATGATCTGTCCATTGGTGTAAGTGAGGCGTTAAAGTCTCCCATTATTACTGTGTTACTGTCGATTTCCTCTTTTAGAGCTGTTAGCAGTTGCCTTATGTATTTAGGTGCTCCTATGTTGGGTGCATATATATTTATAACTGTTATATCTTCTTCTTGGATTGATCCTTTGATCATTATGCAGTGTCCTTCCTTTTCCCTTGTAACATTCTTTATTTTAAAGTCTATTTTATCTGATACGAGTATTGTCACTCCAGCCTTCTTTTGATTTCCATTTGCATGGAATATCTTTTTCCATTACCTCACTCTCAGTCTGTATGTGTCCCTAGGTCTGAATTGGGTTTCTTGTAGACAGCATATAGATGGTTCTTGTTTTTGTATCCATTCAGCAAGCCTGTTTCTTTTGGTTGGAGCATTTAATCCATTCACATTTAAGGTAATTATCTATATGTATGTTCCTATGACAATTTTCTAAATTGTTTTGGGTTTGTTTTTGTAGGTCCTTTTCTTCTCTTGTGTTTCCCACTTAGAGAAGTTCCTTTAGCATTTGTTGTAGAGCTGGTTTGGTGGTGCTGAATTCTCTTAGCTTTTGCTTGTCTGTAAAGCTTTCGATTTCTCCATCGCATCTGAATGAGATCCTTGCCAGGTAGAGTAATCTTGGTTGTAGGGTCTTCCCTTTCATCACTTTAAGTATATCATGCCACTCCCTTCTGGCTTGTAGAGTGTCTGCTGAGAAATCAGCTGTTAACCTTATGGGAGTTCCCTTGTATGTTGTTTATCATTTTTCCCTTGCTGCTTTCAATAATTTTTCTTTGTTTTTAACTTTTGCCAGTTTGATTACTATGTGTCTCGGCGTGTTTCTCCTTGGGTTTACCCTGTATGGGACTCTCTGCCCTTCCTGGACTTGGGTGGCTATTTCCTTTCCCATGTTAGGGAAATTTTCGACTATAATCTCTTCAAATATTTTCTCTGGTCCTTTCTCTCTCTCTTCTCCTTCTGGGACCCCTATAATGTGAATGGTTTTGCGTTTAATGTTGTCCCAGAGGTCTCTTAGGCTGTCTTCATTTCTTTTCATTCTTTTTTCTTTATTCTGTTCCATAGCAGTGAATTCCACCATTCTGTCTTCCAGGTCACTTATCCGTTCTTCTGCCTCAGTTACTCTGCTATTGATTCCTTCTAGTGTAGTGTTCATTTGAGTTATTGTATTGTTCATCTCTGTTTGTTCGCTAATCCTTCTAGGTCTTTGTTAAACATTTCTTGCATCTGCTCGATCTTTGCCTCCATTCTTTTTCTAAGGTCCTGGATCATTTTCGCTATCATTATTCTGAATTCTTTTTCTGTAAGGTTGCCTATCTCCACTTCATTTAGTTTTTTTTTTCTGGGGTTTTATCTTGTTCCTTCATCTGGTACATAGCCCTCTGCCTTTTCATCTTGTTTTTCTGTGAATGTGGTTTTTGTTCCACAGGCTGCAGAACTGTAGTCCTTCTTGCTTCTGCTGTCTGCCCTCTGGTGGATGAGGCTATCTAGGAGGCTTGTGCAAGTTCCCTGATGGGAGGGACTGGTGGTGGGTAGAGCTGACTGTTGCTCTGGTGGGCAGATATCAGTAAAACTTTAATCCGCTTGACTGCTGATGGGTGGGGCTGGGTTCCCTCCTTGTTGGTTGTTTTGCCTGAGGCGACCCAACACTGGAGCCTACCTGGGCTCTTTGGTGGGGCTAATGGCGCACTCTGGGAGGGCTCACGCCAAGGAGTACTTCCCAGAAGTTCTGATGCCAGTGTCCTTTTCCACACAGTGAGCCACAGCTACCACCCACCTCTGCAGGAGACCCTCCAACACTATCAGGTAGGTCTGGTTCAGTCTCCTGTGGGGTCACTGCTCCTTCCCCTGGGTCCCAATGCGCAAACTACTTTGTTTGTGCCCTCCAAGAGTGGAGTCTCTGTTTCCCCCGTCCTGTCGAAGTCCTGCAATGAAATCCCACTAGCCTTCAAAGTCTGATTCTCTAGGAATTCCTCCTCCCATTGCCGGACCCACAGGTTGGGAGCCTGACATGGGGCTCAGAACCTTCACTCCAGTGGGTGGACTTCTGTGGTATAAGTGTTCTCCAGTCTGTGAGTCACCAACCCAGCAGTTATGGGATTTGATTTTACTGTGATTGCGTCCCTCCTACTGTCTCATTGTGGCTTCTCCTTTGTCTTTGGATGTGGGGTATCTTTTTTGGTGAGTTCCAGTGTCTTCTTGTTGATGACCATCCAGCAGCCAGTTGTGATTCTGGTGTTCTAGCATGAGGGAGTGAGAGCACATCCTTCTACTCCGCCATCTTGGTTCCTAATAATCTGTTCATTTTTATTAACAGTTCATTGCTTTTCTTGATCACTTTGCTACATCTCTAGAGAAATTACTACTTCAGTTTGCCTGGATTTGAACACTATTTTAATAGATTCACACACTCTCTTCTGTGATTTCCTTCCTTCACTCAGCATTGTATTTCTATGGTTCATCCAGGCTGACACATGAAGTGTGGGTCTTCCCTTGCATTGTGGTACAGTATAGTTTTCCATTGTGTGACTCCAGTAAAATTCATTTTTCCCTTCTATGATTAATATATATTTGAGTTGCTTCCAGCATTTTGTTGTTGTGGGAAAAACTTCTATATTGCATTCTTGTACATGTCTCTAGATATACATGTGCAACAGTTTTTCTAAGGTATATACCTAAGAGTGAAATTGTTGGGGCAGAGGTATTTTTTTCTAAAGTAGTTGTACCAATTACCCATGCACAAGTAATGGATGAGAGCTCTGTTGCTCCAAACTTGCCAAGACTTGATGCTTTCCCACTTTAAAAAATTTTGGCCAAAATGAAAAGTAAAAAATGGTATTTCCTTGTGGTTTTAATATGCATGTCTTTGATTTATAACAAGGTTATTTATTTATGTTTTTTTGCCCACTTTCATATTGCCTTATTCATCTTTTTCTATTAATTATAGATTTTCTTTAAATATTTTGGATTCTAATCCTCTGTTGTTTATATATATCTATATCTATATCTATATCTATATCTATATATATATATATATATATATCTTCTGCCAGTTTGTGACTTGGACTTTTCTTTTAAGGTATATATTATGAATAGATGCTCTTAATTGTAATACAGTCAATGTTACCAACCTGATCCTTTATAATTTGTACTTTTTCTGTCTTGTTTAAGAAATTTTTCCTTACCTGGAATTTTAAAATAAATTCTATTTTTTTTTTAATTCTAAATTTTCACTTCCAAATCCTTAATCCATTTGGAATTTATTTTTTGGTACAATGTAAGGAAGAGATACATTTTAAAATTTATATGGATGACAAACTATCTGACTTTGTTCTACATCTTTGTGTCTTTTTGATATTAAGGGAATAATGTGTAGGATGAGAGGCTAAAAGAAATCTGATTTGTTGGGATTCAGCTCTTTCAATGCTAGGCAAATTTAGGAATAAGAGGAGCTGGGTAAAGGGAATAAAATTACTTTATTGAATAATTCATCCTTTCCCCACTACCCTATATTGCCAACTTCGTCATATTTTAGATGTCCTTATACGTGTGAATCTGTGTCTCTGTATTCAAAACTATTGCATCCAATTACATTAAAATATATTGAATAATTATTATATAATAGGTGGCATTGTATACCCTGGGGATAAAGCAGTGAATAACAATAAGAAATCTCTGCTTTTGTGTAGTTTATGGGAGACAGATGATAAAGAGATACACAAGTAAAATATATAGTACGTCAAAGGGTTATAAGTTGCTGTGGAGAAACTAAAATAGAGAAGGGGAAATAAGAAGGGGTCAGGGGTGGAGAGAGCAGACATTGCTAGTTTTCAAAGGAAGTTTCACTGTTAGGATGGCATTTGAGCATTGACCTGAAGGAGGTGAGGGGAGGTAGTGAGCTCTGTTGATAGACACTATACAAATGATATATCATTTGCTATTGGTCTTCTTGTCTATTCCTGTGTTAATTCCTGTCTGAATTCCAATATCCTGACTTCTAATACCACGTGTTCTTGAAACTTACAAAAACGGAATCATATTGTATGTACTTTTTTTAACGTGAGCTTTTTTTTTGCTCAATAAATGTAAGATTCATTTAAATTGTTGCTTGCAATTGTAGCTTATTCCTCATTACTGTACAGTATACATTTTATATATTCATTTAACTGTTGATAGGCATTTAGGTGGTTTCCAGTTTGGAGTTATAGCAAATAGTGCTGCTATGAATGTTTATGTACATTTCCTTTAGTGAACATACATACTTATTTCTGTAGGTATATACCTAGGAGTATAATAACTGGATCATAAGTTATATACATGATCAGCAGTAGTATATGTTGCCAAAAGTGTTCCAAAGGATTTGCCTGGAAAACAGTTTTACTCCTTCTCAGAATTATAAAGAGATAACTCTCTAATGACAATTTCAGGTTCTATAACAGGCAATTGGAGATTGTTAGGGATGTGGTATATTTCTGAACAAGGGGCCTTTCTAACCCAACCTCAATCATACCTGTTCATAGAATCAGCCATGATTAAAGCTCTGCCATTTTTTGTTATTGTTTTTGCTCTTTACGTGGTAAATTACTGAAAAATAGGTGAACTATAAACAAATAGTAAGATCTTTATGAAAATTTACAGTCAATTCTATAATATGGGGTATTTTTTATATTAAAGGAAGTAAACTATGCATATCAAACAAAAGTTTGATTTTTAAGATATTCCATTCTTTCAAGGCCAAGCAAATCTTTCTAGGAACAAAAGAAGATGGAAAAAGAAGAATTCACGAACTGATTCTTGCCTATATGTGTAGTCTTATCTCACTTACCACTTCCCTGGTGGCCCCGACACTCCTGCAAATTCTGAACTCCTTTCATTTGCCCCAAAGTTGCCATGTCTCTTTTGCTTTTATGCCTTTGTACAGATTGCTTCGCCTCCACCTGTAATGCCCTCCTGTCCTCTTCCTCCTTCACCTAACTCAGACTCACCTTCCAGCCCTGGTTTCAGCCTCATCACCTTGGGGAAGCCATTCCTAACAAAGATACCTATTCTCTGTTGCCCCTAAATTCTAATTTTAGTCGTTGCTCCAGTCTGTGCTATAACTGCCTTTTAAAAGTCTTTGGATTTTTTATACACCCTGGTATCACTGTGATGATGACTACCCATTGCCAAGTTAAGAAGAGTTGTCCTGGAGCCCCAAGTATTCGGAGTTCTTGGGAGTTTTCCTCTTTCCATGCTGGACTCACTGGCACCTCTGAGGTTGCCACTCCTTAAAGCTTTTAGTATATTCTGCCAACTTCTGGTCAAATTACCATAGCATGCCCCACCCTGTGCTCAGGAAGCTAAGGGTTAAAATAAGAAATTCTGTATTCAGAGATGTGTGCTTCTGGAAATCTTGCTACATTTCTGAGACTCTGAAACCCATTCAGGCAGATGTGAAGGATGGAAGGTTCCTTAATTAGGGAAGCTTTCATGGGTTAGGTTTACTGTCATACCTTATTGCTGACAAAGATGAGAATATCCTGAGTTTAAATTTTGTGCATTGTAGAATGACTATGATAAAATAGCTTTCTTTTTTCCGCCAAGTCACATGGTAGAATTTGAAATTTCACTTCTTAGAATTTCTGCCTTATATTAAAGCAACACTCCCTCTCCAAAAGATGCAGACACATTTTTGCTTATCTTTGCAGGGAGCTAGTATAGTTTGCATAGTTTTCTCTGTTTCTTCCTGATCAGTAGCTGGCATCTGAATGCCTTCTTTGGAATCCTTATCACTGCTGCAATGCTTTCTTTCACCAGCGTCTTGCAACTTTGATTTTTCTTGCCTCCCTAGAGTGTGTGATTTGGTGGAACCGTATCAGCAATGACATCACCACCACATTTGCTTTGGTGGTTGACGTCTTAGATTATCAATGGAAGCATTGTGAAAAACCATATGGGGCAAGACCCATTTAGTTCAGAGAGTTTGTATAATACAAGGGTTGAGAATTCTCAAAGACCATGCTTCACTGGATGTAAAGAGACCTCAAATATTATGTTCTTAAACTCAGTACTTAAGCCTCAGTGTTATTTCTCCTTGGGGGCTGGGGTTGAGAAGGAATTGATATAAAAACAGAGATAAATGATGGAATACATTCTCTTTAATGATGTGTTACATCAGATAAAACAACCTGAGAACTAATTGTTCTCAATCTTGGCAGGCCACTGAGTTTCAAATACACTATTGAAATGATATGAATGAAACAGCCTTGAAAGTACTGGTAGCTGCTTTTGATGCAGTGGAATGTATTTGTTTCTTATACAGCTCTGCAAGGGTAAAATGGATACAATACTTTTAGACAAGGCTATCTTCAGAAACTGACTAGGGATCATAATTCTATAAAACTTCAGAGGTACCTTTTAATTTTAATTTTGATAAATCACTTTGTATCTTTATCAAATCTTTTTTCAGAGATTTTCCTCATGGCTTTGTAAAATACCAGACAATAAGTTTAATTATGAATGGGTAAGGAACTACCTAAATATTTACATATGGAAATGGATACAAGACCCACCTGCTTTGAAATACCTCCTTCATCATATGCTGAAAAGAGCCTGGAATTCCCAGCCTTTGAAACACTTCTTTGAGTTCAGATACAGTCTCTCAATGTTCCCACAAGAGGTTCCCCCTAAAGCACGCTGATAGAGAGGAGAAGACATCAGGCCTAGCCCTCTCACATCAAACTTATTAATAATCAGAATATATCAATGTATTGGTTTTGGTTCAGTTTGGTTTGGTTTTAGTTTTATGTGTAATTTATTGGAATCACTAGTTGTTATCTTGGAAATCAGGGAAGAATACATGTAACAGAACAGATAAGGATGAGTCCTTCCACTGCTTAGAAAATTGTTCCACTTCTTAGGGTTGCACTAACACCAACAAAACAATATTGAAACAGGAAGATATATGGTATCCACAGATTAGTACCACAGATACGCCCTTATAAGGAAGCACATGAGGACACATGTGCTGGAAATGTGATCTAGAAGCCAATTGAAATCAACACTACAATCATTTGGGGAAAAGAATCCAAAGAGAAATAGCACATCCCTAAACTGGATTGTAGGACCTGAGACAAGACACTAAATTTGGCTTCTTTGTATAGTTGTTGAAATGGCTTCCATGACCCACCAACTTTAAGGTGAAACTTGAGGTCTTAGTATGCTGGATGTTGAGTACCTCCTCATTTTCCTGAGGAGGCTTTTTGTTGGTTCCACTGCCACAGGCATTTTAAACAAATGTTTTAATTTTGAATTTAGGCTCTGATCAAGCATCTACCAATATTACAGCTATCTTTTTTTTTTTTTTTTTTTTTGCAGTACGCGGGCCTCTCACTGTTGTGGCCTCTCCCGTTGTGGAGCACAGGCTCCGGATGCGCAGGCTCAGCGGCCATGGCTCACGGGCCTAGCCGCTCCGCGGCATGTGGGATCTTCCCGGACCGGGGCACGAACCCGTGTCCCCCACATCGGCAGGCGGACTCCCAACCACTGTGCCACCAGGGAAGCCCTACAGCTATCTTTAAGACAACTATCTTTCCCTCTCTCTTTTCTTTTATGTAAAAGTGTTAATCAAACTTGCAAAGTCAGGCACAGAGGGGTGCTATACACCATGACCGTGAATTCAGATGCTAAGTCTATAAAGTGGGTTGCTGGAACTCTTCGAAGCCTTAACATTATCTCTGGGGTAGTTCTTTACTTTTATATAGGCAGGAATATGTGTAGAGGCAAAAAATGGGGTGTTTCCATCCAGAGTCTGTTATCTTGCTTCACCTCCTTGCTAGATACATTTCTAATCTGTTGACCATGGCATGGTTCATGTTTCATTTGAAGGAGTTGCTTTTTCCTGAGAGGGAGGGACAATCCTTTTTCCCTGGGCACAAGTTATAAATCTTGTTTTTTCTCGTGACATTTTGCAATTTTATTTGAATCTTTATACAAAGGGATTTTACAGTAGTATCAATTAAATCCATATAAGGAAAAAAGAAATCACATTTAACTCTATGACTCCTAAAAGATAAGAAGTATCTATTTAACACAATTTTGCTTCTTTCAAATAAACATAGTCACAACTGCATCCTAGTTCTTTGGGGTAAGTCACTGAATAAATCCAATAAAGCTTAAAGTTCATAACCGTGTCCATTTTATGCATGGTTTGTAAAGCTTTAAATGTTTCTGATGGTCTGTTTGTTCCATACTTACAAATCAATCTGCCCCCATAAAAGAATCCCAAAACTAAGGTTAATTCATTCCAGGGGAAAAATCAAGAAACCTAAATAAGACATTTGTGGTTAAAAAAAAAAAATGTCAAATTTGATACATTCAAAGGGGGAAATTGCAATTGATAAACAGAGATTTCTGAAGTCTAATAGATGCATGCATCCAATTAAAACAGTAACTAATTTTAGCAATACATTAAATTCCTAATTCTGTTTTTCTATGTATCTATGAACATAATTGTCTAGCATAACCGAGTATGAAGAAGAAAACAGAAGCAAAAGATCAAGACCTCAACTAACTTCTTAAATACTGACTCTAGTGTTTTCTTGAAGACTGTACCTAAGAAGTACTGATTTAAAAAGTGATGATTGAAAAGTAAAAGGCATGGTGAGATCCTCCTCTAGCCTGAGGTGTTTGAATGCACATGTATATAAGAGAAAAACTTCACCACAGACCACATATGAAGATGCATCTACCTGTGGGAATGTCAACATGAAAGTGCTGTCATCTATGATTACTGTCAGCTTAGGGGTCATGCCGTGATTCATTACATTGGTGTACACTGCCACTTTGCAGTCACCCCTACATAACAGAATGAAGGCTTTTCTTGAGAAAATGCGGCTAAACAACCCATCAGCTATGACTTTCAGAGGTAGAAAGTGAAGCATGCAGCATTTTGGCATGATGAGACAGGTCAAATGACTTCTACAAAGTAACGATGACAATAACTTAGATTATACACCTCAGCCTTTACCCTCTATCCTTTCTCTATTCTACCTGAAGTCACATTTTCACTCTATAACTCTGGACTCACAATATTTTGCACTTTTGGATAGATGCATAAAATGAAATGCCAGGGCTCTCTGTATTCCCAGAGCTGATAATAGGGTTCTGAAGAAAACGTAATTTATCATATGACCCTGAGAACGGCACAGAGATTAGTCAAAGAAGGTTAATTTAATATGATCTACCAGTCATAGGATATCGGATCCCTTCTTAAATGATTCTCACTTCCAGTCTGTAAAACCCTGCAGGGGAATTTGTTGTACAAGTTTACAGTGTTATACCTCTTTTAGTTATATTAAGACTATCCCCTTCAGGCACCAGGGAAGACTCATTAGTCTCAAATTCCAGGACAGAATGAACAAGTCTATCTCAACCTGTTGTTATCCTTCTGAAATAATTTCAGAGATGTCAATGATCTTATGCCCCCTACTCCATGGAGACTTGAGCTGAATGCTCTTTCTTCTCCTCTCTGGCTCTCCATCAACCAGAGCACTGCACCAATGACCATTTAATCAGCCAAATCAGTTCAATGTACGCAAGACACAAAATACATACAATTTAGCTTTCTGCAAATATTTTATAGGTATTCCTTCTTAGAAAAGGGTGCAGACAGTGGAATGGGAGGAAGATGGAAGGTAAAACATGAGAAGGGGAGAGAAAAGGGGACTTGGAAAGCTGGTGGGAGAAGAGCAAGAACACAGATCTGGAGAGAGTGGAGAGCATGATCGGGTGTGCAGAGTGAAGAGAAAGGTACAGAAGGTCAAAACTAGGAAAGTAGGGAGTTGGAGGGCCAAGTTGTGTTCTTAAGGGCCTGGTGTGAAAGAAGAGAAAAAGCACAAACATTTTCAGTCGTTCTTCTCTCAAGGGCTGAGTAGGTTTCGGAGTATTGATTAGTGCCCCATCTCAGCTGAGTGCAGACATATTTGTCTACAAAATGTGTAATGGAACTTCCTGGATGAAGGGAACTACAGCCCCCATCAGGACAGCCTCTTGCTCTGAGCTTCCACTGGAATTTTAACTGGGACAGGGGAGGGAGGTGTGTGTTCGGTGTCCACATTTTTAACTATTTGAGGACCATACAATGGAACAGGAACCGTCAGATTCTCCCACAAAACAACCTCCAGTGATAGATTTGATACAATGGGTTTGGATTATAATAGCTAATGTTTACTGAGCCCTATGAGCCGGGTACTATGCTTTCCTCTTCACAGAGATGATCTCATTTAATTCTCAGACTTAGAGACGATGTACAGTTTTACAGCCCTCCATTCTACAGATCAGGAAGCGAAGTCTTAGAGAGCTTAAGTAACATCTCCCAGGTAGCAAGTGCTGAAGCCAGATTTTTCTCTCTTAAAATGTAGACTCAATAAAGCGTATGTATTTGATTGTCTAAGCCCTAGTACTGCATCAAGAACAAAGGCCCAGTCAACAAATGTTTAACAATTTTGTAATTAAATTGGCCATCTGTTGATTATTAGAAAGAGGTTTGGATTCTTTTTAAGTATGCAATGATCATGTCTACTGACACATTAACATCTTAATGAAACCAGTGGATTTCCTGACCCTTCTGAAGCAGTGTATGAACTATCTTTCAGAAGTCACTGGAGAATAAAAAAGCAGTGCCATCTCTAACAAGAGCTTCTCTATAAAAGGGCCAGTTGAGACCCATACTTTCAGGCCTAATTCATTGAATCCCTCCTTCCTAATGTCATCATCTAAAGACAACAGAAAACTCCATTCTTCATTGAAGGACTGTCCCTTTTCTCACTCCGTTTCATGAAGCCTGGCCTGGCGTAGTGTTCCCATTGAATTCAAGAGAGGCTTAATGCTTAGATTATTCTAAAGGGTGCAGAGTAAGATTATGAGCTGACCATGACTCGATAAGCAGATAAACAGGAAGAGTTAGAGTCTTAATCGGAAGAGTCTGCCATATTCTTTCACACTCAAACCTGTGCACAGCACATGTACACTGAAAAAAAATCCTACGGATGTTTTAATTCCATGATAGTAACAGTGTGCTCAATCTTTGCAAATGAAAAAAGAAAATTTTAAAACGCCCAAATGTTTTGCCTTTAACAAACAACTTAAAGTGCCACTATGAGGGCATTATGCTAAGTGAAATACACCAGACAGAGAAAGACACATACTGCATGGTGTCACTAATACCATGAGTTGAAAAGTGGTTGCCAGGGGACCTGGAGGGTGGTGGGGGAAATAAGGAGAGGTTGGTAAAAGGATACAGATGTTTAGCTATAAGATAAAGTCTAAGAATCCAATGTAAAACATGGCAACTATAGTTGATAACACAGTATTGTATAATTGAAATTTGCTAAGAGGGTAGAAAATGTCCTCCGACAAAAAAAGATTAAATATGTGATGGATGTGTTAATTAACTAGGTGGTGGGAATCTTTTCACAGTGTACGTGTATCTCAAATCACCACAATGTACACTTTAAATATCTTACAATTTTATATGTCAATTATGCCTCAATAAAGCTGAAAAAAATAAAGTTCCACT